>NC_054471.1:146565854-147194718 GCF_017639515.1 Carcharodon carcharias | reverse complement strand
CCCTGGACCATGACCCCACCACTGAATTCTGAGTTCTGTTGAAGGGTCATGAGGACTCGAAACGTCAACTCTTTTCTTCTCCGCTGATGCTGCCAGACCTGCTGAGTTTTTCCAGGTAATTCTGTTTTTGTTAAAAATAACAATACCTGGAAAAACTCAGCAGGCCTGGCAACATCTGCGGAGAGGAACACAGTTAACATTTTGAGTCCATATGAATCTTCAACAGAACTAAGTAAAAATAGAAGAGAGGTGAAATATAAGCTGGTTTAAGGGGGGGTGGGACACGTTAACTGTGTTCCTCTCTGCAGATGCTGCCAGACCTGCTGGGTTTTTCCAGGTATTTTTATTTTTGTTTTGGATTTCCAGCATCCGCAGTTTTTTGCTTTTATCTTAGTAGTTCATGTATGTCTATGGCAGTCAGTTTAGTTTTGGCACAGAGGTGACTGAGGTTAAAGAGTTTTCCATCTAGGCAGTATTTAATACTGACACCAGAGGGCAGTTGATCTTTGATAAGGTAAATGGACACTGTCGGGCAGATTGTTAGTAATATTTTGGCTATCTCACAGCCTTGCTTGCCCCTAGTCTGGGTTTTGAAGAGGACTGTTTCAGATCTCCCACTCAAGCCAGTTGCAGTCATATCATCAAGAAGCAATTGCAGGATTGTGATGAAGTTTCTTGGACATCCAAATCTTCAGAGCACAACCCACAGAGCCTCACAATTTACTGAGCCAAATTCTTTGATCAAGTCAATGAATGAAATGATGAGTTTCTGGTGTCCCTCTCAACATTTTTCTTGGATTTGCCTGGCAACAAAGGCCATATCAGAGGTTCCTCTGGAAGTTCTGAAGCCACACTGCGTCTCTTGGAGGACTTCCTCAGCCACAGGAAGTAAGCAATTCAGGAGAATGTGTATCAGGATTTTCCCAGCTATGGACAAGAGGGAAGGAAATACCTCAATAGTTTCCATACCATGATTTATGTCCCTTTTTGAAGATAGTTACAATTATCGCATTCCTGACATCAGTGAGAGGGGTGGGGTAGTTCCTTTTCCTCCAAATGGGCCAAATGGAGGGGCCTGCCTGGTTGGCCCCTCTGATTTTTAATCTGAGAGCTCATCCATGTTGAGGCACCCTCGCAGTCCCTGACCAGCTTCAGCAGCACCTACTTCTGACAGGTATGCTGTGAACCCTATGTTTGGGCCAGTGGCATTAGCTGCCAACCTGCCATCTTTAATTGGACAACAAACCTGGAGGAGGCCAGTTAAGAGAGCACCTCCTAAAATTGCTGAGCTGGACCAGCCATCATAAAGTGCAATGTCAGGACCCAAATTTCAACCTGACATTGGGGTCCAAAACCTGTGTTAAAACCGTTCCTATTAATAACTGCTGGAAATCAATTAGAAAAGCCTGGGATCACCACTCACTGGAGTCAGGCAGCCATTTCAGGCCTTCCCTAGGCTTAACTTCACATTTATACAGTTCATGAGAGTGCTTTACAGCCAATTGAGTCCTTTTGAAATGCAGTCACTGCACCCAATTTGTGTACAGCATGCTCCCACAAACAGTAATGAACTAAATTACCACATGATATGATTTAATTGTAAGGGAGGTGGATAGCATAGTGGTATTGTCACTGGGTGAATAAATCAGAGACCCAGGATAATGCTCTGGGTACCTTCGCTCGAATCCCACCATGGTAGATGGTGAAATTTGAATTTAATAATTAAAAGTCAAATGATGACCATGAAATGATTGTTGTAAAAACCTTTCTGGTTCACAAATGCCCTTAGGGGAAGGAAATCTACCATCCTTACCTGGCCTACATGCCACATGTGGTTGACTCTTAAATACCCTTTGAAAAGCACCTAGCAATTCACTCAGTTTGGATCTATAAGGAATGAAACCAGACGGACGACTCAGCATCAACTTAAGCACTGACAATGACAAACTCAATCCTGTTGACCCTGCAAAGTCCTCCTTACTAATGTCAGGGGTCTTGCGCCAAAATTGGGAGAGCTGTCTCACAGACGATTTAAGCGACAGCCTGACATAGTCATCCTCACAGAATCATATCTTACAGATAATGCTCCACCAGTCGTGGAGGTGGCGGTACAGTTAGGAGGAAGTTGCCCTTCGGATCCCTTGAAGTCTCATGGCATCAGGTCAAGCATGGGCAAGGAAACATCCCATTGGTTACCACCTACTGCCCCTCCTCAGCTGATGAATCAGTACTCCTCCATGTTGAACACCACTTAGAGGAAGCACTGAGGCTGGCAAGGGTGCAGAATGTAGGGGGACTTCAATGTCCATCACCCAGGATAGCTCAGTAGCACTACTACTGGCCAAGCCCTAAAGGACATTTCTCCTTGCTGGGTCTGTGGCAGGTGCTCAAGGAACTAAAAAGAAGGAAAGACATGCTTGACCTTATCCTTGCCAATCTGCCTGCCGCAGATGCATCTGACCATGACAGTATCAGTAGGAGTGACAACCGCACAGTTGTTGTGGAGACAAAGTCCCGCCTTCACATTGAGGATACCCTGCATCGTGTTATGTGGCATGATCACTATGCTAAATAGAATAGATTTTATACAGATCTAGTAACTCAAGACTGAACATTCATGAGGCGCTTTGGGCCATCAGCAGCAACAGAACTGTACTCAACCACAATCTGTAATCTCATGGCCTGGCATATCCACCACTATACCATTACCATCAAGCCAGGGGATCAACTCTGGTTCAATGAAGAGTGCAGGAGGGCAAACCAAGAACAGCACTGGCCATGCCTAAAGATGAGGTATCAACCTGGTGATGCTACAACACAGGGCTACTTGTGTGCCTAACAGCATAAGCAGCAAGTGCTAGGCAGCTAAGCGATCCCACAACCAACAGATCAGTCCTGCCACATCCAGTCATGAATGGTGGTGGACAATTAAACAACTCACTGGAGGAGGAGGCTCACCAAGTAACCCCATCCTCATTGATGGAGGAGCCCAGAACATCAGTACAAAAGATAAGGCTGGAGCATTTGCAATAATATTCAGCCAGAAGTACCATGATCCATCTCAGCCTCCTCCAGAAGTCCCCAGCATCACAGATGCCAGTTTTCAGCCAATTCGATTCACTCCATGTGATATCAAGAAACGGCAGAAGGCACTGGATACTGCAAAAACTGTGGGCCCTGACAATATTCCTGCAATAGTACCGAAGGCTAGTCAAGCTGTTCCAGTACAGCTACAACACTGGCATCTATCTGGTAATGAGGAACATTGCCCAGGTATGTCCTGGGACACTCAGAAAATATCAACAAGATTAGACAAAGTCAACATGGGATTTTGGAAGGGAAATCATGTTTGACAAACCTGCTGGAATTTTTTGAGGAAGTAACTAGTAGAACAGATAAGGAGAACCAGTGGATGTGATGAATTTGGATTTTCAAAAAGTATTTAATGAAGTCCCACATAAGAGATTAATGTGCAAAATTAAAGCATTTGGGATTGGGGTAATATATTGGCATGGATTAAGAATTGGTTGACAGACAGAAAACAGAGATTAGGAATAAATAGGACTTTTTCGGAGTGGCAAGCAGTGCCTAGTGGGGTACTGCAGGGATCAGTGCTTGGACCCCAGCTATTCACAATATTTATCAATTATTTAGAAGAGGAAACCAAATGTAATATTTCCAAGTTTGCTGACAACACAAAGTTATGAGTGGTGAGGAGGATGTAAAGAGGCTTCAAGGTGATTTAGACAAGTTGAGTAAGTGGGCAAATATATGACAGATGCAGTATAACGTGGATAAGTGTGAATTTATCCACTTCAGTAGGAAAAGCAAAATGGCAGAGTTTTATTTAAATGGTGGTAAATTGGGAAATATTGATGTACAAAGCGACATGCATGTCCTTGTCACCAATCACCGAAAGCAAGCATGAAGGTGCAGCAAGCAGTTAAGAAGGCAAATGGTATGTTGGCCTTCATTGCAAGTGGGTTTGGGTTCAGAGCAACGATGTCTTACTGCAGCTGTATAGGGCCTTGCTGAGACCACACCTGGAATATTGTATGAAGTTTTGGTCTCCTAACCTCAGAAAGGATGTACTTGCCATAGAGGGAGTGCAGAGAAGGTTCACCAAACTGCATCCTGGGATGGCAGGATTGTCATATGAGGAGAGATTGGGTCAACTAGGCATGTATTCACTGGAGTTTAGAAGAATGAGAGGGAAACTCATTGAAACATATAAAATTCTGACAGGGCTGGACAGACTGGATGCAGGGAGGATGTTTCCCTGGGCTGGGAGGGTCTAGAACAAGGGGTCACAGTCTCAGGATATGGGCTGGGCCATTCAGGAATAAGGCGAGGAGCAATTTCTCCACTCAAAGGATGGTGAACCTGGGGAATTCTCTACCACAGAAAGGTGTGGAGGCCAAGTCACTGAATATATTTAAAAAGGAAATGGATAGATTTCTAGGGGTATGGGGAGAGGGCAGGAGTATGGCGTTGAGATAGAGGATCAGCCATGATCATATTGAGAGGCGGAGCAGGCTCGAAGGGCCGAATGACCTACTCCTGTTCCTATTTTCTACGTTTCTATGTAAATCCCACCCGGTCAATTACCACACCATCAGTCTACTCTCCATCATCAGCAAAATGAAGGAAGGGGTCATCAACAGTGCCATCAAGCAGTACTTGTTTAACAATAACCTGTTCACTCACACTCAGTTTGGTTTCCACCAAGATCATTCAGCTCCTGACCTCATTAGAGCTTTGGTTTAAACATAGAAAAAAGGACTGAACTCCAGAGGTGATATGAAAGTGACTGCCCTTGATATCAAGGCAGCATTTAACCAAGTGTGGCATCAAGGAGTCTTAGCAAAACTGGAATCAATCGGAATCAGGGGGAAAGCTCTCTGCTGGTTGGAGTCATACCTAGCACAAAGGAAGATGGCTGTGATTGTTGGAGGTCAGTCATTTCAGCACCAGGATATCACTGCAAGAGTTCCTCAGGGTTGTGTCCAATCATCTTCAGCTGCTTCATCAATGACCATCCTTCCAATATAATGTCAGAAATGGGGATGTTCGCTAATGATTGCATAATGTTCAGCACCATTCGTGACTCCTCAGATGCTGAAGCAGTCCATGTCTAATTGCAACAAAACCTGGACAATATCCAAGTTTAGACTGACAAGGGGAAAATATCATTCATGCCACACAAGTGCCAGGCAATGACAATCCCCAACAAGACAAAACCTAACCGTCACCCATTGATGTTCAACGACATTACCATCACTTAATCCCCAACTGTCAACATCCTGGGGATTACCACTGACCAGAAACTGAACTGGACTAGCCATATAAATACTGCAGTTACAAGAGCAGGTCAGAGGCTAGGAACCCTGCAGTGGTTAAATCACCTCCTGACTCCCCAAAGCCTATCCACCATCCACAAGGCACAAGCCAGGAATGTGATGGAATACTCCCCACTTGTCTGGATGAACGCAGCTCCAATAACACTCAAGAAACTTGATGTCATCCAGCAAAAAGCAGCCCGCTTGATTGGCACCCCGTCCACAAACATTCATTCCCTCCACCACCAACGCACAGTAGCAGCAGTCTGTACCATCTACAAGATGCACTGCAGGAGCTCAGCAAGTCTCCTCAAACAGCACCTTCCAAACCCATGACTGCTACCATCTAGAAGGACAAGGGCAGTAGATGCACGGGAACATCACCACTTGGATGTTCCCCTCCAAGCCACACACCATCCTGGCTTGGAAATATATTGCCATTCCTTCACTGTCGCTGGATCAAAATCCTGGAACTCTCTTCCTAACAGCACTGTGGGTGTACCTATACTAGATGCTGCAGTGGTTCAAGAACCCAGCTCACCGCCACTCTCTCAAGGGCAATTAGGTATAGGCAATAAATGCTGGCCTAGTCAGCAAAGCCCACATCCCATGAATGAGTAAAAGAAAAAAAAAGGTGTTTTTTGAACCCAGATCAGCGGAAGAACCAGCCTAGTCTTTTCGAATAGCACACAATATGTTTTACATCACCTGAGGAGAGTCAGTTTACATCACCTGAAGACAGCAGCTTTGAGTCCAATACTGCACTGGAGTACATGTTAGATTATCTGCTCAAGTCTCTGGAGTGGAGTTTGAATCCACAACCTTCAAATTCAGAGGGGAAAGTTAAGCCACAGCCAGCACCTAATTTTGCAATAATTTGGTGGGATTCTCTTCCAATAGAATTGGGCAAGTAGGTTTGTGTCCTGTCTGAAAGTTTAGGAGTGGAAACCATGATAATCCCAGAAATGGACGAAAATTCTAAGTCCTACCCTGAACAAAGCAGGAGTGAAGTCGGGCCAGGGTTTGCACACATGCACAGTTTATGGATGCAGCTGGCCATTTAAATCACCAGCTGCCTCCTCTAAAGTAGGGTTTTTGTCAGGCAGGAGTGTGAAACCCCAAGTGTGCAGATCGGAACAGGTAAGAGGAGGTAAGAACTTGGTGGATTTGGTGGGTACGCCTTTGGATATGGTCCTGGAACACCTGTGCGGGAGGTAAGGCCCCCTTTGGGAGAAATTTGGGATTTATGATTTGGGATTGTTAAAAGTGAATATGATTATGCACTTTTTACACACAATCTCATTGGAACTGCCAAGCTGTGAAGGAACTGTCAAAGAACTGACCAGCTGTCAAGAACTGTCCTGTTATCAAAGAACTGTCCATTTATCAAAGAACTGTCCATCTGTCAAAGAGCTGTCCAGCTGTCAAAGAGCTATCCAGCTGTCAAAGCTGTAGCAACCACCAAGGAGCTGACAAAGGACACCAGGTGAGTTGGCACAGAGGAAGTAAGGACAAAGGGTGGTGCCTGGGTGGCATGAGTTGGCACTAAGTTGGCATAGGGGCTATAAAGAGCCATGAGGGTGTGGGGGGTCATAAGGGGTTGAGGGGCTATGGCAGTTGGGCAGGGGTTTGAGGGGCCATTGGGTTGTCATAGGGGATATGAGGGGCATTGGGTGCGGGTGGGGGTATTAGGTGTCATATGTTGGCATGGATGAGGCATAGTGAGAGTGTATGGGGTGAGGGGTGAGGGCAGGAGGGATGCTTTTGTTTTATTATTTTATGTTTCAACACAGTGCCAGAGCACAGAGACAGGCCTTCCACCCAGCTCACCTCCGTACCAGCAGCCTCCGCACTCGTTCTGGGGGTGGCAGGCCCGACTTCTGATCCAACCCCAGGAACGAAAATCCAACCTGCAGGTGGCCATTTTTAAAAGTCAAATTCGCATAGCCATGAATTTTCTTTTCTCTGCACATCCTACGCAGGAGCAAAAATCTGGGCCTTAGTCCCTGATCATGGCCCATTCCCTTACAATAAAGTCCTTGAAGGTGTCATCTATGGTTCAGCTGTTAGCACTCTCCCCTCCAAATCACAAAATTCTGGGTTCACGTCCTACCCTAGGACTTGAGCAAATAAATCAAAGCTGACACTTCAGTGGGACATTGAGGGAGCACTGTTAGAGATGTTAAACTGTCCTGTCTGTCCACTCGAGTTGATAGAAAAGATCCTATGACAAGATTTTAAAGAAGAGCAGGGGAGTTGTCCCCAGTGTCATGGTCAATATTTCTCCCTCAAATCAACGTCACAAAAACAGATTGATCACTATCACCCTGCTATTTGTGGGAGCTTGTTGTGCATAAATTGGCGGCTGCATTTCCTGCATTGCAACAGTGACCACACTTCAAAAGTACTTCATTGGACGTAAAGCACATTGAGATAAAAACAGAAAGTACTGGAAAAACTCAGCAAGTGTGGCAGCATCTGTGGAGAGACAAACAGAGTTAATATTTCAAGTCCACATGACACTTCTTCAGAATTGAAGAGAGGTGGAGCACTTTGAGATATCTGGTGTTCAAAAAAGCGCTGTAAAAATGCAAGTCTTTCTTTTTTCTTTCTTTTTGAAGTGCCAGGCAGTGTCTGTACCACAGAAGGGTATCCTTGGAACATCAATGGAAGGCTGGGACCTGAGCTCATGCAGTTCCAGCATCTCACTGAATGCATATCCTAATTCCTGTCAGGCAATGCAGATAACCCTTTAAGAAAAACATTTGGGTTGGGGTGGGTGTAAAAAAGGAAAGGGAATCAAAATAATGTAACATTAACTTCAAAGAAAATGCCTGCAAAACTGGAGCCCCAAAACATTAAAAAGAAATTGTCATTTGGGGATTTAAAATAACTGATGAATTCATGGCCTTAGGGAAAACAAGTATGATGAATAATTTCCACCCCATCTAACCTAATCTGTGGCCTAAAGTCAATTTTATCCATTAAGGCTATAGGCTATCAACATGTCTTTGCATCCAGACATGTTTCTTGCCAGTGCCTTAATTTTCAAAGCAGCTGCTTGCTTGGATTAGAAAAAATACAGGAGATCAGAAAATTACATTTCCTGTGAAACCTGACCCATGGTTAGTACTCTTTGAAGTTCTGATTATCTGATTTCTATTAACCAAGATGACACTTTCATTCAAGTAAAATCACACAAAATGTATGCAGCAAATAAGATATTCATTTTTATTCATTTTTTCCTTATTCATTCTTGGGATATGAGCATCGCTGGCATGGCTATTACTTAAAGTTCACCCCTTGAGAAGGTGATGGTGGGCCAACTTTTTGAACCACTACAGTCCACGTGTTGTAGGAACACCCCCACAGTGCTGTTAGGAAGGGAGTTCCGAGATTTTGATCTAAGTACAGTGAAGGAATGGTGATAAAGTTCCAAGTCAGGATGTTGCGTGACTTGGAGGGAAACTTTCAGGTGATGCTGTTCCCATGCATCTGCTATTCACTGTTTCATTTACTATTATTTCTACCCATTACTCATAATGAAATGTTTGTGTTTTTATGTTGTCACATGAAAAGGTAATGTTTTGTTAATCTTTGTCCTTATGAAATTGAGAGACATTTCCTGAAAATTTCTAACTGCTTTCGTTGATACACTTTACTGTTCTCAGTAAAAATATTTGCTGCATAAAGTAAACTAAGGCAATGAGAACAATCACAAAGCGCTAAGAAGCTGGAGAATGCAGCAACGCTGAAAAGTACTCATTGGCTGGAATTTTCCCCTCCCGTTGGCAGTAGACATCATGGCGGGCATGAGCGGACAATATGGCAAGAAGGCCATAGAGAAGGTGAAACCAGTTTGAGATTGTCTGCTCCACCTGTCAATGGCAGGCAGGTTTCCCATCATCCAACGTCGGGAACTTAATTTTAATGCATTTGCATCTCTTCATTGCGTCCACATGCTGGAATCATCCCCCCCACGTCAAATTTACCTCCCACGTCGGCGTGACTTCACGATTGCGTGATTTACAACTGCCTTTAAAAGGCGTGCACCTGGTGGGCCGAACTTCGAGGGAACTTGGAGGTGAGTGCACACAACCTTGTGCAGCGCTCACAGGGATCACCCGAAGGACATCATTCAGCAGGGGCACTGGCAAATAAATGTTTCCCACCTGGGTTTCAGTGCAGGGCCAGGGCAAGGGCTCTAGTGCAGATGGGGCCTGGGAGGGACAAGGCAGCACAGAATGACAGAAATGCACAAGCACATGCCAGGGGGTGGAGGGGTGGGGGGTTGCTGGGAGAGGGGTGGAGGCTGAGGGGGGCGGCCACGCACTTGGGAAAAATGAGCATTCTTCCACAGCTGAGACCGCTCAGCAGCACCATTGACATGCTTGTAGTCGGGTCTTTGAATCTTTTCTGCCCACTCAAGAAATGCAAAAACATGAAAGTGCCACCAAATGCTCCAGCGCTTTCACCCCTCAGGCACAGACTAAAAATTAGGGGTCAGCAGAGCAATTGGACGACTGGGCAAGTTGTAGAATCCCCTTGCGAAAGATGGCCATGGTGCAGTCACTGGTGGAGGTGCTCACAGCCCCTTGCACTGTCTTTATTAAAGTTTGGGCCAGTCTCCCCTATGGTTCAAGCTAACAGTGCAGCTTTGCAGTGCAGGTTAGGAGAATGCCTGCACCTGAGCTGAGAGCACGGCATGAAGTCCAATGGCCAAAGCTGCACTGTTCAAGTGAAGTGGGGCAGAGATGGGTGGGGTTTCAGACAACCGATGCATGCAGTACACACTGGCTATCCAAGTGGCGGCCAGCACTTTGCGGCATACATGAAGAGGCCTTGAGACTTAAACAAGAAAGGCTGTTAGGACACATATGCTAAGCCATGCGTCTCTCTCTTTGATTCTGCAGGAGGAGAACCTCAGGTTCATGGAGCCTGGTGATTCAGCAGTATGCGTTATGGGGGCAAAGAAGGAGAAGAGTGCGGCGGAGGCGCCTGGCTCATCAATGGGAGGAGCACCACCTTCAAGGTGAAGCTGCAGCAGGGCTCCCTGCGCACACAATTGAAGATCCACAGTGAGTCGTGGCTTGTAGGCACCTCACCAGACCCAGGGTCTATGGATAGCGCTTGTCATTCCTGCAGATGACTGAGAACCAGTGTTGCCGAAGACTGCGCATGTCTGGGGGAATAGTCGGTCACATATGCCACCTGCTGCAGGATTTGGTGCCACGGGGCATCCATTGGCAGTGGCCATGAAAGTGACAGCGATATTCAATTTTTAGCCAGTGGTTCCTTCCAGGGCTCCACAGTTGACCTGTGCGGGATCTCACAAGCCTCCACGTGTATCTGGGAGGTCATGGACGCCATCTTCATGAAGGCACAGAACTTTGTGGATTTCGACTGGGATCTGGCAAGCCAGGAAGCAAGAGCACTGGGATTTTTGGCACTCTCTGGTTCTCCACAGGTGCAGGGTACCATCAACTGCACTCACATAGTGCTTAGATCTCTGTAGCAACAAGGGGTCAACTACATCAACTGCAAGGGCTTCCACTCACTGAATCGTCAGCTGGTGTACAACCACCACAAACACATCCTGCAGGTCTGCGCACGGTTCCCAAGGAGTGTCCATGGTTCCTATATTCTCAGCAGGTCTCAGATCCCTGACATCTTCCAGAGTCCACAGAGGCTGCAGGTTTGGCTCTACAGGGACAAGGGCTACCCACAGAGGACATGGCTGATTACGCCTGTGCGGTGGCTTCAGACTGCCCCAGACAGACAGCACAAGAAGGCTCATGCCGCACCGACTTTGATGAAGTAAATGATAGGCATATTGAAAATGAGGTTCCGGTGCCTCTACAGGTCTGGTGGAGCACTGTAATACTATCCCCAGAGGGTGTCGCACTTCATCATAGCTTGCTATGCACTACATAACCTGGCACTGCAATGGGGGGGAAAAACCAAGCTGAGGAGGAGATGGAAGAGCTGCACATCTCCTCTGATGAGAAGGATGTCAAAGGGGATGAGTGTAATGAGGTCCTCAAAGGTGAGGATACCGACGATGAGTCAGAGTCAGGCACACTCGGGAAGCCCTATAATAGCTGCAAGATTTGTGGAGGATGATGACCAAATGCAGTGAGAACAGTCTTGACATCCTCCCCTTGCATTGTGAATATTTGACTCCTACGTGACTGATGGCAGCACTCATACCTTCAGTGCTCCAGCTCATGTCATGGAGATGCAGCAGAGGCCCTAATAATGGCTAGATTTTAGGAGGATGATGACGACATGCAGTGAGGATACTCCACAGATCTTCACGTAGCCTTTGTGAGTGTCTGACTCCTGTCTGGCCGAAGGCAGCTCGCTTGCACTCTGTAATCAGGGTCATATCATGGAGACACAGCCATGAAACTTTAAATGCACCTGATCCTTTGTCAGCCTTTGGCACCTGACCCTTTCAGGAGCACAGCGTCACTGGTCACAGATGCTGAAGAGATGGGGCCCAGCCCCACCTTAAAGGTGCTAAGAGCAGGCAGAGAGAATGATGGCGTTCTATAATGCCTGCCCACTACATTCTGGCAGTAATGACAAGCACCATCAAGGTGCAGACATCACTAATGTGTCCAGTGAGTGTGAGGCCACACCATCATTTTGCTCTGAATGTTACACATTGCACATGGAGCTGGCAGTGAGTGAGATGCCAGTGAATGTGTGATGGCCTTGTGAGTGTGTGAGTTGAGAGTGGTGAGATAGTTGCCTTACCCTGGCGGCACAGATGAGATCATTCATCCTTTTTCTGCACTGGATGGCTGACCTCTTTTGTGCAGCGTTGGCACTGACCACTTCTGCCACCACCTCCCAAAATGGAGAGGTGAGACAGATGGGTCTCCTGCAGCCAGAGTGGGGGTAGAGGGCATTGCGGCAGGCCTCCATTGAGTCCAAAGGGCATCACTGAATTGGAGGGGCTGTACTCTTCTTGGCTTTTTGGGGCCACGTCATCTTCACTGGAGCAGTCCTGGGCTGCAAGCATTGAGAACTGTGCGTGCAGCTGCAGTTTAAATATGGCGCCCTGCGTGAGGAAGCGGCGAGGTCAAGGAGTGGCGGGCAAATCGGAGGCAGCCCACCAGCAATCCGGTGTGTTTCCCATGACTGCATAAATTATAAGGCGGCAAGAGGACAATACAGTGCAAAAATCCACCATTGTAGCCAGCGGGTAAAATGTTGTTTTTCCACGCACTTAATGCAAATCTGGGACGATTCCGCCCATTGCATTTTAATCCAGGTTTTTTCATATACTGCATGGTTTTAAAAAAAATTTCCCTTCATGGTTTTCCATGGTTTGAAAATTGTTCATTCTATTTTATGTCAATTAAATGTAAACCAGTTATTAACCTTGCCAACCTGCAGCTTAAGATCTGATAACTGCCGAGACATGAATTTTCATGTTGTGATTTTATGATATGGTTCTGCTCACTGTACTCCGCTCAGAGTCAACAATTGTAGATTCATTTTTACTCCAATGTTTTCCATCCTCAGTTTCTTTATTATCATAGATGAGCACAATCCTATTTAAGCCTGGACTATAAACTTGGCTTTATAACTACTGCAGTTCAGGATGGTTGCTAAGTATGTTTAATTGGCCCACAGCAGTCAGCCATTTAAAGAAAAACACTGAGAGGCAAAAATATTTAATGAAAACTTTTTTCCAATATTCTTGAGGGTAACTTGGAAGGAGGTGGAGGTGTTAGATTTAAAGGCAGAGTTGGCCTTGAGTGGTCTCCTATGTTTGTGGCTGGCTGTGGGTCTCATTGCAACAAATGGCTCAACACTGTAACTAAGTCAACTAATGGAGGTAGATTTCTCTGTCATTAGCAATTAAATATTGGTGGGGCATTTTTTGTTATTGTTTATTCACAGGGTTTGGGTATCACTGACAAGGCCAGCAATGATTGTCCATCTCTAATTACTCTTGAAAAGGTGACAGTCAGCTGCCTTCAGCTGAATGCTTGCTCGACCATTTCAGAGCGTCAGTGTCTCTCTTGAAAAAGGATACTGAAGGGTGACTTGAAAGAAGTCTTTAAAGTTATGAAAGGTTTTGACGGAGTGGATACAGAGAGAGAGAATGTTTCCCCTTGTGGGAAAGATCATCACTAGAGGCCATCAATAAAAGAGAGTCCCCAGGAAATCCAATAGGGAATTCTGAAGAAACCGCTTTATCCAAAGAGTGGTGACAATGTGGAACTTGCCACCACAGGGATTGGCTGAAGCAGATAGTATAGCTGGATGAGGGAAGCTAGACAAACGTTTGAGGGAGAAGGGAATAGATGGTTATGATGGTAGAATTAAATGAGGAAAGATGGGAGGAGGTTTGATTAGAGCATAAACACCAAAATGGATTGGTTGGACTAAAAGGCCTGTTTCTGTGCCATATATCCTATAGAAACCGCCACACTGCTATGAGTCTGGAGTCACATATAGGCCAGAAATTGGATCACAACAAAACCGAAACGTTGTCACCACTTATAAAAGGGGAAGCAAATAAAAACATCTTTCTGTTTACAGATGGGTGATGAAAGGAGAAATTCTGTTTAAATTAACCTCTCCTTTCCATAACACTGGTAATTGCATGATCACTATTGCTGATATTTACGATTTGTTCCAGATTTATTTTATCAAACTTAATGCTCCAGCTGTCATAACAGGATTTGACCCTTTTTCTTTGGATCACTAGGCCAGGTCTCTGCAATGTTCATACAGTAAAGTATGCGAAGCTAACATTCCTGAGAATCTTCAATGTTCTTTTTTCATGATGGCATCTCTCTGACTCCTTAAAAGGGACACCTTGAGGGTTGTTGAGGTGCCTTATCCCCCTCTCACATAGCCATTGTTGCACTGAGCATGCTGCATGCTGAATATGCCTTATACCTTGGAGTACAGGTCCAACACCCAATGAGTACTCTGCCGGACCAGTCCATCTATGGCAGTTGCCACCCTCTGCATGGAGGAGGTCAAGCACTCACATGCCGGAGCCACAACAGTACTCATAACATGGACGGACTCTGCCAGCTTTTGCTCAAGTTGGCCCACAACCTCTGGCATCTCTGCCTGATGTTCCCAGGCATGCCTCTACATCTCCATCATGTCTCTTGACCAAATCCAGAGACTTATCATCTGCAAGGGGCTTAGCATGGGCCTGGTCTCCAGCAGTCTTCCGAGCGTCAGAGACCTTGGCTGTCACATCCTCTGTCAGCTGCAGGCACGTGTCACTGATGCGTTCACCAGATTGTGATCCCGAGCCTAAGCTAGAATGTGAACACATCAATGTGAATGTTTCTGTTCTGGTGAAGGATGCAGGGGAATGCTGTGAACATTGTGAGAAGCAGCCTTCAGGGGTGGCACTCGAGGTGGAGCTCAAGCTGGAACTGGAGGAACGTTTTCTCCTCTTTTTGTTCTTTGACCGGCTGCGAGTAGCTGCAGTGGGGAACAAGAAGAATTCACTAATGGTTATGCACAATCCACTTACTCAACAATGTTTTAAGGAGGCTTTCATAGGGGGCTTGACAGGATAGATGCTGAGAGGCTGTTTCTCCTTCTGGGAGACCCTAGGGCCAGAGGGCATCATCTCAGAGTAAGGGGACACCCATTTAAAACAGAGATGAGGAGGAATTTCTTCTTCCAGGGGGTAGTCAATCTGTGGAATCCTTCACTGCAGAGGACTGCAGAGGCTGGGTCTCCAAATTCAAGGCTGAGATAGACAGATTTTTAATCAGTAAGGGACTCAAGGGCTATGGGGAAAATGCAGGGAGGTGGAGTTGAGGATTATCAGATCAGTCATGAGCTCATTGAATAGCGGAGCAGACTCAATGGGCCAAATGGCCTACCTCTGCTCCTACATCTTATGGTCTTATGGTGTTACTCCTGTATGTCCAATTGTGAACACCAGACTGGAGGCATCCTCACTCGATGGCTGCGACACTCTAGTCTCTCCATTTGCATATTCTCCCCGGTGAGTTCTGCAGCATCTTCCTCAAAGAGGGTGAGGATTCTTATGTCTGAAAATGTCACATTGCACTTCTGGTGATTATGAGCATTTTGCTCCAGCAGACAGACACACAGGCTGATTGAGTGTCATTCCAATGGGTGCATGACCACTTTATGAGCATGCATGCCCATGACAGCTCCTAAGCCCTCTCCAGTAAGTCTTTGACACCCACGTCCTGTAACTGGTACAATATTCACAACATGGAGTGGTTCCTAGACATTTGGTCCACATGATCTATCTGCTGAAACCTGCAACCCAAACTCCTGTCTGACATCCCTCTGCACTTGCACACTTACACAACTTGATGCCTCTGTGAGTGTCACGTTGCAGGGACTAAATGGTGCCACTTACCCTAGTGGAGCGCAGCAGGTCATTCATCCTCTTCCTGCAATGCACCCAAGTTCTGGAGTGGGCCCCATTGGCACTAACCCACGCTGCGACCTCTGTCCACGCTGCTTGGTCAGACGGGAGGCCTCCTAGCCATTGCTCCTTTGTGGGGAACTCCCAGCTTTCTCGGAAGGTCTGGAGGAGAACCTGCAGCGAGGCACCACTGAACCAAAGGGCCACTCTTTGCCTTCTCTGAGACATATCCCAGGGGGTGAGGGGTTTAGAGATCCAAAGGTTTAGCTGCAGTTGCGATGTCCAGTCAGACAGACAGTATAATGCTGCTGGTTTGCAGGAAATGAATGTCTGTTTATTTGGGGAGGGGTGGGATTGGGGCTTGGCGCTGAATTCTAGCCCATCCCTGCCGCATGATTTGCCACGCTCTTTAAGCATGCATAGCTAATTGGCTGACTGCTGCATGGTCATGAGGGGTCAAATGTCCCACCCCCAAGCAGAAGTATCGCTCACTTCCTGCCCTGCCGCCGATAGCCTCGATGCTACCGGAAGGTTCCGCCCTATTTGTTGGGCACCAACTAATCAATAAAATATAAGCAACGTGTGCATTTATTGCCAGGTGTTTTGCTTTGTGTTATACAAGGGCTGTTCAAATGTTCAAAACATTCAAAAGGCAACATCAGGGTAATGTGGGGTCCCTGCTCAAAGCTCATGCTAACGTCCTTTCGAAAATTAGCACATAGAAAAGCATATACCAACTTATTACAAGTCTTATTTTTGTGCAATATTCCCCCACTTGTATCTGCACTCCTCTATGAGGCGATGAGAAAGAAAACAGCATCTGAGGATTACATTCTTATTAAGAATGCAAAATGCATATGTCCTATGTTAACAAGCATGAAGGATATAACACTTCTGCTGTTAGGGATAACATGTTTATGAATCACAATAATTAAGTTAAATTTACATATGTAAATTAAGCTGATTAGAAAACAAATCTTCCCGCTGCAACTCAAAAGTTGTAATTCCTATTTTTGAGATACAAAAAATATAATTACTTTGACTACAGACAGAACAAGATATTAGTTCTACTAATTAGACCTAATTTACATATGATAATTAATCTAATTAGAAAATTAGTGTTTGTTTACATTTTACAAACCACAGGTTCTGAATTTATAAAAAATTGCAAGCTATGATTATGTTGGTATTTGAGGTAACATAATGATCAATTATGCTGATTTGCCTGTACAAATGCCTTCCTTCTTGAAATGCTTCATTTCATGTCAGGATTGTTGGTGGCATTTGAAAGAAAACATACCAGCATTTTGAGTTGGGGACTGTATTGCTGGCCAATTAGAGGCCAGCGGGCAGGGACAGAGGTAAATCACGAGAAATTGTGGGCCACATCCTGACTTGGTTTGGCAGCCATTGGTGTGGCTGGCGTTTGGCTAGTAACTTTTACAGTTGAAAACATAGATTTTTCACATTTTGGAGGACAAATGGAGACCTGGATCTGGATAGGGTAGGAACTTGAGGAATCTGTTGGAATTTTTATTACTTTTCCTGTGATGCGGTAGGCCCTCTCTGCTCCACTAAGGTTCTTGATTGCCACTTATAAGTTGATGTTCTCCACGCAAAATACAGCCACCCTTGAGCTGGTCTGCATTGGGAAGCCCCTGAAGGCTGACCATCCCCCCACCCCCGCCATGAAAATTTGTGAGGGTTCAAAGGCCAGCTCCTACTGAGCTCCTTAAATGTCTTAATTTGCCTGATCATTGCTGCTAGTGAGTCGGTTGCACGCCCTCTTCTGCCTTTATGAAAATCATCTGGGCTTGGAAAGGAGAAAGCGGCCTGGCAACCAGGCTGTCAGAGCTATTTTTTTGGTTGCCCACCTCTGTTCTCACAGTGAAAATCCAGTCCTAGGCTACTCCCTGAGGCCATTATAATGCCTGCTGCATAATTTAGTGGTTATCACACAGGACAACTTGTTTCTAAACAGAGGAAGGCATCTAGTTAGAACTGGGGGACGCAGTTAAAACTAATTTATTATTTTCACTCATTTTTAAAGTAAAATCTTCCATTCCATACTCCTGATAATCCAAAATTTTCATGCTAAAAATAATCTGAATTATTTTATCAGTTGAATTCAGCAGCATGAATAACACAGAAAAGTAGAAATTTAGCAACAAAAGTGGATCATCAGATTATTTGATTTAAGGAACTTTAAGCTAAGAGTAATAGATTACAATAGAAAAGACTTGTATCCAGCACACGTGCTTAGCATCATGTGTTTCAAAGTGATCAGTGTTGAGCGTAATGGCAAAAAAATTCCTTAAAATGCTTTCCCAGACTATCCATTCCCAAACTAATCCGCTACCTGATCATGTGAAAATTTCTAAGGCCGAGGCCATGTCACTGCCTGACACAGGACTTCTGGTAAAATGGGCACAGCATATCTCAATACACACAAAGAGCAGAAAAGTCTATATAGGCAGTCAGCACATGGAAGTTTGCTACAAAATTAAACAGGTGCCTTGAGAAATTGTGGGTTTGTAACAAGATGTCAACTTTCCCTTAGTCTCATCTTATTACTATGCATATTTCCCTAGGAAAAATTAAAAATGGACAAAAATCAAAAATACTGTTTCCCCAGCAGCAGACCCAGGTTTGGGGGGTTGTTGAGGGGGTGGGGTGGGAGCGGTGAGTGGGACATCAATGCCTCGTCTAATCCTGTTATCACAGAACCGAGGATCATAGTACCACAGCTACAGTCACAAGCAGTCCTGATTGTCTGACAGCTGCGGTCATTATTTTTAGCTTTGCTGAACTGTTCAGAAAGCACATCCATTTTAGGTAACTTTTTTTTCTTTATTCTTTGATGGGATGTGGGCTTCACTGGCAAGGCAAACATTTGTTCCCCATCCCTAATTGCCCTTGAACTGGGTGGCTTGCTAGGCCATTTCAGTGGACAGTTAAAAGCCAACCACATTGCTGTGGGTCTGGAGTCACATGTAGGCCAGACAAGGTAAAGATGGCAGATTTCCTTCCGAAAAGGGCATTAGTGAATCAAATGGGTTTTTATGACAATCCATTGTAGTTGTCATGGTCACCATTACTGAGACTAGATTTATATTCCAGACTTTTATTTTTTGAATTTATATTCCACCAGCTGCCATGGTGGGATTTGGGACCATACCCCAGAGCATTAGCCTGGACCTCTGGATTACTAGCCCAGCCATGTTTCCATTTTGCCACCATCTCCCCCACACTCCCTTACCAGTATCAGCAGTGTCTACCTCTCTCGGTGGGGCTGCTATCCATCTACAACTTCGGGCTACCTACTGTGGGAACTTGCCCGCCATCCTTAATTGGACGACAAATGCAGAGGCAGCCTTTTAATTGGCTGTCTCTCATATGGTTAACCTTCTGCTTAACAGACAGAAAGGAGAGAGTAGGGATAAACGGATCATTCTCAGGATGGCAGGCTGTTACTAGTGGGATGCTGCAAAGATCAGTGCTATGTCCACAGCTGTTCACCATCTACATAAAAAATTTGTATGTGGAGACCAATTGTAATATTTCCAAATTTGCTGAAGACACCAAACTGGTTGGGAATATAAATTGTGAGGAGGATACAAGGAGGTTTCAAGAGGATTTGGACAGGCTAAGTGGATGGACAAGAACATGGCAGATGGAATATAATGTGAATAAGTGTGAAGTTGTTCACTTTGGTAGAAAAAACAGAAAGACAGAATATTTCTTCAATGGTGAGAGAGTGGGAAACGTGGGTGTCCAAGGTGATCTGGGTGTCCTTGTTCATGAGTCACTAAAAGTTAGCATGGTGGCGCAGCAGGGAATTGGGGATGTGAATGGCGTGTTGGCCTTCATTGCAAGGTGTTTTGACTACAGGGGCAGGATTTTGAGGTGGGCGGGCCTGGGAGCAGCTGGAAAACAGCATGAAACGTGGCTCCGCACTGGCCGGGAAGGGCCAATCGGGTGTTGGGGGCTGCCAGATCCAATGGCAACCCGACGGCCAGTTTAGAAGCAGCCCAGGCAGTCCCTGGAAGGCTGCCAAGGAAGGACGTGAGTTCAGTATTCCAAATGGAGTCGTGTGTGGCTGGGCATGGCAGGCGGGAGGTAGATCGGGTGGGTACTCAGTCCCCCGCTTTTCCGACGAGTGCCTCGCTGTCCTACTGGAGGAGGTGGCTGCCAGGAGAGACACCCTTGTCCCCAGGCACCTCACCAAGAGGGCATGGGAGAAGGTGGCAGCAATGGTGAGCAGCCATGACGTGGTGCACTGCACATGGGTGCAGTGCTGGAATCACTTCAATGATCTGCTGCGCTCCGAAAGGGTGAGGGCCATGTTGGCATAGGTCAGTGTGCAGAAATGTTAAGGTCTGGCCGTTCCCCCTTGGACTTCAGGGGTGCTAGAGTCTGAGTGCCAACTGTCAATGACACCGGAGCTGGCCAAGGGGGTGAGCCCTGGCTGCTTGGACTGAGTCCCTTGTGGCTCAAGGGCCGTGACTCAGATGTGCACTGTGAGATATTCCTCAGATGGGGTTGGCCAGGCTGCAATGGGGCTGCAGGTAGAAAATGGACAAATCAATGCTCCTCTCTCCCTTCAGGAGAAGACAAGCCATAACCAGGCAGAGAGGGCACATACAGGCAGAGAGCAGGCCAACCTCCTGCTGCTCAGCGGGTTCGAGCAAGATACCCTGGAGCTCGAGAGCTGGCATACTCTCCATGCATCTGGGCGTGGAGAGGCAGGGGTGCCAGATGAACAGAAGAGTACAGTGTACAATGGTCAGACTTTTGGATTGTGCAACCATTCCAGTGTAGTCTCTTCAGTATGTGAGCCTCAAATGTGGAGTCCCCACTGATCATTGGAAGACGACGGCACTGTGATGCAGATCTCTGTTGTCTCACCAGGGTGCCCGGCATGCACAGTAAGAGTCTGATGACTTTACCTAATGCCATGCCCTAGTTCTCCCTTTTAGGTTCACCAGCAATTGTTCACTGTGCGGACCCAGGAGAGCCACCCCTGACTCTGGAGGACCACCGAGCTTCTGTTGCACCTGCTTCACACCCGCTCTCTGAACCAGGAACCACCGCAGATACCAGCACCTCGGTGGGCATTAGATTGGTGGCTAGTATCTCAATGCACATTGGTGAGGGCACTTCACACTCAGGTTGCAGGCAGAGGCAGAGAGTTCCCAGGGCGCCAGCAGAAGATTGCTGGGGACCAGGACAATGCTCAGTCAAATGCAGATGATGAACCTCTGAGTCATCCATTAGGTGGCAGATGCTAGATGTCCACTGAGATGTGCGTGAGGATCTGGCAGAGATCCATAAGGGTGTGCATGCCATGTCTCCATTATGGAGGAGTCCATGTGGAACATGAGCACTTCGTTGACACTCATGGCCAAGCGCAATGCCTCCTCCATTGAGCGAGTGGCAAACTCTCTTGGAGAGACAGCTCCAGGGACAGAATCAGGGGTTCCTCGGGTTGTGCTTGCACCTGCAAGCCCCCCCACAGGCAATGACCTCAAGTGGTCAATGTCAGTGTGGGAGATGGATTGGACACCCAGTATCCCAGATAAGTGCCCGTCCATCAATGGTGAGCAGAGAGGTCCACAGCGACCTCACGTTGGTGCATGAGCTGCTTGTTGTCTGTGCGGGCTCCTGTCAAGGCACTCTGGATGACAGCAACGGTTCCTCCACCCCTCTGCCAGTGACCATCGTATCTGATGAGGCTGCGATGACTGGGGAGATGCCAGCTGCGGCACTGCTGCTCCCTCCCAGGTGGGGCCAGCACAGGCTCCGCTGGCCAGAGGATGGCCGCCAAGGTCTTCAAGGTCATTAAGACAACAGGATCAGTGGGCTGTATCCAATGTCGATGCCAGCAAGGGAGGAGCACTCACAAACCTAAGTTAAAAGCAGCATGAGCACAAGAGGGACAGGTCACGGATGATTTGATGTTCATTTATGTTTACTTTATCTATACTGCCCTGGGAATGAAGACCAAAGAAGTTTATGTAAATAGCTTTGAATTGAAATAAATTTTGTTTTTGTCATCATGGCATGTGTATGCTTCACCTTTTTGTTTTATTGGTGCAGGGTTCACCAGTATGTAATGCTGGATGTAAGTGGCTCTGAAATTTATTGCGCAAGCACTGAGTGTTCTTTGGGTTCAAATGAAAGGATCCTTTCAGACATCCGGGATGGAGGAGGCAGCCCTGGCATGCGTTTGAAGCTGATCTTTGGTAGCCTAGCTGAAGGAGCATTGGATCAAGGCATCCCTGGTGTCCCTATCTCCCTGGAGGCTTCCAAGGTCTGCCTCCATGTCCTCAGCGCTCTCTTCACTGTGCTCCTCCTTGGATTCACTATTGGACTCATCATCTGTGGCCTGTGCCAAGAGGTGTGTCATGATCTTCTTCCTCCAGTGGGTCCCCTCTTGTCAGAGCCAGATTGTGGAGAGCACAGCATGCAACCACTATCAGTGACACCAGCTCTGGGGAGCATTGTAGTGCTTCCCCTAAACGGTCAGGCATTTGCCTCTCTCTTCCTCCTCAGAGGAGGTCCCACCAGCAGAGAACAGAATCCCCGTTACCAAGGTAACAGAAGGCTGTCTGATACCTGGAAGGGTCCTGAATCCTCCGGGGGCCTTGTGCATACCAATGATTCCCGAAATGAAGCCTGGAAATGTTAAGAATGAAGCCCCAAACAGAGGTGAAGCTGCCATGTGCCAATAAGCAATCAGCAGCAAACTGTCTCCAAAACTCTTCACTACTCACACTGGCAATGCTGCTGAACCTTTTTTCCTACCCTTTGATGAGGTTTTTGAAAATGCCGGCTGGCCGCCTGCCCGTTTTGCCCGTGTGATGAGCGCAAAATCACATGGGCAACGAAAAATCGCTGTCAATTGAACTGTTAATGACCTTAAGTGGCCTCCTAATTAATGGTGGACACAGCTCATGCACCCACTTGCACACACCAGACTAAATATTGGGCAATGACATTGGGGCGCTCACTATTTTACGCCCAATCGGGTCGGGCGCGCGCCTGCCCGCAGGATGTAAAACTTTGCCCCAAAGTAAAGATGTCTTGCCACAGTTGTATAGAGCTTGGTAAGACCTCACCTGGAATACTGTGTACAGTTTGGGTCCCCATATCTAAGGAGGGATATATCCCATAGAGGGAGTACAACAGATGTTCACTTGATTATTTTGTGGCTCATTCATGGGATGTTGGCATCGCTGGCTAGGCCAGCATTTATTTCTTATCCTTAATTTCTCTTGAGAAAGTGGTGGTGAGCTGCCTTATTGAGCTGCTGCAGTCCATGTGGTGTAGGTACACCCACAGTGCTGTTAGGGAGGGAGTTCCAGGATTTTGACCCAGCGACAGGATGGTGAGTTGCTTGGAGAGGGACTTCAAGGTGCTGGTGTTCCCATGTATCTGCTGCCCTTGTCCTTCTAGATGGTAGTGGTCACGGGTTTGGAAGGTGCTGTCTGAGGAGACTTGGTGAGTTCCTACAGTGAATCTTGTAGATGGTACACAATGCCGCCACTGTGCATTGGTGGTGGAGGGAGTGAATGTTTGTGAATGGGGTGCTAATCAAGCGGGTTGCTTTTTCTGGATACTGTCGAGCTTTTTGAGTGTTGTTGGAACTGCACTCATCCAGTCATGAAGACTATTCCATCAAACTCCTGACTTGTGCCTGGTAGATGGTGGACAGGCTTTGAGGAGTTAGGGGGTGAGTTACTCATCGCAGGATTCCTAGTCTCTGACCTGCTCTTGTAGCCACAGTATTTATATGGTTAGTCTAGTTCAATTTCTGGTCAATGGTAACCCCCCAGGTTGTTGATAGTGGGGGATTCAGCGATGGTAATGCCATTAATCCCTGAGATGGTGGGATTGTTTTATGAGGAGAGATTAAGGAGACTGGTTCTGTAATCCCCAGAGTTTTGAAGAATGAAGAGTGACCTCATTGAAACTTTAAAAATTCTTACAGGATATGACAGAGTGATTGTAGATAAGATGTTTCCCTTGGCTGGTGAGTCTTCAACCAGGGGACATCATCTCAGGATAAAAGATAGACCATTTAAGATCGAAATGAGGAGGAATTTCTTCACTCAGAGGGTGGTGAATCTTTGGAATTCTCTATCCCAGAGGGCAGTGGAAGCTCAATCATTCAGCATGTTCAAGACAGAAATCAATAGGTTTCTGGAGACTAATGACGCCAAAGGACATAGAGATAGTGCGGGATAACATGGAAAAGTGGCTTTGAGGTAGATGATCAGCCATGATCTAATTGAATAGCGGAGCTACTTGATGGGCTGAATGGTCTACTCCTGCTCCTATGTTCCTATGTTCGTGTCATGTCTGATTTGATTAGGGTCGAGAAGAGGAGAGATTTGGAAGAAAATTCCAGAGCTTAGGGTGTTGGCAGCTGAAGGCAGGGCCATTAATGGTGGAGCAGCTAAAATTGGTGATGCTCAAAAGCTCAGATTAGATGAAAGCAGATAACTCAGAGGGTTGTGGGGCTGGGTGTAATTACAGAGATAGGAAGAAACAGCACAGAATTGAGCCATTCAGCCCCTCATGCTTAAGATGGCTCTTTGAAAGAGCTCTCTAAACAGGCCCACTCTCTTGTTCTTGTGAGGGTGTGTGTGAGAGGCAGTGAGTGGTGATGTCCCTTGAACTGGCAGTGAGTGAGGTGCCAGTAAATGTGTGACGGGCTTGTGAGTGTGTGAGTTTAGAATGATGAGATGGTTGCCTTACTCTCGTGGCACAGATGAGATCATTCATCCTCTTTCTGCACTGGATGGTGAACCTCTTCTGTGCAGCGTTGGCACTGATCACCACTGCCACCACCTCCCAAGCTGGAGTGATGAGACTGATGGGCCTCCTACAGCCAGAGCAGGGGTAGAGGACATCATGGCAGGCTCCAATGGTGTCCAGAAGGCATCACTGAATCGGAAGGCTGCAGTGTTCTTGCCTTTCAGGTCCATGTCCTCTGTGCAGCAGTCCTGGGCTGGAAGCACTGAGTGATTTGCGCACGGATGTACTTTAAATATGGTGCCTGGTGTGAGGAAGCAGCAAGGTGATGGTGTGGCAGGCAAATCAAAGGCTGCCGGTAAAACAGCATGTTTCCTGGGAATGCATGATTAATGAGGTGGGATTGGGACAATGCAGCACAAAAACCTGCCTTTGCATCCAGCAGATGAAACATCCTTTTCCCTGCCCACTACTGCACTTTGTGCAAATCTGGGATGATTCCACCCTTAATTGTGAATCAAAACTGTGACCCCTCCCTTTTCCTATCTTTCCTGAACACCCTATATCCAGGAATATTCAATACCAGCCCAGCCCTTTTTTGAGCCTGGTCTCCATTATAGCCACAACATCATATTTCCACATGGTTATCTGTGCCTGTTGTATCTATTGTACAAAATTTAATTTTGTATATGTTCTTGCACCAAAATATAAGAACAATGTCCTCTCTTGTAGGTATCTTTTTATTTTAGGTACAACTTCCTCTGAGTATTTATCCAGTTGGCCTGCAAATCTCTTAGGGATCCTGAGGTAATTGGACATGCCCAGGATAATATTTAGGCTTAAAAAATCTCTGTTGTAACAGTGTGTCATAACATCATAATAGAAATTGCATGAAATATTTAAGACTTTTATGAAACATCTGGCAGTGACCCGATAGAGCTGTCCCCAGTGAGCATTCTTCCTAAATTCTGAACATCTGCCTGCACTAGATGGATTACCGCACCTTTCCAGTCTCATACTGGTGTCTGCTTTGTGGTTTCAGAGGCATTGTATAATGATCTGAAGAAGTGAATCTAATGCAAAATAAGAGGTGACATGAAGGTAACCGAAACTCTGAAGTACAATACCGCATAACTTGAACAGAGATCTGTTTAATTTTTATCGGCCACCCCAGCCACAAATCGTTACAAATCTGATGTGAACATGCTTGCTCTGCACAGCTTTATGTTCCGTAAATCTTGCACATTAATGAGGGAGTAGCTGCTCTTGGATTAGCCAAGGTGTGATAGGGTAAAGGCCCACAAGGATACCATAAAGTTCAGTGTGGCTACCATCAACTTTTTTTCATGTCTTCTTCTCTTCTTTATGCATCACTTTCATTGACACAAGATTAAACTTTACTTCTTCTTGCCTCTCTCAGAATGTTTGGCTTTTCAGCTCTTTGTCCAATTCCACCACCTTGCCCACTAACCAATTTCTTTTTCACATCTGCTCCATCACTGCTTAAGACATCAGGAAGGTTACTGTAATCATATCTGGCAATGCAGCATGGCTAACAGATTGTTTTGCAATCTGAACCCATTGATAGTACTTTGCAAAACTGCTGCCATCAGCAGGTGAAAATCCTAGCACAGTTGCACTGCCAGTTCAGAACTGCTGAGGATGATAGTTTCGGGTGCGATGTCTAGGCGGTACCAGTAAAGCCAAGGTTAAGCCAAGCAGCATGCTACGTGAGACCTGCCAGCTTCCTCTCACACTACAGCCCTTACCGTGGAAGCTTCTTTTCTCCAGCCAAATCATGTATAATATTTAAATACAGCCTAAAAAATTACAATGTACTATGCTCTCTCAGATAAGCAAGACTGATGTAGCCAATCCTTCCACTTCTCACTTTAATCTGCAGTCTTGCAACATTCATGGTATTTCCTTAAATCTTAGCAATTTCTATCTCAATGGTCATTCTGTCCTTTTCTTCTGTTTTCTCGTGAGACTTTACTCTCATTCTTTTTGTCTCTTCTCCAAATTCTCTCTAACACTTTTTACTGCAACTTCCATCCAAGAGACTTGATGCACATTAATGCTTCCTTTGACTCCTTTGTTGATTGTCTTTACTCCTTGGAATCACCTGATACAAACACATGAACAAGGAGCAGATGGCCCCTCATGTGTGCTCCGCCATTTAATAAGATCATGGCCGATCTGATAATAACCTCAAATCTATATCCTGCCTACGCCCAATAACCTGTCACCCCCTTGCTTATCAAGAACATATCTAGCTCTGCCTTAAAAATATTCAAAGACACTGCTTCCACCAACTTTTGAGGAAGAGAGTTCCAAAGACTCACAACCCTCTGAGAGAAAAAATTTTGCCTCATTTGCGTCTTAAGTGGGCTACCCCTTATTTTTAAACAGTGACTCCTGTTCTAGATTCTCCCCCAAGAAGAAACTCTCCACACACCCTGTCAAGACCCCTGAGGATCTTATATGTTTCAATCAAGTCACCTCTTACTCTTCTAAACTCCAGCGGATACAAGCCTAGTTTGTCCAACCTTTCCTCATAAGACAATTGCCTGCTGCAATGTTCCAGTGAAGCTAAATGCAAACTGGAGGAACAGCACCTCATCTTCCGACTAGGCACTTTACAGCCTTCTGGACTGAATATTGAGTTCAACAACTTTAGATCATGAACTCTCTCCTCCTCCCCACCCTTTCCGGTCTCCCTTTATTCCAATAATTTATATAGATTTTTCTTTTCCTGCCTATTTCCATTATTTTTAAATGTATTTCCATCCATTGTTTTATCTCCAACTAGCCCATTTCGATCCCTTCCCCCCACCCTACCCCCAGTAGGGCTATCTGTCCCTTGCTCGTCCTGCTTTCTAACCTATTAGCACGTTTCTTAACTAATATCACCACCATCGACACCTCTTTGTCCTTTTGTCTATGACATCTTTTGGTTATCTCCACCTAACACTGGCCCTCTATCCAGCTCTACCTGTCCCACCGCACCGCACACCCCCGCCCCCCCCCCCCCCCCCCCCCACCCCCCAACCAGTTTATATTTCACCTCTCTTCTATTTTTCCTTAGTTCTGTTGAAGAGTCATACGGACTCGAAACGTTAACTGTATTCCTCTCCGCAGATGCTGTCAGACCTGCTAGGAAAAGTATATGCTTGCTTTGCCGTTGTCAGACTGCAGATCCTGGTTGAACACATATACTTCAAATCCCAGTGTGGTCTCCCAACTGGAAGATCAACTACTGGCCTGATACCCTCATTCTGATAGCTGCAAGAGAAATTTTGTGGACTAAAGAGACCGCTATATATTACCTTCATCAATCCCATCAAGGCATTCGACCATGTGAACAGAAGCAGTCTATTTAAGCAGCTGGAGAAAATTGGGTGGCCACCAAAGCTGCTCACTGTGATCTTCTCTTTCCCTGACAACATGATGGGTAAGGTCAGCTATGATGGGGCAACATTGAACCCTTTTAGATCCACAGTGAGGTCAAACAGGGTTGTTATTGTGGCATCAAAATACTCAAGCATGTTCTTCTCTTTGCTGCTGTTATATGTCTTCTGTCCATCTACAGAGGGTGTCTACTTATATTGCAGAACTAACAGAAAGCTAGATGCAAGACAAAGGTGCACCAAGTCCTCACCAGAGAGTTGCTCTACGCTGACAATGCCAACTGACATTCCATACTGAAGAACACCTTGCATGGCAACCGGACAGTCTCTCTCACATCTGTAAAGAGTTTGGTTTGACCATCAGCATCAGGAAGACAAATATCATGGTCCAGGATGTTGCCGTACTGCTATCTAGCAGTATTAACAATGTGATGCTGGAGGCTGTTGATAACTTCACATATCTAGGCGCCACAATCGCCAGCAATCTGTCACTTGATGCTGAAATCAACACACATCACAAAAGCTTGCAGCTGTTATGTCAAAGCTGACTAAGAGAGTATGGAACAACAGTAACCTGACTGAGAACACCAAATTGCGAGTTTGCCAACCCCGGTCTAAATGGACTATAGAACTGAAGGAGCACTGCATTGTCAGTAGTGCCATCCTTTGGCTGTTCAGGTGGATGTAAAATATCTCATGGTAATAACTGAGGAACAGCCCTATTCAGGCCAATGTTCCTCCTTGAATCAGCACTACCAAGAAAAGATTAACCATTGTTGTCTATGAGATCTTATTGTGTTCAAAATGGCTGCTATGTTTGTCCTCATAACACTAGCTCATAACATCACTGCCATATGTATCCTCATGCAATTCAAAGTAGTTCATTTATGCAGCAATGTTTAAATTAAAGTATTTCTTTCCTTTTATATCTAGTAGAGTTTGCTGGACAATTGCAAGAGGGGAAGACCTGGCCAATATTTCTCCACAATAAACGTGAGTTCCTGTAACCAGTGGTAATGGCTAGTCATTGCAGAGCAGGCATTCAAACCTAGAATCTCCTCATCTGTATGCCTCACTGTTATTGTGAAATCATACTTTATAAAAAAAATGAATTTACTGGCTGGAAACCCTAAATGAACTTTAAAAAGTGACTAAAGCCACAATTCCAATGGCTTGGGATTCTAGTCAAAGATGGCTGCACATTTGCCTGTACTTTCTACATTCCAAAAACCATTCAAATGAAGATAACCTGTCTGAGAAGCTACACCATGGACAATAGCCTTCAAAGAGGATGAATGGGGGCCATCTGCTATCCCATTGGCAAAGCCTCCAGTCAATCTGGATACTTAACTGTGTCAAGATGAACAATTAGACATAATATAAAAGCAAAATATAAAAGCAATGTACCAGCTGCAGGTTTGATGACTGTAAAATTACTGAATCAGAGCTGTGTACATGGTTACCCAAAGTCATTCTGATGCTGATTCTTGTGGTTGTCTGACAATGCAGACTGTAAGGAGCAACAATGGAAGAGCATGACATTACCCAGGTGAAATTTTCTCTTAATTTGAGTATGCACCAGTTACCAACAACTTCACATTCCCTGCTGCACTGTGTAATAGTCGTGGACATTTTTGATTGAAATCTGCTGGGAATCTGAAACAAAAAACAGAAAATGCTGGAAAAGCTCAGCAGGTCTAATAGCATCTGTGGAGGGAAAAGCAGAGTTAACGTTTCGAGTCCATATGACTCTTCTTCAGAGCCAATTTTCTTCAATTAGACATAATAACTTGGACAATGAGACCCTGGCGATGCGAGGTATTCCTAGCCACGAACTAATCAAGTTACAATTGGAATACACTAGCGATTACCTTATTTGGAACACTGGGCATTTGGAGAGAGAAGGTCATGTGACAAGCCCACCCTTTGTGTGTTTTAAGCACCTGCTTACTCTGCAGAACTAGACAAGCAACTGAAACACTGAAGGAACAAGATACTGAGTAAGTTCCTTTTCTCTCTCTCTTTCTCTCCATTCGGCTTGCAAGTTTTTGAGCCCTAACTGCTGATTTTGATTATCCAGGTGTCACAGAAAGAGATTTTAAAAAGAGCTCAACCCAGCACTGTTGTCCCCAGAAGAACAGATAAATTATTGGTCTACAACTTTAAACTGCCTCAGCACTGAAAGCAGCAGGACAACCGAGTGAAAGCAACAGCACCACCCAAGTCAGCCTGAAGCCAGCCAAGTCACCAACCTTCAAGAGACGTTTACCCTTTTAATTTTACTGGGCTCTAAATGACTTAATCTATCCTCCCCATTCCATAATCTATGTGTTTGTGTGTGTGCGCGCGTGTGAACTTCAAGTGTGTATATGAAAGTCAGAGCATTTTAAATTATTTTACCTAGACTGGGTTAAGTACAGTGAAACCTATCCTCTTTCTTTTTGAAATCTCAAGAAAAACTGTCTAATTGTGCATTTTATGGTCACAGCACATAAAGGGTTAAACGCTCACTGAAATGGCAAGTATATTCTTTTTAAACAAAAATATGTTGCAGTCAAATGAGGAGAAGGAAAAGAAGGGAGATATTCGATCCCTCCTCACCTGAGGGTAACACAATTGTACTATACATTGCACTTATGCATTAAACCATTTGGAGAAGTTATATAAATAGACACATACATTAATTTATATTATGTTTATATAGGTAATTGCTTCCCCTGTATAACCAGGGGAATACATCTCTTTCCATCATGCTTCTGGTTTAATTGAAACAATGACAGGCTAAAAGTAAGACTTGCTACTGCTTCATCCACTGATAAGGCCTGATTTTCAAGTCCTCTTCACCACCAAGCTGCTTGGACACACCTATTAGGTATCTACAGCTCATTGGTTTGATGATAATGAGGCCCAATATTATGTGCGTCTTGACCTTATCTGTTCAGGGATTGGTCACTGCATGCCTCTGCATCTAATCTTGGGCGCACTCAAATTTCCAGGCCTCATAGTTTCCTTTAGAAAATCCTCCTATTGGCTGTCCTGTTTTTTATCAGTTTTTTTTGCACATCTAAGTAGTACCTCTTGAAATTATTGACAAAGACCAACACGGTTCCACCTTGATTAGATTGTGTCTAGTGAATGATTATCATTTGCCAAATGAAGCTGCAGCAAGTAATGAGGCAACAGTGACCATAGCAATCCTTTTCTTTGGGACATCAGTGTCACTGACTGTTTGAGGCTCATCGGCACAAAGCTTGTATTTTTGACTCTATGGAAGCAGAAGTGAAAGGATATTCACCTTGTGGCAATATTCAAAGTAAAATGATCTTCAGCTCAATGAACTGTACTGAATCTGAATTAAATTAGAATGAATATTTAAAATGCTCATGAATCTTGCATTGCTTTTCTCAGAGTTAGTCAGAGGAAGTGGTATATTGTTTAGCTGTAAAAAGCCAACCGCTACAGATTCTGGAAATCTGAAACAAAAAACCAAACAATATTAGAAAGACACAGCAGATCAGCCAGCCTCTGTAGAGAGATTAATATTTCAGGTGCAGTCTTTTTTTTGTAAAAATTAGCAAACTCCCCCTGTCGTTTTTCAGTTTTGAAGGACGGTCTATCCTCAAACATTAAGTTGTCTGTTCTCTCCGTGGATAATGACTGTGTTTTTTGCATTTTGAGTTTTTGTTTCTTTAAGGTGTAACAGGCTGACAGCAGTCACAGCTTCACATCAGGAGCAAATAGGAATAAAATACATTCTTGCACTTTGTTTTCCAGTTTAGAGAATGAAGTGCTACTTCTGAGTGGAGGAACAATAACAGCCATTACAATAGTGTTATCCATTGATTTCTGTGGCGTGGCAGTATCACCAACTCAAGCATTTCCAAATACTATAGATATCGAGCATTCACCCACTAAACTGAATAGTATCTTGTGCATTTAGTCAGGAGAGGCTTTCATGGTGTTAGTGGCATCAACTGCAGTAAGCCAATGAATGTTCTTCTATGGCAGAAACAGAAGTAGAGAAGAAAGGAGGCATTGGTCATGATCTGCTATTCCTAAGTCCTAAATCATTTCAGATCTCCTATACTTTGATCTGCTCAGATACCAATAGATTGTCTATATCTCCTCAAGGAAAGTTTCTCATTCATAGTGGGCAAGTCTTTCTCAACCACTTCCTTTAGTTTATTCCAGCAGGCCCCAAAATGTCTTTTCCTTCTTCCTTACTTCAGACTGTATGCAAGCTTCTATATCTACGTCGATATTTCGATGAGACACTTGCTTTCAGTCACTGGTTGCCTGTGCCAAACAATTTTTCTTTGGCCCTTGTGACCTCTGTCATAAGAAATCTTGAAGATCAAGTGATATTTTCTTCTGCTGGAAGGCTCAGTAGCACTGCTGCTGGACCTGCTGCCTAATTCTGCCACTTTCTGTCTCCATCGCATTCTGTAAGCCCCAGCCTCAAGGTTGCACATGTTGCCAATTTTATTACATTTAAGTGTAACTTTGACCTCATTTAAATGTCACATGCAATTGATGAGTGCAATAAAAGCCCAGAAACAAAGTATGATGAATAATTTTATGAACTGAAAAGCCACATCGAAACAAAGCAGAAAGACGCACAACAGAGCACTGTACATTATCACATAAATTACCATAAATACAAGGAATTAATTTTATCGTTTTTAAAACCTTTATTGGTAACTTCAGTGCTGCATGCAGCCAGAAAGAGCACCAAAAATGATCTGAAGCTGTAATTAAAAAATAATTTTGACAAAATGTGGTAAAAAATTATCTCCACGGCCAAACTCATTTTTACCTTTATCCCAGAGGACATTCCTGTAGGTCCGAAACAAACAAATTCAGGGTAAAAATTAGTAATCTGCATTGGAGTTGGATATCTTTAAGATGCTAAAGTATTCAGTACATGAATCTCAAACTTGAATATACCATGATTCTGCAGTAACATTGTTATCAATTTGCAGCAACAGGTATAGGACTGTATATGCCAGATTTTGGTACTTCAGAGCTTCCAGCAAAGCACCACTGAGTAACTATCGCTAATGCAATCACTACTGATAAATATATTGTCATGCTCATTTTTTTTATATGAGATGTGGGCAGAATTTATTATCCATCCTTAATTGCCCTGGTTCAGAGGGTATTTAAGAGTCAACGACCTCACTGTTGCAGTCACATGTAGGCCAGCAGATTTCCTTCCCTAAAGAGCATTGATGAACCAGATGGGTTTGTTTTTTACTACAATCAGCTATGGTTTTATGGTCGTTATCAGACTTTTAATTCCAGATTTTTATTGAATTCAAATGCTACCATCTGCTATGGTGGGATTTGAACCCAAGTCTTTCAGAGGATTACCCTGGGTCTCTGGAGTACTAATTCAGTGACTATGCCACCACTTCCCCACTCATAACATATATTGAACTTCCATGTTCAGATTCAGGCTTTCAAGCAGATGTTTTATACAAAACAAGAACGCATTGCAGAAGTTTCCAGATAAATGATTTGAAGCAATGAACTTATACATTATACATTGTAGACTTAGAGCACAAAGTCTTAACATGATACTAATGATTGTTTCTGGAGTTTAGCTTGCTAGGCAAATTCCCAAGCAATGTGATGTTCATTGCTTCAAACCGTTTATCCGGAAACTTCTGCAATGTGGCCTTGTTTTGTGTAAAATGTTTGTTTGAAACAATTGAAAATATTCAGCTAAAACTGTGCTCTAAAAGACAGCATGTGAAGGAGCAATTTCGAATTGTAAATGCTGTTGCCATATCAGATTAGTAAACTAGAAAATACACAAAGGCTAATGGAACACATTCTATTTGTTATATTTGCAACACTTTTCACTAAATTAGGCTAGGCAGCCGACCAGACCTTCTTGTTTTCGTCATCTGATTTGCTGACATGATTTGCATTTTCTAACTGTTCACACTGTTCAGGGAATTTTCTGGCAGGCCACACTAAGAAGCAAACAGGAATATTCTGCTCTGAGCTGGGCTCAAATTCTTACTGGTCGCTCATTGTGATAAGCTCAATAGAATTGCTAACTTTGGTATGCAATATTTTTGAGTTACAAGATATTGTTGAAATAAGGAACATGTGTTTACATTTGATCAAGTCCCCAGGCTCTCCCAAAGTGCTATATAACTAATGAATTATTTTTTTGAAATGTAGCTAGCTGCTGTTGTTATGCAGACAGGATAGCAGCCAATTTTTACACAGCAGGGCCCCATAAGCAACAAATGAAATGAGTGACTAGTTAATCTGTTTTTGATGGTGTTTGTTGTCAGAATATTAGAATGCCATATCCTTTCAAATAGTCCTCAAGGAATAGATTTTGACTCTGCAACAGTGTCAAACTGGTGACAGCAAAGCAGTTTGCTCTCGATTCACTATCACCCAGCTTATCCCATTGCACATTGTCAAAATCTACTCCGTGTTCTTTTGCGTTCACCTGGGCAGACTTTGATTTATCATCTCATGCAACTTTCCCTCAAAGCAATACAGTGATATATCAGCCTATATTCCACGTCCAGCTCCTGCAGTGCAACTTAAAACTCATACTTTTCTAACTCATAAGTGAGAATTCTACTAACAACATATGATTCTTGATGTAAGATGCTGTCACATAACTGATGGTGTAAACACAACATCATCATATATATTTATATATTCTATATCTTGGTAACAGTCTTTCAAGATATTTTATCAGGCAACATTACAGCTTCAATTTATTACTGAGTCTTCTCTGTGGGTTTGTACGCCATACAAATTGTGGAAATTTCACAGATGTGTATATTCTAATGAGATTTTCATAATTTTGGCAGCAGGTGGCAATGTTGGGGGGAGAGCACAGAGCAGGGGAACTGGCCGGCCCCTGTGGGCCCCTTTCTGCAGGGAGCAGTGTCTTTGGCAAACTGAGGGGTAGAGCCAGATGCTGTGAGGGAGGAAGAAAGGAGCCAGAACTTGTGAGTGACAGTGTAGCAGGAACCTAGGGCAGCTTTAAGCCCCTGACAGTGGCTGAGATCCTGGAAGGGAATTGGAACTTAGTCAAACCAACTGGCAGCACCTGTGAGTCTGAGAAGCCTCATGAGAGAACAAGACTGCAGCCAGGAGATGGGCTACAGAACAAGTCTGAACAAACCTTGGTGAGTGACTGCGTTGAGGAACTGAGGCCTGGAATGGGACAAAGATCTAGAGCATCAGCAGTGAATATTCTCTGTATATAGTTTGTTCCTTGGAGTTACACTTCCCTTGAGGGTTGATACTGCTTTGATGCCAGTGGAATAAACAAACCTTGTTTTATAACATACATGCAGTCTGTGCACTTAAATCACATGTTACACAAGAGAAGCCTGTTGTTCTCCCTAAGATGAGCCCTGAATTCCCATCAATGCCTGATTGTTACTATAGCAGTCAACTAAATAAATACAAATACATCATCTCAGAAGCACACACTATATTCATTTGCAGGTTTTACTTGACACCCCACCAATATTTGCTTTGTTGATGATATAAATTCCTGCTGGTCAGAACCAGTGCACTTTGGCATATTACAAAACTTGGCACAAATGAACTACATGAATAAATTAAGAGTGCATTCTCAATGCTGATCTGAAAGTAGTTCATTTCCGTTCTTACCCTTCGTTGTGGATCTAGCTGCATATGCAAAAAGAATCACTACACTTTGAAATAATTCAAGGTATGTGAAGCTCTTTGAGATGCTCTAGTATGAGTCTTTTTGGTTCTTCTGATTCTTCACCATCTTGCACAGTTTTGGTCCCATGATTGCTTCATTCTTAGATATAACTGAGCAGTAGGGAATCAAAATTATCCCCGTGCATCACACTAGGCAAAAATATACATACTCAGTCTTTAATTAACAACTCAAGCAGGTTTTTTTTCCCACAAATGTAATTACCTAGATGGTTATCCTTTACTAAGCCTAAGAGCTATTGAATGCATTAATATAATGATCTACATTACAGCATGCTATTGCACATCTGATTAGAATTCTGTTATATGGTTGCTACAGAGTGCAACATTTCAACATATCATAGAATTTACCAGGAACATTTAACAGAATTGTTAATTGCTGCAGGTATTATAATAACATTACAAAGTACAATGTGTAACAAGGTGTTCCATGCATAGCAATTAGTTGTTCCATGCACAACAATGATAGTAAATTAATTTAAACAACAGCAACTTGCATTTATGTAGCACTTTTGATTCAGTAGCAGGGAGAAGATAGTAAGGGCCAACATTACAAAAATAGTAATAGGCAATGTAAACGATATGGTGTCAGAAGCTCAGCTCTTTTTGTAAATGTTTATGACTTAGAAACTTCATGGTGTAATTGATGTACTACTGCATAATCTTTTGATACCACCTTGCCTGTTATAACCCCGCATGGGTCCTAGCTATATCTGTCTTTTAATAGAATACGTCCTGAGATGTCTTATTTTTTCCTCAAAGGATTCCAGCCCCCACCACCACCTCACCCCCGCACCCCCCTCAACCCTGTGTTCACTACATGTCTCACACTTTGCTCTCACTCTTTCCCTCTCTCCCAGAACCAGGATAGGGTTCCCCTTCTCATCACCTTCCACTCCACCAGTCTTCATATTCAATGGATCATTTTTCACCATTTTCATCACTATCAGCATGATGCCACCACCAAACACACCTTCCCCTCCAATCCCCCTTCATGATTCAGAAGGGTCCATCACCTCCGTGATACCCTGGTTCACTGCTTTGCAGCACCAACACCCTGTCGCCTTCCCAAATGCAAATGTAGGAGATGTAACACCTGCTCTTTTACCTCTTCTCTTCTCTGTCCAGGGCCCCAAACACTCCTTCCATTTGAAATCTGCAATTTATGTAAACTTCTTTCAATCAAGTTGACTCTATTCACAAAGTGGTCTCCTTTACACTGGGGAGACCAAACACAGATTGGGTGATCACTTTGTGGAACACCTCTGTTCAGTCTGCAAGCATGACCCGAGCTTCTGATGGTCCATCATTTTAATTCTCCACCTTGTCCTCATGCTGACATCTCTGTCCTTGGCCTATTGCACTGTTCCAGTGAGGCTTGAGGAACAGCACCTCATCTTTCGATTAGACACTTTACAGCTTTCCAGATTCAACATTGATTTGCACAATTTCAGACCATAATCTATGACCCCATTTAAGTTTCCTTTGCTTGTTTCTGTTTTTCTCCTTGCTTTCAGCAGCTTTAAGAACATCTGACAGCATCTGCGGAGAGGAGTAGTTTAAGTTTGGAGTCATACGGACTCAAAACATTAACTGTGTTCCTCCCCGCAGATGCTGTCAGACCACCTGAGTTTTTCCAGCTATTTTTGTTTCTGTTTCAGATTTCCAGCATCTGCAGTATTTTGCTTTTTACTTTAAGAACATCTTTTGTTTCTTTGTTTCTTTTACCTGCCCCATCACCATTCCCATTTGGCCATGGAAGACTAACTCTCCTGTCTTTCACCCTATTACAGACCTTCCTTTTGGCCTTGTCCCACCCACCCCTTGTTCAAAACCTACTGCACTTCCAACTTTTTCCATTCTGTTCTAATGAAAGGTTACAGACCTGAAACATGAACTCAGTTTCTGTCTCCACAGGTGCTGTCTGACCTGCTGGGTATTTCCAGCATTTTCTATTTTTATTTCAGGTTTCTAGCATCCACAATATTCTGCTTTTCAGATTTTAATTAAATTGTGTTCCCCTTCAGTTTCTTTCCCTCTGCTTCTAAAGACGCATATTTACATTTGAATACAGTTTTACCTGTGTCAACTAGTCTCCAGTGTCTTACCTAAATTTACACTTACAAATTGGTATGTATTTTTTCTCACATTTTCATCAGTTGGTTTCTAAGGCCTTGTCGACTTAACAATTATTTTACCCAGTGGAAAGGCTATAATCAATTGCGATCACAATGAAGTATTTGTTAAAAACAAGCCAGCATTGCATATTACCGGAACAACTAGGCCAGGATTTTCCCTCAAATGTGCAAAGTCTGTTAGCGGGTGGGAAAAACGGCGTTCCACCCGATGGCCCCAATGGCAGTTTTTGCAATGAATCGCCTGCATTGCAGCTGATTAATCATTCATCCGCAGGAAACATGCCGTTCCACTGGCAGCCCACCCCACTTATGACCTTAGCACTCCATAAGTCCGGGCGCTACATTTAAAATGGTGCTCCTGCACAGCACTTGCGCTCTCTGCAGCAGCCACAGTGAAGGCAGAAAGCATGCTGTGCCCAAATTCAATGATGCCTCACTGGAGGGCCTGTTGAACACAGCTGGGGCCCTCCACAATGTCCTCTACTCTGCTCGGGTGGCAGGCCTTCCACCAAGGTGACCAAACCGGCTTGGGAGGCAGTCACAGTGATGGTCAATGCAAACGCCCTGCAGCAGAGGTCACCCACCCCGCAGCAGAGGTCACCCACCCCGTGCAGGAAGAGGATGAACAATCTCATCTGTTCTGTCAGGTTAAGTCAACCATGTCATCACTCTCAACTCACACGCTCTCAAGCCATTCAGAAGGATTTCACTCGCTGCCACCTCAAGGGACATCCCCACTCACTCTCACATCCCCTCACATCTCTATCTGGCCTCATCTCTTCTGGAGTTTGCATCCTAATCCTGTCCAGAGCTCTACTCGCCACCCACATATGGCGGGCATCTTTATCATCTGCCCTCAGATGAGTCTTGCTCAGAGTCTCTCCATATGTCTTCATGCAGGACAAGTTGGCTCACAATAAGAAAGAGGGGTCCCATATCGGGGGTGCATTTCCTGAGATCAAGGTTCTTACAGACTTCGAGAACAGAGTCTTGGAGCTGACCACGGAGGGTGTGCCTGCGCTGACGATGAGATCGCTGTTGAACACCCAAGTGAGCATCCTTTACTAGAACATCACCAAGCCTCCTTAGACAGAACGTTCCAAATCCACGACCACTACCATCTAGAAGGACAAGGGCAGCATATAGATGGGAACACCACCACCTGGAAATTCCCCTCCAAGTCACTCACCATCCTGACTTGGAAATATATCACCATTTCTTCACTGTCTCTGGGTCAAAATGCTGGAACTCCCTTCCTAACAGCACTGTGGGTGTACCTACACCACATGTACTGCAGAGGTTCGAGAAGGCAGCTCGCCACCACCTTCTCAAGGGCAACTAGCAATAAATGCAGGCCCAGCCAGTGAAGTCCACATCCCATGAATCAATTTTTTAAAAACTGGAATGTCCATCAGACACCCATACTGCGATTGATTTCTGCTGTTTCAGAGTCACTTGCCATGCTCTAATTCGCTCTCCTTATTTCGTAGGTTTCTCTGGGAAGCTGCCGAGGGCATCTACAAGCCAGGCTCTCTACTTCAGCCCTGACAACATCTCGGATGAGGAACCTGAGGTCAGCACCTTCAAAGAGCTGTCACAGCAGTCACCCACACTCTCCACCAGCTTGGAGACACACACCTCGGTGGGACCTAGTTCCAGATTAGCCTCAGGATCACAATCTGGTGAGCACAGCATATCATCTGCTCAACAGCAGGCGGAGGCAGGGACATCAGAGGTTGCCGACACTTGGAGAACTGCTGGTGGCCATGATTCTACTGTGTCAGAGTCTGATGACGAGCCTCTGAGTTCGGTCCAAAATCAGTTGCTGGAGCTGCAAAGATAAGCACGGGAACATCAGGAAGGGAGATCAGATTGCAATGCACGATGGAGGAATCCGTCCAGCTTCAGACTGAGGTCATAACATCGGCATATCAATGCACCAAGGTCAACACTAGCAGGTTGGCGGCCGCCATGGAGACCCTAGTCCAGTACATCAGTCCTGCACTGCTGCAGGAGCTGCACTCCATTGCTGTAACCATTAGTGGCATCCATCAGTGTCAACGTGAAAGGGGGTGCGGGGCACCTCAATCTCACTCCAGCTGCCCCTTCTTCTCAAAGAATCAGCCAGAGGCCCTTGGCCATCCATAGGGAGGAGGACATTCCAGGGCTACACACCCAGGTGACTCCGGGAGTGTCTGGCTAATCCAATTCCCCAGCAGCTCCAGCTCCACAGGCCAAGGAAGGTGCATCTGCCCCACAGCAGGATGCCCAAAACAGGCCAGGACCCACTAGGTCTCAGCCCTCCAGAAGACGCCTGCCAAGGTCATCACCATCACAGACAACAGGATATAGGAGTGAGCAGGCTGCCTCACCTCAGCTGTGGATGTCGGGGGAGCAGCAAAGCATAGCAGCAGAGTAAGGAAAGTGAAGATGTAACACTTTTGGAATGAAAGTGAAGATTTAGTTGCACAGCGTTGGCATGAGTCTTAACCACGTGTTTATAATGTTCATAAGTGTAAATAGATTTGCAGTCATTTCATCTTTCCTCTTGTCTATGCCTCCTTATGATGAGCTGTGTTACTATCAATCACACATGATACCTTGTACCCATGTATGGCAATTGTCGCTATCCTGGGCCTCTCTACTGGGAAGTGTGCTACCATCTCACCACAGTGACTGTTCCATGTGAACATAATGCTCCATATCAGTAATGCCTGCACCTTCATGTAAAGTGTTCTTGTGGAATGAACCTCATTCCCATGCCTGGTAGGGTCCCCATCAGGTGCATCCTTGACTCTATGATTAAGGCAGGGGCGTGCCACTATCTTGCCTGCATCCTTGACAGTGAAGGTGTGGTGTTTAAGGAGAGTTGTGCTCATGCATGGAGAAGGCTCATGTGCCATCCAACTCTTGCTTCTGAGTCAGAAGGTTGTAGATTCAAATTCCATTCAAGGACTCGAGCACAAAAATCAAGGCTGACACTCCACTGCTGCGCTGATGGCGTGTGGCACTGTCTGAGGAGCAGTCTTTCAGATGAAATGTTGAACTGAGGCCCTGTCTGTCCTCATGGGTGGCCATAAGAGGTCCATCTGCCCGCTGTCTCTCGGCAGGGCTATAATGATATGAGTCTGTGCTCAGAGCTTATGTGCGCTGCCCTCAGCCAAACAGGTTTCTGGTGTTTCCAGTGTCAGTCTGCTGAGCTCAGCAAAAACTGGGACTTTGCCATCTCAAGGTGATGAAGCAATGGCACATTTGTGTGCAGGCTCTGAGATGTCCAACCTTAAGTGTTTCTTACCCTGCAGCTGTGACCATTGTGGGGAGAAGGGTCTGGTCACAAAGCTGGTAGACAGCAGCATTTGTCCAATCACCTTGACACTCCAAGAGGTTACTGATGCTATTTCCAAATGGTGATTCCTGGAGGCCAAAACAGCCTTTAAGCATGTTCTGAAATTGCACATCGTTGCTTCAGACAAGGTGGAGGGGAGCAATGGGATAAGATCGAGTGTGTGGTGAAGCAGAACAGTGCTCCTCATTCGCAATGGCACATGCCCTTGAGGGCTTCATGTTCTCTGATCATGTTGGAGTTCGCTAGGGCCAGGGCTGACAGTGAGGGCACACTGGTTGTGTGTAAGAGGAAGCATCTCAATATCAGGCAGCCAAGTGTCTGACCTCATCATGCTCAGGTGCTCCACCTCCATATTAAGGTTACGAGAAATGCAGCTCAGGATCCCTAACTTTAACTGTCAGATATCACTGTCATTTCTGGGAGTGTATCACAGTTGGCTGAGTCATCTCTAAGTACAGACACATCAGTGGTGTTTCATCGACTGCCTTGTCCCAAGTGTTATATATCCGTGTCACCATCAATGTAACATATCATGCGTGGCTGTGTTTGTTCTGATGGATCTCCATGAGGACCCTTGTCAGATGAAAGACATGCAGACACCAGGTCACTGAAGATTGTGCGAGTGCCTGTGTCCTGTAGGGTGCTGTTGCGACTGGGGTACTGAATGGATGTATGAAGAGGCAGCACTTTCTGATATCTGTTACTGGAACGCTCTCCACCAGGTAGCACCTCATCTCAGCACGGACACATGTCCTCAAGGCTTGTTCATCCTTCACAGCATCAGGACATTGTGAGCGTTCTGTGCAATGATGCACTGTCATCTGGAAGTTCATGGGTGAAATTAGAGGAGTAGCTATGCTGGTGGTCATGCTGGCCCATGATGGAGGACAGTTGTCCAGGAGGATCCTCAGTGCATCTCGTCATCCTCCTCCTGAAATCTGCACGCAAAGGGGCCTCACAAGCTCATCTGGCCCATGCAATGGCCTCTTTGCCTGTATCCTCGGCTTCCAAGACCTCATCGCCCCCTTTGATGTTCTCCTCATCGAGGAGATGTGCAGCTCCTCCATCTCGCCATCTGCCAAGTCCTCCCCCTTTGTAGCGCCAGGTTGTGTAGCGCAGAGCAAAGCACGATGATGCGTGAGAAGCTTTGGGTAGTTTACTGGAGCGCTCCTCCAGATCTGTTCAGGCATCGGAATCACATTTTCAGGATCCCTATGGCGTGTTCCACCAATGTCCATATCGAGGCATGAGCCTCATTGTATCTTCTCTCTACAGGGGTCTGAGGCCGCCACACAGGCATCATCAGCCACGTCCTCTGCTGCTAACCCTTGTCCTCGAGGAGCCAAACCTGCATCCTGTGTGGTCCCTCAAAGGTGACAGGGATCTAAGACCCACTCGGGATGTACGAGTCATGGACGCTACCTGGGGCACACACCAGCATGATGAGTTTGTTATGGTCACACACCAGCTGCACATTGAGTGAGTGGTAGCCTTTCAAGTTGACGTACTGGACTACCTGTTGCCAGGGACCTTTTATAGCCATATGAGCACAGTCAATGGCACCATGCACCTGTGGCAAACTGGAAAGAGCTGCAAAGCCCAGTACTCTTGTGTCCTGACTTTCTTGATCTCTGTCGAAGTGGACAAAATTGTGGGCCTTTGCAAAAAAGGGCATTTGTGACATACTGGATGTGTCTGTCAGTGGATGCTTGAGAGGTGCTACAGAAGACCCAGTGGAGCCCTGGAAGGAGCCACTGGCGTGGAAGTTGAGTGAGGTGGTTACTTTCACAGCCACCGACAATGGATGCCCTCCAAGTCCCCATGGCACCAAATCCTGCAGAATGTGGCAAATATGAGTCACTAGATCCTTTGACATGCAGAGGCTTCTGCAACACTGGTTCTCACTCATTCACAGACAACACATGTGATGTCTATACACCCTGGGCCTAGTCAGGCATCCACAAATTATGGTTCTCTGAGGATCACACTCTTGCGCTCTGCCCTGCAGCCCTCCCCTTCCCTCAGTCCTGTCTGGCCCCTTTCTCCAGTGGAGCCCTTGCCCTGCAGCACAGTAAAGCCACACCCACCTTAACCCTGTTGTTGTACCAGTAGAGACTTGCTTTGAAACCCCCCCCCACTACCCCAAACTGAAACGGTGCGGCTTATGAAGCCAGGGGCTGACCCCTGCGAGTGCTGCGCATTGCATGATATGTGAACTCACCTCAGCAGCGAAGTACAGGTTGTGAGCTGTACATCATTTGAATCCAGTTGTGAAACACATTGTTCTAATCGCACACCGACGTGGGCTCTTAATGCAGCATGCAGGGATGATTATGGTAAACGGGCTTCATAATGAGATCCTAATTTATGCTAGCAATGTTCAGCAACAGGAATCGCAGCCCGCCATTGACACCTGAAGCACACAATCGCTTCCTCGTTTCACATTGACAGAAAACCGGTTTTGCACCATCTCGCGAGATTTAGCTCTCGCGCCCGTCATGATTCCCACCATGATCAGGAGTGGAAAATCTCAGCCCTTGTATTCATTTATAGCCTTTAACATAGAAAAGAAAACCTACAGTGCAGATGCGGAAGGATAACTAAATTTCGAGTATTGTGATAAATCTTTATAAAAGTTCAGCTCCAGCTAGAGTATTATGTCCAACGCTGGGTGCCATATTTTAGGATGCAAAGGCTTTGGAGAGGGTATAGAAAAGATTACTAGAATGTTTCCAGGGATGATGGATTACAGTTATGTGGATAGACTGGAGACGCTAGGGTTGTACACCTTCTAGCAGAGAAAGCCAACAGCAGATTTGATAGAGGGGTTTAAAATCACGAGGGGTTTAGATCGAGAAAAAGACAAGTGATTTCTATTGGCTGAAGGGCTGATAACCAGGGTCACAAATGTAAGGTAAAGGCAAAATACTGCGGATGCTGGAAATCTAAAACAAAAACAAAAAAATGCTGGAAAAACTCAGCAGGTCTGACAGTATCTGCGGAGAGAGAAACAGAGTTAATGTTTTGGGTCCGTATGACCCTTCTTCAGAGCTGGTGATAGGCAAAAGGACCAGAGGCAGCATAAAGAAAGACTTTAAATGCTGGAAATATTTGGAAGGTTAAGCAGCATCTGTGAAGAGAAAAACAGGGTTAATGAACTGGATTTTCATCCTCGAGGTGGATAGCGGAGGTGGGGAAAATTCCAGACTTGCCCTGCCTGTTTTGGGAAAAAGTGCCTGCATGGGCAGGATTTTCATTGCAGGCTGGAGTTGGGCCAGTCAACCTGGAAGAAGTTTGAAGGCAGCCACAGAGGCTGCTGGGTGCTGAGGTGAGCTGTTTAAAATGCTGTGGGACTTCGTACCAGTTAAGATAAAAACAGTAAGATCCTGTAATCCTCACCCTTCACCCCAGCACAATCCCCATGCTCCATTCATGCCACCATCCCCCATGTCGCCTGCCACCCACCCACCCCATATACCCTCATGCTCCTATGCCAAACTACATAATTCCACCGACCCCTACAGCCCCTCATGCTCCCTATGCCAAGCTCTGTCACTCCACCTACCCTACACGGTCCCTCATACTTCCTGTGCCAAGTTATGACACTCCACCCACCCCCATGTGTTCTCATGCTCCTGTTTGCCCTTTGATTCATTACACACTGTATGGAACTGATGAAACCTATAGTGACAGTAGGATGTGTAAAAAAAGCCTTTAAAAACATCACTAGTTAATTCGTTCATTATTTTCCACTATGTTGAAAAAGAGTCATTTAATTACAAGGCAGTAAAAGTGTCAATCATTCAGACCCTTTAAAGTATCAATAACAAACCATAAATCCTTGAAACCACTTAACCTTGTATAAATAAACATTGTGAAATTGGCCGCAGAGATCAGAGAGCCAGAGCTATCAATCAAGCAATATTTGCTCTGGAGTGCAGTTGCTTCAACAAGACTAATGGATGTCTGAGTTTTCAGTCAATCCTCATTATGGATGCTTGGCATAGGAGCATGAGGAACTAGGTGGGGGTGAAGTGCTGTAGCTTGGCATAGAGAACATGAAGGGCTTTTAGGAATGTGTGGGGGAGGGCTTTTCTTGTCATGGGGGTATGAGAAGGACCTTATTAACTCATCTTTTAAAAGGTCTCCTCATGCAGACTAGGTTTCACGACTCTTCTGAGGGGCCATGAACAACGACTCTTTAAAAAGTGGGCCTGAAAATTGCAGAGGAATAGGACGTGCCTATCTTCTCAATGGAACCGGCCAGGTCAGCAGTGCTGGGTGCGGGCTTTTAAGGGGAACCAGCCCGCACCCTTTAAAGGTATTCCCAAAAATCAGAGAGCCAGGAATAGGGTCCGGAACCCCAAAATCAGGAAATGTCCACCATTTTTAAAAGCTTCCCGAGTCATCCTGACTCAGTGAAAGTTCAGCCCAATGTTGCAGGTCTGTGACCTTTCATTAGAACGTTCTGACAAAAGATCACAGACTTGAAATGTTAACTTTGTTTTACTCTGCACAGATGCTGCCTGACTTGTTAAGTATTTCCAGCATTTTCTGTTTCTTTTAATTTCAGATTTGCAACATATGTAGTATTTTGCTTTCATTGAATAAAAAAAAATTATTTTGCAACAAGCGGTTAGGATTTGAAATGCTCTGCCTGATAAAATGGTGGAAAAAGATTCAGTAGTTTTCAACTAAGTACCTGGACGAGAAAAAAATAGCAAAGACATGGGAAAAGAGCTGTGGTGGTGTGGGGTTGGGGGTGGTGGGTGGGGGTTGCAAACTAATCGCATTGCTGTTCCAAAGAGCTGGCACAGACACAATGTGATGAATAGCTTCCTTCTGTGCTGTACTATTCAATGATCTGTGATTCAAAGAAGGGGTGGCCAAACTCTATCAATGGGTTTTAAGGCAGTGTTAAAGGAAAGGAGGGAGGTGGAAATTAGTCATGGTTTAAGGAGGGAATTTCAGAGTTTGGGGCCCAGATGTTGGAGGGCAAGCCATCCAAGGATGGGATGAAGTGAGGGAGAGATGCACAAGAGGCCAGAGTCAGAGGAAGGGGGTGCTCTAGGGGGTGTTGTAAGGCTGAAGGAGGTTACGGAAACAGGAAGTAGTGAGGGCATGAAGGAATTTAAACACCAGGATAAAAATTTAAACTTTGAAGGGTTGGGAAATTGGAGGTCAGTGAGGTAATGGGTGAGCAGGATTTGGTGCAGGATAGGATAAAGGTGGCAGAGTTTGGATAAGCTGACATATAGGGAGAGTGAATGATGGGTGGCTGGCCAGGAGAACATTGGAAAAGTTGAGCATGGAGGTGACATGGATAATATTTTGGGAGCAGATGGTCTGAAGCAGGTGATTCTTGCTCCTGGTGCACTCCTACTTTAAATACATGTGAGGATGCAAAAGCCAGGTTGAGCCCAGGCTTGATCTCCTTCACATTGCATCCTCACTGTCAAGCCTTATAAATGAACTTGTCACTTTGCTAAGGTACAGAAAATAACCAGCAGTAATGGAATGGTAGATCCGGTTAAAGAGTTAGCACATACAGGAGAGACCTAAATTGGTGAGAAAATTAGCGAACAAGTTCCAGCCCAAGGATGTCATGAATGGAGACCATAGTGGAGGAATGGGGAGGAGGGTGTTGTATATTTTACATCTAGGATCTCTGCAGAGCTGACACTAGATTCTATGTGTAACAGGTTTTATTTACAGTGTTTTAAAATGTCTACTCCATGCTTCAGCTCTAGCTTTCAGCTCACTCTACAGCTTTGTTTACTTTTCCCTGAATCCACACCTAGGCTTAACCAATCAAGCACAGTGAGCATCAATAGTAAACAAACTCACATAATCAAACACATGACAACTGAACAGTACAGGTGGGAATTCCAACTCCTCCCATGTAGGAGAGTGTCAGGGGTAAAAAAATGTTTTAAAGACATGTAATGCGGCCCTAAGCCACTGCTTATCACCCACTTTTATGATAGTGGATTATGTGGCATCCCGTGTCCCACTCTCAAGAGGTGGGAAACCTCACTATAATATTTAAATCAGGCTCCCACAATGCGAATTGAGAGCCTGAATTAACATGACACCTATGGACCTTTTTTTCCCAGGGGTTCAGGAGACTCAGCAGCTAAATGGAGACAGAAGCAGTCAGATCAAGCAGCTTACTTCTTTTTGCAACTCTGATTGTGAGCCTGGAATGCCCCTCCTAGCCCTTCAGGCAAATCTTCATAATCAGATGATCCTAAGCTTTCTGCCCCAGGATCTCTCTCTACCTCCTGATTGCAGTTCAACATCAGTCTTTCTCAGTTCACTGAGATTAAAAGTCCAATCTCCCCCTTCTGGCCTGACATCTTTCCTAAAGATCTGCCATTGTCTTTCCTGCCCGGCAACTGATCAGCCTATCAATCTGACCGGCTACTGGGTGATAGAAGAGTAAAAAATGATAATGGGGGCCTGCTATTGAATTTGACAGGATCTCCATGTTCCTGGATCCCCTCCCTGCAAATCCCGACTGTGATTTGCTTTCTTGCCCCCTTACATAACAGGGCTTGTAAATTGTGCTGGTAGAACTTGGTAATGTTATGTCAGAGAGAGGCTAGATAAAATATTTGCTTCTAAGCTGACTCTAACCAGGAGTTTTCCATCTACCATATTGTAATCAAGAATGCATTAAACATAACAAGGTGTACAGATATTTTCCTTTCCCCCAATTAGGATTGTGGGGCAATTTGATGGACTTGTTAAGTTGTTAGAGCTGATTTTCCTCTTTTTTGCACCCAAGGAATGCTTATTTACTGGGTGTAAAGTGGAGGAAAAAAAAGAGAGCTGTAATGCTGGTTCTCTATGTTTTGTACATTGCCAAAGGATTTCATAGGTGTTCAAGAAGGCACTGTCATGCATATGAAATGCGAATAGGATGTGAATTGCACCATATTTACCTCCATCAATGCTGTGGAGAAACTCATTTTGAGGGGTAGTTAGATGAAGTGGTCCCAAGGCCTCGCATCCAGTGCCTCTTAGATTATTAATTTGGATAATCTGAGAGGGCGAACAACACAAAAAGTGGAACCTGAAAGGAAGTAAGTACCTTTTCTTTAGAGGTACCAGGCACTGTTCTCACGTCTGGAGGAATTCTGGCTGTTGTACTTGAAAGTAGATAGAAGGATCCATAGCTAGCAACCGTTACCACCCGTGTTTCTGGGATGGGGTAGGGTGGTCAAGGGCAGGCGTAAAAGAAGCACGTGTAAAGAAGCTACATGTATTCACACACAGGGCCCTGTCCTTTGCAGCCAGAAGGAGCATATCCATGCATTCCGCCTTTTTCAAATAAACAAAAGCTTGGGGGACAGTTATTCCCTGGTTCATTCCCCATGGCAATGCCTTCACCAATCAGAGTCAACCTGCCTTGTCTGAATTTAAACAAAAGCTTGGCACTTAACTGTTCCCTGGTGCATTCACCATGGTGAGATGGTGGTATTGTGTAAACGGTGGTGGAAATTGAATTCAATTTTTTAAAATCTGGAATTAAAAAATTAATGATGACCACGTAAAAATCCATCTAGTTCACTGATGTCCTTTAGGGAACAAAATATGCTGTCCTCACCTGGCCTGGCCTACATGTGACTCCAGATCCACAGTAATGACTCTCTCAAATGGTCTAGCAAGCCACTCAGGTATATCAAACTGCTAAAAAGTCAATAAAAAGGAATGAAACCGGATGTACCACTCAGCATCTAGGCACCAGAAATGAGAAACCCAGCCTTGAGACTTTGCAAAGTCCTCCTTACTAACATTTGAGGGCTTGTAACAAAATGGGGAGAGCTGTCTCATGGATTAGTCAAGCAACAGCCTGACATAGTAATACTCATGGAATCATAGCTTACAGATCACATCCCAGACACGACCATTACCATCCCTGGGTATGTCCTGGCACAAGCCCACCAGCAGAACAGACCCAGCAGAGGTGGTGGCACGGTGGTATACAGTTAAGAGGGAGTTGTCCTGGGAGTCCTCAACATCAAATCCAACCACCATGAAATCTCATGGCATCAGGTCAAACATGGGCAAGTAATGCTCCTGCTGATTACCACGTACCGCCCTCCCTCGGCTGATGAATCAATACTTCTCCGTGTTCAACACCAATTAGAGGAAGCACTAAGGGTGCAAGGGAACAAAATGTACTCAGGGTGAGGGACGTCAATGTCCATCACAGAATCACACAGTGCAGAAGAGGCCCTTTGGCCCATCGAGTCTGCACCGACTTGTGAGAAACACCTGACCTGCCTACCTAATCCCATTTATCAGCACTTGGCCCATAGCCTTGAATGTTATGATTTGCCAAGTGCTCATCCAGGTACTTTTTAAAGGATGTGAGGCAAGCCGCCTCCACCACCCTCCCAGGCAGTGCATTGCAGACCGTTAACACCCTCTGGGTAAAAAAGTTTTTCCTCACCTTCCCCCTAAACCTACTGTCCCTCACCTTGAACTTATGTCCCCTTGTGACTGACTCTTCAACTAAGGGGAACAGCTGCTGCCTATCCACCCTGTCCATGCCCCTCATAATCTTGTACACCTCAATCAGGTTGCCCCTCAGTCTTCTCTGCTCCAACGAAAACAACCCAGTCTATCCAACCTCTCTTCATAACGTAAATGTTTCATCCCAGGCAACATCCTGGTGAATCTCCTCTGCACCTCCTCCAGTGCAATCACATCCTTCCTATAATGTGGCAACCAGAACTGCACACAGTACTCCAGCTGTGGCCTCACCAACGTTCTATATAACTCCAACATGACCTCCCTTCTTTTGTAATCTATGCCTCGATTGATAAAGGCAAGTGTCCCAAATGCCTTTTTCACCACCCCACTAACATGCCCCTCCGCCTTCAGAGATCTATGGACATACACTCCAAGGCTCCTTTGTTCCTCAGAACTTCCTAGTGTCATGCCATTCATTGAATACTTACTTGTCAAATTACTCCTTCCAAAATGTATCAACTCACACTTTTCAGGGTTAAATTCCACCTGCCATTTATCTGCCCATTTGACCATCCTGTCTATATTTTCCTGTAGCCCAAGACACTCAATCTCACTGTTAACCACCCGGCCAATCTTTGTGTCATTCGCAAACTTATTAATCCTACCACCCCCCCCCCCCCCCCCCCCCCTACCCCCCACCACATAGTCATCTATGTTGTTTATATAAATGACAAATAACAGGGGACCGAGCACAGATCCCTGTGGTACGCCACTGGACTCGGGTTTCCAGTCACTAAAGCATCCTTCTGTCATCACCCTCTGCCTCCTACAACTAAGCCAATTTTGAATCCACCTTATCAAATTACCGTGTATCCTACGTGCATTTGCCTTCTTTACAAGTCTCCCATGTGGGACCTTGTCAAAGGCTTTGCTGAAATCCATATAAACTACATCAAATGCACTACCCTCATCTACATACCTGGTCACCTCCTCAAGAATTTTAATCAAATTTGTTAGGCATGACCTCCCTCTGACAAAGCCATGTTGACTATCCCTCCTGATCAAACCTTGCCTCTCCAAGTGGAGATAGATTCTCTGCTTCAGAATTTTCTCCAATAGTTTCCCTACCACTGACATGAGACTCACTGGCCTGTAGTTCCCTGGCTTATCTCTGCAACCCTTCTTAAATAGCGGAACTACATTAGCTGTTCTCCAGTCCTCTGACACCTCCCCCGTGGCCAGGGAGGAATTAAAAATTTGGGTCAGAGCCCCTGCGATCTCCTCCGTTGCCTCTCTCAGCAGTCTGGGACACAAATCATCCGGACCTGGAGATTTGTCCACTTTTAAGCCTGCCAACACCTCCAATACCTTGTCACCCCCTATATCAATTTGCTTAAGAACCTCGCAGTCTCTCTCCCCGAGTTCTATACCTTCATCCTCATTCTCTTAGGTGAAGACGGATGTGAAGTATTCGTCCAACATTCTAGCGATGTCCTCTGGCTCCACCCATAGATTGCCCCCTTGGTCCCTTATGGGCTTTACTCTTTCTTTGGTTATCCTCTTCCCATTGATATACTTGTAGAATATTTTGGGATTTTGCCTACTTTTACCAGCCAGAGCTTTCTCATATCCTGTCTTTGCGCTCCTAATTGTTTTCTTAAGCTCCACCCTGCACTTTCTGTACTCCACTAATGCCTCCGCTGATTTGCTTCCCTTGTACCTGCTAAAAGCCCCTCTTTTCCTTCTCATCGTATCCTGAATATCTCTGGTCATCCATGGTTCTCTGGTCTTGTTACTCCTTCCCATCACCCTAGAGGGAACATGTTGAGCATGTACCCTCCCCATTTCCTTTTTGAAATCCTCCCTATTGCTCCTCTGTAGATTTCCCCACAAGTAGCTGTTCCCAGTCTACCTTGGCCAGATCCTGCCTTACTTTACTAAAATCCGCTCTCCCCCAATCCAAAACATTTTTTTGCAACTTGTCTATTTCTTTGTTCATAACAAACTTAAATTGTACCATGTTGTGGTCGCTATCACTAAAATGCTCCCCCACCACCACCTCAGCCACCTGTCCAGCTTCATTCCCCATAATTAGGTCCAGCACTGCACCGTCTCTTGGTGGACCCTCTACATATTGACCTTAAAAGTTCTCCTGTACCCATTTCAAGAAATCCATTCCATCCAAGCCCTTAACGCTATGTCTTTCTCAATTAATGTTGGGAAAGTTGAAATCAACTAATATAATTACCCTATTGTTTTTACACACCTCCTCAAATTGTGCACATATTTGCTCCTCAATTTCCTGCTGACTATCTGGGGGTCTACAATAAACACCTAACAATATGGCTGCCCTTTTTTTATTCCTAAGCACCACTCATAAAGCTTCATTCGATGCCCCCTCCAAGATATCATCTCTCCCTACTGCAGTAACTGACTCCTTAACTAATAATGCAATGCCTCTTCCTCTTTTACCCCCTCCCCTGTCTCGCCTGAAAATTCTCTACCCTGGAATGATGAACTGCTAATCCTGCCCCTCTCTCAACCACATCTCAGTGATGGCTACTATATCATAATTCCACGTGTTAATCCTCACCCTTAACTCATCCATTTTACCTGTAATACTCCTGGCATTAAAGTCCATGACCATGAGTGGCTTGGTAGCACCACCACTGACCGAGTTGGCCGAGTCAGAGGGTCTCAGCAGGTGGTGAGGGAGCCAACAGGAGGGAAAAACATACTTGACCTCATCCTCACCAACATGCCTACTGCAGGTGCACCTGTCCATGACAGTATCGGTAGGAGTGACCACCGCACAGTCCTTGTGAAAATTAAATCCTGCCTTCACATTGAGGATACCCTCCATCATGTTGTATGGCACTACCACCATGCTAAATCGGATAGATTTCAAACAACACTAGCAACTCAAGCCTGGGCAACAATGAGGCTCTGTGGGCCATCAGCAGCAGCACAATTGTACTCCACCACAATCTGTAACCTCATGGCCCAGCACAACCCCCACTCTACCATTACCATCAAGCCATGAGGTCAACCCCGGTTCAATGAAGAGTGCAGGAGGGCATGCCAGGAGCAGCACCAGGCATAATAAAAATGAGATGTCAACCTGGACTACTTGCATGCTAAACAGCATAAGCAGCAAGTGATAGAGCTAAGCGATACCACAACCAACGGATTAGATCTAAACTCTGCAGTCCTGCCACATTGAGTCGTGAACGGCGGTGGACAATTAAACAACTCAGTGGAGGAGGAGGCTCCATAAATATCCCCATCCTCAATGATGGAGGAGCCCAGCACATAGTGCAAAAGATAAGGCTGAAGCATTCACAACAATCTTCAGCCAGAAGTGTCAGGAAGATGATCTATCGCTGCCTCCTCCAGAGGTCTCCAGCATCATGGGTGGCTGTCTTCAGCTAATTCGATTCACTCCATGTGATATCAAGAAACGGCTGAAGGCACTGGATACTGCAAAGTTATGGGCCCTGACAATATTCCGGCAATAGTACTGATGCTCCAGGAATTGCTGTGCCCCTAGCCAAGCTGTTTTATTACAGCTGCAACATAAGCATCTACCTGACAATGTGGAATATTGCCCAGGTATGTCCTGTACCCAAAAAGCAGGACAAATCAAACCTGGCCAATTGACCTGGTCAGTCAACTCCCAATTATCAGTGCAGTTATGAAAGGGGGTCACTAACAATCTTATCAAGCAGCACCTGCTTAGCAAGAACCTGTTCACTGATGCTCAGTTTGGGTTACGCCAGGGTCACTCAGCTCTTGACATCATTACAAACATAGACAAAAGAGCTGAACTCCAGAGGTGAGGTGAGAGTGACTGCCCTTGACATCAAGGCAACATTTGACAGGGTATGGCATCAAGCAGCCCTAGCAAAACTGGGGTCAGTGGGAATCAGGGGGAAAACTCTCCACTGGTTGTGGTTGTTAGAGCTCAATCGTCTCAGTTCCAGGACATCACCTAAGGGGTTCCTCAGGGTAGTGTCCTAGGCCCAACCTCCTTCAGCTGCTTCATCAATGACCTTTGTTCCATCCTAACGCCAGAAGTGGGGTTGTTCACTGATGATTGCACAATGTTCAACAGCATTCATGACTCTTGAAGCAGTCCATGTCCAAATGCAGCAAGACCAGTATCCAGGCTTGGGCTGATAAGTGGTGAGTAACATTCATGCCACACAAGTGCCAGGCATTGACCATCTCCAGCAATGGAGAACCTAACCATTGCCCCTTGACATTCAATGGCATTACCATCACTGAATCTCCCACCATCAAACATCCTGAGGATAACCATTGACCAGAAACTGAACTGGACTAGCCGTATAAATACTGTGGCTACAAGAGCAGGTCAGAGGCTAGGAATCCTGTGGGGAGTAACTCACCTTTTTTTTATTCATTCAAATGGGATGTGGGCTTCGCTGGTTGGGCCAGCATTTATTGCCCGTCCCTAGTTGCCCTTGAGAAGGTAGTGGTGAGCTGCCTTCTTGAACTGCTGCAACCCACAGTGCTGTTAGGAAGGGAGTTCCAGGATTTTGACCCAGCAACAGTAAAGGAACGGCGATATATTTCCAAGTCAGGATGGTGAATGCCCTGGAGGGAAACATCCAGGTGGTGGTGTTCCAACTTATCTGTTGCCCTTGTCCTTCTAGATGGTAGTGGTCATGGGTTTGGAAGGTGCTGACTAAGGAGAATTGGTGAATTCCTCCTGACTCCCCAAAGCCTGTCCACTATGTACAAGGCACAAATCAGAGTGTGATGGAATATTCTCCACTTGCCTGGATGAGTGCAGCTCCAACAACACTTAAGCTTGACATCATCCAGGACAAAGCAGCTTGCTTGATTGGCACCCCTTCTTCAAACATTCACTTCCTCTACCACCCACACACAGTGGCAGTAGTGTGTGCCACCTACAACATGCACTGCAGAAACTCACCAAGGCTCCTTAGGCAGCACCTTCCAAACCCACCTATATGCAAAAGATAAGGCTGTTGCATTCACAACAATCTACCACCAGGAAGGACAAGGGCAGCAGATACATGGGAACACCACCACCTACAAGTTCCCCTCCTAGCCAGTCCCCATCCTAACTTGGAAATATATTACCATTCCTTCACTGTCGCTGGGTCAAAATCCTACATCACCCTCCCTAACAGCTCTGTGGATGTATCTACACCACAGGGACTGCAGCTGCTCAAGAAGGCAGCTCACTTCCACTTTCTCAAGGGCAATTAGGGATGGGCAATAAATGCTGGCCTGGCCAGTGATGCCCACATCCCATAAATGAGTAAAAAAATAAATTAGGGTCCACTTGCCAACCAATCAGCACTCTCTTCTCATGTAGTATAAATTGTTGTTCCATTTACTATTGGTATTCTTGCATATCTGTCCTGATGAGAGCAAGACAAAAAGCTTCGACATCATGGGCAGAATTTTCTGCCTGTCGGGTGGGCTGTGTGGGAGTGACCGCGGGCAGGCGTGGACTAGATCGCTGCCTGTGATAGGATCCGCGCCGCCATTTTTTGATGGCAGGCCAATTAAGGCCCATCCAGTGTGAAACGCGGCTCCCGAGGACAGTGGGAGTGGGCAGGCGATGGTGAGACTGCTATGGCTGCTGACGATTGCCTTGTTGCCCTCCTCGAGGAGGTGGCAGCATGGCGGGAGGTCTTCGTTCCCAGGAACGGGAGGAGAGGGCCCCCCCCACATGACCAAATGTGCCTGGGAGGAGGTGGCGGAGGTGGTGAGCTCCCGTGATATGGTGTGGTGCACCTGAATCCAGTGCAGCACACATTTCAATGACCTCTTGTGCTCTGGACGGGTGAGGACAATGTTGGCATTGATCACTTAACCAGTAGGCTTTCCCTGGTGCCCCCCTCCCCACACCAAGTCTGAGTGTAGTGACTGCATTGAATCATTGATGGCATGTGTCCTTCGCTGGGTGGGCCAGCACATATTGTCCATGCCGAGGTCACCCTGAGAGGGTGGTGATGAGATGGGTTCTGCACCCGCAGCATGTGGTACACTGAGACCCATATTACTGTTTCAAGGGCAACCTGGAGGAGCTGCACCCAGGCGCAGTGCTGAAACTCCAGGACATGTCAAAGTCAGGGTGCTGACATGCTGGGAGGGGAGCTTCCAGGTGGCGTGGCACCGATCGATCAGCTGCCCTTTGTGTTCCACGTGCTTGCGCCTCCTTGGTTTGCAAGGTTACACCGTGTGGTACCAAATATGATGTAGGCTGCATTTGGCCAAGCCGGGGTTTGGGACAGGCCTGGCATCTTTGTGTGAATGTTCGGCAACTGCGGGGTGAGGAGACATTGAAGCCCTGCAAAGTCCCACTCTGGTTGGGGTGGGCCGTGCGCGAAGAGATTCCAGGTACAAATAGCACAAATCAATGCTCTTCTCTCTTTTTCAGGAGAAGAATGCACATAATGCTGCTGAGCGGTTGAGGACTGGTGGAGGGCCAGCCCAGTTGACCATCATTAGCAGGTTCAAGCAGGAGGTCCTTTATTTGGTGAGGCACCACGCGCCCAGGTCCACCAGTGTCGGTGAGGCTGGGGTACCATGGACAGGTATGTTTGCCCAGCAGTGAGGTCACCATTAGTGTTCCAGCAGCCATAGCACTGCTGAGTGTTCAGTGATTGAAGTTTGCAATATGGCTTGAACATTGCTTATGGAAGGAAGAGCGCATAATGATCCGGGGGACAGGGATCCACATTGACATTGTCTCCATGTTAACTAATCTAATGTCCTTGTTCTTCTTTTCAGCATCACCGGAGCAGGGCCAGAAGGAGGATGCACAGGGACCCCTTTCACACCTGAGGGCCCCAAAGTCTCTGACCCACCAGCGTCATCCCGTCTCTGCCAGGCAGGCACCAGCGCAGATACTAGCACCTCGGTGGGAATGAGAACATTGGCTAGTGTCCCGTGGCACAGCGGTGAGGATGTTTCACAGTTGCTGGAGAAGCTGGCAGAGACAGAGAGTGCCCATGGCGCCAGCAGTTGGAGGACTGCAGGGGACCAGGAAAATGCTTAGTTGGTGGCTGATGATGCGCCTCTGGAGTCATCCCTGAGGCAGAAAACACTAGAAGTCCAGCAGGGTGTGCAGGAGGATCTGTTGGAGATACATGAGGCTAAGCTTGGCTTGGTCTCTGTGCTGGAGGAGTCTACACGGACGCTCACAGATGTAATGAGCCTCATGGCCAAGCACCATGCTTCTTCCGTGGAGACAGTGGCAACTCTCGTGAAGAGGCTCCTCCAGGAGACCAATCAGGGCTTCCTGGGGATGCACTCGGACCAGCAAGCCCTCACATCGGCATTGACCTCAGCTGGTCAGTGCCAGTGTAGGAGATGGTCTGGGCACCAAGTTTCCCAGCTCAGTGCCTATCCATCCACGGTGAGCAGGGAGGTCAGAAGCAACCTTATGTCGGCACAGCAGCCGCCTGTCGTCTTTCAGGCTCCATGTTCATGGAGTTAAAACCCTTCCTTTGACAAAGGCACCGGGCTCACCTTCTGGCGCCTTGATGGCCACATGTGGATGCAGGGGAAGCCAGCAGTCACTGCGAAGCCTCTGGCTTGCTCTGTCTGGCTGGCCTGGTTGCAGCAGTAGCGGATAAACGTCAATGCATGCCTGAACAGAGCATCTGTCACCTGCTTGATACAAGTGTGCACAGCTGATTGGGAGACACCGCAAAGATCACCCACCGCAAAGATCATCCACTGTGCCTTGGAAAGAACCAGAGGCATAGAAGTTGAGGGCAGCTGTGCCCTTTAGAGCCACTGGCATGGGGTGTCCACCCACACAGTTAGCAGCGATGTCAGGGCCAATCATCTGACAGACAGAGTTCACTGTCTCCCTTGAGAGATGGAGCCTTCTTTGGCACAACACCTCAGACATATTGAGGTAGCTGCTTCACTGCCTGTATACCCTGGCAGCAGGATAGTGGTGTCTTCTGCAGCCTCTTCCTCCTTGGACTACCTCTTGGCCCTGTGCCCCTTGTGCCTGCGCCTCTCCTCCCAAAGGTGACTCCCCTGGAAGCTGAATGTGCACTTCTGGCCTCCTCCCCCTTCTGGCCCTCCCTTCCTCCTCAGAGGAGGTGCCTCCAGTGGAGAGCACAATCCCCATTCCCAGGGTAAGGGAAGGCTTCCTGAAACCTGAAGGCCTCAAAAAGGATCTTCACTGTACAGTGCTGACCTGAAGGTTGTGAGTCCTGTCCAAGCAGCTGGTATGCGTTTTTCTGCTCACACAGGCAAGTATCAGTAACTTTCCGAATTAAATATCTAACTGAGCACATTCGTGACCCTACTCACCCCTCTTATCCTGCCCTTGGATAAGGTTTATACAAATGCGTCCTACCCATATGCCCGTTGCGCCCGTGCGACAACCTGAAGATCACACGGGCCTCAAAAATTGAAGCTGTTAATTAATGGCTGGCACGCTTCAGAGATCATCATGCGCCCGCCCACTGAAATATTGCGATGGCGCGCAGTGACATCAGGATGCTCGCCTGACACCACTGTGCATCATTTTATGTGTTGGCAAGCAGGCCCTCCCCCCATTCGCAGAGCTGAAGATTCTGGTCCATGTCTCTTTTTTCAGGAATACTGTTTTTAAAAAAATTCTGAATGTTGCAAAACTTCCAAAATCTTGACTATTTTAACACTGCCATCTTATTATTTTGTATGTTATTTTTGAGAAATCAATATTGTGTTTCTTTATCTTTGAAATTGATGTTCACTGAATCTCAGGCCTTGACAAAATTTAAATTCCACCTATTTGTCTGTATATTAGACTCATTCCCACAGGCAGATCAATGCATTGGGGCATTTCAAATGAATCCTGTTGGCAGACTTCAGTAAATTCAAGGAAAAGTTTCAGCTTACTTCTATTCTCGGTCCATGAAGTGCGAGAATACAGTCCATACTGTAGAGGTGTTGAAACTTTAATGCACTTTACCATTTTGTTTGTACTCAATACTCTTCATTTTGTACACAAATAAAAGCATTAGAATTACTGTGTTAAAAATGATATTCTTTTCTCGAGTATTTTTGTATAAATGCTTACTAGAAACCTTAAAGGAAAAGTCCATAGTTATGTATTGTATTTCATCCGCTTTAATATTTTCAATTAAAAGTAATGAAAGATCTACAAGAATATGAAAACAAAAACAATTCAAATGCATAGAACATAGATTTTTTGCTTTAACTCCAGAGTGAAAAAGTTCCTAAGCAAATTTGCTAGCAATCTGGACCAAATTTTGCTGGAGTTCACTTAGTTGCATTCATGCGGTCTAGTAAACTCTATCATCATTATTAAATGATTAGGATTATGGGTCAGTGGAAGCTGACCGTTCATCCAATTTTGTCCATCTTAGCGTGTCAGAATCACTGGCTAAAAACAAACTTGAAGATAAACCAGACATTTGGAGTGTGGTCAGACTGGGACACTGCGGACCTCAGAACTCTTAAATGATAAGTATTTCCAAGCACTGCATGTAATACTGTTGTTGTCATGCTGTTGATTATATTCTGTAAGATGATATTCTCTCATTTACACGAAAGGTAAATACCAAGTCTGATTTCCTTGTCACGCAAAATTGATTATGAACAGCAGGAAAACAAATTTACTCGGAATCACATTAACTGCGGAAAATCTAGTTGGAACCTTAGGACGATGCATATTCACATATTCACGTGTAATTTATTTGGGAAAGCAGCATTAAACTGCATAGTAAGATACCTAAAGTCCCTGTGATTTCAGTTGAAATAACCACAGCCCGATAATGCTTTTTGATAATGCACAAGCTGGCTGGAATTCTCAATGGACTATCCAGGAAGATGCAATTTCATTAGTTACACCATATACTGTTTGAAATATGTGTTCCAGCAGTTTAGCATCCAAGTACTGCCTTATGGAAAACTAATTACTGAATCACTAAGAGCTCCATAATGTCCTGCAATAAGTATCACACATCATACATAATGCATGTAAAGCAGCCTCTGCACTCTGATTACAGAACACTGTCATTAAGTGAGCAAATTAAAGATGTGAATAATTCACCGAGTGAGCTTATTTGTCAGTGTTGTGTTGTAAAATTAGAAATTCTAATGGGTGCTGCAATTTTTCTTAGTTGGCACAAAGACCAATTTTGGGATGCATTGTAAAAATTAAAGATAATTGTCTTATTTCTTGGCATATCAATTCAGTTTCAATATTATTTGTAGGTGTGATTTTTATTCCAATCAACTTACCTATGATTTTTTAAAATCATTTTTACTTTTGTCAACAATGGTTTCCAAAATAATTCTGCTTTGCATAAGATAATGAATCAATTTATGATAATGATACTGCAAAATAAACAATAGATAGAAATAAGCTTATATAATATAAAAAAGATGTGAAGTGTCACATTGACAATAAATTATATGGTTTTAAGCCGATTAACGTTTTCCTTAAAACAACACAAACATCCAGTTACTTAGTGAGGAAATTACACGTTTATTTTCTCTAAGGTGGTTGTTAACAAAATGCATCACCTAACGACCCTTTCTCCCTAAGGCATTTCATAAATGTACTGCAAAATATCAGTCATTGCAAATCTAAATAAGGCCTTAAATATATATTAGGTCATACGGTACCTCTTACCTCAGTTCCACATAATGTTGAGATTTATTTCTGCGGATCTTCGCTAAAGCCCAGAGACAGGGACAGAGTCCACTTGACCGCACATAGCAGCATATTCACCAAATGCTCCCAGCTGTCAGATAAAATATTATCAATACTAACAAAAATATATTCACCTCTGGAGAACTCTCTTCCCCTCTCTCATTCCCTCAGTCTCAAATATTTGTGCCATTTCCTTCGGCGACAAGAACCAAGAAAATACGGAATATTGTTGCTCATTGCAAATCTGAAAAAGTCCCGGCTGATTTCCTCAAATCACTGGCTGACAGGATATCTAGAGAGAAAAAATTGGAGATACTAAAGGAGAATGATCCTTTTTCTGGAGAATGAGGGAAGCTGCACCAGATTTCTCTTTCTCTGTGTCTGTTTTTTTTAATAAGGAGGGGAATGCAGACACAATAAGAGAGAGGGAGAGAGGGCTGTCAGTGCCGATAAATCTGCATATGGAAATATGGGTTATCCTGGGTGCAATTTTATTTAACTGTGATGTACTGTTTTTTAATTAGACAAGAACACACACAGACAGAAAGAACCCAGCAAGGAGCAGTGACGGGCAGCTTCTCACGCGGAGTCACACCAACTAAAAACACTTTATTTAAATCGCATGTACGTTTTGTTCTCCAGCCTCAAAGAAAAATTACGAATTATGGAAATTCTTCAGTTAAGCCAGTCTTCATATTCAGCAACACTGCACTGCATTATTCAGCATCATTGTTATAGAGACCAGAAGTGATTGAATTGTGCACAGCCAAAGTTTAGCAGCCTGATTTCAAAAAATAAATATTGAATTTCAGAGGTTATATTGACACGATTATATTTGCTTCGACATATATTATTTTGGACAACATTTTGTAGTTTTAAACGAGATAACTAAATTACAAACTGTGGTGGTATCATATAATCATTATTTTAAAGTCATACAAATATGCACTTTTGTTTTTATGTGTTGATCATCGTTAAAAATCCAGCAAGACCAGTGGTTATATTACAGGTAGTTAATGCAGAATAATTTGTTCTGCAAAACGGTGTTAGCTCTTTTGAACCTGTTATATGTAAATTTTCTTAAGGTGGGCTACTTAAAAAAACACATTATGCATCGTTTCTCAAAGAGATAATTAGATCACATCTCATGCACCAATGTTAAAAGTGACTGAAGTGAGTTTTTGATCCTTTGGGTTTCTGGATTTAGGGATCGTGTCACAAAAGGACAAGCGAAAATGTTGGAATACTTTAACGAATATTTCTCTTTCATGTACCAACATGAAACCATTTTAAAACAGAAACTTTAATATTAGTTCATATCCGAATCCATCTGACCGTTTTTCTTTTTCAACGGGAATTATCACTTTTCGTTTGTACACAGATTGGATCATTACAGACGATCCCTGAGCTGTGGAGCTGGAGGAAGAACGTCTGACGATTCATAAAATCGGGACCAATCACAGGGCCGATGATCAAAGACATTGACCAATCGCTTTCGGAGTTAGTGCGCATGCGGGGTCCTAGCGTCACCGGAACGCGGGAAGCAGGAAAAGAAACAAGCAGAAAGCAAAAAGAAAGAAGAACGTATACAGAGGTACAGGTCATATAGGCATGGCTGGTCATGTGCTGGCGCTGAGACAGAGGTACAGATCATATAGCCAGGGTCGTTTCGGTAGGAGCTGGTCATTTAGACCCTGGCAGCTCATTTAGACAGAGGCTAGTCAATTAGACCCTGGCTGATCATTTAGATCCGAGCTGGTCATTTAGACTGCGGCCTGTCATATTTCGGTAGGGACTGTCAAATGAGCAGAGGCACAGAGCATACAGACAGGGGCTGATCATGTAGGCAAAGGTTGAAATACGTGTACGGGTCAAATAGACAAAGACTGGTCATCATAGACGAAGGCTGGTTATTTAGATTGAGGTACTGACATAAAGGTACTTAGACAGACTGGTCATATATACCACAGTTGGTCTATATATAAAGAACTGTGACAGGTACAGATCATAAACCCAGGGCTAGTCATATACATAGGAGCTAAGATAGAGGGATTGGTGCTCTTGGCTGAGGGAAAAGGATTGTTATTTTTAGGGAACTGGGATAGAAGGATTGATCATTTGAGCAGGGATTGAGAGAGAGAATGGTCATAGATATAGGGCTGTTAAAGGGACAGGTAATATATGCAGGGACTGATAGAAGAATGGATCATTTATATAGGGGCTGATAAAGGGATCGGTGGACATGGACAGAAATAGAGATACAAGTACAGAGAAGTACAGATCAAAGCATATGGGAAGATGTGTTACTCCTTGTCTGGCAAATTGAAATTCTACCTGTGTGAATTTTCAGTGTATCTAGAGACCTTTAAGCCTACTAATGGGTTCCTATGGGTATCAGATACCCAGCTGACCAGATTAGAAGGGTTTGCTTGTCTGCATCATGTAACTTTATAATATTAAGAGGGAAGGGAAGCTTCCAGTTACCTGTCAATGTTATCTCATTATGAACTATTAGAGTGCCCTTGACCCAACTCAGTTAACTTTTTCCCCATCTGCTTCGCTATGGAGAGGCACCTTCCCTTTAGTGCCTTTCCTCAACAGTTTGACTGAGATCAGGAGGATTGTCAGTGTGAGCCAGTGACCTGCTACTTTGGGTGCATTTCAGGGCTGCTTATGGCACTGAAACCTCAGTATGAAATGGCACACTCTGGATGCCTGCAGTGTGCGGCATAACTCTTGGGCTATAATCCATCATGTGTATATCCTATCAACTTGAGAATATTAGAGGTTGTTTACAGGTGCCCATTATGTTATTTGGCATATCTTTCTCCATGCTGCTATTGTATGCTTTTGGTGACTCTGCATGCCAGAGCTGACAGCAAGCTGTTCAAATTGGCAAGAGAGAGCCCGCCGGAAGGGAAAAACATTAGTCGACCTCAAGCCAATGCTATTCATATATGCCAACTATGAAGGAGATTGCCATTCATGTATCTGCCCCTACAGCCACAACAGACGATGATTAATCCAGAAGTGAAATACACCCAGACACAGTCCATCACTTCCCGAGACAGATGGATGCCTAACCTATGCTATTCCTTTTCTATAGAGTTAGTTTACAAGAATTAGTGTGTATGTGTCACATTAATGGCCATTCTGCAAAAAGCTGGCAGTGTGCTAATTGGCAGGAGGTACAGTTAATAATGGAATTTGTCTACAATGTGTTTTCTAGGAAAATGGATGATAACTTTGGGGGATCTCTTACTCCTCCTATCTCTCCCTATGTGACAGAAAGGATGGAGACAGATATGGAGTGCTGCAGACACCCTTGTTTCTCCTGTGTCTTGGTTCAACGAGATGAAGGAAAATCCTTTTCTGCTGATGGCTATTTGGCAAGTGGATCGCTTAACCGGTTTGTAACATATGAACTGACATTGTGTAACTGTTACATTTCTGTTGGATAGAGATTCTAGACTCAGTTGAGGATGATCTGACTTTCTACAGCAACAGGCTTATTTACTCCATGGAGTTTGCCCGTATTTTCTGAATTACCTGGTTAAATAGATTTTCTTTGACCCAGTGACTGCCATTTTACCAGTGTTCACTAAAAGCTAGCCCACAGGTGTAAAAAGTAACTGAAGAGGCAAATAGAATGTTGGCCTTTGTCTCACGAAGGTTTGAATACAAAAATGAAGAATTTATGCTTCATTTGGAGGCCTTCGTCTGACCCTATCTGGAATACAATTTTAGGTAATGCATCTCGGGAAGGATATCTATGTCTTGGAGTGGGTACAGTGCAAATTCGCTAGAATTATATCAGAGATTAAAGGTTTAAATTATGAGGACAGGTTGTATTCTGCTGAGTTTAGAATGTTGAAGGGTAATCGAACTGAAATGTTTAAAATCATGAAAGAATTTGATTGGATAGACACTGAGAAACTTCTTTGTTGAAGGAAGTCAAAAGCAAGGACACACAATCATAAAATTAGAACTAGGCCAATTAGGAGTAAAATTAGGAACCACTTTGTCTCACAATAGTTACCAATTTACTAGTCTAGTTTTGCTGGCAACGTTTATGTGATGCCTAAACAGAATTTGATAAATCACCTGTTTTGCTCTGAGATTAATAATTAATTTGATGTATTTTCAGTATACTTAGAATTTCGCACCAACGGTACAGAGAAGTTGCAGTGTATAACTTCCTGGTTCAGTAATGTATTTGAATTATGGACAGGATTAATTTCCTCAATCAAAATAGCAAAAAACTTTTATAAGATTTAATAAGTCCACTAGGTTGTTCCGTTAGAGTTCATCAGGGTTAATCTTCATCATGACCCCCAGGGTAATAGTCTGATGAAGTCAGCTGTAGAACCCACCCATGTTGAAATCAGTGCAGTAAAAAATTGGGTTGTTCTGCATTGGAAATGTGACCCGCTCCAACAGATTATTACCCAGGGGTTCAAGGTGATGGTTACCCTCATAGTACTGTTTAAGGTTCATTAAGGTTTGTCATACTGGGCACCAACATGCATTTTAATTATCAGTTTTATTTTGGATTTTGATGTAGATCTACAATTGCCAGACCCTAGAACTGTGCTTGTCAATTACAAGCTGCATTTTCTGAATTTTAGGGATCAGGCTTTGAAGTGTCGATATAATTTAATGCCCAACTTAACTGCCAGAAAATGGCAAGAATCTATGATTGCATTGATACCATTTGTTCTTTTGTATTTTTAAGACTGCTACTAAGATTGGATCCTTCTCCCACTGGCTATGAAGCTGACACAGTGGATATTTTTGGTTTTCAGTGGGTGACTGAAATGGCACTTGTCGAATCTCCTAAACTTCTGTTTGGATTACTAAGGTATGAGCGCCTGAGTAACAGTAGTGATTGACTTTTTAAAAAAAATCAATGCTGTAGTTTCTGTATTGTACATTTACTATCCTAAAGTATTCTTCTAGTGAATAATTTTGAATGCAGTGTTGTGCCAGTGGATACATTGTGCACTCCATGGATTAATACTCATGAAATAAAGATGCTATCATGAAAAATACTAAGAAATGACTCCTAGTCCTTACGCCACCTGGCCTATATGTGACTCCAGTCCCACACAGTTGATCCTTAACTGATCTTTGAAGTGGCCTGACACAATATCAGCTGCACCAAAGCATCGCCAAGTAGTTCAAGAAGAAAGCCCACCACCACCACCTCAGGGCATCTATGGATGGGCAATAAATTCTGGCCTTTCGGGTAATGCCTGCATCTCAAGAATTTTTTTTTTGGAAATGTGGTGTTGCTCATCTGACTCTGAGTTTGTAACAGTAAAGGTGTCATAATGGAGATACCATCTCTGTCATGGCGACTGTGAATGTCAATTTTTCTCTTCTTGATTAAAGATGAAATCAGAATGCTGGAAATATTCAGCAGGTCAGGCAGCATCTGTATTGAGCAACGTGTATAGTGTTAGAGTATAGTGTTGATGTTTTGGGTCTCTCTCTCCACAGATGCTGCCTGACCTACTGTGTATTTTCAGCGTTCTCAGTTTTTATTCAGATTTGCAGTATTTTGGCTCTGTTTTTAATTAAATAGCTTGTGAGAAGTTGGGTTTTGAAAAGAAGAAAATGTTGGATTACAAATGTGCTGATGTGAATGTTAAAGGATGGACATGCGAACAGACAAAGAAAAAAATAAATCTGTGAAAAAGGTGGGCAGCTTTTTGCTCTCGGGATCAGAATGGGAGGGAAGCGGGTGGCTGAAGGTCCAACATGCTTTAGTAATCAAGAAGGAAGCTGGGCCTGCAGCCAGGCACATGATTAGGAGAAGTGGGTTAAGAAAACGAAGCGGCACCCAGAACAAGGAACCTACAGGGAGAGCGGAATGGCAGGCCATTGAGAAAATAACAGGGCCTAACGTACTCGTAAAAGAATGGATGTAAGAAGGAAGGAAGTGGGTAACAATAAAAATGTTACCATAAAGAAGAGTAAGGAGGAAGTTCCCAGGCCCAGGGCCTACACAGTAGCTTCTTTCTTCTCCTCCTTCTTAGGCAATCCCTTTGGATTGAGGATGACTTGCTTCCACTCTGGTTCGAAGGGTTCAGAAATGGCTGATAAGTCCAATGTGACCTGCAGACTCTGCCACATGTGGGGCAGGTGGATCTTGGAGAGTCGGGTAAATGAGCTGTTTGGAGGTTTGTGCGTTCTCTCCGACACCTCGATTTTGCCTCTGCGTATTCTCGGCAAAATGTCTCGATGTGTTTGGTGCCTTCCCAAATGAACCTTCTCCATTTTGGTCAGTCACATGTACTCCCATGAATCGCTAGGGATGTTTGACCTCTTCAGTGATGCTTTGAGGGTATCCCTAAGGCTATCCTCCTGGGAGTCTTCTGCTGCGACTGATTTCCAACTAGAGCAGTTGCTTCAAGAGTCTGGTGTCAGGCGCAAGAGCGAACCTAGGCAGCTAAGGCACAACTGACAAGGGAGGAGTGATTAAATTTGGAGGGAAAAAATGGCAGAATTGGTGCAGTGTAGAGATCTCAGAAGGTTGTCAGGATGGAGGAGGTTACAGAGATAGGATGGGGTCAGGCAATGGAGAGATCTGAAAAAAAAAGATAATTTTAAAACTGAGGCTTTGTTGGCTTGGGAACCAACTTTGGTCAGCGTGGACAAGGATGATGGGTAAATAGCACTTTGAGCTGAAACACGTTTACATCTTCGGATATGTTATTCAATCATAAATGTTACACAAACTGGTGGCAGGAAGTAAGGTTTTGTGAACAGGAAATTCATGCTATTTGCAAGATTTTAAATAAGACACTGACATATGTCCGTTACAGTTTAAGGTCTCAACTTCAGTATTCTTTTAAGTTCTGTGTCATCAGTTGCTTCTGTAAGCACATCCAGCACCCCATACACGATGCTGTTACACAATAACATAATCTGGGGTGTGTAATAATGTGCTCCTCTTGAATATGAATGGACGTGTGCCTCTTGTTCACATGCTCATGTTTTGATAGGCAGAATTCACAAACACTCTAGGAAATTGAGGTCAATGACAAATCAAGAGGCTGGTTTATATTTGCAGAGTACATGACTGAACAAAATTAACAATTCCGGACCTTTTAAGATGAGGTGATACACTTTGATACAAAAAAATGGAGAGACAGTATAAAATAAAGGATACTTTAAAGGGTGTGCAGGAGCAGAGAGACCTGGGTGTATATGTACGTAAGTCATTAAAGGTGGCAGGACAGGCAGAGAGACCTGTTTCTAAAGCATGCAATATTCTAGGTTTCATTAATAGGAGCATAGAGTACAAAACTGGGGAGGTTATGATGAACTTATATAAGACACTGGTTGGGCCTCAGTTGGAGTATTGTGTACTGTTCTGGGTGCCACACTATAGGAAGGATGTGAACGCATTGGAGAGGTTTAGAGGTTTACGAGAATGGTTCCAGGGATGAGATACTTCAGTTATGAGGAAAGATTAGAGGAGTTGGGACTGTTTTCCTTGGAGAGGAGAAGGCTAAGAAGAGATTTGATAGAAGTTTTCAAAATAATGAGGGGCCTGGACAGAGTTGTTAGGGAGAAACTTTTCCTGCTCGTATTCGGATCAAGAACCAGAGGGCACAGTTTTAAAGTGTTTTGCAAAAGAAGCAAATGCGAGGTGAGAAAAAGTTTTTTCACACAGCGAGTAGTTAGGGTTTGGAATGCACTGCCTTGAAGTGTGGTGGAGGTAGGTTCAGATGAGGCATTCAAGAGGGCATTAGATGGTTATTTAAATAGAAACAAAGTGCAGGGTTACGGGGAAAGGGCAGGAGATTGGTACTAAGTTAAAATGCTCAGAGAGCTGGTGCAGACACGATGGGCTGAATGACCTCCTTCTACGATGTAACAATTCTGTGATTCTCCCCATGATTTTCAGTAACAGCACAAAACAATAAAAATGTGCCACGTTATCCCAAACAGCAAATAGATTCCTCTCTTTGCTTCCTTTCAGATCAGCTTCTCTTGGGCAAACTGATCAATTATATCATAAATCTATAAAATTCTAACAGGACTAGACAGGGTAGATGCAGGAAGGATGTTCCCGATGGTGGGGGAGTCCAGAACCAGGGGTCACAGTCTGAGGATACGGAGTAGACCATTTAGAACTGAGATGAGGAGAAATTTCTTCACCCAGAGAGTGGTGAGCCTGTGGAATTCGCTACCACAGAAAGTAGTTGAGGCCAAAACATTATGTTTTCAAGATGGAGTTAGATATCGCTCTTGGAGAGAAAGGAATCAAAGGATATGGGGAGAAAGTGGGAGCAACTATTGAGTTGGATGATCACCCATGATCACGATGAATGGTAGAGCAGGCTTGAAGGACTGAGTGGCCTATTCCTGCTCCTATTTTCTATGTTTTTATATTTTAAAGTCCTGATCTGCCTTTGTCAGGCTTTGTTAGACTTCACTAACTCTGAAATTCTTTCTTTTTGATAAATCTAACCTCGGAGTGGAATCTTGCCAGACAGCTGTGGCAGTTAAACCCCCATTGAGCTCTGATGAATTGAGTCACCTTGATCAGAATAGGTGCAAATGGTTAATGCCTTGGCCAAACTGGCCTTCATTTTCTGAAGCATGCAGAATCAGACACACTTTCGAATTTCTAATCCCCATTTCCCAGTCCTCTGGTCCCATGAAGTTAACTCCTCTGCAAGATTCAAAAGGGACATTTTTAGCAGACATCACACCAAGGTTACAAAAGCAAAGTACTGTGGATGTTGGAAATCTGAAATAAAAACAATAAGTGCTGGAAAAAGTCAGCAGGTCTGGCAGCACCTGTGGATAGAGAAACAGAGTTAATGTTTCGAGTCCAATATAACTTCTTTGGAACTGAAGAGAGGCAGAAATGTGATGGGTTTTATGTTGTTGAAAAAGGGGGAGGGTCAGGTGGAACAAAAAGGGAGGTCAGGGGTAGGTGAGAGAACAGGGGAGTTGAAATTACAAAGATGTCATTGGAACAAAAGGCAAAGAGAGTGGGAATGGTAGCAGTAAAGGGTCAAAGCATTGTTCCAGAGTAGGTGTTAATAGTAGAATAAAGGTCAGCGCTGTCTGAAAGCAAAATAGCAGAATGTGTTAATAGCAGAATAAAGGTCAGCACTGTCTGAAAGCAAAAACATGAGAACAAGATACAAACTGGCACTTAATGGAAAATGTACAAAGTGGAGGACAGGGTTCATGGTCTGAAGTTGTTGAACTCCAGAAGGCTGTCAAGTGCTGTTCCTCCAGCTTGCATTGGGCTTCACTGGAACATTGCAGCAGGCTGAGGACAGAGATATGAGCATGAGAGCAGGATGGTGAATTGAAATGGCAAGCAACCAGAAGATTGGGTCATGCTTGCGGACTGAACAGAGGTCAGATGCAAACTGGTCATCCAGTCTGTGTTTGGTCTCCCAGTATAGAGGAGACACCAAGGTTTCCCTGTGGTGACATAATCTGAAATACCGAAACGTGGCAATAACAAAGGATGCTAAATTAAGAAATTAATCCAACTCTGATGTTAAAGTAAATTAAGCACACATTTTAAACCCTCTGCATTCCCAAAGGAATATTTTAAGTCCTGTGCTTGCTAACCTACGTTGGCTCTTGGTTAAGCAACACCTTGATTTTAAAAGTCTCATCCTTGTTTTCAAATACCCCTATAGCTTATCCCCTTCCTGTCTCTGTAATCTCCTCCACCTTTACTATCCTCTGGTATACACCTGCTCCTATTTCTTGTGTTCTTGCATTGTGTTCTGCTTTTAGTTCTTGAAACCTCAATGTATGGTGAAACATAAGAGCTATGGAATGGGAACAGCAAAAATTCACTCAAAGGCTCTTGGGAATTAAAAGTTATGGTTAAAAAGGAAGGCTTGAAAATTTGGGGCTATTTTACTGGAACAGAGCAAGTCATGGAAATTATGAATGGGTTTAAGAGGATTAAAGTTGAAAGACTAATTCTGCTGATTGCTGAATAAACAAAGGGACATACCAAGGTCACCACTTGAACACTCGAAGAATAGAGGGGGAAACCTAGAAGAATTTTCTTAATATAACAGGTTATTAGATCATGGAAGACTTATCACAAGAATTTCGTAAGTTTTTGAAAAGGGAGAATGTTTAAAAAAAAAATTTATGGAAATAGTCAGGGAAATGGGATTAGAAGTGGATAGCTCCATACAGTAGCCAAACTTCCTTATGTACTGTAAAATCTTTGAGTTTGATTGCCCATCTCCAAACACAAGTGTTGGGCTATGTATCAAGTATCAGTGTGCACATTAGATATTAAAGAATGGATAGTTTTCCTGGATCCTTGTGATTCTTTAAACAATATATAGTTTAAGATTGGGTGGGGATGAGACAACAGCAACATCTGCAGTTGGTATTTCCCACCTCCAATGGGGCTTTGCTCTAAATCAGAATCTTACAGGAAAAGAAAAGAAGGCATGAAATGTACTGAATACTGTATTTGTAAAATCTGTGTTGAGCAATTTCATTTCTTTTTGTTAAATTGAGCACATGAAGACTGTTACAGTCCTGTGCTGTATGTTGGTTTATAGTCCTTGCCTGAAAATTAAGTCACATAAATAATTCAGCAAACCACACCTTTTTTAATCGAGTTGTGCTATTTAATTTGTGTACCTGGCCTTCAACTAACTGATTAAGAATGATTTTTAAAATGTGAACATGAAGGTGACTTAATTTAAAACGATCCAAATTTGTTCTTTTTCAGACAACAAATCAGCCGTTTAGAAGGCTTGGCACAGGCTAGTTCATGTGATTTTGGCAAGTATATGGCTGAATGAATGGTTCCTTTCTCTTCCTGACTGATCAATGAAACATGTTGGCTAAAATACTGTTTGCCACTCGTGTCCAGTTTAGCTATTACTCCTTTGTATTTAGTAACCAATCTCACTAGTTTAAGTCAAGTGTTGACATTTCAAAACTTACGTTAATGTATAATGTGAGGGCAGGATTGATTTATTACCAGCCAGTCCCAGTGGAAAGATTGAGCCAGATTTCTAACAGATTAATTTTTCACTAATTTACTTTTGGGATGTTAACATTTGTCTATTTTATTACTAATTATTGATTTCCTCATTGCACAACACTCTTTCTCTGGCATGAAGCTTCATTTTGTTTAATAGTTGCCACATATTTGTTTTCTCTCCTTCAATAGAAACGGAGTGTAATTTATCTGTGTGGATATGTTGTGATTGTTGGTTATCACTTGACAAATCTGCAGTGCCACAATTGTTAATCCTTCATTTGGGACGTCATCCTGAATCTTTTGTCCTTAACACATTAGGGAAGGAGAAAAAGAGGGGCAGCCTGGTTGGGCACTGTAGGCACTCTTTGTTTGGTTTCCAACTCATTTCAAATTATCTCACAATGCTTGGAAGAAAGTATAATTTCTCTGCTGGCCGTAAGTGTTCAAAGTGAAATGAATTTGTCTTAACAGCTCCAAATGGAAAGCCGTGGCAAGAATAAATGGAGGAAACAGTTTGCTTTGAGGGCATTTCTCCTGACATTACTATTTTCCTTTAAGCTCTGGCTGGAAATCTGGAAGTAAAGAACTATTATATTCTCTTGTAGGCTAGATGCTGTATAGGGCCGAGCTTGCTCTTTTGCCCAGGGGAACAGTTTTTTTTTTTGTTTAGCTCTTACATTAGATAACTGCACACAGTAGAACATACCCTTGCATGCCGAACCTGAAAATTAAATAGCAATTATTGGATTGAGTGGTGAGATTGTCAAAGTGAGCTGCTAGCTGTTCTACTTCTAGCTAAACTAGTTAGTTATACAACCTGCTGTCAGACTACAAGGGAAATCTGGCTGCATTTAGCTGAGTACAGGGAATTATGGCACGGGACATTATGACTGAGAAATTGGAATGGCTTTGGATTGCAGTGCAGAATGAAAGTTGTGAAGGTAACATCTGCCTGAAGATGTTGGGCTGGATCTCGCTGAAAGCTGTTTCTGGGCCTCGTCTGCATAAAACTGAGGAGATACGGAAGTCACTTGGGTGTCCTGATGTAGCTCAGCAGTTGGATGCCTCAGGAAAATTTGCTGTCTCTGACACTGAGTCAGCCTGCAGATAGATCCTGGCTCCACATAAACATAATTGATTAAAATGTTTGTCAAATTTGCAGCAAATCAGATCAGGTGGACAAGATGATGTTTGGTTCCTCTATGTTCATTTTTTTTGGTCCAAAAAAATGAACGCGATGGGGATCAATTTCTCCTCCTATTGTTTAATTATAAATGTACCAGGATGCTTTTTAAAAAGGCAAAATTACAATAAAACATCATTAAATACTGTTCAACGTATTGGATTGTTGCTTTCCAAGCAATGGGAATAAACATTGGGCTGTCTTTTTCTGTAGCAGGACATCCAACATCATCTGCCTTTAGTTAGATATACCCTTGCATGTTTTGGCTTATACATTTTTTTTGCTTGGAAAATTGTTATAAATGCAAGTTTATAATGTCACAGTGACAGAAACCTGCAGCAGGGGGAGGCCCACATCAAATGGGTGGCCTGGTAGTGTCGGGGAAGTGGGGGAAACCTCCTTTCGGGGAACTCTGTGTCTAACCAAGGAACCCCTCCCAAGGTTACGCCTATGCCCCCTTAGCTACCAGTCACAGACTCCCTCCCCGGCCTCTCAAACTCAGGCCCCCACCCCAATCATCCCCCTCATTGGTGCTTGCCAGCCTGGCCCTGCTGAAAATCTGGTTTTACTTTAAGTTTGGCCTCCTTAAATTCCTCTTCTTTGGGGACTGATTGTGGTCCCAGCAGTGAGCAATTCTTGAACCTGGCACTGCTGCGACTGCAGGTTTGCCAGACAATGCGATTGGAGTGATGCAGCAACTTTTTGATATTTGAGTTTAACTCTGCATTTGCCCCTCGCCTGAATTTGCTGTATTATTTAGTCATAAATAATGGCTTGTGTCATTTGCCTCACCACTGTTTTGACAGGAAAACCTGGGCCAATACATCAATCAAGTCACTTCTCATAGGAATGTTGTAAATTGTATGCAGTTTGATGTAATGCTTATTTACATTGTCTTTTAAAACAAAACCACAGGACATGCTAATAGCGTATATGTTGAAGCAGATGAAATCAGACAGCAGTGTGTTAACTTCCTCCAGTACATCAAAGTATTTATTTTCAGGTAATCTGTCAATCTACATTTGTCATTCGTTCAGGATATTTCAAAGGTTATAATAAAGAGCCACTAAACTAATTTGGAGGATATTTGTTACTTGTGAAACGTTTGGAACTTGAATGATTCTGCTTGCCAATTTAGAATAGTCATTGTAGAATCCTAGGAATTCACCGCATCAGCTGGTCATTGAATCTGTACTGGAGCTAGTCCCAATTCCCTGCACCCTTCAGTATCTTTGTGTTTATCTACTTTCTTAACTATCTTGATTGATCCAGCTTCCACAACTTGGTAAAGCATTTTATACCCTAATAACGCTTTTTGTGGAAAAATGTCTTTCCAAACCTCCCATTTAATGCTGATCTGGAATTAAACCCCCCTGTTACTGATCCGTAAGCCAAAATAAGGAAATATTATTTCACCATTTGTCCTCTGAAACTTTTTATAATTTTGAATACTTCATTTAAATCCCTACTTAATCTTATCTGCTTAATGCAGTCACATTTCTTAAGTCTGTCATTATAAATAGTCATTTGGTAGTACAGAACTTGAGTATTACTGAAACAAAACATCTTGTCCAAGCTTTTCGCCTTGGACTTGTTAGGACAATCTCAAGAATACCAATGTCGGGAAGCAACAACTTGACACTGTTTGAGAAGAGAATACTGATTGGTTGGCAAGTGGACTCTGATTGGTAGAGGCGTTGCCATGGAGAATGCACCAGTTAATGGTGACTGACAGTTAACTGCCAAGCATTGTTTGAAATTTAAACCAGGCAGCTTGACTCTGGTCCAGGCATTGCCCTGAGGAATGAGCCAGCCATTGGACAATATTTGCTAAATAATCCTCAGTGTGTTAAAAATTACACTGGCAACCAATTTCAGATTGTCAACCAGACCCGCAGTGTGGCAAATTTGCATGTACTGGAAGCTACATATGTTAATACACAGGGCCCTGTTCTTTGCAGACAGAAAGAACATGTACATACATTACACCTGTTTCAGCTAAACAAAATAAGTGACAGCCATTCGCTGATTCATTCCTCAGGGCAATCCCTGACCATTCAGAGTCAAGCTGTCTGGTTTAAATTTCAAACAATGCTTGGCAGTTAACTGTCAGTCACCATTAACTGGTGCATGCTCTATGGCAATGCCTCTACCAATCAGAGTCTACTTGCCAAGCAATCAGCACTCTCTTCTCATTTAGTTTAAAGCTGTGGCTTCCCCTGACATTGGTATACTTGTGATTATCCTGATGAGTGCAAGACAAAAAGCTTCAACAAAATAGTCTTTCTTCAGCAATACTGTCTTTATACTGCATCCTCTCCATATTTCCATGGCTGCAATATTTCTGATGAGGTGAAAGAAACAAAGACTTAGCTTTATATAGGACCTTTCCTGACTACCGGACATTCCAAAGTGCTTGACATCCAATGAAATACTTTTGAAGTGTAGTCATTGTTGAAATGCAGCAAACATGGCACCCACCTTGTGCACAGCAGGCTCCCACAAACAGCAATCTGATAATGACCAGATAATCTATTTTTGTGATATTGATTGAGGGCTAAATATTGAGGACAACAGAGATAACTCCCCTGCTTTTCTTCAAAATAATGCCATGAGACCTTTTGCATCCACCTTGAGATCAGATAGGGCAAACTGGTAATCTCACTCTGGGAAGCCACATAATTAATTGTTAGTATCAGAAAGGGAACATGGTTTAGAGGAGACGTTTTTCCAAGGGTGGGTCTGAGACATTTTTATAACACTGAACCGGTGGGGGGGGGGGGGGGTTGATGCTAGGAACACGAAATGGGAGTTAAAAGCCCATTGCTCATGTGGAACTAGTAGTCTTAAATATACAGCAAAAATAAATGTGGAAAAAGTAATTTTTTAAAAATGTATTTATTTTTTGCTATACAGATATCTAGAGTCTTCCAGAGGATTAAGTGGAGAGCCTGTCCATCCATATGAGGAACTGGAAGCCCAGCTGCCCTCTATATTAGTGGAGGAGCTACATGCACTTACTCTATTCATTGGCCAGCTCCGTGAACTTTCCAGCAATATTCTGGCCAATTTTTCAATACAGAACCAGGGAAAGGTTTGTGTCACGCTTTATAAATAAGACTGTTTTACCATCACAGCTGATGTTAATACTGGAGAAGTCAGATCCCAGAGTGAAACCTGGCTTGATAGCTCCTAACTTTTCTTTTGAAACTATGGAGGAAAGTTACTGAACAAATTCACAGGAGTCTGCCGATAAACTTTGACACAAGGAATTAACTGTTTGTTAAACAAGAAAAATGAACTACATTACACCAGACAAAAAGGTTTGAAAGATCTCCTTACAAACACAAGATGACGGTTCAAATTCACACTATTCCTTTACCCCAGCAATATCTTTACGCACACACAAACCAGTGAAGAGTTCCACTAACTTGACACAAAGGCTTCTCGCTTGAGACTGGCACAGTGGCAAATGGTTTTCTCCCAGGAATTCCTGAGCATTCCCTCGATGCTTCTTACCCATTTCGTTTCTGTCCCTGAGACACCCAAGTGGCACTGTAAACTTACTGTTTTTTCAATTGCAGAACAAACAAATGAGTTCCCTAAACTCAGTCTTTCAGTAACACCTCTGCCAAGCTGATCATTTTACTACGCTCTACAACTGACTATTTGGTCAACTACTGTGCCTAATTCCCTTGTAGTCTTTCTTATCAGAGAGCTTAAAATTCCAGTCCCCACTCTCCGACACGCACTGAACTCTGTCCCCTTTCTCCCTCTCGACTCCTTTTTTTGTGTCTGTCCCTGGACCACTCGCTAGGCAACAGTGAATTTTTTTCTACTTTGTGTTTTCCTCCCCACAGTCACTAAACTTTTAACCCCTTTTAACCCATTTCTTTAATTTCAGGGGTTGTGAAACCTCATTAAAATTGTATATATACAAACAAACCCAAAAGACCTGACCTTTTAGCCTGGAGTCAGTCCGGACTCCCAGGCAGCAAGGCTCACAAACAACCTAAATGAAACTAAAACCACTTTATCTTTCTTAACACAGAAATACATATTCAACTTAAAAATTATACATTGTTCATACAACTGGAAATCTGTTAGTGAAGCCCTCATGAATATCAACTAAATCATAGCTTGCACCCGTGCTGATAAAAGCTCTAAAAGATTGTGGCTCACATCATCGGTGTACTTTATTGGACCAAACCTGAAGAGCACATCTGAAAACTCAGTGTTAAAACCACAGTTTGAGCTCAATTTTGTCAGGGCAGCCATGGTCTCAGTGGCAGGCAACTCCGTCTTGGCCATTTCCAGGAGCCCTAACCCAATTCTGTGGCCATCAGGCAATTAGCTGCCTGGCATTGGGGTTTCTGTCCCTTTAAGGGCAGTGGCAGTGATCCAGCCTATTAAGAGGTGTCAGGCAATGGAGGGCCAGCAGCTTCTCAGTCCCAGCAGCGCTACCAGGAGCAGTAGTCACTGCTGGGACTGCACCAGGTCTGGGGCAGTGTCATGGATGCTCCCCTGGAATCCAGATAAGTGGGGTTGGGTTGCTGGGGCCAGTCATGAAGACCTGGGTTGGTGGGGGGGAGGGGGAAAAGAATGTTGGTGAGGGCAGGGAGGTGCGTTTCTGCTGGTGCAGAGATAAAAACAAAAAAACTGCGGATGCTGGAAATCCAAAACAAAAACAAAAACAGAATTACCTGCCAGACCTGCTGAGTTTTTCCAGGTAATTCTGTTTCTGTTTTTGTTCTGCTGGTGCAGTCCTTGCTGCCAGGGGCCCTGCTGTGGGCCCAGAATACCCAATCAGGAGGCCCCTCCCACTCTCTGAGCCCCACAAGGAGACTGCTAGGTTTTACAGGTCAGTCTGCCAGTGTGATGGAGGACCTTTCCACTGCTGGTAGAATACCAGTGGCGGTGGGATTAGGCCCTTAAATGGCCCTTAATTTTCCACTTGAGGGCCTCATTTTACCTCTGGGCAGGAAGGCTGTCCTCTATCTTCCCTGCTGCTGAGAGAATTGCACAGTGTCAGGCAAGTGACAGGCACTTCACCCCGCCTTCCCTTTCAATTCTATGGTTCCCTCAGCTCACAACCCTCTCCCAGGTGCCCCATTAAATTCTGCCCTTGAACATGCAAAATGTGAAATAGATGTTTTGCATATCACAGGAATTGCATGCAATGCACCATAATGGAAATAGCTTTATACAGTAATGACAACTAGAATGAATTGAAAGTATAACGTGCTACGACATCTCCTGGTGTACACAAGTATCAACAATGGAAAGCTTTGCAGCATGTGGTTTGAAGCCTTTAATTATAGAAATTTACTCCTAGTTAAATCTTTGCCCTGCTATATGGTATGACATCTGTGTTCTTGCAAGACCTCGAGTTCAATATCATGAACAATGGCACAGGAGAATATATACATATAAGTGGAAAATTGCCCAGTTATATCCTGTCCATGAAAAGCAGAGCAAGTCCATTCTGGCCACTACCACCCTATCAGTCTACTCCCAATCATGAGCAAAGTGATGGAAGATATTATTGACAGTGCTGTCTCAGCCCAAGGATATTGCTGCAGAAGATTTTTTTATTCTTTCGTGGGATGTGAGTTCCCTGGCAAGGCCAATATTTATTGCCCATTCTAGTTGCCCTTTAAGGAAGTGGTGAGATGTCTTCTTGAACCATTGCAGTCGAAGTGGTGGAGGTACATTATAGTGCGCCCACAGTGCTGTTAGGGAGGGAGTTTCAGGTTTCTGACCCAGTGACAGTGAAGAAATGGCGATATAGTTCCAACTGACCAGAAACTTAATTGGATGAGCCATGTAAATAGTCTGGCTATAAAGGCAGGCCAAATGCTGGGAATTCTGAGGCAAGCAACTCAGCTCCTGACTTCCCAACACCCATCAACCACCTACAATGCACAAGTAGGACGTGTGATGGAATACTCTCTACTTATCTGGGTGGGTGCAGCTCCAGTAATACTCAAGAAGCTCGATACCATCCAAGACAAAGCAGCCCGCTTGATCGGGATCACATGCACCAACTTAAACATTTACTCCCTCCACCACTAATGCAGAAGGGCAACAGTGTGTACCGTATGCAAGATGCACTGCAGCAACTTACCAAGGCTCCTTCAAGTCAGCAAACTCTACAACCTAGAAGAACAATGGCAGCATACACATGGGAACACCACCGGTGCAAGTTCTGCTCCCAATCACACACTATCCAGACTTGGGAGTATATTGTCATTTCCCTCATTGTCACTGGATCAGTATCCTGGAACTTCCTAATGGCACTCTAGGTGTTCAAGAATGTGTCTCAACACCACCTTCTCCAGGGAAATTAGGGATGGGCATTAAAAGGCTGACTTTGTCAGCAATGCTCACATCCCGTATAGGAATATAATAAAATATAGTCATGCGTTCCATTGAAAAATCCTAAGTAACATTTCTATGGAGATTCTCAAGTTAAACTTCCAATATTTGTTGCACTTATCTGTAGTCATTCTCTTGTGATGCTAATAGATGACATTGTAATTGGATTTACTTTGTCAGTCCAACTAAGGATCTGTAACATCCCTTGTAATGCCAGTCATAGCATGTTTTCATACCTTTGATTATGCTCCTTATAATGTTGGTGTCTGCCATCATTCAGCTCTGCCAATAATGGTGGCATTGCAGATCTTGACCTCGGGTCTCTCCTGCACTCTTTCTCCACTCTTCCCCACCACCCCCTATCTCTTCACCTGCCATTGCACTTCTCATATCCTTGTTAACACTACCTGCTTCAATTCCACCTCGCCTGTTTTTTCTTTTTCTTTTGGTTACGATCTCCGTAGAGACCAAGAGCTTTTAGGAAGATATTTGAATTTTCAGTGGCTGACAGAAAGGATCACAAGGCAAGATTTAAAGTTTCAAGAATTCCCTGTAATAAATAAACCAAAAGCAACATTGCCTAAACACTATTTAGTAGGCAACTTATATTGGAAACAACATTAAAGTTCCCCCATTTAACTCTTAAAATAATAAAAACTTCCCCCTTATTCTCCTGGAAGCAGTCCAAAGCTATTCTCAGCTCCTGACAGCCTGCTTCCTTTTTCATTTTTCAGCCCGATAACTTCTAATCCCCGAGTCAACTTTCATAGTGAAGGATGAATTGGGGATTCTTCCCCCCAGCCAAGCTAGGCAAATCTTCCAGTCTTGTTTAAATCCTCACATACTCTGTTTATTTAATCTGAGTGTGAGCTCCCACCTGTGATTTATGTGTTGATTGACAAGGCCAGTATTTTCTCTGCTTAAGGTACAGGACTAGCTGCCTCTATCTATCTACTTTCTCTTTCTCTCCCAGATTTTTGAGGACTGATTTATCTATGAGGTTCAGGGATATTTTAAGAAAAACCCTGTAACTTGATCCAACAATGGCTTGCTATGTATGGACACTTCCCCTTTCAAAACCCATCTCCATGACAATGTGAGTCACATGGACGTTGTATGAAGGCAGAAGTGCAATTTACCTATCCCCTTGATCCCCCAACTCCATTTTATCTTGGAATTAAATAGACTGTTTAAAGTATAACCATTTGCAAAACCTGATATTCCTAATACCTCCCTACGAGTTGGAGACTAACAGTGTATTCACCATCTGCACAGCTGCCCTGGTCATTGTTTACTCAAACATTTTTCCCAGTAAGGCAGCCTGGACCCTCCTTTACCTTGAACAACGAAGCCACCCAAGCGGGCGAACGGGCAGAATTCAGAACAGGTCAAGTGACCCCGTTTCATTCCTCATTTTATCACAAATTAAAGAGACAGTCCCAAAACATCATAATCTTACCTACTTTATATTTGTAACACTTTGGACATATCCAGCACTAAATGCTACTGCCTGCTTTGATATTTCACTGATCAACTGGTCATTCATCTCTTGCTGTTTTTTGGGATCCTTCCCTGTGTAAATGTTTTATTCTCATAATAAGTCACTGAACTCCAAAGTGATTTGTGGCAAGTGAAACACTTGCAGCTGTTTCTCAGTGAGATGCTGCTCTATATTGTATGCCTCGCTGATCAACATGTCTGTCTTTTTAGGTTTTTCCACCATCCTGGCATTTGCTGCATTTGCATCTGGACATTCACTGGTCAGTGCTAGAAATTCTGCATATACTCGGTGAAAAAATGTTGGGTAAGCATAATCGTCCACAAAAATCATAGATTGGGATTCTCTGGCCATTTTGTGTAAAAATAGGACTCGGACATGGGTTGTCTTAAATTTGAACAGACGTTTAACTGAATTGGTTGGCAGCTGCAGATGTCCCATGCTGAGTTTTCACTATCATGTTACTGTAGTTGATAGGTATTTTAAATATAGAATGGACCAATTCTGAAGGGTTACAAACAATAACCCATTTGCTAATAACATCTTAGTTGTCTTATGAGACATGTACCACCTTACTATTGACAAGCTTCTTTGTTCTCTGCTAATTTTAACACCATCTGCAGGACAGATAACAGACCAAAAGTAGCTTTCCGGTTTTTAAGTAGGAATCTCCCAAGCCTCACCTGTAGTTAACTTGGTGCGCCGACAGTAATTTTAAAAGAACGCACATATGCTGAAGATATGACCTGATCCAAATCACAAAGGACTTTCATTGTTACACTACTGTGCTAACAGATGCAAGGTGGTGTGTAATTAGAAAAGAAGCATCCACATCAGCAACAGACCCAAATTCATAACAGCAACAGAAACAACATCTGGCATCTTTAATGTAATAAAACAGCCCAAGGAGCTTCACAGGAGTATTATCAAACAACATTGACACCAAACCACATAAGGAGAAATAGGGTAGATGACCAAATGCTTGGTCAAAGAGAGAGGTCAATGTCATAAAGAAAGGTAGAGAGGTTTCCTGAGGAAATCCTAGTGCTCAGGGCCTTGGCAGTTGAAGGCATGGCAACAATAGTGGAGCAATTGAAATCAGGGAGGCTCAAGATGCCAGAGTTGGAGGAGCGCAGATACCTGGAGGGTTATAGAACTGGAGGAAATTACAGAGACAGGGAGCAGTGAGTCCATGGAAGGATTTAAAAATAGGGATGAGAAGTTTAAAATTGGGATGTTGCTTTGCTAGGCGCCAGTGTAGTGACCATAGGGATGATGGGTGAACATGACTTGGTGCGGGCAGCAGAGTTTATGGATGACCTCAAGTTTATGGAGGGTAGCAAGTGGTGGTTGCGGGGGGAGCCAGCAAGAGTGCGTTGGAATAGTCAAGTTTAGAGATAACAAAGACAATAGCGTAAATCCTTTGAGATACAACAGCTGTAGCAGAGCCTCGTGGAGGATAAGAGTGATTCATAAAGTTCAACCTGCACCCACAAAGAGCCACATCTCTGAAAGTTTCAGGTTATGGATGTTGCAATGCCACAATTCGCAAACCAGCATTTGTAGACCCCTCCAAAAATAACCTAATTTTACCACTTGGGCTACAAATAAAATGCTGTGTCTTGTGAATTTGGTTGTATTTTTTTTTGAAGAAGTTACCAGGTTATTGGTTAAGAGTGACCTGATATTCAGCATCTGCCTCGACTTTCTGAAGACCTTTGATAAGAGGTACCTCTTAAGAGGTACAAGATAGAACACTTTGAAGTTAGTGGTGAGCTATCGCAGTGGATTGATGACTGACTATGTACATTTGGCCAATGGATTTGGATCTGCTTAGAGACTGGTTGCGAGGAATGCAAGGATTGTTGTTAAGATCTTTACTGTTTACTGTTTTGATTAGTGATTTAGCTGTGGCTGTTGGGGAAATGATGTGAACAATAGCAGGATATGCACATGTTAGGACTGAGAGGGTGCACAACTTCTGCAAATAGAAAAACATAACACTGTGGTTGCTGGAAATTTAAACTAAAAACAGAAAATACTGAAAGCATATGTGGAGAGAGAAACAGATAACGTTTCAGGTCTGTGATCTTTCATTGGAACGAGGTCACAGACCTGAAACGTTAAATCTGTTTTCCTCTCCACAGATGCTGCTAGATTTGCTGAATGTTTCCAATATTTTCAGTTTTTACTGCAAATAGATCTTGAATTGGAAGAATGGGCTAGTGTCTGGCAAGTATACTTAATTTAGATAAGTATATTGCTGTGGTATGGACTTGTGCAGGTGAAATGCTTACATCCTACAGGGAATTGAAATCAATGATGTAAGAGAAAGATCTGGGTATCACAGTACATCAACCTCTGAAGATTCATCACGACTGCCGTGAAGCTATAGTTGAAGCATTAAGATTTTGGGTTGTATTGACAGGACAATTCACTATGAAGTGCAAGATCTTGTTTGGGCACTAGTTAGAATACTGTGCCCAGCATTTACACTCACATGGTGGAGAATCTTGAGGCTTTGAAAAAGGTGCACAAGAGGGCCACAAAATTGATACCAGGTGTAAAACATCTTGATTGCTCGGATATATTCAAGAAGTTGCGTCTGTATTAGGAAAGTGTAGACTGGGGAGATTTGGTTAAGATCTTTGAAATAATGAATGGACTAGATTGTGTTTATGTGGGCCATTTGCTTCAACTGAATATCTTATGGAGGATCAGGGATCACGGTATATAAAGACAGAACTAGATTGGATGTGAGAGGGTTCTTCCCCATGGAGTGGTGGACTTGTTGAATAGGTTGCCACCTTTTCTGGTGAATGTTGATTCCTTCATTAAAGAACTAGACTTGTTTCCAGCTGAGGCAAAGATTATCTCGTACAAGATTATCTTATATTTATCATATAAATCAGGGTCTGTGTGATCACCTGCACTAGTTTTGATTACCTAACAGGATTGGATTGAGGAATTTTCCAAATTTTATTTCCTAATTGACCTTGGTTTTTTGCCTCTCCCAGGAGATTACATGACAACAGGAGGCTGAAGAATGTCTGTATTGTGATACACTGCATGGGAAAGGATAGATGGACCAGTAGATCTTTTCTTGTCTGTCACTTCCACATGCTCGTCTGCCCAAAATCCCAGATTGTACCTTTTATCCAGGAAAACTGATCTGACTAGGTTTAAAATTCTAATAATACTTAAATAGTCGAAAATAAAATGTCTTGACACTGAAGAGCCTGTTATGGTAACTTGAGTATTGGATTCCACTCAAGGAGCCCATTGCAACCACAATTTTAGCTGGCATCATATTGTGCGATGAATATTGCTTATTCGTTAATAGAAAGTATTATAGCGATTGCACAGCTCTGCATTACAAGGTGGATTGAAAATAAAACTCGGGAGGACTGTTGCCCTCTGTTTGATGTAATCCGTGACAGCTAGTATGGAATGACATTGAGAAAGAGCTCCAAGTAATTTAGGCTCCAAGCCTCATAAAAGCTCAAGCATAGAGGTGGGAATACAAATAGGGATAAAATAACTAGAAGATTACAATTTCCTTAAATTTTAGAATATAAATAATTTTTTAAAGTTTTACTTGTACAGTATTCAATTGGTATCTGTAAAGTGCCTTGAGAATCAAGTGAATAGCTGTAAGTCAGATGATTAGTAAGGTATCCCATAGGTGCACTATTTGGCTGAGTAATTTGTGGTTATGGATCTTTCTAATGAAATCTCTGAGCCATATAATAACTTTACATGCTGATCTTGTAAGTGCAATTGAAGGCAGTGCAAAAAAAGGCAACCAGTTTGATATTTACATTAAGCCATGAGAAGATGTTAAAGAGCCTGAGATTATTTACCCAGGAGAATTGAAGGCTCCGGGGAAATGTTATCTAAGTGTTCAAGATTTTCAAGGAAATAGGTAAAGTGAACCCTGGTAATATGTTCATGATCATCATAGCTCCATACTGAGTAGACACTGACTAGAAAATGGAAGGTGCAAGGACAGTTTTGGTTTAACTGGAATAGACTGCCTAAGGAGTGTTGAAAACTTCAGAGTGGGTTGGAGAAATATTTAAGGGAATTGGTGATTTTGGGGTATTATTTCTGGAGATCAACTAGATAGAGTGCAGAGACTAGTTCTGTGTTGTTCATTCAATTATTACAGTTAACCATTGCTAGTGATTAGAAATAGATCATGGAACTGCAATGGGGGTAAGAAAAAGAATTGTCAACACTACCACTCAGTCTAATTTAAAAATAAATCATTGTAAAGTTCATTTTATGTGACATATTTTGACAGCACCTTAACTTTTCCCAATGCATTTTTAATTAACCTATGTTCCCTGGTGGTTTTGTGAAGATATATAAATATACATGCTATTTGCATATAGCAAGTGGCAAATTTTACTGCCGTTTATGTTACTGCCTGTTATGTCCTGCTGAACCTTTTTTACTCCTGTTGTTTTAGGTCCGGTAATTTATGCACATCAGTTCATGAATTTGACTGGAAAAAACTTGACAAACGTCAGCCTGTTTGAAGACCATTGTAACAACCTTCTACATGATCTAATTGTTTTAGCTGTTAACAAGTATACCAAGGTAGAAGTGATTTTCTTGGCCTTAAATATATAATTTTTTTTTACAGGGATGCGGTTGGATAAAATGGCATCACTACTAAACAGATGCCAAAGTAGAAAACTAAAATAGCTATTTTCTAATGACCAAACGTTTAGTTGTGGTTGATATATGCCCAGTTGAAAGGCTGAAAGTTTATGTCTCTACTTGTCGGTAAAAGTAGAGAACACTGCCTTGTATACAAGTCGTATCCTGACCCAGATTTCCGCATGACTGGTTTATTTCCTCGCAAAGTAATTCTGCCACTGGTCGTAGGCCCTGTATTAGCCTCCAACTTGTGTATTCCTAGTAGCTGTTGCTGTGTTTTGCTCCACTGTACTGCTTTAGCACTGTATTAATGAGGTAGCTCTGCAGATCCTGAGCTGTGTGAGGAGAGCATTTGACTCATGACGCCAGAGCGTATTGATACAAAGAGAAGGGATTTAAAATTAGCAATGGAAACTATTATTAATGTCAGAAAAGAATATTTCCATTAATTATCACAGCTCTGCAGGAGTGGAGTAACAATAGCTTTGAATATTCCAGTTGAAAAGAGACAAAATGAAGAGAGATGTTCTTGTGAACAGGGGAGAATTTTGATTGACAGATGCTCTGAAATGTTGACCCTGGTCTTGTTCAATTCTTCCTGACGGATCAAAATTTGGGAGGGTGATTTGGCTGTCTTAAAAATAAACAATTAAGTAGAAAATCAAGAGCTTGGAAGGGGCAGGATTTTAGCTTTGGGGTGGAACCCAGGTCTGCTGGGTTCAAGCTATTTGTCATTTGCCCGGAGAATTATGCTGTGGGAGTACTGTCTCTTTTTGGACTGCCACCATTAAGTTGCAGAATGTCTTTAGAGCATATCTGGTGGGGAGTGTTCCTGTGCTCGCCTGTTTGGCCCAGCACGACCTGCACCCGCTGAGAGCAATGTAGATCCCCATTTTAGGTCTTAATGCCACTTAGCTTTGGCCTGATTTGGGCTTCAGATGCCCCAATTTGGAGTGACAAGATGTTCCGTTTCCACAATGGGGGCGAGTGCCTTTGCTGCATCACAAGATGCACAGGTGCCCATCCCAAATATTTAAATAGTCCCAGCCACAAGGTCAAGGATTGAGTCAGCAACGGAGCTGCTAGATTGTTGGAAGACTTCTCTGTCACATTTACACCCCCTCAAAATTGCCTGTAGAATTTCTTTACGAAACCTTTTAGCTCTGACCAAGTACTTAATCATTATCCATTATTGTCATGACAGGTAATTTCACCATTGTGAATTAAGTGGAAAGAGATTCTTGAAAATAATTTTAAAGTGTTAATTTTAGCATGAGTTATTGGCCTTTAGACTTGTAATACTGAGAGCAAAGCAAACCTGGGATCTACTGCATAGCAATGAATGCATAATTTGTGCTTCTTGTTGCTTATTTTTGCTGAGTCACAAAGACTCCTCTCCCCACACAATACACAAGGGCTATTTCCATTGTATATGTGGCAAGTATAGAGCGGGAGAACATTGAAGTACAAACTGAAGCTCTCTTCTAAGTTACAAAATTTATTAATGTATTGGAATGGAGGAGCAAAATTAATTTCTGTTTTTCACCTTCCTTAAATCTTCAAAATAACTTAGCTGTATAAAAGCAAGATTACTAATTCCAATAGTTTATTTTGAAATATAACTTTTTTAATAATGCCAATAAACATAGGTGCGCTAATTATTAGCAACCAAAACTACAAATGCAAAAGCAAAACCATTTTGATGGTTTCACACATGTTTTGCAAATCATTTTTCGGCATGTGGGTATCCCTGGCAACGCTGACATTTATTGCCTATCCCTAAGAGCCGTTGAGATGGTGGTGATGGACTTTCTTCTTGAACCACTGCGGTTCATTTGGTGAAGGCACTCCTAAAATGCTATCACGTAGGGAGCTCCAGGATCTTGACTCATTTAATCCAATTGTTTAGTCCGTTTTAAATCCCGGATAAGCAAAGCGGTATTTGTTTTTCAAGTGCATGTGCAGAGCATCTGCAGTGCAGCAGTTACATTAGCTTTCTGTTACCCCAATAAATTAACATATAATTGATACATAAACATAGGCTTTTAATCTAAAAATTATAGGTCAGGCACGTAACCCGCCCTTATTACATGCTTTCTTATGGGAAAATTATTTTTGTTTGATGCCTTTTTATTCTTTCGGAAAAACATTAGCTATGCTTAAATGAGGGTTAAGGGTATGATAAATTGATGGTTATACTATTGGTCTAGTAATCTGTCCTAAACATGACCAGTTTTCAACGAGCAGTTGACCCGTAACATAGCAAGCCAGTTAGTGTTCAGGACGGTGTGAATGGGCAACATTTATGGACCTGGCAACATGACCCACATTCCAAGAACAAATACAACAATTCTGATATGGAAAATAATGCAGCCAGAAGAATATTCCATTGAGCATCTGCAGTAAAGACAGGGAATCCATGCAATCTTCCATGCTGCTTTTGATGCTAAATCTGTGTTGCTGCTCTAAAATAAGATATGTTAAACTACTCTGTGATTTTCAAATTTAAATTTTACATTTCCTCTGCTTTATGTTGCACTGTAACTCAGTTATAATTTAGTTTTCTGTAAACCTGTTTCATGATTGTTAATCATCTTTCTTTTAATTCATGCTTTTATTTTGTTCAATTCAACCTGTCCACTTAATGGGCTGAACTTTCAGGTCCCACTGAGATCAGGAACGGAGGCACTCAGGGCCAGAAAGTGCAGGCGTTGGCCAGTGTGCCAATTTCCCAGCACCAGCCATTAAAGGGTGGGTGGGTTCAGGTCGTGGCTGGTTTAGCTGCTCCCATGAGGCAAGTAGCCAATTAGGCTCATTAAGAACCTTATTAAGGGCAATTGAAGGAGGATTATTAGGATTTTCTACTAGGCCTCCAGTTTCCCAACTTGATGGAAGGTGGGGGTGGGGTGCAGTTGTGGGGGGCACTTGTTACCCAGCGTCACGCCGGGGCCAGCCCTCCTGGTAATTCTAGAGGCCCTTCCTGCCTGCCTGGCGAGGGTGCAGCCAAAGGCTGCTCTATAGAGGGATTCCTCCCTGTTTCCACCCCCTCCCCAGAGTGATGGCATGGCTGCTTTTTCTATTCTTTATTTGAATTTTTATAAAAGTTGGTGAGAGGGCACCTCCATGCTGAAATACTTTCTCAGTCATATACCCTTTACTGCAGTCTTCTGCTGCTCTCAAGCTGGAAGGCCTCTGATTGGCCCTCCAGCTTTGAGAGCCCACCTGCCACCATTAATTGGACAGGGAACTTATCTACCTGCTAATTAAAGGAGGAAACCCCAGTCAAAATCCCAAATAATGATCAATCTCATCTCACCTCACCAAACTCCCCTCCCCGACCAGTAGTGGGCTTGGGACCCAGAAACATACCCGACTTATGTTTCCCACCCCAAATCAAAAATTCATCCCAATGTCCTTGTCTACTTTTAATTATAATTAATTTAAGTGTACATAGAATGTGAGAGTAAGAAGGAACTATATTGACAGCATGATTTTGTATTCTAATTCATTCTGTTTGTCTCAGGTTGTACTTTGTTTAATGAAGAACAACAGATTTTTCTTCCTCTTCTGCTTTTCAGGTTAGACCATCTGAAGTACTCACCACTTTCCATTACCAGTGCAGCTGTATCAAGGAACTATGGGTGCTGCTTATCCATCTCCTGGATCACAGAAACAAAGCTTCTCAAACCGAGGTAATATTGATTGGAAGTTTTCTTTTGTTTAGAATGATTTCTGTATATTCAAACTTTGATTTCTCTGTGACCACAAATTAAACTTTGCAATACCTGTAATGAGTGTTTTTGTGTGTGGATATATTTTATACAATGCTGCAGACCTTGGCTTTGTTTGTTCCCTTTTTGATATAATTGGCAACATTTATTTTATAAACAAACTATTATGATTCCATTTTCTCTGTATATTCCAAATGTCTCCTTGGATTCGTGACATGTTTTTAAAATGACGTAGAAATTTACGTAGGAGATTTGAGGTCTGACGGGCAGGGAATGGAAAAGAGCGATGGAAAGGAAATGCGCGCTATACATTTATTGAGGTAGTTACATATATTAATAGTTGTATATAGCAAGCACTTCCTAAACCACTTTTTTCATTCCATTTTATTAACATGCCTAAGTTATAAAGCAGTGTATCATCCAACTCGCTGTGAATAATGCTCTGGGCGATCTAATATAATCATAAAGTTTAACTGCTGCATGAATTAACTCAAATAGTCTGTTTTTGGAGAAATTGGAATGAGTGTGAGGAATGGAGACACAGAAACACAGACCTTGATTGAAAGGATAGTACCAGGATTAAAGCATATTATCATATGAGGACTTGTAATGCAGAATTTCATTTATTTGTTATTTTGAAAGTGTTTAGTCAAGTGGGTTAATGAGGAAACAAAGTATTGAATATAGAATTGTGCAGGGATACTCATTCTTTTCACTCAGTTCAAATTATTTTGCAGTATCATTACAGTTCACATCATGGTTTGACACATGGCTTTGCTGAACACCATGACACCTGCCACAGACAAATATAAGTACGTTAGACAGATTAATCCCATTCTGTGCAAGGACTTTAACCCCTATGCATGATATCACAAGATAATTACCAATGAGGCAGGCCATTCAGAATTTGTGAGTTTATTCATCTTGAAAAATCCTACTATTCCCATTGTAGTATCTAATTGTTTATTAAATGATTCCAGGGTTTTTGTCTCCACCACTTTGTCTGGAAGTACATTCCGCATGTTGATCACTCTGTTATGCAGAAGAACTTCTTGATATCGGTCTTAAGTTTGTCTTTTTACTAGATTGAATTTTTGCCCCTTTTCCTTTCCTCATAATTCAAAATATTGTTTCAAATTAAATTAACTTTTCCCTAGCTTTAACTACCTTGTATACTTGCATAAGATTTTATCTATTTTTCTCAATTGATATTTCCTTTCCAATCTGAAAATCTCAAATTTCTCCACCTTTTGCACTAGAGGTCAGTCTTGTGATTCTTCCATTCTATCTGTAAGACCTGAATGTGTTTTGATGATCAAACCCAGTCACAGTGTTTGAGGTGCAGTAGGACCACAGCAGCAGACAGCTTGGCAGTGCTTTTCTTTGACCAGTCATCTGTTGTTGTTATGTAGTTCATTATGCATTGTTGATTGCTGCTTTGCATTGGTTAGGCCTATTGAGCATTGTGTCTATTAAGCTTGCCGGATTTCTCTCAACTTCATTGTTAACTATTTCAGCCCTGTGGAATACATGTCACCCATTTTTCCTTAAGTGCAAATTTCACACTGGACTACATTAAAGTTCATCTACCAATTTTTTGTGCTCAGTTACATTTTGACCACTTCATTCTGTAATTTCTGGGTTGCATCATTCAACCCCACCATTCTTCTTAATCTAGTATCATCTGAACATTTGACTACATTGAGTTTATCAATGCAAACCATGTTAGAAAAAGCACTGATCTGAGATACCTCACCCAGTATTCCCCCCCAATTCTGATACTGTTTTCCATCTTTCAGTCAGTTCTTATTTATTTTTAAGACTTGCCCTCATCCTTACAACTTTGATACATTTACTTCACTTGCTTCTTGCTTGTCTAACCAACAATTTCCTAATAATCAGCATTTCTATTCTATATTACTGTGCACGCTTTGTTGCCCCCACCTTAGCCTTCCTCAGCAGTTTTTATAGGCCTTCATTCCCCAACTTGCTAGCTTGAACTCCTTTCTGTTAAATTCTTCTGTTTAAGTTAAGTCTCTCCAATGAATAAGGCTGCCTCTTTCTCAGAAGATATCTCAGTTACCTAAGATACTACAACCTTGCTTTCTACACCACATTTTTACCCATTTGCTGATGTTTCTTGTCCTGGCTTCCTTGCTGCTCCTGCATGAAGTGCCGGTAGCATTTCAAAGAATGGTACCTCAGCAGTTCATACCTCAAGCTTTCTTACTGGTTGTCTGGATTTACTATCAGAGACGACTGGATTATATTTCCCTAAATTATCAGATCTAATGTAGACTGTGTAATCCAAAGATTGGATCTCACATAATTACACACACCTCATTTTGCCTGATGACCTGCCTTTTTGGACGTGGCGACAGTGAAGGAACAGCAATATATTTCCAAGTCAAAATGGTCTGTGACTTGAGGGGGCCTTGGAAGTGATTGTTTTCCCATGTGTGCCTGCTGACCTTGATCTTCTAGGTGGTAGAGGTCACATATTTCAGAGGTGCTGTTGAAGAACCTTTGGCGAGTTGCCTCTGTGCGTCCTGCCAAGGTTACACACTGAGCTGGTAGTGGAGGGGGTGACGAGTGATTGGGATGCTTTGTCCTGGATTGTGTTCATGTTTGGGCCAAGGCAGTCATGCGATCTGGAGTTGAGTGGACCTGGCAGAACCTGAACTGAGTTTCAATGAGCAGGTTATTGCTCAGTAGGTGATGCTTGTATTCCCTCTAAGCCGTGTGCCTGTGCATCCGTGCAACAATCCAGTAATTATTATGGCCATGTACATCCTCGTGGGTAAATGAGGTTTACTGCCACTCTACCCTGTGAGCAACCCCAAGTGGACTCTCCCACGACAGGAAATTAATGGACGAGAACCAAGCCTGACATGATTAATCAGGTGGAATTAACACTCAAAATCCACTCGTGTCGATTCCTGGAGCCCAAAGCTGTGCCAATACTTGTCCTTCCTGTGGCCCACTTGCCGACCCTCCTATTTACCGCCTCTCTCCCCGACTCTCCGGCCCGCCGCCTCTCTCCCCGACTCTCCGGCCTGCCGCCTCTCCGGCCCGCCGCCTCTCTCCCCGACTCTCCGGCCCGCCGCCTCTCTCCCCGACTCTCCGGCCCGCCGCCTCTCTCCCCGACTCTCCGGCCCGCCGCCTCTCTCCCCGACTCTCCGGCCCGCCGCCTCTCTCCCCGACTCTCCGGCCCGCCGCCTCTCTCCCCGACTCTATGGCCCGCCGCCTCTCTCCACGATCCTCTCTTTTGCTACTTCCCTGTCACTTGCTATTTCCCTCCCTGACCCTCCCACTTACAGCCCCCTGTCCCGTCCTTGCTCGCTTCCTTCCTCTTGCTGACTGTCCGCCGAGCTCTTTCTCAAAGCAAGGATTTGGAAGAGGGAAGCGGCAAGCATGGGGAGGGGTTGGGCGGGGAGGGTTAGTGAGGGAACTAGCAAGTGGGAGGGTCGGGGAGGGAAGCAGCAAGCAGGAACGTTGGGAAGGAGGTAATGAGTGGAGAGGCCGCGAGTTTTGAGAGAGGCGTCAAGCTGGAGGCAAGAAGTGGTGAGTGCGAGGGGAGGACCCTGGGATAGGCAGTCAGCAGGACCTAGAAGAGAGTACAAGGGGAGGATCCTGGGACAGGCAGTCAGTAACACCTAGAGGATCTAGCCTATCAAGAGGATCTAGCATCTAGTCTATACTTAATTAGGAGTAAGGGTAAAATAAAAGCAAGGGTCCAGGTTCTATTTATTTAAGGTATATCTGGGGAGCTCAGTCCCAAAATTTGCACATCCTGCCCTATGTGGGAAATCCTTGATGCTCCTGGTGGTCTGGATGACCATGTGTGCAGTCTCTGACTGGAGCAACTCGAGCTCCGGGTTTTGGAGCTTGAACGGCAGCTAGGGGCACTACGGTGCATTCATGAGGCTGAGGGGTTAGTGGATAGCACGTTTCAGAATGTGGTCACCCCGCAGCTGAAGGAAGTGCAAGCAGAGAGGGAATAGGTGACCACCAGACAGAAGAAGGGGACCGGGCAGGTAGTGAGGGAATCCCCTGAGTGCATCTCACTCGCAAACCGTTTTTCTGCCTTGGAAAATGGTGAGAGTGATGATTCCTCTGCGAAGGCCAACCAGAGTCAAGGCCATGGCACTTTGGGTGGTCCAGCTGCGGGGGGGAGGAAGTGTGGAAGAGCAATAGTGGTAGGGGATTCGTTAGTGAGGGGAGTGGAAAGGCGCTTCTGCGTCCGTAGACATGACTCCAGGATGGTATGTTGCCTCTTGGGTGCCAGGGTCAAGGATGTCACGTAACGGCTGCAGGGCATTCTGAAGGGGATGGGTGAACAGCCAGAGGTCGTGGTCCATGTTGGGACAAATGACGTAGGAAGAAAAGAGAAATTAGGTCCTGCAAGCTGACTTTAGGGAGTTAGGTAGGAAATTGAAAAGCAGGACTTCAAAGGTAGTAATATCTGGATTACTCTTGGTGCCACGCAGTAGTGAGTATATGAACAGAAGGATAGAGCAGATGAATGCGTGGCTGGAGAGATGGTGCAGGAGGGAGGGCGTTAGATTCCTGGGGCATTGGGACTGGAGGAGGTGGGACCTGTACAAGTTGGACGGGTTACATCTGAACAGGAACGGGACCAACATCCTTGTGGGGAGGTTTGCTAATACTGTTCAGGTAGATTTAAACGAAATTGGCAGGGAGATGGGATCCTGAAAAGCAGTTCAGAGGGGAGAGAAGCTGAGATGGAATTAGAAATTAAAATGCTAGTAGTCTGGAAGGCAGAGGAAACATAGGCTAGATAAGAAAGAAGTGAGTTTAGCAAGGCTAAATGCAATAAATTTTAATGCAAGGAGCCTGGGAAATAAGACGGACAAGCTGAGGGCACAGATAGGCACATGGGAGTATGATATCATGGCTATAACCGAGACTTGGCTAAAAGGTCAGGAGTGGCAGCTCAACCTTCCTGTTTATAGGGTATTCAGGCGAGATAGAGAGGGGGATAGAAGAGGATGGGGGGGGGATGCAATATTGATCAAGGAATCAATTATAGCAGTGAGGAGGGATGATTTCTTGGAAGGATCATCAAATGAGGCCATATGGGTAGAAGTAAAAAGCACAAAAGGGGCAAACACACTGTTGGGTGTGTATTGTAGGCTCCCAAACTGTCAGGGAGAGATAGAGGATCGAATAAGTTATCAAATTTCAGAGAAGTGTAAGAATAATAGGGCAGTAATAGTAGGAGATTTTAACTACCCAAATATTAACTTCGGTAGTTTTAGTGTGCAAGGTAGGGAGGGAGCAAAATTCTTAAGTTGCACCCAAGGGAAATTTTTTAACTAGTACATAGCCCAACAAGAAAGGGGGTAGTTCTGGATCTAATATTTGGAAATGAACCTGGGCAGTAGGGGAGCATTTTGGAGATAGTGACCATAACTTAGTTAGATTTAGGATAGTTGTAGAAAAGGATGAGGTTAGACCGGGAATAAAAGTTCTAAACTGGGGAAAGGCTAAGTTTACTAAGATGAGATGCAATTTGGCCCAAGTGGACTGGGAGCAGCTACCTGCAGATAAAACTTTGTCAGAGCAGTGGGAGGCATTCAAGGAGGAAATAGTGAGAGTACAGGGCAAATATGCTCCCATAAAGGCAAAGTGGGGGACTAAGTCCGGAGAACCCTGGATGTCAAGGGACATAAAGGTTAGGATTAAGTAAAAAAGAGAAGCTTGTGGCAAATACTGAGGGCGCAATACAGTTGAATCCCTAGAGGAGTCTAAAAAGTGCAGAGCGGAACTTAAAAAGTAGCAAGAGAATAACTAGGGAAAGAGTAGGGCCAATTAGGGAACATAGAGGTAATGTGTGTGTGAGCCCGAAAGACGTGGGTACAGTCCTCAATGAATACTTTGCTTTGGCCTTCACAATGGAAAAGGATGGTGCAGGTATAGATATCAGGAGGGAGGGCTGTGATATAATAGAGGAAATTAACATAGAGAGAGAGAGGAGGTTCTGGTGGGTTTAGCAGCCTTAAAAGCGGATAAATCCACAGGCCCAGATGAGATGTATCCCAGGCTGTTGAGGGAGGCAAGGGAAGAGATATCAAGGGTCCTGGAAGTAATTTTCAAATCCTCTTTGGTCACAGGGAGGAAGGGATGGACCAGGAAATTAGAGGTCAGTCTGTCTACCCTTGGTGTGGGGAAGTTACTGGAAAGAATTCTGAGGGACAGAATATATCTGCACTTGGAGAGACATGGATTAATCAGGGATAGTCAGCATGGATTTGTTAAGGGAGAGTCGTGTTTGACAAATTTGATCGAATTTTTTGAGAAGGTAGCCAGGAGTGTTAATGAGGGTAATGCATTTGATGTGGTCTGCATGGACTTTAGCAAGGCTTTTGATAAGGTCCCGCACGGTAGACTAGTCAAGAAAGTAAGAGCCCATAGGATCCAAGGCAAAGTGGCACGCTGGATCCAAAATTGACTGAGAAGCAAGAAGCAGAGGGTGATGGTAGAGGGATGTTTCTGTGACTGGAAGTCTGTTTCCAATGGGGTTCTGCAGTTCTCGGTGCTGGGGCCCTTGCTGTTTGTGATGTACGTAAATTATTTGGACTTAAATGATCAAGAAGTTTGCAGATGACACGAAAATGGGTAGGGTGGTAAATAGTGGGGAGGATAGCCTTAAACTGCAGGAGGATATCAATGGACTGGTCAGGTGGGCGGTGCAGTGGCAAATGGAATTCAACCTAGAAAAGTGTGAGGTAGTGCACTTAGGGAGGGCTAACAATGCAGGAGATTACGTTATGAAGTGTAGGACCCTGGAAAGTACTGAAGATCAGAGGGACCTTGGTGTACATATCCACAGATCCCTGAAGGTAGCAGGGTAGATAGATAAGGTGGTTATGAAGGCATTTGGGATACTTGTCTCTATTAGCTGAGGCGTAGAATACAAGAGCAGGAAGTTATGCTGGAACTGAATAAAACACCACAATTGGAGCACTGTATGCGGTTCTGGTCACCACATTATAGGAAGGATGTGAATGCACTGGAGGGGGTGCAGAGGAGATTTACCAGGATCCTGCCTGGGCTGGAGGGTCTGAGCTATGAGGAAATATTGGATAGGCTGGGGTTGTTTTCCTTAGCACGGTGAAGGATGAGAGGGGACCTGATAGAGGTGTATAAGATTTTGAGGGACATAGATAGGGTGGATAGGAAGGCACTTTTTCCATTAGTAGAGAGGTCAATAACCAGGGGGCATAGATTTAAGGTAAGAGTAGAGGGGAGTTGAGGAGAAATTTCTTCAGCCAGATGGTGGTGGGAGTCTGGAACTCACTGCCTGAAAGGGTGGTTGAGTCAGAAACTCCCATAACATTTAAGAAGTATTTAGATATTAACTTGCATCATCATAGCCTCCAGGGCTTTGGGCTAAGCGCTGGAAAATGGGATTAGTGTAGTCAGATCTTTGTTGACCAGTGTGGACATGATGGGCTGAATGGTCTCCTTCTGTGCTGTAAACGTCTATGAATCTGTGGTGAGCAGGGGTTAAGTTGAAAGAGTTAGTAAGTTAACAGTTAGTATATTATTAAGCGTTATTAAGTCATTAATAGTTAGAGGATTTTTGGGCTAGTTAATACCACTGATTTAGTTATGCTGCTGCAGCTGGTTTTGAAAAAATTTTAAAGGAAGATTGATCCCAAAGACATTCGACATATTGAAAACAGAAGGGCATTTCTATGGTGCGGAATCGTCCCAGAATTTTACTAAGTGCAGTAGCTGGCGAGAAAATTATGTTTGACCCGCCAGCTGCAATGGTGGCTTCTCACGCCGTATCACCCCAATCCTGCAGCATTAATTATGCATTTCCGGGATATATGACATTTTGATGGCGGCTGGACTCTGATTCACCTGCCATGCCATCACCTCGCTGCTTCATCATGGTGGGCGCCACATTTAAAGTACAGCCATGTGCACACCTCTCAGTGCTTCCAACCCAGGACTGCTGCAAAGAAGACATGGCCCCAAAATGCAAGAAGCCTGCATCCCCCGGGTTCAGTGACGCATCCCTTGAGCACCTTTTGGACACTGTGGAAGGTCGCTGTGAGGTCCTCTACCCTCATTCTGGCCACAGGAGGGGCAGCAACATTACCGCTCCGGCTTGGTAGGCAGTGGCATTGGTAAACAGTGCCAGTGCTGCACAAAAGAGGTTGGCCATCCAGTGCAGACAGAGGACGAATGATCTCATCTATGCCGCCAAGTTAAGGCAACCATTTCATCACTCTAAACTCACACACTCAAGCCCACCACACATTCACTGGCATCTCATTGACTGCCAGCTCAAGGGATATCACCATCCATTCTCTCACACACACCCACACATGTCCATCTGGCCTCAGCTCCTCTGGAGACTGCCTCCTCAGCCCTCACCATCTTGAGGCCACTTGCACAGATGAACTTGTGCCCCCCAACACACACTCTGGGATACCCTCCTTCCCCAGCACAGCCCTCGCCCTGCAGCCTCTTCCCTTGCCTGAGGCCAACTCTTCTCCCTTCCCTAAGCAAGCCCTAGCCTTGCAGCATTGAAAAGCCACCTCTGGTGGGTAGAACTGCCCGTGAGCCCCCTTAAAAGTGATATGGTGCTGTCTGCGAAGCCTGGCACTGATGCCTGCAAGTGCTGCCCGAAGCAAGGTAGGTAAACAAACCCTGGAGCCCTGAGCTAAGTGCAGCCTGCCAAGCGCATGCACGCCATTGTGTTCGGATGATTCCAGCAGGCTGGGCTTCTAATGATATGCAAATGCTTTACGAGAGGTTCCTGACGTCCGACGGCAGGAAATGCAGCCCGCCATTGATGGACAACGTGGACGATTGCAAGCTGGTTTCATGACTTTGTGAAACCAATTTATGGCCTTTTCGCCATATTGTCCGCTCACACTGCTGAACACATCCGATGCCAGCAGGCACGGAAAATTCCGCCCATGGATTTTGTGAAACGTTTTGTTCCAAACCCAGATCTCCAAACAATAAAGCAAAAGTCCTTGAGGTTATCTTAAGGGACGTTTTAAAACTGTGTATACTTCCAAATTGCAGAAAGTTTCCCCAATTCACTTTTGTTTGCATTGTGAGATTTGCTTTCAATTTACTTGAAAAATTGTGAATCGGTTTATTACTTCACAATTCATAGATTTTTAATTTAAAAAACTGTACATGGAATAAATGCCACTACCTCCCCAAAAATTACCTCAACAGTCATTCTCCCTCCTGGGATTCCATTTTCTCTTCACCACAACACTCTCTTCCCCAGCTCCCACATGTAGTTTGCCCTTCAATATTCACTTAACTTACAAGGACACTGTAGGCTGGATTTTCACAGAGTTGGGAAGACTCTGCTGACCTTTAAAAATTGCAGGCAGGACCCAGATGCAAAAGTACTCCCCCATTTTTGCCGGCAGGGTAAGGGGGTAGGTTGTCATTTACGTAGGATTGCTGAGCTCAAACAGACCTCATTTTGGCTGTTGCAAGGGCCTGAACCTGCAGTGTGGGAGTCATGAATTGTGGGAGAAGACATAAACATTCTTGAAGGCCAGATAAGGCCTATAAGGCCACTAACTGCCATGATCTGAGTTTTAAAATTTTCTAGCTCTTTAACATTTCAAAAAAGCAGGCTGCAATTGCCAGTGAGCATTTAAAAAATCTCTGCTGGAGTACTTTGATTGACATATGCCAGAAAAAAAGCAGCATCTGGTGAAGTAGTTTCAGTAGAGCTCTTTGTTGACATTTCCCCAAAGGCTATCATTATCTTACTGTGAATGCTTGGCTGAGTTTCAAAATCTAATATTGTTTCAGTAGGGAATTCTGAGTCCACAGTTTAATTGACAACTTAAAGAGATGTTATTAAAGGATTCACAGCTTTTTATGTACAATCTGAATGGAAGTTTGTTTGTTTTTATAAGAGATTAACCACTTGAGATTTAAAAGCTTTGAATGGATTTTACGAATGAGAGGTTTTTTTTTATTATAAAGCTTGTAGAAATGAAAGCTGTATGAGATTGTTAGTAGTTCACTTTTTCGATTTCCACACAGCCCCTGAGGCCTGCCCATGGTGGATGTTGGGCGAATTATTTTTCTAATTTATTCATGGGATATGGGCTTCGCTGGCTGGGCCAGCATTTATTGTCCATCCCCAGTTGCTCCTGTGAAGGTGGTAGTGAGCTGCCTTCTAGAATTGCTGCAGTCCATGTGGTGTAGATACACCCACAGTGCTGTTAGGAAGTGAGTTTCAGGATTTTGACCCAGCGACAGTGAAGGAACGGTGATATATTTCCAAGTCAGGATGGTGAGCGACTTGGAGGAGAGCTTCCAAGTGGTGCTGCTCTTGTCCTTCCAAATGGTAGTGGTCGTGAGTTTGGAAGGTGCTGTTGAAGGAGCCTTTGTGAACTCCTGCAGTGCACCTTGTAGATGGTATACACCGCTAATATTGTGCATCGGTAGTGTGGGGAGTAAATGTGGATGTGGTGCCAATCAAGTGGGCTGCTTTGTCCTGGACAGTGTCAAGCTTCTTGAGTGTTGTGGGAGCTGCACTCATCCAGGCAAGTGGGGAGTATTCCATCACACTCCTGACTTGTGCCTTGTAGATGGTGGTCAGGCTTTGGGCAGCCAGGAGGTGAGTTACTCGTCGCAGGATGCCAAGCCTCTGACTTACTGTTGTAGCCACAGTATTTGTATGGCTAGTCCAGTTCAGTTTCTGATCAATGGTAACCCCCCCTGGATGTTGATGGCGGGGGATTCAGTGATGTTAACGCCATTGAATGTTAAGGGGCGATGGTTAGATTCTATCTTGTTGGAGATGGTCATTGCCTGGCACTTGTGTGGCGCAAATGTTACTTGCCACTTGTCAGCCCAAGCCTGGTTATTGTCCAGATCTTGCTGCATTTGGACATGGACTGCTTCAGTATCTGAGGAGTTGAGAATGGTGCTGAACATTGTGCAATCATCGGCAAACATCCCCACTTCTGACCTTATGATGGAAGGCAGGTCATTGGTAAAGCAGCTGAAGATGGTTGGGCCAAGTCCACAACCCTGAGGAACTCCTGCAGTGATGTCCTGGAGCTGAGATGACTGACCTTCAACAACTACAACCATCTTCCTTTGTGTTAGGTATAACTCCAACAAGTGGAAAGTTTTCCCCCTTTTCCCCGTTGACTCCAGTTTTGCTAGGGCTCCTTGATGCCACACTCGGTCAAATGCGGCCTTGATGTCAAGGCTAGTCACTCTCACCTCACCTCGGGAGTTCAGCTCTTTTGTCCACGTTTAAACCAAGGCTGTAATGAGGTGCATTCCTGTGCATGGCAGGGGACTGTGAAACAGGGCACATAACTCACAGCAGGGTTGTCTAACGGATGTTACACTACAGAGGCGGCATGGAGGGCCATGGGAATAGGTATGGTGAGGGCTAGAGGACTGAGCAACTTGTAAAACGATGGGATCAAAGTCCCAGAGAATAGAGGCAGGCTTTCTAACCAGGCTGTCTCAGCACTCTCCTTCCCCCATTGCCACTTATGCTCTAATTTTGAGATTGACGGGCCAGACTCTATACCACACCCGGCCCCGGATTGAAAATCGTATGTTTTGGGGCACGTTTTACTGAGGCGAGTCCGGCAATTTCCCAACTTAAGCTACCAGCCTTAGTAGCCAAAATGTGGCCCTGTGTCTTTCAGATTTTCCCCCTCCAGTTCATAAGAGCCAACCTCTCTTCAAATTTACAGATACATTTTACCTCTGCCTGATTATGCTTGTTGATGTTAAGAAATTACCGAGCTATTTTCCTCACTAGCAATTTTAAGTACACAAAACATTCAATAAGCTGAAAAAATAAGTGCTATCTTTTCCATATTTTCTATCAATTCAAAAGCTAAGCCTCCTTGGTTCTTTCTATTTTGAGCTTGTCAGATTAAAACAAAAGATCCTTGTCTTTTGCTACCGTTGCTACCAATTCAACTTTTCTCCTGGAAAATGATTAAAATACAAGCTACACGTAAAACTAGCAAATGTCCCTCTCATGTACAGTAGAGTAGTGGATATGGTACTGAACTTAAAACCTAGGAATTGAGTTCAAATGCCACCATCATAAATTTAAAATTGAGCTCAGCAAATCTGGTATTTTGTGGACTAGCATGTCAGTGGCTCAGGTTGGTATTCCTCCTTCTTCCTCTATACCCACAGTAACTTTTTTAAAATATATATTTTATGTAAGTTTTTTGTTTTCTACTGGTAGTACACATCTGCATATTGCCTTAATATTGGAGCATGTAACAGAATTCATTCTGCACACGAATAGAAAAACAATGAGAAGGATTGTTGCTTGATAACTCTGTCAATGACACCTTCTGTCACTTTGTTGGTAGATTGATGGGATGGTATTTGGCTGGATTGAATTGTCCTGCTTTTTTGTCGACAGGAAATTTACCACTTTTTTGGCCAGTTTTGTAGCTGTACTGGAACAGTTTGTCTAGGGCCATGGTTTGTAGAGCTCAAGTCTTCAGAACTGCAGCTGCGCTATTTCTGGGGCCCATAGCCCTTGCTGTATCCAGTGCGCTCAGCTGTTTCTTGATACCAAGTGGAATGAATAGAATTGGCTGAAGTCTGGCATCTTTTATCCACAAACCTTGGTCCTTAGTGTTGTGGACAGTTTCAGTTCCTCACCCTCTTGCACACTTTCTGCACTAGTGCTTTCTTTGGTTTGTGAATCTGTCTTTGTTACTAACAATAAATGAACTAAACTACGCTGAACAGTATTCCTCATATCATAACTTCCTCCTGAAGAGCAATCTAGATATGTGTTGTTTCAATAGTGATGAGAAAAAGTTAACTGAACCATATAAAATTAGCCAGGAATGTCTTCCAGAGGCAAAACCAATCTCAGGATTAAGTTGATGTTGATAAACTTCATTGCTCCCATAGTTTGGTTAACTCTTTACTCCATAGTCTCAATCTAGAAATATGAGTCTTATGCTATTTTATTCGTTGATATATTTACCCATTGAGCCATCAGTGAAGTAATATTGTATTAATTTTATTCAAGAGGTGAATTTCATTATTTTCATTCAGTTGATGTGTTGCCAGGTTTCACTTTCTGCAATTATTGTGTTGGAAGCCAGTAGAAGATGAATAATTCTCTTTCTGTATTGTAGGATTTTTGGAGCTGCGTCAACAATCACCTCAGAAATCTGCTGCAAGAAGCTGCTGGTGTGGAAGGAACCCGTCTTTGTGATGCCATTCATTGTAAGGATCCCCAGGGTTTCAGTTGGTGGCTGGTTACCCACCTTACAATGCTTTACCTGTTTGATAGGAATGGAATTATGCAGGAGAAGGTAAAGAGTGAATTGTGAATTGGGTTTTTTAAAATAATTTTAGATTTCAAATTATCTTTTTTCCTTGAACTGTTGTAACTACTTTTGGTGGGATGGTCAGGTAAGCCAAGCTCAACACATGGCTTCAGATACAGAATAATGAGGCTCTGTGTTGGAGGGGAGCTATCATGTTCTTGATCAAGGTAATCCATAGTTGTTACAAACAACAACTTGTGGAAAGTTGAATATTGAAAGTAGAACCTTTGTTGGAGAAGCAGAGCCCTACCCTTGCGCTGGAAGGGAGGGGAAGGGGCAAGAGCAGAAATGTAGGAAATAGGACACGGGTCAAGGGCCAACTATCCGACATCTCCTCCGACCTTCCCCGAACCATGACCCCTACCACTGTACATTGTTTCCCAGACTGTCACTGACCTCTCTTCCTTTGGGGATCTACCTCCCGTGGCTTCCAGCCTCAGTTTCCTAACTCTGCACAACTTGCTTCTGCTTCCTTTCCAGGACCCACATATATGACTGCCCTGGTGGACCCATTGATTTATTTCTTCCTGTGTGGACTATTTTATTCTTCCCTTGTCCAAATTCTTCCCTTGTCCAGTTTCTTGCCACTACGTTCACCATGCTTCTGACGCTGTTCGCTACTTCAACCCTTTCCCTTTTCCTGACCCTAACTGTCTTTATCAATTTTGCTTCCAATTTCCACCCCTCCCTCATCTTCACATGGCCCATCTCTGACTTTTGCTTTCCTTTCCTTGACCCTACTGTCTCCATTTCTGGCAATAGGCTGCTTATCGATATTTACTATAAGCTCCCTGACTCCCGCAGCTACCTTGATTACAATTCCTCCCACGCTGCTTCCTGTAAGGAATCTCTTCCACTCTTGCAATTCCCCAGTCTTCAGAGCATCTGTTCTGACAATGTAGTCTTTTTCACCAGTGCTTTTGATGTATCTTTGTTTTTCTTCAACCCCCTTGGCAGTGATCAGTCGATCCTTTGCCTATGGCCATCCCATTTCATGCACTTCTGCTCTTGCCTCTTCCCCTCACTGCCTCCCTCCCCTGCGGACCATGATACGGTTCCCCTTGTTCTCAATGTCCGCCCCACCAGGCTCTGTGTAACACAGAGCACCCTTCAGCATTTTTCCCCCACCACCAAATGCATCTTCCCCACCCTTTCATAATTTGGAGAGGACTATATCTTCAGCCACACCCTGCTCATCACCGTAACCCACCCCCTCTCCCAACAGTACCTTCCTATGTTAGTGCACCTATCCTTTCACCTCTTCCCTTTACATTGTTCAGGGCCCCAAATACTCCTTCCAGTTGAAGCAGTAATTTACTTGTGCATCTTTAAATTTAATATTTTGTATTTGTTGCTCACAATGCGTTCTCCTCTGCACTGTGGAGATTACTAGCAGACTGTGTGATAGTTTAGTGGAACGTTAGCATTCAGGTCTCAAGCATGATCCTGAGTTTCAGGCCATTTTAATTTACTGTCCCGCTTTTATTCTGGCTTTGCTGCCCGTAGCCTCCTACCCTGTTCTAATGAAACTGAGCAGAAGCTCAAGAAACAACACCTTATTTTTCAATTCGGGACCTTGTAGCCTTCCGGACACAACATCGCGTTCAAAAATTTGGACTTTAATCACTGCTCCCTTTTTTGGTGCAGGTAATGATTCTGCTGTTGCCATTTACTGTTCCTTTAGATGCATCTTTAGTTTATTTACTTGTTGCATCCATCCCCTTTTGCCTTGCACCATCATCTCTTTTGCCGTTTAATCACTAGTACTGCCTTCCACCCTATCACATACCATCCCTTCCCTTCCCTCTCTCCCCATCCTCTTTCCCTGCCTCTGTATGTGCTTAAATCTGGTTACATGTCCAACTTTTTCCAGTTCTGATGAAAGGTCAATAACCTGAAATGTGAACTCTATTTCCCTCCCCACAGAAATTGCCTGACTTCTGAGTATTTACAGCATTTACAGTTACTTTTGAAAATGTTAGAATCAGGTTATGTTGTACACATTATATATTATTATGCTGTTACTGTAGCAGTGTTTCGTATGTGGTTTGGAGGCAGTTAGGAAAAATGACGATATCTTTTGTGGGAGAAAGAGCATCTGTAAACTCAGTTTTTAATTCTTTCATGGGATGTGAGCATGCTGGAAAGGCCAGCATTTGTTGCTGATCCCTAATAGCCCTTGAGAAGATAGTGGTGAGCCACTTTCTTGAACCACTGCAGTCCATGTGTTGCAGGTACACCCACAATGTTGTTAGGGAGGGAGTTCCAGGATTTTGAGCCAGTGACAGTGAAGGAACGGTGATATATTTCCAAGTCAGGATGGTGAGCGGCTTGGACGGGAACTTATAAGTGGTGTTCTCATATATCCGCTGCCCTTGTTCTTCTAGGTGTCCTTCAGTGTGATATTCTGTTGGTGATTCAGAATAAGAGTAACTTTACGTTGTATCTGCATTTTTATTTCTGATTTGAACAAATTCTTAGTTTTGCTGAAAAAAAGAGATGTCAAAGCTTTTTGTCTTGCACTCATCAGGACACTTGCAAGAATACCAATATGATGGGAAAACAACAATTTATAATGTATGTGAAGAGAGTGCTGATTGGTTGGCAAGTGGACTCTGTCTCTTTTTTTAACAATATTCAAGTTCTGTACTACCAAATGACAATTTGCATTCTTATATAAAAGCAAAAAACTGCAGATGCTGGAAATCCAAAACAAAAATACCTGGAAAAACTCAGCAGGTCTGGCAGCATCTATGGAGAGGAACACAGTTAACGTTTCAAGTCCGTATTACTCTTCAACAGAACTAAGTAAAAATAGAAAAGAGGTGAAATATAAGCTGGTTTAAGTGGGGGGAGGGTAGAGCTGGATAGAGGGCCAGTGATAGGTGGAGATAGCCAAAAGATGTCACAGACAAAAGGACAAAGAGGTGTTGAAGGTGGTGATATTATCTAAGGAATGTGCTAATTAAGGGTAGCAAGCAGGACAAGCAAGGTACAGATAGCCCTAGTGGGGGTGGGGTGGGGTGAAGGAATTGAAACGTGCTAAAAGGTAGAGATAAAAAATTGGATGGAAATACATTTAAAAATAATGGAAATAGGTGGGAAAAGAAAAATCTATATAAATTATTGGAAAAAAAAGGGGGGGAGATTGGAAAGGGGGTGAGTATGGAGGAGAGAGTTCATGACCTAAAATTGTTGAACTCAATATTCAGTCCGGAAGGCTGTAAAGTGTCTAGTTGGAAGATGAGATGCTGTTCCTCCAGTTTGCGTTGAGCTTCACTGGAACAATGCAGCAGGCCAAGGACAGACATGTGGGCATGAGAGCAGGGTGGAGTATTGAAATGGCAAACGGCAGGGAGGTCTGGGTCATGCTTGCAGACAGACCCCTCCCACAACTCTTTCTCCGGTACATCGATGATTGCTTCGGTGCTGCTTCATGCTCTCATCTGGACCTGGAAAAATTTATTAATTTTGCTTCCAATTTCCATCCCTCCATCATTTTCACATGGTCCATCTCTGACACTTCCCTTCCCTTCCTTGACCTCTCTGTCTCGATTTCTGGTGATAGACTGTCCACCAATATTCATTATAAGCCTACTGACTCCCAAAACTACCTCGACTACAGCTCCTCACACCCTGCTTCCTGTAAGGACTCCATCTCATTCTTTCAGTTCCTTCGCCTCCGTCGCATATGTTCCGACGATGTCACTTTCAAAAACAGTTCCTCTGACATGTCTTCCTTCTTCCTTAACTGAGGTTTTCCACCCACGGTGGTTGACAGGGCCCTCAACCATGTCCGGCCCATCTCCCGCGCATCCGCCCTCACACCTTTCTCTCCCTCCCAGAAACATGATAGGGTCCCCCTTGTCCTCACTTATCACCCCACCAGCCTCCGCAGTCAAAGGATCATCCTCCGCCATTTCCCCCAACTCCAGCATGATGCCACCACCAAACACCCGGTGGCATTCCGCAGGGATCATTCCCTCTGGGACACCCATGTCCACTCCATCACCCCTATACCTCAACCCCCTCCCACGGCTCCCACGGCACCTTCCCATGCAACCGCAGAAGATGCAATACCTGCCCCTTTACTTCCCCTCTCCTCACCATCCAAGGGCCCAAACACTCCTTTCAAGTGAAGCAGCATTTCACTTGCATTTCCCTCAATTTAGTCTACTGCACTCGTTGCTCCCAATGCGGTTTCCTCTACATTGGAGAGACCAAATGCAGACTTTGCAGAACACTTTTGATGTGTCCGCAAGCATGACCCAGACCTCCTTGTCATTTGCCATTTCAATACTCCACCCTGCTCTCATGCCCGCATGTCTGTCCTTGGCCTGCTGCATTGTTCCAGTGAAGCTCAATGCAAACTGGAGGAACAGCAACTCATCTTCCAACTAGACACTTTACGGCCTTCCGGACTGAATATTGAGTTCAACAATCTTAGATCATGAACTCTCTCCTCCATCCCCACCCCCTTTCCAATCCCCCCCTTTTTTCCCAATAATTTATATAGATTTTTCTTTTCCCACCTATTTCCATTATTTTAAAATATATTTCCATCCATTGTTTTATCTCTACCTTTTAGCCCATTTCGATTCCTTCACCCCACCCCACCCCAACCGGGGTTATCTGTACCTTGCTTGTCCTCCTTTCTACCCTTAATTAGCACATTCCTTAGATAATATCACCACCTTCAACACCTCTTTATCCTTTTGTCTGTGACATCTTTTGGCTATGTCCACCTATTACTGGCCCTCGATCCAGCTCTACCCTCCCCCCTCCTTAAATCAGCTTATATTTCACCTCTTTTCTATTTTTACTTAGTTCTGTTGAAGAGTCATATGGACTCAAAACGTTAACTGTGCTCCTCTCCGCAGATGGTGCCAGACCTGCTGAGTTTTTCCAGGTATTTTTGTTTTTATTTGCATTCTTAGTTGTTTAGCTGGTAAGAATATCGTATCCCATACAGTGAAAACCAATGAATATCTCCATGGTCCTCTTCACTTTTCCTACAGTCCACTTGCAAAGCAAATGAGTAGTTTTGTTCAATCTTTGTTTACTGATGGAAGTATTTTCAATTTATAGCATAGTCCAACGTCAGTGTTTCTTTGTCTGTTCAGAAGCATTCACACTTCTGGCCAATGCAAATTAACTTCTACCCAGGCCCTCATTTGATTATGTGCAATATTTATGTGCGTGTTATACATTTTTTTATCTGACAGACCTTTACAAATGATCATTGTGTTTTGATTGAAACCTGTTGTGCAGTGGCACACGTTACTCTTGAGTTTGTGTCACTATATTGAAAATGTGGGTAACATCACATTTATGCAGTACAGGAGATTCAGATCAAAATTTGCTAATGTGTGCAAATGCCTTGTAGTACATAAAAAGTATTTTATCCATTTGTTCCTGTTAAATGAACATAACAAAAAGCACATGATGGTATTGTATTCTCAGGAGAGTTGAAAGTAGATTTGTTCAGACAATGAATTCCCAATCTCTGATATGGCACCTGAGTTGGAGACAGAGCTTTCCTCAAGGGAGAAGTCCCCCTTCCCCAATCCCCCAATTTACATCCTTGTACCCAGTAATAGTGCAGCAGTTGGCTCCTCACCCTGACCAGAGAGCAATGGATGGTTGAGTATCTGGCGGAAGGAGCTGGTAGGAGCGTATTGGTTCTGAGTTGCTACCAGTGTATCCTGAAAGCACCATAAGTTGTCTACAAAAAATTGAGATAATTAATATTGTCCCATTAATCTTAAAAAAAAAGTAGTCCAACTTTGTAAGAATAATCTTTATTTCACCAATATAAATTTTGTCCATTTCCCACGTCAAGCCTTCAATCTTGCAAATCGGTACAATATGAGTGATGAGATTGCGATTCACCAAGTCACATTGGATTGTTACAACTGGTGAGGAAAGAGGAGATGTTTGTGTCATGGCTTAGTTTGGATTCAAATCCACAATCCAGAGTTGAAAAGAGGGTGTTCTTTACCCATTGTACTGCCAGATTAATACTCTAATAAAGACCTTAATTTCACATTTCCAGAAGCTGCTAATGCATTTTAATGTATTTGTGTGTTACAGAAACAGTTTGAAAGCAATTGGCATTTTACAGAAGAGCTTTTGAAACTGTCCTCAAATAATCAGGTATGTAAAAACACTTGTGTGGAATATTCATTTTATAAAGTCCAAATATTATCACCAGGAATTTCCTCATGTATTCTCTGAGTTGTTGCCACAACTTTGGGGGAAAATTGGTGAAAATTCCAATTACCTTGTACATCCATTTTTTTTCCAATGAAGTTAAGGTGACCAATTGGGAGAACCCTGGAGAAGATTCTCATTATATGTATCATGTTTACTATATGGATATTTTGTTGAGCTTGGGTGCATGCAGATCCATGTAGTTTGCAAGTATTTTCCATAACCTGATTCCTTTTACATGTTACACTTTGAATGAACAAAATAGTTTTCATGTATAATTGTACCTTATTGTTTCTTTCAGAAATGTCCAAAAGTACTTTTCAAATAATAAATTACTTATAAAGTGCCAGTGTCTCTTGTTATCCAAGCACACCCAGCAGCTAATTTGTACACAGCAAATCCCATGAACTCCCATTAGATGAATTACTGATAAAGCTGTCATTAATGATATTAAAAACAAAGAAGTGCTGGGAAGACTAAACAGGTCTGGCAGCATCAGTGGAGAGAGATACAGAGTTAGCATTTCAAGTCCGATCTGACTTGTCTTCCAAACTGTTCTGAAGAGGAGTCATATTGGACTCGAAACGTTATCTCTGTTTCTCTCTCCGCTCATGCTGCCAGACCTGCTGAGTTTTTCCAGCACTTTTTGTTTTTATTTCAGATCTCCAGCATCTGCAGTATTTTGCTCTTATTGCTGTCATTAGTGATGCTGGTTGTGAGGAAATGTCAGCCAGGACATTGACAGAGTTCACTGCCTTTTCTCAATATACTTTTTGGGTTCATTCAGCCTTTTCCCTCAAGAAATTTTTGACTTTGTTTTAGACAACTCCCATTAGTGAGCCTTTACAACCTGTGACCTGGCAGATTTTCTTCACACCCAATATTTAGGTGAAATATGGTAGTATGTTAAGGATAATGAATGGCAAATAACTTTATACATGATTTCAATCTCATATTCCATTGGATCTTCCTTGTCTTTGACAAGCTGCAAGATACAATTAACTTGGCTTTAAACACCAAACAAATATATTAAAAGTGTAAATGAGTAAGTGAATAATAACAGAAACAGAACATAGATTTTAACCCTTTAAATCCCTCTTCACCAACTACAGCCCACAGAATCTATTGCATAATTTGTACTCAGTCAAGAAGCTAAATTAACTAGCCATTCAATGTTCTAGCATGGAAGTAATATTGTACAGTGCTGTATCGATATTTGCTCAAATAATACAAAAACAACTTTTAAGTACTCGTGTTGAAATTACCATGTGTACTAGCTGAAAAATGACATCAGAATAATGTAGAACTGCTGACTATACTTCTTAGTTATGTATTGTAGACTTTGTGCATCAGCTTGTTGACTTCTTACCTGGAATTAGATTTAGCTTTAAATATTCAATGATGAATTTAAATAATTTACATGATTAAACAGCTTTTGGGCACAGTACACAGTGGTTAGAATTGGTTACAGAGTAAAACATATTGCAAACTCATGGCCAGTTATTCCACTCTGTATTTCTAGTATTTCCCAATTTTATTTCAAATTTTCAACATTTGCAGTTTTCCTCTTTATTTCATGGTTGGTTTTGTTTAGATTGCGACATTAAAATGTTCTGAAGTTGAATCTGTTATTCTGGGTGTAGCCAGTTCAGCTGTTTATTATGTGTGCTTTTCAGTTCAAATGTTGAATGTAATTGTAATATTTGGATCGCTATAGTGAGAATGCAATCTTCCTGTTTATTGAGCATGCCTATTATGCAAAACTAATTTAAACATTATTTTGAATGCATTAGGTGCTGATTTGAGGCCGAGAAGGAATATTCTCTTCTACATCAATTTTTTGTGCGCTGAGAATATGTATAGCATGTGTTGACTAACACTGCACTGAATAACAGCAACAACCTTTATTTATATAGCGCCTTTAGCATGAAAAAAGATCCCAAGGTGCTTCACAGGAGCATTATAAAGCCAAATATGGCATTGAGCCACATAAAGAAATATTAAGTTGGGTTACCGAAAACTTCGTCAGAGGTAGGTTTTGAGGAGTGTTTTAAAGGAAGAAAGTGAGGTAGAGAGGTGGAGAGGTGTCGGGAGGGTATTCCAGAGTTAGGACCTTGGCAACTTCAGGCAGGGCCTCCAAATATGGATTGATTAAAATCGGGGATGTTCAAGAGGCCAGAATTAGAGGAGTGCAGGTATCTCAGAGGGTTGTGGGCTGGAAGAGATTGTGCTCATGGTGGGATGGCGGGGGACGTCTATGGAGGCATATCAAAACAAGGATGAGAGTTTTAAAATGAAGATGTTGCTTGATTGCAAGCCAGTGTGGGCCAGTGACCACCGGGATGATGAGCGAACGGGACTTGATGCAAGTTAAGGCACAGCAACAGAGTTTTGAATAACTTCAAGTTTACAGACGATGGAATGTGGGACACCAGTCAGGAGTGTGTTCCAATAGTTAATTCTAGAAGCAACAGAGACATGAATGAGTGTTTCAGAAGCAAATAAGCTAAGACAGAGCCGAATTCAAGCAATGTTACATAGGTGGAAATATTGATGACATGCATCTGAGGTTGGAAGCTCATTCCGGGGTCAAACCAAGCTTGTGAACACACTGGTTGAATCTCAGACAGCTGCCAGGGAGAGGGATGGTGTCAGTAACTAGGGAATGGAGTTTGGAGTGGAGATCGAAAGCAATGGCTTCAGTCTTCCAACATTCATCTTGTTTATATTCTTTTGGATCTTGAGTACTTTTATAAAATTATCTCTCAGGCTTCTGTTCTCCTGTGTAAACATTTCCGGTTCTATAGTCTTGCATAATTCAGGTACAAATCCCAGGCATCAATTCTTGGATTTCAGCTGTGGTTCAGTTGGTAGCACTCTCACTTCTGAGTCAGAAGGTTATGTTTCAAGTCCACGCCAGGACTTCAGCACAAAGTTCTAGGCTGACAGTCCATTTCATCACTGAGGGAGTGCTGCGCTGTCAGAGATGCCGTCTTTTGATGGGACGTTAAATCAGGACCCTGTCTGTTGTCTCAGGTGGATATAAAAGATGTCATGAAGAAGATCAGGGCATTGTGTACTATTGTACTGGTCAATATATATTCCTCATTCAGCATCATAAAAAACAGATCATCTCATCATTACCATGGCCAGCATTTTCACCCCTGCACGCCGACGTGTAAAATGATGCGCAGTGATGTCAGGCATGTGTCCCGACGTCACCGCGCATCATTCCAATCTTTCATTCAGCGGGCGTGCAGCGGAGTCAGCTGCTCACCCGCCAAACTGTCAAAGGCCTGTTAAGGCCATTAACAAACCAACTAACAATTTGACAGGGCTGCCCATCCAACCTTAAGGTTGGCGGGCAGGCAAAGAGTCCAGACGGCCTTCGCATTTTTCATGAAACCTCATTCAAAGGCGGGATGAGATTTCATGAAGGGTTTATTAAATTAATAAATATTTATTAAACATTTGATAAACATGTCACATGAGGGGGCATGTGTAAATAATTTTTAACTTTTTTATCCTGAAGTTTCATTTCAACTTAATCTCCCTGAGGCAGCTCTGTGCCTCAGGGAGATTTCTGCGCTCTTTCGCACGCATGGGTGAAAGAGCACAGGCCCCGATTCTCCCCCCACCCGTACAGGTAGTGCTTAATTGGCCCACCCATTTAAAATGGGTGGCGATCGGCTCCGCGCCCACTCCCGACCAATTCTCCCCCATGTTGCTGTTTGTGGGAGCTTGCTGTTTGTAAATTGGCTGCCTCTTTTCCAACACTACAACATTGATTTCAACAGTACTGCATTGACTGTAAAGTGATATATAATGCAAGACTTTTTTGGCTTTCCCATGATAAGTTGATCAAAACAGTACACAGGTGTTCCAGGTAGAGCTAAACCAGCAGTCTGTATAAACTCAAAATGACTTCCTGAGATTTGTGCTTCTGGCTGCGAAGTTTTCTGTTTTCTTCACTGCTGTTACACACTATTTAAGTGATCTATCCACAAGTATCCTGAAATCCCTCTCTTGTCTTGTAAAATTATTGCATTTAGCTAATATTAACATTGTTTATTATCCTTTCTCAACGTCATAGCTTTGCCCTTTTTTATATTAAATGACATCTTACATGTCAAACTTACCAATCTATCCAAGCCCTTCTGGAGGCAGGATAAAATAAAGGGAGAAACTCTAAAGAAGGTGCAGGAACAGAAGGACCTCGGTGTATATATGCATAAGTCATTGAAGATGGCAGGGCATGTTGAGAGAGCAGTTAATAAAGCGTATAGTATCTTAGGCTTTGTTAATAGGGGCATTGAGTACAAGAGTAAAGATGTCATGTTGGACTTGTATAAGGCACTAGTTAGGCCTCATCTGGAGTATTGCGTCCAGTTCTGGGTGCCATACTTGAGGAAGGATGTGAAGGCATTGGAGAAAGTACAGAGGAGATTCACAAGAATGATTACCAGGATGAAGAACTGTAGCTGTTAGGATAGTTTGGAGAGGTTGGGACTGTTTTCCTTGGAGGAAAGGAGGCTGAGAGGAGATTTGTTAGAGGTATTCAAGATCCTGAGGGGTATGGACAGGGTAAATTATAAGAAACTGTTCTCACTCAAGGGAACATCAAGAACTAGAGGCATAGATTCAAAATAATTGGCAAAAAGAATAAAAATGATGTGAGGAAAATTTTTTTCACCCAGAGGGTGGTTGAGTCTGGAACAAACTTCCTGAGAGGCGGTGGCGACAAGTTCAATTGAGGTATTCAAAAAGGAATTGGGTGGCTATCTGAAAAGAAAGTAAGTGCAAGACTATGAAGAGTGCAAAGTTCTGTAGCCCAAAGGGATAAAGCAGGGGAGTGGGACTAGGTGAAATGCTCTTTCAGAGAGCCAGTGCAGACTCAGTGGACTGAAAGGCCTACTTTTGCACTGTAAAGATTCTGTGTTTTCCAAATCCAAGGCATATGTGAGAAAATCCTTCCATAACTTCATCAGTGCCAATTAGGCTAAAAACGTGCTAATTCATGCTTCCTGATATGAAATACTTCATACCTGATTGGGGTTAATGCCTAGATTTTCTAAAATTTAGCAACATAAGGAGAGATCATGATCCTTCCTCCTGTCATTGTTTTCAGCAGATGAAGGATATTTCTAAAGTGCTATTCAGTGAAGCTGTAAATAGAAATAAGCTCCTAAAATATGCTACAGAGCTATTCTCCATCTCAAAACCTCCTGAGCAGTCCTGGTGAAATATTATTTGCGACCATTATAATGATGCACAAAATCTATGTGTTTTCAGTAAATATAACGTATGTAATTATTGTTTGATTGTATCTCCTGACTCAAACATTTTAGACTGGTGTCTTGGAAGAACATTTACGGATGCACGTTCAATGTTGCCTAACATTGTGTGATCTCTGGGATACTAATCTGAATGTTGTTTCTATACTCTGGGAATATTACAGTAAGCACCTGGTGAGTACAACTTTTCCACGACTGTTGGTAGTTCTAAAACCCTCTTGGTGGAAAAATAAAATAATTGCAACAACTGAAAACAGTTGGAATAGTAAAATTGCATTCATTTCAATTTTTAAAAATTATTCTAATTGATCTCCTGTGGAATTTCACACAGTGTCAAGACTAAATGTAATTTTCAATAAGAATTGACCAGGGTGTTGGGACTGAATTCAATTGCCAATATATACATTCTGTACATACATTTCAATTTTACATCATTACAATCGATCTCCCATGATGTTGCTTATAATGAGTAAGGAGATATATTGAGGATACTGCGCCTGCTAGTATCAGCCCCGAAAAAAATATCAGTGAAAATGAGTGTAACTCATGGGCCCTATTGCTGTATTACAGGCATCTGCCACCGGCCTGCGGACTATCAGAGTGCGCTCCTCTGGAGCTCATTGAGGTACACTGCAGCTTCTGGTTTTCTGTGCAAGTATGAGCGCCTGAAGTTGCACTGCCGCCATGGCCCTTGGCGTTCACTGGTACTGGGACCGAAAAATTTGGGCAGTTGTTTCATAACAATAAGGATGTCATGTAATATAATGCAAGGAGTATTTGCAACAATCATCAGCCAGATGTGCAGAGTGGATGATCATTCTTGGCCTCCTCCTCCGGAGGTCCCCAGCATCACAGATGCCTGTCTTCAGCCAATTCAATTCACTCCACGTGGAATCAAGAAAGAGCTGGAGGCACTGAATACCACAAAGGCTACAGGCCCTGACAGGTATTCTGGTAATACTACTGAAGACTTGTGCTCCAGAGCTTGCCATGCCCCTAGCCAAGCTATTCCAGTATAGCTTCAACACCAGCATCTAATTGGCAATGAGGAAAATTGCCCAGGTATGTCCTGTACACGGCACAAATCCAACCCTGCCAATTGCAGCCCCATCAGTCTTCTCTCCATTATCAGTAATGTGATGGAAGTGCTGTCAAGTTGCACTTGCTTAGCAATAACCTGCTCAGTGACGCTCAGTTTGAGTTCCACCAGGGCCGCTCAGCTCCTGACCTCATTACAGCCTTAGTTCAAACATGGACAAAAGAGCTGAACTCCCGAGGTGAGGTGAGAATGACTGCCCTTGACATCAAGGTCTCATTTGACTGAGTGTGGCATCAAGGAGCCCTAGCAAAACTGGAGTCAATGGGAAAAAGGAGGAAAACTTTCCACTTGTTGCAGTCATACCTAGCACAAAGGAAGATGATTGTGGTTGCTGGAGGTCAGTCATCTCAGCTCCAGGACATCACTGCAGGAGTTCCTCAGGGTGGTGTCCAAGGCTCAGCCATCATCAGCTGATTCATCAACAACTTTCGTTCTGTTATGACACAGCAGTTGATAAAGCTGAGTTATTTAAAAATCCCAGAGGGAAACTTTAAACAACTGTCATAACCTATATTTTCAAGTGGTATGTTTGAGAGGCAGCTCTAAATTCAGGAATCAGACTACCAGTTCTCGAGATATTTTATATCAAATTACATGAGACTTTTATTAATATACACAAGTTAAATATATATACATGGCTACAAATTATTACTATTATAACTTTTAACAAATTTCCAAACTAATCTGCATTAAGACAACAGCAACCCATAGACTTAACCAGACAACAGGCAGAGCATTTTCACCTTACAAATTCAAAATGAGATTCCTTTCACTTTGGTTCCTTTGCAGACACAGTGGTAGGCTTATTGACTTTGATCTTACATTGTCTCCGCCCTTTACACACAAAACTGCTATCTGTTATACCCAGCACATCTCATTGAATGTAAATTCTCATTGTCTCACCAGCCCCTTTGAACTTCACTTCTTCTAACAATAAAACCCCTTTCATAGTACCAATTTTATTAATAATATAAACATTGCTTGGTCTCTGCTGGCTATGTGCCAGATTTCACTCCCCTTCTTGAATGCTCTATTCAACAAAAGGCAAATGCACTCTACCTCTCTTAGATCTCAAAACTAGTATACATCGAAGCACCTAGACTAGCTGCTTTTATCCAACTGAGACACACCCACAGACTGAACTTCTATTTTAAAAAAAAAATCCAACATTATTTCCATTAATAGCTTCACAACACATTCTATCAGAAGGTCAGAAGTGGGGATGTTCGCTGATGATTACGCAATGTTGAGCACTATTCGTGACTTCTCAGATACTGAAGCAGTCCATGTCCAAATGCAGCAGGACCTGGACAATATCCAGGTTTGGGCTGATAAGTGGCAAGTAACATTCACGCCACCCAAGTGTCAGGTAAGGACCATCTCCAACAAGAGAGAATCTAACCATTGTTCCTTGACATTCAATGGCATTACCATCGCTGAATCCCCCACGATCAACATCCTGAGGGTTACCATTGACCAGAACCTGAACTGGACTAGCCGTATAAATACTGTGGCTACAAGAGTAGATCAGATGCTAGGAATCCTGCAACGAGTAACTCACCTCCTTACTCCCCAAAGCCCTGTCCACCATCTACAAGGCACAAGTCAGGAGTGTGATGAAATACTCCCCACTTGCCTGGATGAGTGCAGTTCCAACAACTCTCAAAGCTAGACACCATCCAGGATAAAGCAACCCGCTTGATTGGCACCCCTTCCACAAACATTCACTCCCTCCACCACCGACACACAGTAGCAGCAGTGTGTACCATTTACAAGATGCATTGCAAGAACTCACCAAGCATCCTTATGCAGCACCTACCAAACCCACAACCACTACCTTCTAGATGGACAAGGGCAGCAGACACATGGGACAGCGCCAACTGGAAGCTCCTCTCCAAGCCTCTCACCATCCTGACTTGGAACTATATCGCCTCTCCTGCTGGGTCAAAATCCTAGAACTCCCTCCCTAACCGCACTGGGTGTACCTACACCACATGACCTGCATGATAGAGGAAAGGTCAATTGGTGAAGCAGCTGAAGATCATTGGTTTTAGGAACACTACCCTGAGGAACTCTTGCAATCATGTCATAAATCTGAGATGACTGGCCTCCAGCAACATCAGCAATCTCCCTTTCTGCTAGGTTGTAACTTTAGCAACAGGAGAGTTTTGGCATTGATCCGTTCTGACTTTGGTTTTATATGAGTCCCTTGCTACTGTAGTATACAATTTTCTGCCTTGTCAGTGAATGCCAATTTTGTAGCACATTTTGAAAGATCTTGGGGAGGACATGAACATACGAAATAGGTGCAGAAGTAGGCCATTCAGCCCCTTGAGCCTGATCTGCTATTGAATAAGGTCATGGCTGATCTGTTTGTTTTTCGAATTCTGCATTCCTATCTCTCTCCAATAACCTTCAAGAATGATGAGCAGAGTGACTTCCCTGGTGGAATGGAGATTATTCATCCTCTTGTGGCACTGAGTGGCTGCCCTCTTTTGTAGGGCTTTGGCTCTGACCACCGCTGCCACTGCCTCCCAAGCCAAATTAGTGATGTTGCTGCCCATCCTGCATTCAGAACGGGCAGAGGACATCACGGCGAGCCTCTACTACATCCAAAATCGTTGGAGGTACGTGTCATTGAACCTGGGGGCTGCATTCTTCTTGCCTTTATTGGCCTTGTCTTCCATGCAGCAGCCATGGATATGGAGCACTGAGATGTGTGCATGCGGCTGCACTTTAAATATGGCACCTGGTGTGATGAAGCGGCGAATGAGAGCCCGGTCACCATGGAAACGTTGGGTTTCCCAGGAATGCTAATTAATGTGGCGGGTTTGGGACGATGTGGCGTGAGAAGCTGCCATTGCGGCCAGCGAGTCAAATTTAGTTTTATCTGCCCACTACTGCACTTAGTGCAAATCTGGGATGATTCTGCCCATGGTCTCACCAATGCCCTGTATAACTGGAGTATAATGTCCTTACTTTTATCTTCTACTCCTCTCATAATAAAGGATAGCATTCCACTGACCTTTTTAATTACTTGCTGTACCTGCATACTAAGTTTTTGTGACTCATGCCTAGAACACCTAGAATCTGCACCTCGGAATTCTGCAACTGTTCTCCATTTAAGTAATATTCTGCTTTTTTATTCTTCCTGCCAAAGTGAACAACCTCACATTTTACTTCATCTGTCACATTTTTGCCCACTCACTCAATCTGCCTATTATCCGTCTGCAACTTCCTTATGTCCTCTTTACAGCATACTTTCCCACCTATCTCTGTGTCATCTGCAAATTTAAATACTATGTCTTCATTTCCCCCTTCTAAATCATTGATATAAATTGTAAAAAATTGAGGCCCCAGCACAGACCCTTCCAGGACTCCACACATCACATCCTGCCAATCAGAAGAAGACCCATTTATGCATACTCTGTTTTCTGCCAGCCTGCCAATCTTCTATTTGTGCTGAAATGTTACCCCCTTCACTTTGAGCTTTTATTTTCTGCAAAAACCTTTGATGTGACACCTTATCAAATGCTTTCTAGAAATCTAAGTACAGCATGTCTACAGGGTCCCCTTTATCCGCAGCGTATGTTACTCCTTCAAAGGACTCCAGTTAATTAGTGAAAGATAATTTCCTTTTCACAAAACCAAGCTGATTCTTCCTGATTACCTTGAGCTTTTCTAGGTTTGGAGTACAAGACTGCAGCCAGGATGTTGGTGTGAGCCTGTTGTCTTCCTGTGGCCAGTGCATGTCTTGCTGTAACATAGTGTGAAACAACTTGTTGGGACACTGGTACCTTCGATGATGGGGACCTCAGGAGGGAACTGGGATGGATCATCCGCCCTTCCTGAAGATGGTTGCGAACATTGCAGCCTTTCCTGCTGCACTCACATGTTGGACTCCGCCATTGTTAAAGATGTGTATGTTCCTGGAACTATCACTGTCATTATTCTCAAGGATTTGCCAGTTGGTGCTTCAGATGCCACTTGGAAGCAGAGCACTGTACCTTTGTCAGTACCAAGTTTCAGGAGCCATGGTGGCTGCAGCAGACTCAATATCAATGGCTTCCAGTTATAGAGAAGATGCTTTTCCTTTGACCTGACCTAATATGGCAACTAACTGAGGTCAGGGCTTTGGCCTAGTCAAGGGAAGATGAGCTCCTAATGATTGTATATCTGTATTTATTAAATGACTTGAGACCCTGACAGGAGGACATTGGAGAAGGAAGTTACCCAGTTGACTAATCCCCACACCCTCTGCTCCATTCAAACAAATAGAGATGGTGATGAGAATCACAGACAGCAAGAAGAAAGTGAGGCTGTGGAGCTTAACCCACATGAAACAAAGTGGCAACAGATCAGAGTATCTCTATGTAAAATAGGAAATATTTTTCAGGAATGCATTTATTTATATACACAAGATTACTACACTTACTTGGACTGCCATCTTGCCTTTACTTGCTCTTGCTGAGCCACTATGTTGCCACAATGTCAGATTGATTTCCACCGACACCATTGTTACAGTTTTTCAACCAAATTCAGCCACATAAACCACCATCTAGAGGCATAACCGGTACTGCAGATAAATGTTGACCGTCTTTCAATGGTTTTCCCATTGACAAAACCTAACACAGGAAGCTTCAATGTATTTTCAGTGGGAATAATGCAATCACTGCAATGAGAGAATTGGAGTTTTTAGTTTTGAGATATTTGTACTTTATTAACCTGACTAAAGATCTGGTAAATTTTGCATGTTTGTGTAATCAATGATACTTTTTGGAGGTGTGGTTTCAGTTTTTTAAATTGGTAAGCTGGCCAAGTTATTTCCTGTTTCCATGTGTACATTTTAAAAATGCAGGACGAGTTATAAAGAAAAGATATGCATATTTTAAATGATTCATCTATTGTTTGTTCTGAAGTCAAGTCATTGATTTAATGAGTTTTATCTTCACGGGTTGTATTCGGATGTCCTGAGTATTGCTGACTGCATTGCACTGTCTGTCTGTTGTCACAGAATAGTGCCTTCAACATTCCTTGGCTTGGTTTGAAAGGGTTGGCCAGTGTGAGCAAATCTCCTTTATCTATGCTTGAACTTACAAAGACCTGTTGCTGTGGTGAACAAAGCCCCAACTTGTACCAATCTCAGAATAGTTTTCAGTTCTTCCTCAGAATTCTGGCCCTGCAGATTACGAAAGGAACGGAAACAAGTGGAACGCACCCATGGAAACAGCTGAAAGGAAGGTAATGAAATATGCTGCAAATAAGACTTATTTTCCCCACACATTCTAACGCACAAACTTGTTATTTTAATACTGTCACAAAGACTGCCCCACTCAGTCTAGCCCAGTTTTGGCCGAGGGGCCTTAAAACAGGTGTTAGGCCCCTCATTAACATATCTAAGGGGGCAAACACCTGAAAAAAATGACCTGACTGAACTTTGCTTTGGAAGTCTCTGGTATGCAGGACATTGAACGCTGAAATTGGACCTTGTTGCATCCATTTTGTATTCTGCGTCCCATTTCTGTTAAGCAATTGAGATTTCTGTTCAGAGATTGGGTTGAGGCTGTTCAAACTTCTTTCTTTCTGTATTTATTAAAGAGCAGAAAGCTGGCACAAGTGTTAAATCACTACATCAGTTTGTTTTGTAGATCTGCATGAAAAGCTTAGGAAATATCTGATAAGATTAGGTGATTTTTTTTTTATTCCTTCATGGGATGTGGGCGTCGCTGGCCATCTCTAATTGTCCTTGAACTGAGTGGCTTGCTAGGCCATTTCAGAGAACAGTTAAGAGTCAACCACATTGTTGTGAGTCTGGAGTAGGTATATCGGCAGACTTGCTCCACAGAAGGATATCAGTGAACCAGATGGGTTTTTATAACAATCAATGATAATTTCGTGGTCACCATTCTGAAACTAGCTTTCAATTCCAGATTTTATTATTGAATTTAAATTTCACCAGCTGCCATGGTGGGATTTGAACCCATGTCCGCAGAGCATTAACTTGGGCCCCTGGGTAGTCCAGTGATATTACCACTATGCTACCGTCTCCCCAATAAAGGAATTAATATTAACTGCTCAGCATCTAGTTTAGTATTGAGTCCCCCATGTCTGAAAGTTAACTTCTTTCCGATATTTATTGACTGAAGAGGAGATGTTACACTCTCCAATACCATAACAACCACACGAGACCCAGGCTTCCTTTTAACCGGTTTTATTCAAGCCTATGCAAAGGGGCCGCAATCATTCCTAAGAATGCAGACCCAGCTGCCAGATTGATTACATTTCATTTTTCTTTTGTACTTTTACTTATCATAATACATTTTGAGTATATTTGAATATATTCAATTGGTAACCGATGCATCGGTTCCATACTATCTCTATCCTATTGAGTACATAAACATGTGATTTTGCTATCCAATTATTCTAAAGCATATATACATAAAGGATTAAGGCATGTATACATGAACCTTGATTCTCACAACTCAAGACTGTTTGTGTTTCATCAAAGCCCCCTCTTTGTCCATTGTTCATCTTTCTATATCTAAGCTAAAACCATTTGCCCTTCCCTATCTGAGATAGGAGTACACTTAATCTAATTTATGTCATATTTTTGTTTCCAGTCTGACTTTGAAGGCTGTGCAATGTTCATCTGGTAATCTTCAGCTCCTTAATATGTTTAGCAGCCATGTCTGGCTGGAGATTTTAGGGGTTTTTCAGTAAATTCTTACTGTATTCTCTTTTAGCATTTTTAATTTCCCCCTAACATTGACCAAACAAAATCCTGTGCCTTATATTTCCCAAGATATGTTTTGCAATTAAAAATGAAAAACCCGGATACTCAAGTTTTGACGTGAAAGTCATGCTTGTAAAATCTGTGGTGAATTGCATGATACAAAAATCATTCTGAATGAAAATGGTTACACTTTGAAATTTGCTAAAATCTATAATTAATTCACTTTACATGGAATAATATTAAACCTTTGACAAAACAGTTTCTCTGCAAACCTATTTTAACTCTGAACTCGTAAATTTATGATTTTGTTAGTCGTATGGTGCAACCTGGGGCTACAATACCTTCATAAAGTAATCCAACCTCTTGAACTATATTGAAAACATTCCAGATGTGCCTCTTAGAATATTTTACCTGTTTCTATTTCTCCTGAATTTTCTAGGATTTATTCCAAGTTCCATCAAAGGAAAATGCAGGAACTTACCGAGTTGGGACTTCAGAACTTTTTCAGCCTGTTTCTAGTCCTTGCAGCAGTGGCTGGGATAGAGGACGTTGTCAGCCGGATATCAGATCTCCTGGACCTTTTGAAACCAAGCCAGCTCTCTATTGCCCAGCAATCATTGATTTGGAAGGGCTACTTTGCATTTCTTCTGATGTACGAAGAGAAGAATGTTGACATCAGTTTTCTTGCTACAAAACTCTCAACTAACTTTCAGAATGTAACTAAAGAGTTCTACCTGAAAACCACTGACCACACCCGAAAACTGACCCTCTGGCCATTGCTTTCAACATATATTGAAGCTGTTCAGGAGGTATTCGAGACAAGCTCCTACCTACACCTTTCAGAAGAGAAGCTGTTGAATGAAGGGTTTAGTTTGTTATACCGTGCCTGTAGGGAATCGGAACTGAATACAGCACTGATGTTTCTGCAGGTTGTACTGGCTAGATTGAGGTGAGTGGACATTCATATTTAATTTGTATCTTATGACAAGTGTTTTCCTAAACACTCCTCAAGTTTGCTCACCGTTTTTCTTTTAAGTTTGCAATGGCGTCTCTGTAAAGATATGAATGAATGAAGTTATCACTGAAGTATTGTTGCTGAGCATCCCATAACCAATTTGGTGGTATTCTTTTATAAGTCTTTGGCCTGGAGGACTTGATTGGGTTGTTGCGTGAAAATAATTTGAAACTGCATGGTGAATAGGCAATGGCTAAAGCTTGCATTCGGCTCAGAATCTGGAGGTAATTTGCTTCTGGAGAAAAGAGAAGCAAGACTTCCTAGAGTGTTTTTGGAGGCAATCTTTGACCTAGATACCTGATCTGCGCTTCACAGATTTTATCTCAATGAGAAGCCAGAATTGTTTTGCACTGATGTTCAACCTGTAGTGTGAGTGCATAGGAAATCACTGAGGGTTGGGCAAGCGGTACAACAGGGTATGTGTGCTCCCAATGTCTGATTATGTTGTCACTCCATGTTGTAAATTTTGCAGTGACTATTATTCTGACGACCACTTTGGATTTGGGAATTGTGCAGTTAAATCCTCAAATTGAGAGGAATAAAATGTGCTAACCCACATTAATTTGCTCATTTTGCTGTTTGCTGACTCATGTGTTGTCTCTAGAATGCAATCATATCAAAAGTATTTGAAGTTTAATGAGGCTTTTTCAACATGCCAGCAATAACTGACATCTGCTGTGATGAAGTTGTGCTTTATCAAAGAATGCCCTGATGTTGAGTCAGTTTATATAGTGCCAGCATCCCTCCAGTATAAGCCAATGGACCTTTCTTTATGATGGTCTAAGTAGTGAGTATTTGTGTGTTGCTTCTCATCAGGATATTACAGTCAAGCAAAAACACCTTTTCCAGTAGGAGCCATTGGTTAGCAATCAAGTGTGGAAACCCAGATATTTTCTTTCCAGCCTGTATTTGGGGTGATTCCAAAGCTCATGTTTCCATCCACTGGCAGGATAAGATCAGCACAGACCATAGTTTGAATGTGAGAATCTTCCAGTGTGTTACGTTTGTCACCTCACTGCATGGTGGGTTTATTCATTGAGTCAGTGAGTAAATCAAGGGACAGCTGTAACAGGTTTAGGCCTGTGGATAATATAATGTTGGCTGCATAGGGGGACAGACACTCTTTTGCCTGCTTCCTGCTAATAATGGCATGCACCTAATATATTAGTATGTGAAACCACCACTTAGTCAGAATTGAAGATTAATTGATTGAGTACAGGTATTGTGTTTACATAGAGTCTTTAACATAGTAAAAAGATGCTTCTCAGGCACATTATCAAACAAAAGTTGACACTGAGCCACACAAGAAGATATGGGGACAAGTGACCAATAGCTTGGCCAAAAAGGTAGCTTTTCAAGAAGTTATTAAAGAAGGAAAGAGAAGGGAAGAGGTTTAGAGAGGAAGTTCTGGATCTTAGGGCCCAGGCACTGAAAGCACACTGCCTACAGTGGAGTGATAAATATAGAGGATGTGCAAGGGACCAAAACTGAAGGAGTACAGCGACCTCAAAGGGTTGTAAGGCTGAAGGAGGTTACAGCGATAGGGAAGGATTTGTAAATAAGGGGGAGTATTTTAAAATTGAGGAATTACAAGACCAGGATCTTCTAACCTTGTGTTCGAGGTGTCATTAATGACTATTGTTGGAGTTTTTTAAGGTAATGTTTAACATCAACATTATTCAAAATGTAACAAAGAACAACTGCACCTAGAATGAGACTTCATCCTTGCCACGAGGCCACAAAAGAGAACCTGATTATAAAAGCAAAATACTGCGGATGCATGCGATCTGAAATAAAAACAGAAAGTCCTGGAAAAACTCAGTAGGTCTGGCAGTATCTGCGGAGAGAGAAACAAAGTTAACATTTTGAGTCCAATATTACTCTTATTTGAAACAGCTGAGGATCAGGACAGCTATGAGATAGCTGGAGGTCTGGTAGTTTGTATACTCTGTGGCACTTATTGTAGTTCCACGTTTGACTGGAATATTACTCATCCTCCTCCTCCTCTCTCACGTTGTCCAGACCTGCTGCTGTCAGACAGGGCATAAGTGTGTGCGTAAGAGTAGGAAGTTGGGTCTGCCTGCCCCCTTCCCATTAAAAGCTCACATGGAACCAGATCATTCTGGAGTGGGGTATAGTGTTAACTTAGCAATGCCAGGTTAATATCATTGTCCTTTTTTAATAAAGCCTTTACCATCTGCATCCCCCTTTTGGCCTCACTATTAGCTTGCGAGTGTGCCGGTGAGCTGGTCATGTGGACAAACCCGTAAGATTCAGTTAACTCCCTGAAGTATTCGTTAGCAACTTGTGGGCCATTGTCTGAAATGACGAGGTCTGGAATCCCGTTTGTGGCAAAAATTGCTTTCAACAATGCAATGTCAGTCTCAGATGTATGACCATGTGGAAGATTTACCTCTATCCATCTTGAATGGTAGTTAATCACAATCAAAAACCTTTTCCTTTTGAGCTCAAAAAGATCCATCCTGAGACATTCCCATGGTCTAGACAGAAATGAGGACTCCATCAGTGGTTCCCTCTGTTCCTGACAATGGATGGTGCACGTGATGCATTTGGATATCATCTCTCCTAATGATTTGGAGAGCCCTGGTCGCCAGATGGAATTTCTCACTCTGGCACAACACTTCGTGATACCCAAGTGACCTGTGAAGTATATCGAGCTGTAGGATTCTAGACATAACCAGTCTCTCAGCACAAGTCATCCATGACACTGAGGTGGTGTCTTTGCTCAAAATATTGCCTCAGAATAGGATTTTGTGGTGTATGTTCTGGCCATCCTCTGATGCAGTCCTCACCGAATTGAGCACATTCTTCATCTGACATTTGTGCATTTCTGATCTCGGTTAAGACGAGTCCATGGTGTTGTAGCTGGTAGATATTTGGTCATTAGTGAGATAAAGGTCTCACGGCTTCAACAAAGTTTATATCCCTTTGTTCCGGCCTTCCTACAGGAATATGTGACAACGCATCCGCTGTAGTCTGTTTCTTTCCTTGCACATACTCCGTAGTAGCATCAAATCTCATCAAATTCTTATAAAATTTTTGCACCCTTGGCAGGGCAGCATCTTTGCTAATTTCTTCACATTCAATAGGGTAACCAAAGGTTGGTCAGTCTCAATTGTGAATTGAAGACCCAGGACACAGTCTGCAAACTTCTCGCAAGCCCAGGTAGCAGCAAAGGTTTCTTTTTCGATAACCGCATACCTTTGTTCTGGTTCAGTCAAAGAACGAGATGCATAGTACACCGGTCTACATTTACCATCCCTCTGGGTCTGGGAAAATACAGTCCCCAATCCAGTCGATGGTGTCTCTGCAACAACGATCCTGGGCAGTTCTGGATCATGTTAAGAGCTGATGGTATTAACATTTCCTTGACCCTTTCAAACAACACCTGCTGGGTTTCTTCCCATCACCAATGCTGGTCTTGTCCTAGCAACCGACATAATGGTTATTTCACATTTGCTACATTGAGCAAGAATTTCCCCAGTTGATTCACCGTCCCTACAAATCACTAGAGCTGTGTAACATTTCGAGGATGCGGAAGTTCTTTGATCATTCTAATTTTCTGAGGATCTGCACTGACCCCTGATGCATGTACAATCTACCTTAGGAATTGAGTAGTCGATTCCGAGAACTCTCATTTGTTATTAAGGGCAAGTCCTGCTACTTGTAGATGTTGTAGCACAGGTCTCACTCGGGCATCATGCTCAGCTGTAGTGGAACCATGGATCAGGACGTCATCCAAGTAACAAATCACTCCCTCCTGTCCTTCCAACGTGGCATCGTTGGCTGAAAAATCTCAGGTGTTGAAGTGATACCAAAAGGTAATCAGTTAAAGCAATATCGCCCAGGTGGTGTAATTAAGATTGTGAGTAATTTGGCTTCCTCATCCAAAGGTAATTGCCAAAAGCCACAATTCATGCGTAGCTTAGTGAAAATCGAACTCTTTCCCAGCTTTGCCAGACTTTCATCCACAGACAACATTGGATGAATTTCCCTTTCAACAGCTTTATTCAACTGTGAGACCTACACAGATTCTTTGTGATCCATTTGATTTCAGTACTGGAACCATACATGATCACCAATTTGTAGATTTTGTAACAGGTGCTTACTCCTTGTCATAACTTTGAGTCAACTATACCTGCTGCAGAAGTGGGTGAGGAACTTTATTAGGTGTAAACAAACACACCAGCTTTGCTTGTAAGGTGATGTGATGAGCTGTTTCAGCTTCCGAATTCCTTTGAACAATTGTGGACATCCATCCCTAAATCTTGGATTTCCAATTCCTCCACTCTATAGATCAATTGTAAATCGGTACCAGCTCTTCCACTTGAAAGTGAACAGTCCAGGTTCTGGAGTACGCATCAGATTTTGATGTTTCTCCTCTCTTTATATTGAAGCATTGCAGTCATCTGTCCCATGACCTTAAGTTGTATGCCTCCTGGTCCATGGAGTTGTATGCTTGATGACTGAAGAAAATTTTGTTCCAACCACAGTTCAGTGTTGCAAAGAACTGAAACTCCAGCTCCAGTGTCCTATTTAAAACATGTGTTATGTCCATCGATTAAAATTTCAGCACTACAAAAACTTCCCGTTGATCTTTTAGTCTTGCCTAGGAATGGCACCTCTATATCATTAATATCTTCAATTAACAATGCTGGTGCAAGAGCAGGGCACAGGTTTTGGGTACTTTCTAACGATTGGTTCAACTCTTGACCTCTCAAAGCTTCACCCACCACCACAAGGCTGGAGTCAGGAATTTTGAAATGCTGTTATTGTTGTTATGTAAGCACACACTCGAACCAGTTTGCTCATAGCAAGGTCCCACGAGTAACAGTGAGATAAAATCTGTTTTGGTGATGTTGGCAGATATTGGTCAGTACGCTGGTAGTTTTCTCCCGCTCTTTGAATAGCACAATGGATCTCTTATGTCCACTTGAGCTGGCAGAGCAGGATTTCACAATAATTTCTCTTCCAAAATAGGGCATCTTCGTTAAAGAGCTTAATGTTCTCTCCTTCTGGAGTGGTGTTTGAACCCATGACATACCAACTCAGAAGAGAGTACTACCTTTTTTTGAAAAGTGTTATAATCCCAGTTTAATTGCAATGTTTGAATGTATATGGCATATTTTCTTTGTGAATATATTTACCAATGATGGTATAATGAGGAGTAGGGCTGCAGTGAGATGTGAAGCCATTAGCAAAGTATTTGTTATATAAAAAGATACCCTGTAGTAATTGAGTGGTATGTGAATTAAATTTAGTCAGCCAAAGACTGAAAATAATTCATACAGTTTGACTACACATACCTTCATAATTGAGACTGAAGTATTTTGGACTATATTGTGAAATTCAGAATTTTAGTGACTGATAAAATTAAACCTGTAAAATTCAAAAGCCAATGTCTGACTTTTACTAAAGGGTATCTTATAATTGAGGGGCTTGGTGTCAAGGTTAGATATGTTACAATTACTAGTCTTCTTGTGAGGGAAGCTTTGCTAAAATGGGGAGCTGAAAGGAGGCAGAAAGGTTTGCAGGATGCGTCAAACTATGTGTAAGTGAATAGAATTTTTCTGAATGAAAATGACGGATTGGAGGAGAGATTCTTATGCTCTCAATGCTATAAGCCTCGTTGTGTACTGTTGAATGCTATGATGTGTATCGTTTATTCAAAGTCATTATCTGAATTATTTAATGCAGTTGAGGTTTGTCTGATCTTTTGGGTTATTGAATTGGTTAAATCTGCTGTAAAACCAAAAGCTGATATTATTTGGCATTTCAGGTGCTTTAGTTTGTCAACAGATCTTGTTTAAAATGAGGAATCATGAAAAGGTAAAGCCTATAATGTAGGACACCTTCACAAATTGAAAAGAAAAGATGAGAGAATATTAGACAAAGCCAAAAATATTTGCACTGACTAACTTCTACCCATGACATCTCCAGTAATATTTATGTATTTAATAGTTACGATAGTCACGAAAGATTATTACCTCCTATTTCTGTAATAGGAAACTTGCTTCTGTTAGCATAAGTTTTCCGGTACCAAAATCACACAAAGTGTTGAGTGTTTCCAGTTCTTTTCAGTTGTATGTTATTGCTTGCTGACTGCTAAATCACTCATCAAATTGTAATGGAAGGGATGCAACTTGTGCCACAGTGATAACTGGACTTTAACATTAATAATGAAAAGACAGTTTTAAAACTGTAAGTGACTCAGTGGTAACTTGGACTAGTTTAAATTGAAAAATAATATATTGTTGTGCATGATGAGGAATTAAAGTAAGTAAAACTTCCTGGTCAATCAGTTGGTCTCACCTTCCAGAAGAGATGTTTTGCATGACTACAATACTCTGTTAAATTAAATTCCTGTTGTCTCATTATAGCTTTCTCCAGTACTCCAGAGGCATTTTGGAGCTCCAGCAGTTCTATGTACAAATATCTTTTTAAAGTGTCTAAACTTATGCCTATCATGATTGTGATTGGTTAATATGTTGAATATTGTTATAGTCAAATTCTTGTCCTGTGGGCTATCCAGGAAAATGTGTGTTCATCTGCCCTGGTCCGTAACATATTTCTTAACTACTCAGATAAGCTTTGTTTAGTTATTTCTGTCATTGGTGAAAATGTGTGAAACCATGTTTAAACTGGTGTTTAGGTGATTTAATTTTTATCTTTCAGGCATTTTTTTTTTGTAGAAGCAGGATAAATAAACTTCTTCCAAAAACTTCCTGAAGAAATTGTGACATTTTAAAATAAATAACATTGGAATTTGAAGTGATTGTAAAGTGGAAAAATCCTTTAGTTGAACTCAATTTTTAATCCCAGGAGACTAATTACATGTAAACCTGTGTGTTAAGCGAGATGCATGTGAATAAAGCTGTTGTGTAATTGTTTTTGTAGAGCCTGAAATACATGCTATGCAGGCAAACAAGAAAAAAGGATGGATTGGCTTCTGCCTGAAGCTACATACAAAATTACCCTACCTGTCAGCTGCTGTTGAGACAGTTATAATCCTTTGCATACGTGGAGTTCAGGAAAGGGCCATAGGTTCGTGTTACAGTCTAAGGTATCCCAAACTGAAATGCACAAGGCCTAAGGGTTGACAACAAAGCGTTACTACTGGATATTTTATTTCCTTACTTACTTTACAACTTTTGTCCAATTCTTCACTTCCTTCACTGACATAAAAGCAAAATCTTTCCTATAACAGCTCACTCCACATACTCCCCTCTAGCTACAAGTGTGCACGGAGGGACACATTGCCACTTTCATGCTTTTCTTAGGGATGCTGTTTGCGATCCTTGATCTTCATCAGCCTGCCGAGATGTGTTATCAGTTGACTTACATCTTGTTCTATTACTTTGTAACTCGTATCATTGAGTTACCGGTTCCCCTGATCACATAAGAAGTAAAGCTGTTGTTGAAGTAATACTGACTCATATAGGCTAGAAGATTCCTAACTGGACTCTTGGTGTGTTATGAGTTAGATGATCTTAGCCAGGACAGCATTGTGATGACTGAACAGTGCGATGCCAGTGGAGCTCTGCAGGAGTTGATGCTTTTAGAAAATGAGGAGAGGACATTAAGGAGATAGGGGATGAAATTAATCTACGCCAGCAGCTTAAAGCGGGTTTGCAGCGAATCAGCAGCAGATTATTCATCATGCCCCATCTTCTTTTCACTGAAGTTTACAAATCAATAGTTCAAACTCTCTCTGGAGATTCATTCCCTTTTCTGTCACTTTTACTTGGTTTGAAATGAAAAAGCTTGGCAATGTTTTCCAAGTCGATGGAAAATAAAAACTGGTGCGATGAAATATCAGCTGATGATTCGTTTTGAGCCTGTTTTGCATTGCTGACATGGACCCACTTCATCCCCAAAAAGTTTGAAAAGAAATTAGTCCTTGAAAATAGCATGGGTACATGAAGATTTTAGCTGCAAGCACTTTTTTGATCTTTGCACTTTAGGGATCTGTTCATTTTGGAGCCTGACTAGATTGGATATTGTGCTTGAGCTGTTCTTAAAGGCCACAGCCTAGCATCTTGCCAATAAATATCGTCTCTTTTAAATGTCTACTGAGCATTCTAGATGGTTTTTGGCTTCAATATTTCGCAGCTGATCTTGTTGTCTATGTTATGCTCCTCTGGAATTTTGCCGTTGAATGTGTTGGTGAATCTCCTAACTCGAATCTCCAACAAGTCTGACACTGTCATACAGTGGCACTGTGAAAGTCTTGTTTATCTCAATTTGTCCAAGGTAGTTTCTTTATCCCTCATTCCAGTAAAAATAATAAGTATCAGTCTGCCCTTTCCACTTGGTACTTACACTGTTGAAAGTGAGAAAGGTGGCCACTTCTATGACTGCCTGTCTTTGAGATGTACCAATCACCAACCCTCCCAAAGCATCCCCCACCCATCTCCTGATTCCAGACAGCTTCCAGCTCTGTGGTCGTTGTTATACCTGAGGCAGGCTCCCTAGTCTTTGCTGGAGAATTATGCTAGTCTGAGAACAGAAATATGCAACAGCTGCAATAAAATGAAGTGGCCAATGTGATGCCTTATAAATTTTACCAAAAAATTAAAGAGAATCTTCCTCTTATCTGATGAAACCTGTGCAGGTCCATTTTCTTGAAGTAGAATTTTTTTAGTTCTTTTATAAGATTGGGGCATCACTGGTTAGGCCAGCATTTATTGCCCATCCCTAGTTGCCCTTGAGAAGGTGGTGGTGAGCTGCCTTCTTGAACTACAGTCCATGTATTGTAGGTACATCCACAGTGTTGTTAGAAAGAGTTTTCCAGGATTTTGACCCAGCGACAGTAAAGGAACATGGATATATTTCCAAGTCAGAATGGTGTGTGAGTCGGAGGGGAACTTGAAGGCGGTGGTGTTCCCATGTATCTGTTCCCTTGGCCGACAAGGTGGTGGAGTTTGAAGGAGTCTTGGTGAGTTACTGCATCTTATATATAGTACACACTGCTGCCACTGTGCATCGGTGGTGGGAGGAAGTGAATGTTTAAAGTAGTGGATAGGGTGCCAATCAAGCGGGCTGCTTTGTCTTGGATGGTGTCGAGCTTCTTGAGTGTTTTTGGAGCTGCACTCATCCAGGCAAGTGGGGAGTATTCCATCACACGTCTAACTTGTGCCTTGTAGATGGTGGACAAACTTTGGGGAGTCAGAAGGTGAGTTACTTGCCATAGAATTCCCAGTCTCTGACCTGCTCTTGTCACAGTATTTATATGGGCTGGTCCAGTTCAGTTTCTGGTCAGTGGTAAATGATGGTGGGGGATTCAGTGATGGTAATTCCACTGAATGTCAAGGTAAGATGGGTGGATTCTATCTTGTTGCTGGTGGCCTGACACTTGAGCAGTGTGAATGTTACTTGCCACTTATCAGAACAAACCCAGGTTCTCCAGGTCTTGCTGTATTTGGACAGGGACTGCTTCAGTATCTCAGAAGCCATGAATGGTACTGATCATTGTACAATCATCAGCGAACACCCCCACTTCTGGCCTCATGATGGAGAAATGGTCATTGATGAAGCAGCTGAAAATGTGTGGGCCGAGGACACTACCCTGAGGAACTCCTACAGCAATTTCCTGGGACTGAGATGATTGATCTCCAACAACCACAACCATCTTCCTTTGTGCTAAATATGACTCCAACCAGTGGAACATTTTCGCCCAATTCCCATTGACTCGAGTTGTGCTAGGGCTCGTTGATGCCACACTCAGTCAGATAAGTGTGCCTCGATTTCAAGGGCAATCACTCTAACCTCACCTTTTGAGTTCAGCTCTTTTGCCCATTTTTGAGCCAAGACTGTCTTGAGGTCAGGAGCTGAGCGGCCCTGCAGAACTGAAACTGAGTGTCAGTAAGCAGGTTATTGCTGTGTAAGTGCTGCTTGATAGCATTATTGATGATAGCTTCCATCACTTAGCTGTTGATCGAGAGTATCATGGACAGTACACAGCGTGGCAATTTTCCCCACTGCCAGGTAGATGCCAGTGTTTTAGCTGTGCGGGAACAGCTTGGCTAGAGGCACGACTAGTTCCGGAGTACAAGTCTTCAATACTACAGCCAGGATGTTGTCAGGGCACGTAGCCTTTGCAGTATCCAGTGTCTTCAGCCATTTATTGAAATCACGTGGAACGAATCAAATTGGCTGAAGCCTGGCATCTGTGATGCTGGGGACCTCAGGAGGGGCCAAGATGGATCATCCACTCGGCACTTCTGGCTTAAGATGGTTGCAAATGCTTCAGCTTTATCTTTTGCACTGGTGTGCTGGGGATTCGTTGAGGATGGGGATATTTGTGGAGCCTTCTCCTCTGGTCAGTTGTTTAATTGTCTCCCTCCATTCACGGCCAGATGTGACAGAACTGCAGAGCTTTAATCTGATCTATTGGTTGTGGGGTCACTTAGGTCTGTCTACTGCATGCTGCTTCCACCATTTGGCATACACGTAGTTCTATGTTGTAGCTTCACCTGGTTGTCTCCTCAATTTTAGCTATGCCTGGTGCTGCTCCTTGGCATGCTCTCCTGCATTTTTCATTGAATCAGGGTTGATCCTGCCGGTTTGATGGTAATGGTAGAGTGAGAGATATGCCGGGCCATGAAATTACAGCTTGTGGTTGAATATAATTCTGCTGCTACTCCTGGCTCACATCACCTCATAGAAACCCAGTCTTGAGTTGCTAGATCTGTTCTCAATCTATCTCATTTAATGACGATCGTGCCACACAACATGATGGAGGCGATCATCAATGTGAAGAAGGACCGTCTGGTGGTCAGTTCTACCAATACTGTCATGGACAGATGCATCTCTGACAGGTATATTGGTGAGGACAAGGTCAAGTAGGTTTTTTTCCTCTTTTTAGTTCCCTCACCACTTGCCGCAGACCCAGTCTAGTAGCTATGCCCTTCAGACTTGACCAGCATGTTCAGTAGTGCTTCTGAGCCATTCTTGGTGATGGACATTGAAGTCTCCCACCCAGCGTACATTCTGTGCCCTTGCCACGGTCGGTGCTTCTTCCAAATGGTGTTCAGCATGGAGCACTGATTCATCAGCTGAGGGTGGGGGAGAGTATTAGGTGATAATCGGCAGGAGGTTTCCTTGACCATGTTTGACCTAGTGCCACGAGACTTCATGTGGTCTGGAATCAATGCAACTCCCTCACACCTCTATAACACTGTGCCACCACCTCTGGTGGGTCTGTCCTGCCGATGGGGAGGATGGTGATGGCGGTGTCTGGGACATTTTCTTTAAGGTATGATTCCATGAGTATGACTATGTCAGGCTGTTGCTTGGCCAGCTTGTGGGCCAGCTGTCCCAATTTTGGCACCCGTCCCCACATGTTAGTAAGGAGGACTTTCCAGTTTCGAGGCTGGGTTTGCCATCGGCATTTCCAGTGCCTCGGTTGATGTCGGGTGGTTTGCCTGGTTTCCTTCCTTTTTGACTTTGGAACAGTTTGGTACAACATTGCACAGATCGTTTTTTCAGGTCAGTCCAGGTGACCCCTCCCATGACTTCTGGAACCTAGCTGGTCTGGTGCACTGTATCTAATGTTCTTGCAGTATGAATCAAGGGATACACAGTGAAGGATGTGCCTCCTTCATTTGCATTTCTTTAGCATTTGCCCACTTGTGTATTGGTTGGTAAAGCCTTTCAGGTCACAGTTGGCTTGGAGAAAGCAGCAGGGAGATTGGGATGCTTCCCAATGTGCTGCTGAGTCACTTTCCTCCTCCTTATGCCCCAAAAAATGATAGGACCTGAAGCCTAGCCCACCATCCCTTTCCTTTAGTTCTTTGCCTATCGGTATTCTTGGCCTCACATTGTTTCAGAGCTTAAAATGGAATGTGCACATTGACCTTGTCTTTCCTTGTTCCTATAAGTTTCAAGCTTTAAAACTCAAAATTTTCAATAGCTAATCAGCATTTCCTTATCGATTTCAACCTGGATGTGTGCTAGATATTTCCTTTCAGAAAACTGAATAACACCTTTGAAATTGTGGTCTTGGCAAATGGAGAAAGCTTCCAATTCCCAGTGTTGGCATCTTTTGCCTTTGTGTCTGCAACTTAATATTGGAACTTTAAAAAAGAAAACTATATTTCGTGTAAAACTTCAGAGTTATGAATAACTTATTTTAAGATCAAAAACCAGCACATGGTTCTTAAGAAGTCAATATCATGAAAATCCCAATATTCTAGGCCAATTGCCTGGCTGATTTACATTTAAAAATAAGCCTAAATTTGCAAAAAGCAGGAAAGATAAACAAGTAAGTGAGAAATGATTAAAGAATGAGGTCAGTCCAGGGCTAAGTACTATTGTGTAACTATAGAAAAAAAACATTTTCCCCTCAGTCAATCTCAAAATTACAATTAAAAGCTCCTGTTAGTTTTTCATTTTTTCACACAGTAAAACAAACATGCTTTTGTGATACCATGGAGAAACCCCACAGAGTATGTTCAGTGTTGTCACTGTCTTAATACCAACACTATAGAACAGCATAGACTGTACATTGGGAAATAATTACACTTAAGTCAATGTATGATAATATTGTGTAATACCCATAATTGACCATTTCTGTTGGATCTCCAGTGACACATCTTTGAATATCTTATACAGGATGTTCACATATGTGCAATATAATTCACAATGCACTGAGCAGACACAATATAAATTTAAAAGATCAAATGTACAATGATATTGCTGGCTTTTTACTGTTCAAGTTCATGGATACAGTAGGCATCACTAGTGCTGTAACAATGGTTTGTTTAGTTGGTGGGGAGAGAGAGCTTTCTGCCAAGTTTTAAAGAAAGCTGTTAGCAAGAAGTACACCATGATTCATCTCATGGTGTGCGCGCATCTCTGGCTACACACTGGGAAATTTGTGGTATTCAAATTATTCTGTTACGCAGTTGAACCTATATTTTAGTATGACCCAAACTGCAGAGTAATACCAGACTGCTCTCATGAAATACAAGACTGCTCTGCTATTTTTTGAACTTCCCAATCAGTTCCTGCTTTTTATGTCTTAGCGTAGAACCATTTTAAAGATAAAGGTTAGTGCCCTGTTTAAGTGTACAAGCAGTATGCTTCCCAGTGTCAGTTGCTACTACAAATTGTAAAATAACTTCCAAAAGAAAGTGTACTTCCAATGGCTACTTGTTACAAAGAAAAATATATAATGAAGGGATTCACTTAAAAAATAAATTGAGCTATGCAGTTTTAATAACTTACTAATTGTTCTTTTTGGTAAATTCTCTCAATGGCCTTGGTATATTATGAGAATAATAGTTACCACAGTGATGTATTAAACCCTGGAGTGGACAAGAAACTTTGAGACCTTTTAAAAAATCTACCCATTGCTTTATTCTCAACAAATCAATGGTAAATAAAATGTACTGATTGTGGTTTTGAATTTACAAGCAATCTTCACCGAAGCTGAGGGTTGCCTTGCCCTGGATCCACCTACTTTAGTAAGCTGACATCACAGTGTCACTGATCAGCGCAGCACCCAATGAAAATTCTGATTTCAGTAGCATTACTGTAATTATCTTACCCCGTCAAAACGTCTACAAAATATCCTCACGTTTGAGTTGAATTTATCTGAAATTATTAAGAAAATTAGAGCAATTTCATCCTTCATGCCATTTACTCTCTGAGGACATGACTTCCCCTATAGAGCAGGCTGCATGGGGAGTTTTGCAGCCCTGCAAATTAATGGTTCATATCATAGAAATTCAGGTTTTTTGCTCTCTCTCCCAGGCCCCCACCCCCACCTCTCCCACTATGAAAAGTAACAAATTGTGTGCGAGTATGATTTCTTGCCAGTGGGTAAGAGTAGATGATTTAGATCACATTTTACTGCTTGATGAGCAGTGTCCTCTCGGTCAGACTTAAGCCTGTGTCCCCACATTTCTCATTACTCTTGAGCTAAATAGGGGCTGATTGTATCTAAATTGCTTAGCACAGGGGCCACAGACGAGCATAGTGAGCAGGGGGATGACCTGCTATTCAGTCTGGGAATAACCCCAGTGTGCAACTGCAGCATTAGCGCACTTGAAGTTTTTTTTTAAAAAGGGACTGTTAATGCTCTTGGCAAAAATATAAATGTGGAAAAAAAAATCTCTTGATGCTTTGATATAGAAAGTGGAATGTGGGAACTAGTAGGATAATGACACTTATCAGCTTTGGATGGATTAGAGCCCTATTGTCATCTTCACTCTATTGAATTTAAACAATTAAAATAGTGGTTCATCACTTTGAAGTTTTAAGCAGTAGTAAGTAGACTGTGCTGCCTCCTGCTGGCTGATTGCATTCTGGCTTAGGCTTTCAAATGGAGAAAGAAATTTGCCAAGATCTTTCTATACTGACTTTCACAGCCTTCTTTTAGGCTACTGCAGCTTTTTGCCAACCATGATGGAGCAATGTAGCATTTTATGCCTGTTTCCTGCCTTCTCTTCTACCCAGTAATATAACATGTGGACCGCAAAACCTCAATCTGTAATTCAGATGAAAAATAACATCAAAAAAGATGCTTTCTGTATGTTTTTTTTAAACAGAAAATAAAGAAGTCTCCACTTAAATAGAAGACCATCATAAAAATAACACATGGTCTGTTCACTTTAAAAGTCTGTGGCAGCAGCATGAGTTATTTCTTCTTTACTTCTTTTTCTAAAATATTTAAGAGAGATGTTGCCTGTCTCCTGTGTCCTGAGTACTGTGTGCAGTTTTGGTCCCCTTACCTCAGAAAGGACATTATTGCCGTAGAGGCAGTGCAACGAAGGTTGACCAGACTTGTTCCTGGGATGGTGGGACTGTCTTATGAAGAGAGATTGGGGAAACTGGGCTTGTATTCTCTACAGTTTCGAAGAATGAGAGGCGATCTCATCGAAACCTACAAAATACTTAAAGGAATAGACAGGGTAGAAGCAGATAAGATGTTTCCCCTGGTTGGGGATTCCAGAACCAGGGGACACAATTTTGAAATGAGGGGGAAGCAGCTTACGACCGAGATGAGAAATTTCTTCACTCAAAGGGTTGTGAATCTTTGGAATTCTCTGCCCCAGAGGGTTGTGGAAGCTCAGTCATTGAGTATGTTTAGAGTGGAGTTTGAAAGATTTTTGAATAACAATAATGTTAAAGGTTATGGGGATAAGGTAGGTAAAAAGCATTGAAATGTCTGATCAGCCATAATTGTATTGAATGGCGGAGGAGGCTTGACAGGCTGAATGGCCTTCTCCTGTTCCATTGTTCCTATCTGACATACAAAGGCAAATGGTGAAGAGTTAATTCACAATGGTCACACTGCGTGTTCAACTTTGATGATTCCATCAAGCCTATCAATCTATTAAAGCTTTAGTGATATCACAAATTAAAAGCAGTTGTCATATGCAACTAAATGGTTAAAAATCTAACTTGCAAAGCGAGAAGTTTAATATCTCATTTAAATTGTAGCTGGTTAATTTTGTTTGCATGATAATGAAGTTACTTGTTAATATTTAAGGGATCAATTATAGTTGAACGTACATTAACCAGCTCTGCTCTGCAGGTTTTTCATCTCAGTTTACCTACTTGTCGTTTTACTTTGTTAAAAAAAAACTTGCATTTATATAGTGCCTTTCACCATCATAGGATGTCCCCCAAGTGCTTTGCAGCCAATGAATAATTTTTCAGTTGCAGTCACTAATGTAGTGTGGGAAATGTGGCAGCCATTTTGTGCATAGCAAGCTCTCACACCCAGCAATGTGACCATGACCAGATAATCTGTTTTGGTGGTGCTAGGTGAGCAATGAGTATTGAACAAGCTCTCCTCAAAATGGTGTCATGGAATCTATTATGTCCACCTGAGAGAGTAAACGGTAAGCATTTCACTTTTGAAAATTTATTTATTTTTAGGGTAACTGATCCCTGGAGCAATCATAGCTATCTGAAAATCCAACCTACATAGTTCAAAAGTGCAGCAGAGTACAATACTTCCACATGTACTCTGAACTTCAGATAACTGGTTTGCAAATATGTTGGACTGTCTTGTGAATATAAGTGGAATTATTTTACATGTTTGTTATTGTGCAGTTCACAATTTGCTTGTAATTTTTGACTACCGATTATAAATTTAGGAGTAATTATTTAACACTGCTTGAGTTCAGAAAGCAAGCCTCTGTTCTGTATGAGCTGTTATTTACTTTATTCTCCATGGTGTCTGGTCCTAAGTCAGTTGATAATCCTTGTTTGCAAAGTTCTGGAATGCAGCTGATTGTATTTTATTGTGTTTGCGGAGAAGTTATTAGTCTAACAATGTAGAATTTACAATTTTTGCAATTTATGTAGGAGCAAATGGGTTTTAGTTACTCATATTTTGGAAACACAGTACAAATGTGCAACTAAGAACCATCAGTACCAGTTTCAGCACTTGGAGATGTAGGAGGCAGAGATTTATGGCATCAGCCTTCAACAAAATATTTCTGTACCAGCCAGGAGAATGTGGGAAAGAAAAGTTGTGATTTTTCACCATATTGTGACATGCTTTTTAGAATTGGCTATAAAAACAGCATTAAATGTATTTGCTGCTGAATAAAACTGGCATAATCCTCATAGAAATGGCTTGATTTGTAATCCACACTGGCTTTCCCCCTCCCTACTCTAAAAGGAAACAAGTTACTGTCTCATCATGAGTGTGTGTGCATGTGCATATTGTTTGATAATCTTGTGCATTTCTTGGGGCATACTCTATAAACATTGGTGTAAATTTTTTCTCGTATTACTGGGTGGTAACAGATTAGCTGCCTGTCTTCCACTTGGCGGTAAAAGTGAAAATTCACTTGTGTTGAGTCATCCAGTTCAGTATAATTGGATTGAATTCCATTCTCTATTTGGATGTTCTATAAGACAGAGAACGGAGGGTTATGACTAAGTTAACTTTAATAGAATATTAAATTGTCATTAGAACATCGTACTTGATCTGTATTTTCAGCACTAAGGGGGTTAATAAAAGCAGAATTGAAGTGAGTTCAGATTTCTAAACTTTTAAATACCAATTAGGAGCAGGGCTCCATCATTGATCATGTTCGATTAAATAGAACAACCCTTCCATATTGTTAACATACCCATATCCCATTGTGCAATTTTTAAGCCTATAGCAGCTCTTAACACTTTCAGAATTAATTTGCTCACTCTTTTTTTACAAATTTGGAATCTGAGAAATAGTTTTCAGCCTGCGAAACATGTGAAGCCTTTGTCCTCTGTGGGAGTCCTCTTTTTGTAGTAACTAGATGGTTCTTAGGCCACTTGTGTTTCAACTGTTGCAACAACAGATTAACGGAGAATGGGATATCGATTTAATTGACTATGCACAACAGCCCCTTATGTTATATCACTTTCTCAACCCTGCCTGCAGCTTTACTTTCCAGCTTTGTGTTATCTGTAGTGCTCCAGTGAAAGAGCTCTCTGTTCCATTCTGTCTCTTTTTTTTTCTCTCCACTATTCTTTCCTTCCCAATTATGAATCATTCCAGCTTATCTGTAGTTGGGGTTAATTAATACTGAGACCATCCAGGAGGCTAAATAAAGGCTTGATGGGTGCAGTTGCAATTACTACTTAGGTGTCTTTGGAGATTGCAGCCTGTGATTGCTTTGAATTGGACAGATGCAGGACAATAGCCAAAGGTTGAATGCCATGTAAATGAAATATGGAGAGGAATGGCTGGTGAGAAAGACAGATTCTCTGTAGTAAGAGGTAGAATTAAGTGACCTTTTCATAGTAGAGCTTTGGCTTTTAACTGTAATTCTAGGACAAGAGTAACAATTTAATCAGCAGGAGCTTCTGGCAAATTTCCAAGTGCTCGGTGTATACATAGCAGTAAAATGATGCAAAGCTAGGTGATAGTCTTGATAGCTGTGTGTTATTGCACTCATAAGAGAGAGAAGAGAGATATAGTGGAGGTCCTGTCAGCTGGCTAGAAACTGAGTTTTTTTCATTGTCCTCCAGGGAATTAACTAAAATGTTTACTTGTCCTGGTGATTATAACTGAAATGCTACTGTTCCTAATGTTTTGAACAGTGTCCTGTAAAACGTGTTTCAACTAACAGCATTTAAAGAAAATGTTTATTTCAGAATGTCCAAACTACGTCCACTTGTGATGATAGGCAGCAAAAACGAACTTGCTTTGGCAAAAGAATGGTGGCCTGGTTAGACAACAAGCCTCTCTCCTTCTCTCTGAGTGAATTCTGTTGTGATCTTGTTGAGCAGCTTTGCTACTTCTGCACTTTTGTCTGAATCACAGCTCTTTTTCTGCATCAACTAATCTGGCATTTTTGTGCGGATGGTGAAAGGAATATGAAAAAGTATGCAAATTGTGTGACGCATTACAAAAGCGACTACATATCAAAAGTGCTTGATTGGCTGTGAAGCACATTAGAACATCCTGAGGACATGAGAAGTGCCATATACATGCAAATTCTTTCTTCACTTCTTAATATGCTGTCCTTTGATGCCAGGGAGTACCTAACATGAATCCAACCCAAACCGATGACATGAAAGATTTCTGTCTGTTAGTTGTACTTGCAGTTCAGAAATTCTCAACCTTATTCCTTGTGGTCGTGACTTATAGCAAAAGACGGCCCATATTTCAGCCCAGTTGGGAACAAAACTGATGACATCATCTAGAAAGGCAAAAGGATAGCCGGAATGAGAAGTGAAAATTGTATGTGGATGCAATAGGAGATGTGGTTTTGAAGTTGGTTTGAAGGCACATTGTAGAGTAGAGGATTTAATCTGCATCTGAAAGGGCTTGATGTTGACAATGGGTGACCAAATTGGATCTGTGCAGATGAGAAGGAATAAAGTTCTACTTTCTGCTAATGATAGCCTTCCTGTCAATATTAATTATCACAGAATTATAATGGACCAAATTCTGATTATAAGCCCCTGACTTCATTCCACTGTTCTGAATAATAAAATCATGAATACAAAAATTATGAAGGGGAGATTTTTGTTAATAAAATAATGAAAATTGGTACATAGAACTTTGTTAGAACTTAAGGCTGCAATTCCATGTATTGAATCAACAAATACTTGAAAGATAAAAACAAACAAGTGAAATTTGACAAGATCTTCAATAAGTTCACAAACACTGGGTTGGATTTAGTGTTCCTATGGGGCCCTGCTACCAGTTGATGAACCGGTGGGAGACCCACGTCGCTTCAGTGATGCAGACTGGACAGAAATTAAGTGCTTCTCAGGTCTTCCCTGGGATTTAGGACCCCAGTGGCGGATATCTCGCCCGCCAACAGCTGCTGGCCAATCAGAGGCTGACTGATCTCCAGTACTGGTAGCGCCTCTCCGAGCAATGGCTGCTGTTGATACTACAAGGAAGCCTTCACCAGAGATCATTGTGGGATCCCTGAGGAGAGGTTAGTGGGGCAGGTTGAGGCCCTGACAAGAGAGTCACTGGTGGGAGGGGGTGGTGGTCAAATGCAAGGGCAGGGATGTGGCTTCTGTCATTTGTCCCCCCCACCAACTTACTGATAATGACACCCTCGATCAGCCACTAAGTGCCTTTGCAAGAGTGACCCCCTTGCCCCCACCCCTTGCAGGAGGCCGCTGACAAACTTGACAGGATTTTCTGGGTGGCCTTCAGGAGTCACAGGAAACCCATGCTAGTTCAGGAGAATCCTTAATCCATCACTAAATCCCGCTGTGTTCAGCAATAATGACCTTTTATGTGGCTCAATAATGAGCCTAATTAGCCGGTGGGCAGATTCTCCACATCAGCCCATTCCCGCTGCTGGCTTAATAAGGGTGAATTTTCCCGACAGTGGGAATGGGATGCACGGCCTCCCCTTCACGGTTATCGGGCCTGCCTGCCCGCTACCTCATCTGCTCCATTAGATCCGGCCAACTATGTTGGTTGGGAGGGGTTCATCTTGTTTTGAAGTCTTGGATCACCAACTGATTAAGAAACATGAGTGTTATAATATTGTCCTTTTGGACTCTTAAAACTGGCCCAGGCATTGAACAGAAGCGATAATTTTGACTTTATATGTTAGTATAAAATAGGTCACGGTGAGCTGGCAGCCTGATTTGCATCTTTCCTGATCTTTATTTTCATTGAATGTGTAGAAAGGGCAGTCGAATCCCTCTCACTCATTTTACACTTTTTCACAAAGTCAGAATTGCCCCCTTTCAACCAACAGCTTCAATAAATTCTACCTCTCTATTATTCTAAGGTATCTCTTGAAAGGTTTACTGGTTTTAATAGTGCCACGCTTATACAGAAAAGTCAGAGCCTGTTCATTGGCAGTTGTGTGAATATCAAAGAAAACTCTGGCTGGTGAATATCTTAAATTGAATATCTACAGAATTTTATTTCTTCTAGCAATACCACTTATCAGACAATGCAGTTGAATTTATGTTTTACTTTGTCCTTCTGTGCTTCACAATGTAGTAAGTAGCAGCAAATTGACCTTCATTTGATCTGCTATCTCATCAGTGGCGCTGTCAATCGTTCAGATAATTGTTTCTTGGAAAATCATTTAATGAGGCAACAATGCCGTATTGGCATGATAGTTGAGTAATGAATTACTTACGAGTACCAGAGGTTTGTATTGTTCCCTTTTTATAATGAGTTCCTGTTTACCAGGAGGACTCAATTTTCAAATGCAATATTTTGAAAAGAACCTCTCTATGGATTACTTTTCTCAATAATGCATAAGATCAAGGTTGCTGTGGAGGAAGTATTACAGTTTATTTATGTTTCTTGCCATCTCACCACCACACTGCCACAACCCCCACCTTAATGTGGTACACTAAGAAGTAGAAGATAGAAAGTGATTAGGATATGGCCTTCAGTCACGTTAACACTCATTTAATTCTACATGCTCCTCCCCATGTAATTTTTTGATTTGGGAAATTCTGACACTCTATTTCTATGTTTTGATAGCTAAATATGGGATTTAAGAGCAGAGGAAGCAATTCTGACTTTGGGTGGGTCATGGGAAGTGCACTTGTGACCGCCAAAGTCCTTGCCAAGAGGTTTGAGGCATTTTTGATGCCAAGACTCATTTGCTTAATGTCGGTAAGCTGTAAGAAAGAGAGATTTGCATTTATATAGCGCTTTTCAGAACCACCATCTGTTTCAAAGTGCTTTCCAGCCAATGAAGTGCATTTTGAAGTGTAGCCACTGTTTATAATGTAACTGAGATCTTCCCAAAACTCTCTTCCTTGCGAATGACCTTCCAACCAGGGAGCCTTGATCAGATGTCCACTGGCTGCTTCTGGCTGTCTGAAGTTCCGCTTCTACCCACCAGCTTCCAAGATGCCACCTCCCACTCATTTTGGGCAAGCTATCAATGGCAGGCGGACTGATATCAGTGACAAATAAAAGTTTTAATCATACTCTGATTTTGTGATTCTTCATTTTGATGACCTGAGCTTTGCTAACAAACTTGTGCCTTTTACGAGCTGGGGTCATCCTACAGCACTTTATGAACATCTAGCTACTCTTTAAATATATTTATTTTCTAATGTTGCTATGTAGGCAACTGTGGCAGGCAATTTGGGCACAGCAATGTTGTCCCACAAACAGCAATGATATGAATGAATACTGTTTTAATGGAGCTAATAAAGGGATAAGTGCTGGTCAGCACTCCCAAGAGAATTCCTCTGCTTCTCCGCACACATGCCATGGGACCCACCTGAGCAAGCAGGCAAGTCATGCGCAATATGGTGTAGCATTCCCTCAGCATTGCACTGAAATATCAGCCTCAGTTATATGCACTTAGAACCTGGTGTAGGACTTGAACCCACACACCTTCTGAGTAAGGCTAGAAGGTTACCACTGACCAAGCTGACACTTACCAAGGAAAGCTTTATTTTTGCACAAACACAACCTTACTTTTTGCGAAGTAGCCAAGTTATTTGTCTATGTGCATGTTTACTTCTGTATTATAAAATAATGAATTTACATTTCTGCAGCTATCTTTAGTATTCCAGACTCTATGCAGTTCCAAATGTTTGTTACCATTGCACCTTAAGCAGTTGTGACTTTGTCAATTAACACCAAATTGAAGCAGATGTGCTGTGTTTCTTGCAGTACAAGAGAGATTTTATTTAGAATGCAGATAGCCTTGGGTTAGATTGAGTATAAGATTCTTCTCAAATGTAAAAACCTGTTTAAAATTATTTGGAAAAATTGGTTTAATTTCTTTCTTAGTACTGTACACTCAAGCAGCTCATTACTAAGGATACCTGTTCTTTGCAAATTTGTAGGGTTGGAGGGTACTCATTTGCACATAAATAGCCATTAACTGATGTATTCCCAAAGCAGGCTTGTTCTTAGTGGCAATGGTGACCTAAATTACTCGCTAATTTTTCCAAAATTATTTCAAATTTTTTCTTCTAACTTGAATATGTTTGGCTAATGCGTTTTTGCTTCACGGTTAAAATATAATTTGAATGTAGAATATTTAAATATGGTAATATTGTCATTGAATCAGCTAATTTTTGAAAATATTAGAAGAATTAAGGTATTGAGATTCATCAGCTGCATTAAGTAATTAGAATAGAATAATGTCCCTGTATAACTGCTTTTCAGTATAAAAGGACATATCACATAACCCCAAGGAGGCAGGAAACAATACAGCATTTTATGAACTTAATATCATCATGAGTGTGTGCCAGGTTCATGGACCTCATTTCATTAACCTGACTGACCCAGATGATCTTGCTGTTGTACCCTCATCCTCATTTATGTCTTGCCAAGTATGAATCGCCCTGTTCAATTTTAATTCTGTCATCTTCCTTTCACCTCCTCAAACCCCTTGTGAGCCACTATTACCACTACTCCTCAACTGGATGGAGAGAATTCCATCCACTCAAGTCATTTTCTTTTCGACAATAGGATTTTTCCAATGATATTCAAGATGGCCATCAGTGCTTAATTATCATTTTTTGGTAGATTTGTACTAATTTCTAACACCAGCTTTACGTTATATGGATCGATCCTTTTTAAAATGTATATTATTTCTCTGAAATTTCAAGTAGTGTCTCAACCAAAGGGCTCGCTTTTAAATAATATATATTAACTTGCACAATATTCAGTGTGTAAGCATTGTGAAAGAATGGATTTCATTTGAAAATTATTTTTTTATCAAAGCGTCTTTCGCTCTAAAATTTTTAAAATTTATGCTTCCAGGATAATCTAGTGAGCAGTTAGCTTTGGTGCAAGATCTGTCGAGCAGTTTGATGGACGGATGTTAAAGAATGTTAAAAAGAAAATAAAAGAACTTCAGATTTAGATTATATAATTAACAACTGGTCCTTCATTTAAAGCAATTGACAAAGCAGATAAATGATTCTGACGGTTTATCAGAATCTAATTATAGTATATTGTTTTCCATCGTTACATAGAGCAGCAAGAAGCTATTTAAATCTTGCTGAAAACTGTATTCTGTTCATTCATATATTGATGGGCTGAATGGCCTCCATCTATGCCATCATGAGTCCTTGTAAAATAAAGTGGTTTGTTGATTTATGTTCAACTTTGTTTCACTAAAACACTTGCAGTCTATCTCCTGAAAGAGTGGGGTATACATATAATGGCATGTGAGTGATTACAGTATTTAGTGTACACAATGAGAGGATTTATTGTTCCAGTTCTCAGTTCATGCTTGGTTTAACTGCATATTGGGCAGTAAAGTCACTGCAGCTAAAGCAGGGTGTTGGGGCGGGGACCGGGTTTGGGGGGGGGGGTGGGGGGGGGTGGGGGTGCGAGCGCGAGCGTGAGGTCCACTTACCGGAGTGAGTGGGTAGTGACACTGGCCAAAAGGGAATATCCAGTGCACACTCAAATTGGGTTCCAAAGCAGGAAGAGGCTGAAGAGCCTATACTGTTTGATGGAGAGGAAAGGGACAGACTTTACTTGTTACATATGGAGGGATGTACTGGTTTGTGTGAGTGGTTTAGATGGTTCACTGAATTTTGGCAATATCACTTTTAGAGTACAGTGTGTTTTCTCACCCCTATTGCATGCTTGTATCAGAATCACTTTGATATTTTACCTAAAATTTTATTGAGGATACATATGTAAGTAGCACTTTTATTAATGGGAAGTGCAAAATCTGTTGCTTGTGCTTTAAGCAGGATCTACAGTGGGTGTGAACTCACTTATTCATAAAGTGCTTGAAAGGCTGCTGTGACTGTGATTATTAACAGAAGTGAGTACTGCAGAAGATTATTCAGACAGCGATGAAGCAGAAGACTATCTCCTTAAGGGGAAGACTTAGAAATGATGGTTATGCTGGCTTTATCAATACATGCTGATACTTGCGTAGAAAAGGTTTTATTTGCCTGGTTCCTCAGTGTCTCAGTTGTGTTTAATAAAAGTCTTATGCAACATGACCATAGCAACTGGATAAACGTGAAAGCTGTACTCTGCAGTAATACCTGGATTAATGAATTCAGGAATAATCAATAGTTCCAGCTCAATATAGATTATGTGCAACCTTGCTCAGAGGAGTCTAATGTTAGAAAATTACTGAAGTGTCCAACAGGCAGAAGCACTGTAAAACAGCAGCCTCCACAGTGGTTTCCTTTGATCCTAAGGAATGAAAGGACAGAAGGATCAGCTCAGGCCTAAATGAGATTACGGATGGTTCAGGAGCTTATCTGGTCTAATGCTAACTAGTGTGGCTTTGCTCATCCAAGGGTTTTTGCAGCAGACACTCTTTATCATGTATCATCATTCTGCTTCACAGTGGCAGACACTAATCCCTCCTCAGCCTCATCCAGTTAACAGCTTCTGGGCGAACTGGGCTGAGTGCAAACGGTGCTCTCCTCCTGGGTGTAGGATGTACCTGACATTGTTTCACACCCAAGTACGTTTGATGTGGGAAGACAAGATAATAGGAAACTTTAACTCTTTCCTGCTCAAATAACCCAAGAGTGAGCTGGCACAGACTGATCATTCCATATGGCCTGAAGTATGAAGGATCCAGCCAGCTTCAGTCACTCAAATATAGGAAATTTTAATCATTCAAATATAAATGCATTCTTCATCACTTACACGGCTCAAGGCAAGTTTAAGTTATCCAAAATTTGTTTGGCTGCCATTAGAGAGGGGGATAGAAGAGGAAGGGGTGGGGGACAACACGGTTTGCAATATTGATCAAGGAATCAATTATAGCAGTGAGGAGGGATGATCTCTTGGAAGGATAATCAAATGAGGCTATAAATGTAGAAGTAAAAAACACAAAAGGGGCAAACACACTGTTGGGTGTGTACTATAGGCCCCCAAACAGTCAGGGAGAGATAGAGGATCAAATATGTAATCAAATTTCAGAGAAGTGTAAGAATAATAGGGCAGTAATAGTAGGGGATTTTAACTACCCAAATATTAATTGGGATAGTTTTAGTGTACAAGGTAGGGAGGGATCAAAATTCTTAAGTTGCATCCAGGAGAACTTTTGTAGCCAGTACGTAGAAAGCCCAACAAGAGAGGGGGCATTCTGGATCTAATATTCGGAAATGAGCTTGGGCAGGTGGAAGGCGTATCAGTGGGGGAGCATTTTGGAGATGGTGATAATAACTCAGTTAGATTTAGGATAGTTATGGAAAAGGATATGGTTGGGAGGGAATAAAAATTCTAAACTGGGGAAAGGCTAAGTTTACTAAGATGAGATATGATTTGGTACAAGTGGACTGGGAGCAGCTACTTGCAGATAAAACTGTGTCAGAGCAGTGGGAGGCATCCAAGGAGGAAGTAGCAAGAGTACAGGGCAAATATGTTCCAGTTAAGACAAAGGTGGGGATCAAATCCGAAGAGCCCTGGATGTCTAGGGACATAAAGGTTAGGATTAAGAAAAGAAGAGAAGCTTATGGCAGATACCGAGGGCTCAATATGACAGAGTCCTTAAGAGGGGCATAAAAAGTGCAGAGGGAAAATTGAAAAGGAAATTAGGAAAGCTAAGAGAGTGCATGAGAAAGCATTGGTGGATAGAATAAAGGAAAACCCAAAGGAGTTTTTAAAGTATATAAAGAGCAAGAGACTAACTAGGGAAAGAGTAGGGCCACTTAGGGACCCTAGAGGTTATCTTTGTGTGGACCTGGAAGACGTATGTACAGCCCTCAATGAACACTTTGCATCGGTTTTCACAATGGAAAAGGACAACACAGGTATAGACATCAGGGTGGAGGACTGTGAAGTATTAGAGGGAAATTAACATAGAGAGAGCGAGGAGGCACCAGGCGGGTTTAGCGACCTTAAAAGCAGATAAATCCACAGGCCTGGATGAGATGTATCCCAGGCTGTTGAGGGAGGCAAGGAAAGAGATATCAGGGGCCCTGGCAGTAATTTTCAAATCCTCTCTGGCCACAGGTGAGGTGCTAACGTTGTCCCATTATTAAAAAAGGGAGGAAAGGATGGACCAGGAAATTACAGGCCAGTCACTCTAATCTCGATGGTGGGAAAGTTACTAGAAAGAATTCTGAGGGACAGAATATATCTGCATTTGGAGAGATACGGCTTAATCAATGATAGTCAGCATGGATTTATTATAGGAAGGTCATGTTTGACAAATTTGATTGAATTTTTTGAGGAGATAACTAGGAGTGTTGATGAGGGTAATGCATTTGATGTGGTCTACATGGACGTTAGCAAGGTTTTTGATAAGGTCCCTCATGTCAGTCTGGTCAAGAAAATAAGAGCCCAGGGGATCCAAGGCAAAGTGGCACGTTGGATCCAAAATTGGCTGAGAGGCAGGAAGCAGAGGGTAATGGTAGAGGGATGTTTCTGTGACTGCAAGTCTGTTTCCACTGGGGTTCCACAGTGCTCGGCGTTGGGGCCCTTGCTGTTTCTGGTGCACATAAATGATTTGGACTTAAATGTAGGGGGTATGACCAAGAAGTTCGCGGATGACACAAAAATTGGTAGGGTGGTAAATAGTGAGGAGGATAGCCTTAAACTGCAGGAGGATATCAATGGACTGGTCAGGTGGGCAGAGCAACGGCAAATGGAATTAAACCCAAAAAAGTGTGAGGCAATGCACTTGGGGGAGGGCTATCAAGGCAAGGGATTACACTATGAATGGTAGGGCCCTGGAAAGTACTAAAGATCAGAGGGACCTTGGTGTGCATATCCATAGATCCCTGAAGGTAGCAGGCAGGTAGATAAGATGGGTAAAAAGCCATATGGGATACTTGCCTTTATTAGCCGAGGCATAGAATACAAGAGCAGGGAGCTTTATGCTGGAACTGCATAAGACGCTGGTTAGGCCACAACAGGAGTACTGCGTGCAGTTCTGGTCACCACATTATAGGAAGGATGTGATTGCACTGGAGAGAGTGCAGAGGAGATTTACCAGGATGCTGCCTGGGATGGAGAGTCTGAGCTATGAGGAAATATTGGATAGGCTGGGTTTGTTTTCTTTGGAACAATGAAGATTGAGAGGGGATCTGATAGAGGTGTGTAAGATTATGAGGGGCATAGATAGGGTGGATAGGAAGGTACTTTTTCCATTAGTAGAGTGCTCAATAACCAGGGGGCATAGACTTAAGGAAAGAGTAGAGGGCTAAGAGGGGAGTTGAGGAGAAGCTTTTTTCACCCAGGGTGTGATGAGAATCTAGAATTCACTGCCTGAAAGTCAGAAACTCTTGTAACATTTAAGAAGCATTTAGATATTCACTTGCATTGCCATAGCCTCCAGGGCTATGGGCCAAGTGTTGGAAAATGGGATTAGTGTAGTCCGTTCTTTGTTGACCAGCGTGGACACGATGGGCTGAATGGCCTCCTGTGCTGTAAACATCTATGACTGAACTGTAGTAATGATTGGGGCAGAAATGTAGGATTCTCTGGTGAAATGAAATTTCTTTTTGTTTGATAGAATAACAAACATAGACAAGGAGAACTTTTTCATTGTTGGTAAAAGTAAAATGCTGCGGATGCTGGAAATCTGAAATAAAAACAGAAAATGCTGTAAAAACTCAGCAGGCCTGGCAGCATATGTGTAGAGAGAAACAGAGTTAATGTTTCAAGTCCGTATGAGTCTTTAGACCTCTTCTGAGCTCTGAAGAAGAATCATCAGGACTCAGAACGTTGACTCTGTTTCTCTCCATAGATGCTGCCAGACCTGCTGAGTTTTTACAGCGTTTTCTGTTTTTATATCTTCATTGTTGGGTCTGCATGAACTGGCCATAATATGTAATGGTCTAATTGGATTTATTTATTATGTCTTATATCAGAATAGGCACACATTGTTAACCAATGTTCTGTGTTGTTCCATGGTACTGAGCTAATGGAAAGCAAGAATGATGAATTATACTGTGTTTCACATCGTTAGTGCACCCCAAAATGTTGTTAAGCCAGAGAATTCCTTTGAAGTGCAGTCACTGCTGTTATGTAGGGAAACAAGCGACTGTATTTCAAAAGCAATTTATTGATGTGATAAAATTCTGAGTTCTGAATGTTTTGGCAATTATGCTAATCACATTAATTAAAATGCTTGTCATTTTTTTCCCTTTTTAAAATTTGGCTTCTGAATATCATTGGAGCCAGAACTGGTTAGAATTTGAATTTGATTTAATTTCCATTGATCCATTGAATTATGAATAAAATAAAGCATGGAACAAGGGGGAGAAAAATGATTTTGACCATAAACTCACTTCTTTCGTCCCACAGTATGGGGGCATGAGGGATTTCCAAGGTCTTCCCAAAATGTGTGGAATGTTGATGGAGTGGCTGTGCCACCTAACTGATGCTGATGCCAGGAATCCTAGGTGAACATTGCATCAGGCCTTGAGAGCCCATGGATCAACCAAGGTGCCCCCTGGTTTTCACCTGCTGTCAACCTCTTTTTTTCAGACAAGAACCAGTTGGCTGGCAGTTAAAAATGAAACCCAGATTCTCTATTCCATTCATTTGACAAATAATTCTGCAAATTGACGATAGTTTTTTCTTCAAAGTTTCACTTTGTTTACTCCTTATACAAAACTGATTATTTCCTCATTTGCGGTGCTCCCCATGTTGCTGCGGAGAGGATGGAGGCAGGCTGCTCGCCTCTCTGGCTGTGTGGCTCTGAGGAACGTGGTGGCTGTCCTTGTTGTGCAGGGAACCGGAGGGATTCTGTATGAACTGCGCTCCCTCCATCTCTGCAGGGGCAGCCGTGGTCATTGCGACCTGTACCACAATTGCTAACTCTGACAGAGGGCTGGGAGAAGCTGTGAGAGATGAGGGTGCTGAAGGCTGCTTGGCACCCTCATTCTTCTCCTTGACATCATCACCCCTGGATATGCTTTCAGGTGGCCTGAAGGGAGTCAGCTGCTGGGGTGTAGCTGCCATCTTCTCCGTTTACTATTGTGCCCCCAGTGTAAGTGTCCTGTTTTGGGTACACATTTCCTCGTGTACTCCATGGAGGTCAATGCTCTTGTTATGAATGGACTGGTGCAGACTACAGTGTGCCTTGTACCTTGTGCAGAATCTCACACTGCTCATACATGCATTCTAGGTGCTGCCGCATGTGGCTCTCCATGAGACTGGCCAGCCTGTCCAGGAAAGAGCTCATGTGCTCAAGCCTCCGACACGAGTGAGCTTATCTGTGCCACTCTCAGAGCATGAGCTTGCATTGACTCCAGGAACTCCACCACATATCTGCTATAGTTGTTCCAAGTACGGAGTCCCAAACAGTCACTCTTCACAGACCCAACCTCAGTGCATACTGGAGCATCATCGTGGCTACCCTTCCTCCTCCAGGGGAATGCCTCTGACACTACCTCCTGCACTCTGGTGCTATGTGCCTCACCTAGTGACCCTGACTCCAATTCCACGCGAGAACCATGGATGTATCTGAGGTGAGGGATGGTGTGCTTCTCTGATGTGATGTTGTATCCTTGGGCATCTCTTCTGCCTCCTGATGCCCGAGGGATGACCCAGCTCATGGGGATGGCCGCACACCCACTGGCACCTGTGTAAGACATGAGGTGGTAATGAGCATTCACCTTTGAGATCCTAATGGCTATACAATCTTGTCTATACAATACCATCTACATCAGCCAGTGCTTGGCATTCAGTGATGTGACGCTTACCTCAAGGTCATTGCCTGCAGCCATTCTTGTGTACCCCTTCTTCTGGCTCCCAATCGACTTGCTCCCTTTGCCACTATTATGCTCATCCATCTCCCCCGTCACTTAACATCACCACCCCCACCAATGAAAGCATTCTGTTGTATTACACGTCCACGGCCAATTGCACTTGGAATGGGCGACACTCCATCTCTGAAGCTAATGTGCCCTGTCACTAGAGCAGTCTCCATGGTCCCCCCTTCCACGGCTCCTATTGCAGTGTCCCACCACCGGTGTGGCCCATCTCCATGGCTTTATGCACCCTCTTTTCCTGCGAAGACAAGAGGAACGTAGCAACATACGAGCAGGAGTAAGCCATTCGGTCCACCGAACCTCCTCCGCCATTCAATTAGATCATCTGTGGCACTTTCCCACTCTATCCACATATTCCCTGATGCCATTAGTATTCAGAAATCTATCAATTTTTGTTTTGAACATGCTCAAAGATTGAGCTTTCCTAGCCCTCTCAGGGAGAGAATTTCAAAGATTCACCACCCTCTGAGTGAAGAAATTCCTCCTCATCTCAGTATTAAATGGCTTGTCACTTATTCTGAGACTGTGTCCCTGGTTCTGGACTCACCAGCCAGGGGAAACATCCTACTGTAAGGAATATACATTTTTATTTCTGTTGGACTGTTGTAAAGAACACATCTTTTTTATTTTCTGTTGGACTTTGGATTAAAATTACATTGGCTGCAGTTTGAAAGACATGTCCACTGGAACAGGATGAGAGAGATATATACAATGTTGCAGTCCTGGAACAGAGTGTGCCATGAAAGTCTGGATGGTGCCGGAAAGGAGTCCTGGACCAAGGGAGCTGCCTGGCAACAATGTTTTAATTGGCTCCTGACCAGGTGACCAGATTTTATATGAGAGCAGTGCTGCAGAATAGCTCCTGACTTGAAAGTAAAAAGACCTAAAACCTCTCCTGTGTGTATAAGATTCCAGTAATTCTACAATAATAGCTAGCTGGCTTTTTCTCATATCTCTATAACCTGCTCTCTCTCTCTCTCTGAAAACCCCTGTCAAGAGGAAAAGGGGAAAATCACTCTTAGAGACATTGAAAGGCAAGTGTTCAATCAGTGAACTACTGGAAGACCACCTCATGTCATCAACAAAGAACTCAAAAGAATTTGGAAGACATTGATCAAAATCGGCCTATTGAATCCTATGATCCGGAATTGGTGCTATTGAACTATTTTACCCCACTTTTAAAATCAATGTTCTTGTGTGTCTTATGTGTTCTGTATGTGTGTGTATAGGGATTAAGAAGGGGTAGAGTTTAGGTTATAGAGTTAGAAATTAGCAGTTCATATTTATTTCTTTTGCCACTGCTTAATGACAGTTTGTTCAATAAACAGTTATTTACTTATTAAGTTTACAAACCTGGTGCTCGTATTCTGTTAACCTAAATTAAACAATTAGGTTTGATCAAACTTTTTTCACATTTGTTATGGCTTGAGGAGCAGTGGGGCTTGACATTACAACACACTATCCCCAGTGGGTCCTGACACTAACTACATCTACCCTGTAAGAATTTTGTAAGTTTCAATGAGATCACCTCTCATTCTTTGAAATTCTAGAGAATAAGGGCCCAGTCCTCAATCTCTCCTCATAAGACAATCGAACCATCCCAGGGATTAGTCTGGTGAACCAACAATGCACTCCCTCTATGGTAAATATATCCTTCCTCAGATAAGGAGACCAAAACTGTACACAATACTCCAGGTGAGGTCTCACCAAGGCTCTATACAAGTACAGCAAGACATCTTTACTCCTGTACTCAAATCACCTTGCGATGAAGGCCAACATACCATTTGCTGCGCCTGCTTGCTAGCTTTTAGTGACTCATGAACAAGGACACTCACGTCCCTCTGGATATCAACACTTCCCAACCTCTCACCATTTTAGAAGTTCGCTGCCTTTCTGTTTTTTCTACCAATGTGGATAACTTCACACTTATTCACATTACATTCCATCTGCCATGTATTTGCCCATTCACTTAGTCTGTCTGGGTCCCCTTGAAGCCTCCTAGCATCCTCCTCACAACTTACATTCCCACTTAGTTTTGAGTCATTAGCAAATATGGGAATATTACATTTGGTTCCCACAACCAAATCATTTATATAGATTGTGAACAGCTGTGTCCCCAGCACTGATCCCTGCAATAACCCACTAGTAACAGCCTATCATCCCTAGAATGACCCATCACGTGCTGTTAGAGAAAAGTTCACTGCTCTCATGACAAGGGCCAGAGACTTCAGAGTACTGACTCAGCTGCGTCCCCACCAGCCTTACCTACCAGTATTGCATTGTAGGGGTGGCGTGGGGATTTATATTGGGCCTGCAACACAATTTGTCCGCCTCCGTATCCAGGCCAATTTCTAACTCCACGGGCCCTTGAGTGTCTGCAGGCCTGTCTCCCTCATGAATCTGCCTCCCCAGCATGAATGTAGAATGGGAGGGCACCTCCACAATGGAGATGGAATCGCTTGGTCGGGAAAATTCCCAACTCCCGATGCCTGTTTCTAAGACAAAAATCCGGTCCAACAAATCTGCACTTGCATCATAGGTCACACCCCTCTCTATCCTTCTCACCCAGTTCCTCCTCTATACACCCTTCTGTGGTCCCAGCTGCATAGGAGCCATCATGCTCCACAGGTCATCTCTTTCTATATTTATCCACAAATCCTTCAATTCCTTCATAAATTGGCCTAATAAATGTCATCCGAGTAGGAGGTCATATCTTTAAGCATAGTGACAAGTTAGCTGGGTGCACACAAACACAACACACTGAATTATAGATCAAATATCGTCAATTTGAGTATCTTTTGTTTGGATCAGATCAGACGACTCTACTGTCAACTGACCAAATATTTTGGAAGTGAAAAACAATTAATTATAGTTCAGCATAAATTAATATCATTAACGTGTAAGTTTCCCCTTTCTGGGGAAATGTTTAGCAAATTAAAAGTTAATTGACTATTATTCTCCCTGTTTGATTTCTCTAAAGGTTTCAATGTTGTTGGAGTTATCAATTGGTGTTTTTCAATTAGAGTAGAAAGTGATTATTCCTGTCCTGATTCTAGTCATATACAAATTTTTGAAGATGATGGGAACAAGTTGAGAAGACTGCTGAGAAAATAGAGGAATAAAGTACGAAAGCTAAAAAGGTTAGGTAAACCTTTGATAAACCTCTGGCTAGGCCTCAGTTTAATTCCAATTGTGTCCAATGCTGAGCACTGCTTCCCTTAGGAAGGTTGTCATGGCCTTGCAGAGGATGCAAAAGAGATTTACCAGACTGATTCTAGGGAGGGAGGACTCCACTTATTTGGAGTGATTAGAGAAGCTGAGATTGTTAAGATGACATTTATTACAAGAACTCAAAACAATGAGGGGTTTTGTTAGAGTTGACAAGGAGGTGCTGTTTTCACCGGCAGGAGGACTAGTAACCAGAGGACACAGATTTAAGAAAATTGGAAAAATATTTTCCCAATTGAAGATGAGGAAAGCCTTATGCAATGAGTTGTTGTGTTCTAGAATGCATTGCCTAAAAGGATGGTAGAAACATATTCAGTATTAACTTTCAAAATGAAATGGATACTTGTGAAAACAGTAAGGTTTAATCAAGGTATTGCAGTTGATGTCTTGTAATAGAGAAGCTGATGAAGGTAGTGCAGTAGATTTTTGTATATATATATATATATATATATATAGGCTTTTGTAAGTCAAGTGATAAAGTGCCACACAGAAAGCTTATGAAGAAGCTGGAAGCCTGTGGAATTAAGGGGAAGGTGGTGTGCAGTTACAACATTAACTTAGTGACAGGAAGCAAAGGACAGTGGTGGATTAATGTTTTTGAGACTGGGAGATGGTGAGCAATTGTGCTTCCTCTAGGTCAGTTTTGGATCCATTATTCTTCTCAATTTTTATAAGCAACCTAGACTCAGGTGTAGGTAACAGCATTATACAGTTTGCAGATGTTACCAAACTTGGAAAGTATTAAGTAGTGATGAGGATAGTTCTAGGTTTCAGGGTGACACAGGCAGGATGGTTAAATGGACAGACGTGTGGCAGATGGAGTTCAACGTGCAGAAGTGTGAATTGATGCATTTTGTGAGGATTATTTTAGAAGGATAGTGTACACTAACTTCACTAACTCTGGGTCAAAATGCTAGAACTCCCTCCCTAACAGCATTGTGGATGTACCTACACCACATGATCTGCCGCAGTTCAAGAAGGCAGCTCACCACACCACCACCTCAAGGGCAACCAGGAATGGCCAACAAATGCTCAGTGATGCCCACATCCTGTGAAAAAATAAAAAAAAAACTAAATGACACAATTCTGAAAAGTGTAAATGACCAAAGAAGCCTTGGTGTCGATATATATATACAAGGTGACATGGTAAGTTGATAAAATGCTTAAAAAGCATACGGGTTTATTTAATTTACAAATAGAGGAACAGAATATAACAGCAAAGAGATTGTGCTAGAGCTTTATTTATCACTGGTTAGGCCTCAGCTGGACTATTGGGGATAACTTTGGGCAACACATTTCAAGAAAGATGTAAAGGCCTCAGAAAGGAAACAGAAGAGATTTACCAGGATGACACCAGGGCTGAGTAGATTCACTTATGAGGAGAGGTTGGAAAAGCTACAACTGTTCTTAGAACAAAGAAAATTAAGATGTGACCGCTTCTCCACCAACAACAAGGCACAAATGAAGAGTGTGATGGAATACTCTCCACTTGACCTGGATGACTGATACTCAAGAAGCTTGATATCATCCAGGATAATGCAGCCTGCTTGATTGGCACCTCATCCAACACCTTAAACGTTCACTCCCTACATCATCAGAAAACATGACTACAGTATGTACCATCCAGAAGATACACTGCAGCAACTGGCTAAGTCTTCCTCAACAGCACCTCCCAAAACGGTGACCTCTACTGCCTGGCTAAACAAAGCAGCAGGAATATGGCAACACCTGCAAGTTCCCCTCCAAGTCACATACCATCCTGACTTGGAAATGTATCACTGTTCTTTCAGTGTTGCTTTTTGTGTGTAACTCTAAGTTCATCATCCTCCTTTTAAAATTATTTAGAGAATCGGCTGCATTGTTGCTGGGTCAGAATCCTGGAACTGATTGCTTAAGAGCACTATGGGAGTAACCTCTCACCACACGGACTACATACGGTGGCTTATTGCCTCTTCCTTGACATTAATTAGAGATGAGCAATGAATACTGACCTTGCCAGTAGCACGCTTAGCCTGTGAAAGGATAATTTTAAAAAAAGAGAAAAACTGTCCCATCTGGCAAGAAGTCATAGATTTTAAATTTTTGGCAAAAGATCTAGAGCAGAAATTAGATTTTTTTTTCACTGTGAGTTGTCAGGATCTGGAATACTCTAGCGGACAAGGTAGAAGCTGATTCTCTAAATAATTTTAAAAGGAGGATGATGAATTTAAGAGTTATGCGCAAAAATGGGAGATGGCTGCTCTTTCAAGGGAACAAGCACATGCCCAACAGGCCTCCTCCCATAACTTTCTCTGATTCTGTGAAAATGAGAGATTTGCAGTGCTGGGAAAGAACAAGAGAGCCAGACTAATTGGACACAAAGAATGGCACAGGCACAATATGCAAAAAGCCCCCTTCTGTGCTATAAGATTCAATAGGCAGAGTTTTCCTAAGGCTTCAGGACCCCGATGTTGGGACCAAATGGGGGTCCTCAGCCCGCTCTTGCCAGCAGAGAGACAGGCTAAGAAGCTATTAAGGACAGCAGGCTATCAGAGGATGTCAGCTTTACAACTTCAGCAGCCCCGCCATAGTGCTGCTAAAGCAGGTTAGGGATCATGAGGGCACCGCGTAGAGGCACCTTCACTGCTCTGCACATGAAATATTAAAAAGCCATGACCTATACTGGCAGGTGAGTCGTCATGGAAGGGAGAGTCCTCCACTGCATCTGACTTGGCTGCAATTGTGGACTTTCGTGCATGTAATCATGAATTAGTGGCATGGAGCCTCCGGTTCTGTTGGCACCCCCGGTCTGCCGCAGGGAGGCCACTCCAGTAAGCTGGCAGACCCCACATGTGACGGGGGGGGGGTGGTGCTCTGCAGCTGACAAAAGCACAAGTACCGCAAAAGGGACTTAGACATGTAAACTGGCTGTCCACCTCTGTGGTGCAAGCAGCTGGTCTATTTTCCAGGAGACCCCTCCTGGCCTCCGAGCCCGTTGATCCTAGTTTGAAATTTAACTAAAATTAAGACATAACAGAAAGGGAAAAGTACATTAAAATAGTTGGTAAATTTTGTAACAGTAATATTTTTTGAGTTGTTTGAATAAAGATTTCAGAAACATAGTTAGCCCTTTTACTTTGCTTTGTTACCCATAAAAGTTTTCCATTGAAAATGACCCCAAAGTACAGATTTGTGGTGTTTACGCACAATTGCTGACAGGAGTAGCTCTTTACATTAGCACTGTTCCTACCAAGTACTTAGATCTATTGCATTGGCTGTCGGATTGGAACCAAAACCATTACATGAACTTCTTCACATAGGACACCTCAGCTGAATGTGACCAGAAAAGATCTTGTTCGATTGCATTGTGGGTAAAGACCTGTTTTAACCAGTGTTGAGAAGAGGAAAGAGTTGGCCAGGACTCTCACTCCTGATCACAAACAGCTGATGATACAGGAATATATTGCTGAATTGGTTTTTGATCTGACTTCAGTGGTATTGTCCCTAAAATTGCATGGTTTGTTAACATTAGCTATTTGGAGGAGCTTACGAAGAGCTGTCATTTAGGCAAAGTAACCAGAGAGTTGCTAATAGCCATTCCTCTGTGCCCCAGCATTAATCATGAGAGGAAGGGAAGTGGAAACGAATTCTGAAAACTAATTCAGGTAATAAAGTTGAGCATCTCTTGATTTGTGTTGGAACAAAAACAGGAAAATTTATGAGGAAGTTAGCATAAAATTTATAACACTGTGGTGAGTCTAGATAAAGACAGTTGTTCCTTTTTCCAATGGAGCTATTCAACAAATAGCATCAGGTGCCTGAAGTGTAAGCTGTTTTTTAAAATTGATCAGAAATGTGCTTTTTTTCAAAAAGAAGACCACAAACAATCGATTTGTAATTATAAAAGCTTGTTTGTCAATTTGTCTGTTTGTGTTGGATGGCAGCTTTCTCTCTTTAACAACATTGGAAGCATGGCTGCCAAAATATACCCACTTAGGGGGCTCACACTGTGGAGCAGGCAGACTGCCCATAATTTCATTGAAATCACTGGATTGAATTCAGTCCCAACAGTAATGTGCAGTGGCAGCCTGAAGTTTCTGAGCAGGGGAGCCACTCTTTCTAAATGTGTCTAGCCTCAGAGGTTCCCAGCAGTTTTGAAGGTCGTCCTGATGGGTAGCAAATCATATTATGCTGTATTCATATATCTCAGCTGCAACTCTACAACATTGTTTATGGAATTTAATAACTCAAATGCAATAATACTGTGTGAGTGTTAATGTAGAGTCCCAGTTGACTTGACCAGAAGATAAATGGAAGAAGAAATAGTGGCACATTTCTATAGGTTGTTTTTAATAAGCATGTTATTTAGTTTATCAGCCTGCTGGTATAATATGTTCCAACCTACTCTTCCAGACAGATTTGTTAATGTCTCCTTTTCTACAGGAACATTGATTCCCTGCAGACATATCGGTATTAAACCTCTGGAAACTTGCAACTTCAGAATTAGATTAAGTAGCAGAAACACTACTCTTGCAATAGGAGAAAATTGAGTGTGTTATTGAATTCATGCCACATTGTCTCAAAATGAGATATAGTATTATATAGTGGCACTGTTTCCCTATAACATGCAACCAAACGTGGCTCATGATTGTTGAATTTGATTGTTGACAGTCCCACATGAGAGGATATTGGAGTCAGTCTTATCATGATTATTGTATTTTTTTCAAATTCTAATGATGAAGTTTTGTTTATATTGTACATTTGGCTTTTAGCTTTAGTAGAAAGGAATGTCAATTTCACTAGTCTTCAATGAAGTCCTGATAAGCCAAATGTATTGGGTCTTATTTCAAAAGTTGAACATGTTAATTTTTGGGGGTTTTTTGTGTTTGAAACATAACTTGGAGAAGGCAAGTGTTTTTCCCTGGATTTTTGAAAATGTACCCATACAAATGAACACGGAAGATATTTGTTTTAATTATTGCTACGCAGGGATATGCAAGTCAAACACATTGAGGAAATGAAGTAGCTTAATTGATATTGAAGTGCACCTTTGTTCATTTTAATTCTCTTTAGTACCGCAGCAGCATATCTCAACTCAAATTATAAACATAATATTTCCAAGTGTTCCTCATTGGTGTTTTGGGGAAGATTATTTTCATCATAGTGAGATGAAGTAACGTGCAGTTGGAATAAATGAAGGCTCTGTAACACAAATAATGCCATTCTATTTCAGGTGTGTAAAGACGGATAGGAAGGCATCTTTCCCAGCATTTTTGCAGAGGTGATGATGCCTCTTTCCAAGTTTTAATTTTATTTTATTAAAACTACTTAAGATGTTAGATGTTCTGGGGCCTTGACAGTTCATGAGAGGCAAGACTTCTTTTCCCCAGTTAGATTTTTTATTTTGCTAAGATCTCACTGGTCTCCCAAGCTGCATCCTCTATGAACTGCCAACTCCTCCAAATCTCTGCCACTGGTGAACTGAAACAATGGGTTCATAAGTGGAGCCTGGAGCTGACAAAACCAGGTTATCAAATGAATAAATGTCACATCCAGCAGCTGTTTCCCTGCATACTCTCACCTGTCTTGAAAGTATCACATAACTACCTGTACTGCGAACAGTTTCTTGGGTTTGCTTCGACTCCTTGGTTCCATGGAGTGGACTAGTACATAGCAAGGTGCAATGATCAAGTTCAAATCTGAGTATGCCACACCAGGTGTATCATATAAGATAAAGATATTTCACTGAAGCACCAAGTGACTTCTCTGCCTCACTTCCCTATATGGGATTCCTTCATTTTTGCTGATTTCTATCTGATGTACTGGGTTTGTTAAGCCTGGTGCGATACTTAGTCCTCTTCCAGTATAACTTTTCACGATGATTCAGGTAGCATCATGCCAGTTAGTGGTGATGGTAATGCCATGGCATTGCCAGTTTTATGCAGGCCAAGAATTGGGCTATTGCTTCCACCCCCTTGTTAGTAAAACAGCCATGCATTATATAATTGGGACAGTTTCCTCTGAAATATGCATTAGCTGTCACAATGGATCATGTACTGCTGCATACCATGAAAGCAATGTATGACAACACGGTGTAATCAAAAGAACAATCTCAAAGAAAACAACATATCAGCAGGTGGGTGAAACAAATGTATGAGTGGTCCTGGAGTACAGATTAGGTATAAAATTGGCCTGAGAGTTGGATAAAATAACACCATAGAATTCATCATATGTATTTAAATATACCCTTAAATGTGTATGACTATAATTTAATCCAAGGATTTTGAAGATAGCATATAGTGTCACAATTTCTTTACAGCGCAGAAGGAGGCCATTCCGCCCATCGAGTCTGCAGTGGCTCTCTGAAAGAGCATTCCACCTAGCTGAACTCCCTTGCCTTGTCCCTGTAACCCTTGCACGTTCTCCCTTTTCAGGTAGCAATCCAATTGCCTTTTGAATACCTTGATCAAACCTGCCTCCACCACCCTTTCAGGAAGTTTGTTTCAGACTCCAAAATTTTCCTCACATCATATGCCAATTATTTTGAATCTGTGCCCTCTGGTTCTTGATGCTTTCTTGAGTGGGATCAGTTTCTCACTATTTACCCTGTCCATACCCCTCAGGATCTTGAATAGCTCTATCAAATCTCCTCTCAGCCTCCTTTTCTCCAAGGAAAACGGTCCCAACCTCTCCAATCTATCCTCATAGCTACAGTTCTTGTGAATCTCCTCTGTACTCTCTCTAATGCCTTCACATCCTTCCACAAGTATGGTGCCCAGAACTGAATGCAGTACTCCAGATGAGGCCTAACTAGCGTCTTATACAAGTTTAACATGACCTCCTTACTCTTGTACTCAATGGCTCAATTAGTAAAACCTAAGATACTAAATGCTTTATTAACTGCCCTCTCAACATGTCCTGCCATCTTCAATGACCTATGTACATATACACTGAGGTCCCGCTGTTCCTACACCTCCTTTAGAGGCTCTCCCTTTATTTTATACTGTCTCACCATATCTCTCCTGTTAAAACAAATCACCTCACACTTCTCTGCATTGTACTTCATCTGCCACTTGTCTGCCCAATGCACCAATATTTTTCTTGGATACCAACATGTCCTTTTGAAGTTCAAGACTATTCCCATCACAGTTGACAACATTTCTAATCTTCGTATCATCTGCTACTGTTTATTTAGTGGAATTTTGCGTTTAAAAGAAATAAATAAAATTATCCCGTAATTCATATAAACCAACTCCAAATCCAGACATAGTCTGTAGTCGCAAAGGGCTGGAACTCTTAACTCCTTCATTACACTGCAGCCTTATAATCACCCATAGCATATTATGCAAAATCCGAAACTATAAGGATATAGGAATTTTATAAATGGTTATTTATTTCGTATCCATCCCTCAATATAAAAAAGTAGTGATCATGTTTGGTGCCCTAGCTGAATGTGCTGGATAGTGTAAATGGGGGGAGATTGTGGTGTAGTGGTAATGTCAGTGGACTTGTATTCAAGAGGCCCAGGCTAATGCTCTGCAGATGTGGGTTCAAATCCCATCATAGCAGTTAGTGGAAATTAAATTAAATTAATAAATGCAAAATTGGAAAACTAGTCTCAATAATGGTGACTATGACAATAATCATTATGGTTCACTAATGTCCTTTAGGGAAATCTGCCATCCTTACCTGGTTCTGCCCACGTGACTCCAGACCCGATGTGGTTGACTCTTAACTGCCCTCTGAAATGGCTAAGCAAGCCACTCAGTTCAAGGGCAATTAGGGATGGGCAACAGATGCTAACCTTGCCAGTGATGCTCACATCCATGAAAGAATAAAAAGAATGTATTCTACACTTTAAGTGAAAGTATTTATATTAGATACAGTATGGCTGTGGAGATGCATACCTTCGCAAATTGGTGTGTAATGAAAATGAGTGACAATGTGTCTGCTCCATGAACAAATTTATTTCAGTAGTTAATTTTGTTACGTTGTAAATTTAGAAGTATGATAACTGTCTGTAGGTTCAAGATCACCTGTATAGTATAAGGTAAAATCTGTCTTAATAATTGCTTGTTTAGAGAGAGAGAGAGCAAGCAAGCATTTAAAGAACCCTCCCAGCAATAAATGATTCAGAATTGCACATGTAATAGGAGATTCTCAGTGACTTAAGAATAGTCCCAAAGGGGCTTTGCAGGTAGATTTGCTGTGTGATATAGGTTTTAGTATGGTTACATTTTAGTTTATATTTTGATGGGGATTTATTAGTATATTAGGAATGCATGACAGTTTTAAAAAAATCTAAATATAGAAAAGCGCCATGGAATATGTAATCTGGCTCGGAAGTGTTCAGTTAACTGAAATTTAAACAGCTGGTGCCACTAGAAATTGTTCTATTTCAATTTATGTTCATTTAATAGAATTGACTATGTCAAACAGCATTCAAAATAACTGCTCGGACGTCATCACTTATCCCTTTGAGTTCAATTTTACAATCTCTTCTATTCTCGATTCTCCATTGTAAGTTTGACGATTACTTTCTGAGTGTCATCCTCAGACTAGACTCTACTGTCTATTGTCGCTGCCTCTTGCCTTCACAGCAGGAGGTGCTGCTTCTCAGTGGATCAGTTCTTGATTGCAGCTGATATGTGATATGGGGAGGAAAATGGAACAATGAACAATAAAGGAACAGAAAAATTGCAAGAAAGCCTAACCAATGAATCAGGGAAAGCAGAAAAATAGAAATGAACAGAAAAGGTAGAAGGTATAATACCTGGGGAAAATAAGATGTGTATTTTTTTTTCCTGGGCTCTGTCAATTATTGAACATGTAATTAGCTATGTCCAGAACTTAACACTCCTTACAGGGCTCAAAATATTTTTATTTTTTTCATTCATCTCTCCACAGGAGTATACACAAGCGCTCAATCCAACTCCTTCAGCAGACTCGTGTGCCTTCACACAGCGTTCCTGTTCCATTAGTTGCCAAAGAGCGCCACCTAGCTATCGCCAGTGCTCTCTGGAGGAACTTTTTCCCTTTTGTGAAGAGCCAAAGACTGTCACAGACACCTTCTCCACAAATAGCTGATATTGCTGCAGGTCAGTGTGATTCTCATTCCAGAGCTCTGTTCCAGTTCTCAGCATTTGAAAACTGCCTGATACCCACATAAAACTGTTTGAAAGAGTAAGAAAAATTGCTGTTTCTACCTGAACTCTGTAGGAGATAACACGCCAAATGTGACATCACCACCTCAACCATGTTATTTATATAGTCACATTACACCTGGAATCACAACCTCTGTAATGAGGGAACAGAAACTTTGCTGTCACTGTAAATAACTGGTTAGATTGATTTGGAATATGTCAGCTGTGAATCTTCTGCAGTGGGTGTGTGAATTGACACAAGTTGACATATATACAAATGTTTATTAGTCTGCAAAATACAATAACTCCTGTTCACATAAGATTCAAGTATTTTATGTTATAAATATAATTAATATCAGAGTGATTATAAACGTACTGTTATTGAGTTCAGATGACAATTATCACTCAAGTTAAACTCATTCTGAAGGACTGATTAGATTTCTCCTTTGTTATAACTCCCAGTTATTAATTATTATTCAGAGAGTGCAAAGTTTCCTTGACAAAATGTTAATTTAGTTAGTTAAGGAATCTGGTTGGCAGCTAGTATGGCTGCTTCAGCGCAAAAACACCCATTACTTTTTTCAATTTAACACACTCCATGGGTGACCTCGATTCAGTGCTGTATCGCAATTCTGAAATTAGGATCTATGTGGGGAGGCTGTAGAGACTTTTGAGGGGAAATAATGAAAGTGCAGGACTAGCCTTGAAGGGTGAGAGGCAATTGGGGGGAAGGGAAGGGGCAACATGGGTGGCCAGAGCCAGGCTTGGTGCGGGCTGGGAGGTTGGAGCAGGATGCAGTCACCACGCACAGTGTAGAGTGGGCTGGCTGTCTCACCTAGGAGAGGAATGTGCATGGAGGAGTGCTCAGAGCGGTATGATGATTTCAATAGTATATATTTTACTAATATGTAAGTAAATACCTGTTTTCTTAAAAGCGTTATTAAAACCCTCTTTTTTGTGTTACAATTTAGATTGAGGGTTGGTCAGTTAGTTTGGAAAGGGGTCCTTCAATCAATAGCATTTGAGAATCACTGTTGTGTTGGTTGTGCAACAGATGTTGCAATGCCCAATTGTACCAGCAAGAGGTCTGAAGCAACTTGGTACTTGGGCTTCATTGGCATGAAGGTGGCAAGCTGCAAAATACCAAACAGATGCTCCAAAGCAGCTTACTGGTTAGGGATAATGGAAAATTGGCCTGCTGTTTTGTAGAGCTAGCTGACAGTTCAGTCCGGTGTTGGGGTGGGTCAGTTGAAGGATGCTCGGGGGACAGTGGGAGCCAACAGTGATCTGCCCCCGTGGCCCCCTCAAAAATATTTCTTTTAAAATAAATTGCCCAGTAACTCTTAATACAGACTTGAAACATTAATCCTGTGATCTCTGCACAGATGCTGCCAGACCTGTTGAGTTTTTCCAGCATTTTCTGTTTTTATTTTATACTCGTAGCAAGCATGTATTCATTCTGGACTGGATTGCCTTGAATTGGCTTTGCAAACTTTTCTGTTCCACACTTAATGTAGTTACTAAAAGTCTCAGAAATGATTCACTGCCCTTGTGAAACCAATTTACATTAGCAGTGATTTGAATGTTAGATATTTGAATTAGTTTTAACCTCAATTAATCTCACACTGTGTTTCAAACAAAAGTTTAGGACTTTAATAGTAAAATTTGAAGCATTCTTTTTCAGGGTATACCTGTCAATATGGCACATGTTCAGATTTCTCTTCCTGACTTGCATATTGCTACTTTTATTAGGTATAGATTTCAAGTCAGCGGCTTTTTAATAACACAAACTTTGATTACTTTCTCTCTGAATACATAGGATATACTCTGATGCTTTTGGTCTGGCATGTCATGTTAGTTCATGCTTCTGTGTTCCTATTGGTTGTGTCACATTATCCTGTTTAGTATCTTCAGCTGATACTATTACATCTGGGAAGTTGTATGACCTCTATGCTCAGGCTTCTCACATAGGCACAGAAATCTGATTGGAAATATTGTAAGAAGCATTTCCTACGCAGCAGATTATGTAACGTAGATGAGTCTAGTTATTTTTCAGTAAATACCTTAATTTTCTGTGCTTTAATATGTCACCGGCCTCACCATCGGCATTAAGTGCTCAGCTCCGTGCATAAAACAAAATGGTGACTGAAAACAATTAAAATATTTGGAGTTAGTTGATTGGTTTGCCTATTAAGCACATGCCAGCTGCTGCTAATTTACTAGCATTTTGAACTTCACGATTGGTGCTTTTCTTTCCCCTTTTGCTACATGCTGATTCCCTAACTGTTCGTCATGATGAGCTGCTGTTTTATGAATATAAAGTTGCTTTATGGTCAATGGGCTGGAACTGTGACTCAAAGATTTGCAAGTATAAGGTGTGATGGCTGAACCGTAACCAATGCACTTGTGTAGGAAATGCATCTTCTTATATGGATAGATATTAATGAGATTTTTAATAAAACAACATGCATTATATTCCAGGTTTTACGCTTCTGGCGATGGATATGCCTAGCTCAGCAGCATCAGACCTCCAGCCACAGCCTCTTATAACCATGGTACAATTATTTGGCTGGAATGACATGGTACACCCTCAGCTAGTTTGTAGATACCTCAGTCATCTAATTCAAAACAGGTATAACATTTTGATTATTTTTTTTCCCATGGTTCAGGCTCTGGGAATGGTCCTGTGTCTAACCTCCAGGTGCAAGGCAACTCCTTACTTTCACAATCAGGTGCCAGACACAATCCAGTGCTTGAAACTTCACATAGTCCTGTTTAAATTAGTAGTTGCAGCTTGGAACTGGTGTGTGCAGTTTGCAGCTCACTGAGAGAAGATAGCTAAAGTAAATGACAGTTAGATAACCCTGCACTGTAAGCAGAGTAAAAAAAAAACTAAAGTCATCATTCACCATATGGAATGTGGGTGAGGCTTAATCTCGGTTTGAATTTTGTGAGGGAACAGAAGGTGGAAGATTGCCTAGTATGACATTAGTGGAAGAATCTACAGTGGCCCTACAGAGACTTGTGACTTAATTATTTTGATGAAGAACTGGATTTCATTTTCTAAAGAAAAGTTACTGGTCTCTACAGGTATCATAAAATTGGGGGCTTGTGGCAGGATTTATAATCCACAAAAGGTGTACTAGGATATTGGCTAAGGCTTAAGCGAACCAGATTTCACAGTGAACATTTATTGTGTTTATTGAGAAGCAGTTATGGCATTGCCAATTGCTAAATCTTTTATGGAGAGGGAAGATTTATCCCTTGGTGATTTGCAACAATCAGCAATGGTTAGGTTAATAGAATTAGCAGAAAAGTTGAAGTTAGAGGTAAAACCAGAAGCTAAAAAAATCTAATAGTGAATATTTTAGCACATTATTTGGGATTGGAAGAAGAAAAGTCTGACCCAGATAGTACACAACTTGAGTTGGCTAGAATTCCATTGCAGATAAAGGAGCTTGAAATAGAAAAAGAAATGAAAAACATTTGGAAAAGAGGAAAAAGAAAGAAAAATACAAATCTTGAACTTAAACTCTAGAGAGAGAAGTTAGCAAGGGAAGGAAAAAAGAAATAAGGAAACAGACAAGAGTTTCAAAGAGAGGAAGAATCTTTGCCTTGTGCCTAAATTTACCGAGGATGGCGTTGAGAGATATTTTGTTTCATTTGAGAAAGTTGATACCAAACTAGGGTGGCCAATTGACATATGGACTCTTATTTTGCAAATTGGCAAGTCAATGGATGTTTATTCAAGACTTTTAGCAGAGCAATCTTCAGATTATGAGACAGTTAAAAATACAATACTTCATGTTCATAAACGTGTCTCTGAAACGTATCAATTAAAATTCTGGGTTCTAAAGAAAAGACAGAATGAAACATTTATGAAATATGTGGTTGTGGTGGTTTCGGACAATGGAACTTGAACAGAATTTTGAGAACATGAGAGGAGCCCTGATCTCAGAAGAATTTAAAAACAAGTTTTCCATTTGTTATTCAGACTTACGTTGAAGACCAGAAAGGGTCTAGAAATGAAGCTACAATTTTTAAAAATATATTTGTTCACTTTATGGGCTTCGCTGGCTGGGCCAGCATTTATTGCCCATCCTTAATTGCCCTTGAGAAGGTGGTGGTGAGCTGCCTTCCTGAACCACTGCAGTCCATGTGGTGTAGGTACATCCACAGTGCTGTTCGGAAGGAGTTCCAGGATTTTAACCCAGCGACAGTGAAGGAAAAGCAATATATTTCCAAGTCAGGATGGAGAGTTGACTTGGAGGGGAACTTCCAGATGGTGACATTCCCATCTATCTGTTGCCCTTGTCCTTCTAGATGGTAGTGGTCGTGAGTTTGGAGGTGGTGTCTAAGGAGCCCTGGTGAATTCCTGAATTGCATCTTGTAGATGGTACGCACTGCTGCCACTGTGCTTTGGTGGTGGAGGGAGTGAATGTGTTTGTAAATGTGGTGCCAATCAAATGGGCTGCTTTGTCCTGGATGGTGTCAAGCTTCTTGAGTGCTGTGGGAGCTGTGCTCATCCAGGCAAGTGAGAAGTATTCCATCACACTCCTGACTTGTGCTTTGCGGACAGGCTTTGGGGAGTCAGGAGGTGAATTACTCATTGCAGGATGCCAAGCCTCTGACCTGCTGTTGTAGCCACAGTATTTATATGGCTAGTCCAGTTCAGTTTCTGGTCAGTGATAACCCCCAGGATGTTGATAGTGGGGGATTCAGTAATGGTAATGTCATTGACCGTCAAGGGGCGATAGTTAGATTCTCTCTTATTGGAGATGGTCACTGCCTGACACTTGTGTGGCGTGAATGTTACTTGCCACTTGTCAGTCCAAGACTGGATATTGTCCAGATCTTGCTGCATTTGGACATGACTGCTCCAGTATGTGAGGAATCGCGAATGGTACTGAACAACATGCAATCGTCAGTGAACACCCCCACTCCTGACCTTATGAACGAAGGAAGGTCATTGATGAAACAGCTGAAGATGGTTGGGCTGAGGACACTAACCTGAGGGACTTCTGCAGTGATGTCCTGGAGCTGAGATGACTGACCTCCAACAGGCACAAACATCTTCCTTTGTGCTGGGTATGACTCCAACCAGTGGAGGGTTTCCCCTGACTCCCAATGACTCCAGTTTTGCTGGGTCTCCTTGATGCCACATTCAGTCAATTGCCACCTTGATGTCAAGAGCAGTCACCTTCACCTCACCTCACATGTTCAGCTGTTTTGTCCATGTTTGAACCAAGGCTATAATGAGATCAGGAGCTGAGTGACTATGGCTGAACCCAAACTGGGCATCAGTGAGCAAAATATTGCTAAGCAAGTGCTGCTTGATAGCACTGTTGATGACTCCTTCCATTACTTTACCGATGATAGTGAGTAGACTGGTGGGGCAGTAATTGGTTGGGTTGGATTTGTTCTCCTTTTCCGTACAGGACATACCTGGGCAATTTTCCACATAGCTGGGTAGATGCCAGGTTGTAGCTGTACTGAAACAGCTTGGCTGGGGGTGCAGCAAATTCTTGAGCATAAGTCTTCAGTAGTATTGCTGGAATATTGTCAGGGCCCACAGCCTTTGCACTATCCTTCAGCTGTTTCTTGATATTATATGGAATAAATTGAATTCAATGAAGACTGGCATCTGTGATGCTGAGGACCTCCGGAGGAGGCCGAGCTGGATCATCCTGGTTGGCACTTCTGGCTGAAGATAGTAGCAGCCTTATCTTTTGCACTGATGTGCTGGCCTCCCCCATCATTGAGGATGGGGATACTTGTGGAGCCTCCTCCTCCAGTCAGTTGTTTAATTGCCCACCACCATTCATGACTGGATGTGACAGGACAGCAGAGCTTAGATCTGATCCATTGGTTTTGCTTGAAAACTTAAAACAGAGTGTTTTAATCACATTTAATGTCTTTCCAAAATTAGACAACATTTGCTAAATAACCCTGTGTGCTAAGAACTATGCCAATTTAAGATTGTCAGTTGGGCTCGCAGTGTGGCACATTTGTGTGTACTGTAAGCTACATATATTAATAAAAGGCCCTGTTCTTTGCAGACAGAAAAATCATGTACGCATATTGCACCTGTTTCAGCTAAACAAAATAAGTGATTGCCATTCACTGACTCATTCCTCGGCAATGCCTTGACCAAGCAGGGTCAAGCTGCCTGGTTTAAATTTCAAACAAGCTTGGCAGTTAACTTCAGTCACCATCAATTGGCACATTCTTCATGGCAAAGCCTCTACCAATCAGAGTTCACTTGCCAACTAATCAGCATTGCAGTGATTCAACAAGGCAGCTCACTACCACCTTCTTGAGGGCAATTAGGAATGGGCAGTAAATGCTAGTCTAGCCAGCGAAGCCCACATCCCTTGAATGAATAAAAAAAAACTCTCGTCTCATACAGGATAAATTGTTGTTTTCCCCTTATATTGGTATTTTTGCAAAGTGCACTGATAAGCGCAAGACAAAAAGCTTCAACATGTCTCTTTCTTCAGCAATACTCAATTGCTTAGAATCATAAAACACAGAAGGCGGAATTCAGTCCATCATGCCTTTGATATAGCTTTCCAATTCATCTCACTCTGCTTACACTCGTCCAGCTATTATCACATTCTGCTTTCTATCCTTAATGTCACCATTAACACCTCCTTTAGCCAGTACCACCAACATCAACACCTCTTTTACCTTTTGTTTATGACAACTTTGGCAATCTCTCCTTTTCCCCACCTATCGCTGGCCTTCGATCCAGCTTCACCTGTTCTACCAAACCCCCCCCCGCCCTTAAACAGTATAAATTTCACCACATTTTTACTTCTCTTAGCCCCGAAGAAGAGTCATACTGACTTGAAACGTCAACTCTGTCTTTCTCTCCACAGATGCTGTCAGACCTGCTGAGTTTTTCCAGAATTTTTTGTTTTTGCTTCAGATTTCCAGCATCCACAATATTTTGCCTTCACCTCATTCTGCTGCTCTTTCCCTATGTGCAGCAAATCTTTCCTTTTTGAGCATATCCAAAATTACTATTGAATCTGCTTCCATAAACTATTAAGGCAGTGCATTCCAGATCACCATAACTCACTGAGGTCAACCATCATCTTAAATCTTTTGTCTTCTGGTAACTGACCCTCATTCCAGTAGACACAGTTTCTCATTTACCCTGTTAAAATTCTCACAAGTTTGATTATTTCTAATAAATCTCACAAGCTCCTCTGGTCCAAGGAGAACAATCCCAGCTTTTCTAGTCTCTCCATGTAACTGAAGCCCTTCACCCTTATTATACTGTTAGTAAAATTCCTCCGCACCCTTTCTTAATGCTTTGACATTCTTACCAAAGGCTTTTAAAATCCTCATCCTTGCCTCCTATTCCTTTCCTTGTCTTGCCTCACGTGTACCTTTTGTAAATCTCTCCAGCTTTACACTCCTCTCAGGCCCTGCTGTGGTCTGGCAGTAGATGTCTGTGCACCCCACCTATTTTCTGTTCCACCATCAGTGGGTGAACTTTCAGCAGGCTCAGACCCTTTCCCTAGATGTCCCTCAAATACACTCTGCTTCTCTACTTTGCCCATCATTCTTAAGGGTCACTTGTTCTAATTTATCCACTAAGGCTCAGCATCTTTTTTTCTCTCTTGGAAACACCTTAGGGCCTGGTTTATATTAAAAGTACAGTATGAGTGCAAGTTGTTATAAGATTGTGCAAGTAATCAATAAAACATTATTTTTGTAAAAATTGAAATGCATTGTAAAATCCAATTTGACAACTGTACAGAATCTTAAGTCAGAATGCTCTTGAATAAGAGAAAGCCATTCTCTTCAGCAAATCTCCACGGTAATTACAACATCCTAATCACTTGAAACAACCAAAATTGCACAACTACCTCATGCTGTGTGATGTATAAAATAAACCTGTTAGAGCCCAGACCATTCAGCCTCCAGCTTTATGCTATTGATGGCTTTATCTTTGCTTTTGTGGTTCATAACATTGACTGCAGCTCTCAGTTGTGTAGCTCTTGGAAGCACATAGAATCTCTGGTGGGTGCTATAGCCTTTGAGTTTCTATCAAAGTATACCCGTTCCTTTCCCTTTAAAATTTGCAAAACTAAATCTTTAAACAAAATTCTTATTACTTACCTTGAAACATATACTTTTTTTAAATCTAAATTTTAAAGACAAAAGTTAGGACTGAAAACCAACCTCAATATTTGAAAGGTAAACATGGGATTTTGTTTTTAATCACAGAATTGTTACAGCAGAGGGAGGCCATTCGGCTCATTGTGTCTGCACTGGCTCTCTGAATGAACATTTCACCTAGTGCCATTCTCCTGCCTTCTCCCTGTAACTTTGCACATTGTTTCTTTTCAAATAATCACCTAATTCCTTCTTGAATGCCTCGATTGAACCTGCCTCCACCCCGCCCAGGCAGTGCGTTCCAGACATGAACCACTCGCTGTGTGAAAAGTTTTTTCTCAACATCGCATTTCCTTCTTTTACCAATTACCTTAAATCTGTGCCCTCTGGTTCCCGATCCATCCACCAATGGGAACGGTTTCTCCCTACCTACCCTGTCCAGGTCATTCATGATTTTGAATACTTCTATCAACCTCCTCTCTGCCTTCTTTTCTCTAAGGAAAAGAATCCCAACTTCTTCAATCTATCTTCATAACTGAATTTTCTCATTCATGGAATCATTCTTGTAAACTTTTTCTGCACTCTCTGCAATGCCTTCACATCCTTCCGAAAATGTGGTCCCCGGAATTATACATAGTACTCCAGCTGAGATCTAACTAGTGTCTTATCCAAGCTCAAAATAACCTCCTCTCTCTTGTACTCGATGCCCCTAGCAATAAAGCTTGAGATACTGTATGTGTCAAACTGTTCTCTCGACAGAGAGAACAGGTCCTGCCATCTTTAATGACATTTGCACATATACACCCAGGTTCCTCTGCTTCTGCACCCCCTTTAGAGTTGTACCCTTTACTTTACATTCTCTTTCTATGTTCTTCCAACCAAAATGTATCACCTCACATTTCTCTGAATTGAACTTCACATCTGCCACTTATCCGTCCATTCCACAAATTTGTATATGCCCTTTTGAAGTTCTGCACTGTCCTCACAATTTACAATGCTGTTGGCAATCTGCTGATGAGACCTGTAAACCACCGAGTGATAATTTAGAACTGAATTTTATGCCTCTTGATAGGTGTTGGATGCACTTTTTCAAATCTATTCTCCAGAATGCAGATATATAGCACAATATTTGGATGTTATAACTGAGCTTTAATCCTGTCCAAAGCAGTTTCTGAAACGTCATGAAGGAAACAATAAATTGCAGATGTCCAACTGTTCCTTGATTTTTTTTCCTCCTCAGTTCTTTAGTGGATGCTCTGACAAACCTAGGATACAGCTCATACCAAACTTCATCAGTCCATTCTTGGTTTCGCTGTGTTTTGCAGCAGCATATGAATCAGCCTGTTGGCACGACAGAAAAACAAGACTCCACCCACACAGTTGGTAAGACATAGACTTGGAATCATTTGAATTGTTTAAAGATAAGGGAACGTTAATGGGAAGAATTGTTACCTGAACCGAGGTGTGAATTCACTAGAGTTCTTAGCTACAAAGTATGTTTCACTGTATTGCCACTGACTAGTAAAGTTCCAAAGTAAAATGAATGCGTTTGGTAGATATGCTGTTCTTGATGCTGCATGAGGTAAAGATTCACAATTCATCTCAGCAGCTATAATGCGTTTGCATCCACTTTGTAGCACAATACAACATGCTGAATACCCAGAATTTCCTTCATTAATGTGGCATACATGTTCACTAATGAGATAGATTCTGTAGCCTGTGAAACTCGGCAGTAACGTTGGCCACTTGTTATTCAACCAGCCCAATTTTCTTTTCTATTGATGTCGTTAGCATCTGAAATGCTCCCACCAGTTTTCTGCCTTGCATCTATCCCCTAGCATTATCTTTTAGTAACTTAGATTATGGAGCTATACTGCTCTGTTCTCTTATTGAAGCAAGGCATGCAACAGTGGCAGGTTAAGATGATAGAATTCCGTACCATATACTAACACCAAGAACTGTTCAGTTGCTTAAAACTGAGAATCATAAATGTCTTCCCTAATCTTCCAGCACCATGTTAACTTTATCCCCAGGCACTTAATGAAAGAAGTTTGTATGTTATACCCGTGACTTGCCTGAGGCAATTTTAATGAAGAAATGGCTGTGACATTACTCTTAGTATCTTTAAATTAAAGCCTATGTTTTCAGGAGCTTGATAAACAATCCTTTTCTGATTTATATTTTAAAATCACAGAATCACACAGTGCAGAAGAGGCCCTTAGGCCCATCGAGTCTGCACAGACAGATCGTTGAAGGCTCAATACTAAACTTGATTGTATAGTCACACTTACTCAAGCCCTAGCTCCATTGTTCAAGAGAGATCAGATTCCGATCAATATAACTGTTTATTTTTATGAAGGGAGGAGTGCTTGTTTGACCAGGTAAGTTGTAGGGATCAGACCATCACAAAAATCACTGAAGTTGTGATTTTTATTATGGCAGGTAGTTCCTTTCAATACTTTACAAATCTCATAGTCAGACATCCATTTAGTCAACTTTAAACTTGCAACGCCGCCTAAGGCAACGGATTATTAAATGTGTCGAGTTGCATATTACTGGTTGCATTTTACCAATCTATGAAAATTATGTCAGTAAAGGAATCATTGGCTGAGATTGTTAATTATGGCTGACTTTATCAGTAGCATTTAATTTCATATAAACTGTTCTTAAATATTATGTTGGAATGATAATATACTCATTTCCATTCACAAATAGGAAAGGTAAACATGGAGCAGTTGGCAGGGTTAACCAGGATCGTGTACAAGCTGCCAGAAGTGGAAAACCTACTCTCCCAGGCTCAACTTGATCAGTCAGCAGTAAAGGTGGAACCCAAAACTGCTGTCTTTGTATTCATTAAGGTAATGTCTGTTCAGAAACAGTGTCACGACTGACTACGGATAGTGTGCTGTAATATCAAGCCCCACTTCCCTGAGGCGCGACAAATGTGAGAAATTTGACCAAACCACCAGATTGCCCCAATTCTACCTAACTGTTTAATTTAGGTTAACAGAATATGAGCACCAGGTTTGTAAAATTAATAAATAAATAACTCTTTACTGAACAAACTGCCGTTAACCAGTGGCAAAAGAAAGAAATACGAACTGCTCATTTCTAATTCTATAACCTAAACTCTATCCCGTCTTAAGTTCCTATATACACACACACACAAGACACACAAAAACATGGATTTTAAAGGTGGGATGAAACAGTTCAATAGCACCAATTCTGGAGTGCAGGATTCAATGGGTTGATTTGCTCGATGTTTTCCAAATTCCTTTCAGTTCTTGTTGATGACACGAGGTGGGCTTCCAGCACTTTCGGTATTTAGTTTATTGGTTGAGCACTTTCCTTTCAATGTCTCTAACAGTGATTTTCCCCTTTTCCTCTTGATATGGGTTTTCAGAGAGAGAGCAGTTATACAGATAGGAGGAGAAAAAGCCAGCTAGCTATTATTGTGGAATTACTGGAAACTTCCACATATAGGAGCAAGAGGCTTTACATCTTTTTCTTTTCAGTTCAGGCTAGGAGCTATTCTGCTGCACTATCCTCACATAAAATCTGGCCAGGAGCCAATTAAAACATTGTTGCAAGGTAGCTCCCTTGTTCCAGGACTCCTTTCCAGCACCATCCTGTCTTTTGTGGCACACTTTGTTCCAAGACTGTAACATTGTATATATCTCTCACCCTGTTCCAGTGGACATATCTTTCAAACTGCAGCCATTGTAATTTTAATCCACAGTCCAACAGAAAATAAATTGATATGTTCTTTACAATATTCCAACAGAAATAAAAATATATGTTCCTTACAACAGGCAGAGGGGGTGAATAAATAACTTCTTCACACAGTCTCTGCGCTTTTAAACTCATGGGCAGAATTTTCAATTTGACGTGCGGGGCCCACCCCCCGCACGTTTGCTAGTAAAATGACGCGCGGTGACGTCGGGCGAGCGTCCCAACGTCACCGTGCGCCATCGCGATATTTCGCTGGGCAGGCGTGCGGTGAAATCCGACACGTGCCCGCAATTAATTAATGGGCTAGTTGAGGCCCTTAATTCATCAATCAACGGCGATTTTTAGGAGCCCGTGTGATCTTCGGCGCAATGGGCAAGCGGGTAAATGACTTTTCTATGAACCTCGTCCACAGGCGGGATAAGAGGGCTCAATAGGGTCGTTAGTCTGCTTTGTGGAATATTAATTGGATAAAGTATTTTAAATTAGCCTGTGTGATCTGCAGTAATTCAGAACTCATTCCAGCAGCTTTCTGTGTACTTTTAACCTTCAGGTCAGCACTCTGCAGTCAGGAACCTTTTGCGGGCCTATAGCTTTCAGGAAGCTTCCTCTTAGCCTGGGTATGGGATCTGACATGTCCACTGGAGCCAGCTCCTCTGAGGAGGGAGGGAGGGCTAGAAGGAGGAGGAGGAGGCCAGAAGTGCACATTCAGCCTCCAGGGAAACCACCTTTGGGAGTACAGGTAGAGGCTGACCTGGGACTACACCAAGGAGGTAGGGAAATCCGAGAGGCTTTAATCCAACGAACCTTCAGTTAGCACAACACAAATGGATCAGCAGGACCAGCCTTGCCTGGTACATCCATACTCGACACCTAAGTGCAAAATCTGCCAGGTCATCAGCAGGAACTAAGGGCCTTGTACATAAATTTGAATGTCCAAACACTCAAGACAGTTTTCTTAAACATACAAATGCAGAACAAACAAGCCACCCTCAGCCATGGTCACACATCTAAATTTTAATTTTCAAATCCTGTTCTCCCAATTGTAAAACAATACTGTAAGCAAGCAAAAAGAAATCCTAAGGACCTAATCTCGGGCCAACAAAAAAGCACCAGTGAGAAACCCGTGGTGTGCCTAATGTGCCTTACGTTTTGGTTTCTGGGTGGTGTCTTGGTGCTGCCCCATCGCTGGGACTGGCATCTGAGACAGCCTGCTGACTCTGCTGTCCTGTTGGCCTCGATGACCTTGGCGGTCGTCCTCTGGCCCGTGGAGCCTATGCTGGCCCCGCCTGGGAGGGAGCTGCCAGTTCCACAGCTGGCATCTTCCCAGTCTTTGCAGCCTCATCGGATGATATGGTCAGTGGGAGAGGGGGCGGAGGAGCTGGTGGTTTTATGCGGAGCTTATGAGAGGTGCCCGTAGAGATGACAGGCAGCTGCTGCGCCGATGTGCGGTTGCCTCAGACCTCCCTGCTCACCGTGGATGGATGGGCAATGAGCTGGAAAGCTTGATGCCCACACCATCTCCCACACTGGCACTGACCAGCTGAGGTCAATGCCGATGTGAGGGCTTGCTGGTCCGAGCACATCCCCAGGAAGCCCTGACGGGTCTTCTGGAGGAGCCTCTCCACGAGAGTCGCTACTCTCTCCATGGAGGATGCATGACGCTCAGACATGTGGCTCATTGCTTCAGGGGGTGTCTGCGTAGACTCTTCCATCAGAGACACCAGACGAAGGATAGCCTCATTCATCACACCCAGATGCTCCCACACACTCGGCCGCATTTCCTGCAGCTGCTGCATCACGGACAACACCAGAGACACATCATCAGACACCAACTGAGCATGTGCCTGGTCTCCTGCAGTCCTCCGACTGCTGGCGCCATGGGCACTCTGTCTCTGCCAGCTCCTGCAGCGACCATGAAGTGCCATCACCGCTGTGTCCCGGGACACTAGCCGATGTTCCAGTGCCAACCGAGGTGCCTGCCTCGCAGAAATGGTGTGATGCTTGTGAGACTTGAGGGCCCTCAGGTGTGAGAGGGGGAATCTGCAGCTCCTCCTACTGGCTGTGCTCTGATGATGCTGAGAGGAACAACAAGGATAGTGGATCAGTTAGCGTGCACACAGTGACACACTTCATCCCTGTCCCCCAGGCTCATTATGCACTCAACCTTCTGGAACCAATGAACACGAACATTGGTGGGGAGGTAAATAGTGAGGAGGATAGCCTTACATTACAGGAAGATGTAGATGGGCTGGTCAGATGGGCTGATGAATGCCAAATGGAATTTACTGTGGATAAATGTGAGATGATGCACTTGGGCAGGACAAGCAAGGCACGGGAATACACGATGAATGGTAGGACTGTGGGAAATAACGAGGATCAGAGGGACCTTGGTGTGCATATCGACTGGTCCCTTAAGGTAGCGGGACAGGTACACAGGTGTTTAAGAAGGCATATGGCATACTTGCTGTTATTAGCCGAGGCATAGAATATAGGTGCAGGAAGGTAATGTTCGAACAGTAGGAAACGCTGCTCAGGCCACAGCTATAGTACTGCGTGCAGCTCTGAAATGCGCATTGCGGGAGAGATGTGATTGCAGTGGAGAGAGTGCAGAGGAGATTTACCAGGATGCTGCCTGGCCTGGAGGGTTTTAGTTATGAGGAGAGGTTGGATAGACTGGGGTTATTTCCCCTAGAGCAGAGGAGATTGAGGGGGGACATTATTGAAGGTATAAAATTATGAGGGGCATAGATAGGGTAGACAGGAAGGAACGTTTCCCCTTGGTGGAGGGATCAGTAACCAGGGAACATAGATTTAAGGTAAGGGGCAGGAGATTTACAGAGGATGTGATGAGCAACTTTTGCACACAGAGGATGGTGCAAAATCTGGAATGCACTGCCTGAAAGGGTGGTAGATGCAGAAACCCTCATAACATGTAACAACTATTTGGATGTGCATTGCGATGCCATGGCATACAAGGCTATGGGTCTAGTGCTGGAAAATGGGATTAGAATAGTTAGGTACGTGTTTGACCTGCGCATCCTCGATGGGCCTAAGGGCATTTTCCTGGGCTGTACACCTCTGAATCTATCACTCTATGACCGAGCAATGTTGCAACAATAACAAATTTAACAATCATCAGTGCTGTGGATGTTGGGAGGACATTGCAGATCTTACTGTTGGCCTCAAATACTTGGCCATGCCACCCCAGCCTCACCGACACCAGTTTGACATGGTGCATGCCACTTCTCCAGCTCAAGGGCCTCCTGCTCGAAGCGGCTTAAGATGAGGAGGTGTGCCTGGCCACCTCCAATTCTCGCACACTCCGAGGCATTATGAGCATTCTTCTCCTGAGAAAGAGAGAACACCATTCATTAGGGCAAATTGCACATGGAGTCTGCACGCACATGCCTCACCCCAACCACAGTGGCCCACATCAGGCCTCCAGTGCCTCCTCTCCCCGTTACTGCTGATCACTCATACAAAGATAGTACCCCTGCTTCCAACACTCCCAAAGGCCCCTCGGACACATGCTGCGTCCATAAACATGGTAGTTGCTCCCATAGCAAGGATGCGCAACTAAGTGCAGCATAGAGGGCACCAGATGGTTCTTTGCCATGACACCTTGAGGCTCCCCTTCCATCATCTCATCACTGTGAATAGGACACGTGCTAGAGTTCTGAGTATGTGCCCAGCTGCATCTCCTTCAGGTTGCCCCAAGACTAGGCATTTGCGACTAAGAGCAACACATGATGCGGGGGGAGAACTCATCTCCTCATGAGCCACTCAGGCATGGACACTATCTGCTCGCCCACCCAGCGAAGGAAGGATGCCCTACATGATTCAGTGCAGTCACGACAGTAAGACTTGGGGGGTGCAGGGCGGTGGAGGTGGGGTGGGGGGGCCTCAAAGGCTAAGACTACCTGTTGGGTTAAATGCCCAATGCCAACATGGTACTCAGCCTGCCAGAGCGCAACAAATCTTTGAAGCGCTTGTGACACTGGATCCAGGTGCGCCACACCACATTGCGGGAGCTCACCACCTCCACCACCTCCTCCCAGGCACGCTTCGTCATGTGGGGGGCCTCCTCCTTCCATCTTGGGGGACCAACACCTCCTGCCGTGCTGCCACCTCCTCAAAGAGGGCAGCAAGGCAATCATCTGAAAAGTGAGGGGTGCATTGGCCTACCCTGCAACCTGCCCTGCTCTTGTGGCAGACCCTGCAGCCTGGCTGGCTGCTCTGCCCTTCCCTCCAGCTTGGCCTGCTCAGCCGACCCCCTCTGGTGCGGCCTAGAACTAGCCATTATGAGCAGCCTACAGGAGGCTGCCAGGTCTTCTTTTAAACAGACTGCCGGGTCGCCATTGGATCCGCCTGTCTGTACACGCCTTTCGCCACTGCCCGTGCTATCCATGGGAGTCAGCAAATATGCTGGGCCGGCCTTAATTGGCCTGCCTTCATAAAATGACGGTGCGAACCCGCTCTTCCCCCCCACCTGAAACAATGGAAAATTCTGCTCCATGTTAAGCACAGTATATACAAATTATGTTCTTTTTGTGCAGCACCTAGAGGAAATTGTGGAGTTATGACCTCGTCATTTATACAGCTATAGCCCTCAAATGATTATTTTAACATGTAGAGGTTACAGTGGTGACTTCTGGCTCTTCATCAGTATAAATAACATTTTCTTACAAAGGAATCTTACTTGGGGCTGGGAAATGGGAGTAGAGGTCGAGGGAGCATTTTCGACAGAAAACCCGATGTTTGGGTTTCCCAGATGCCCTTCTGATACTTTCTATGTTTTTTCAACAGGTTTTCCACCCAACAGGCAACCTGATCAACAGGACTGTCGGGTAGAAAAACAGCAAGGGAGCAGGCCATTCTGGCATCGTACGTGTGGGGTAGGGAGGAGGAGGGGCTGTGGTCAGACATCATGGGGACATAGGGTGGATTGGACATCACACGGGCAGAGGGGCTTTGCTGATTTGTGGGGACCTGACTGAGTGTAGATAAGCTTATTCGTCCTGAGGGAAGAATTCCTGCTCCTCCTAGCTCACAAGCAGTGCGTTAAAGGCACATTCTTTTTAATTATTCATTTAAGGGATGTGGGCAGCCCTGGCTATGCCAGCCTTTATTGCCTGTCCCTAACATCGTTCATTGTTCCGTTCTACTCACCTCCATTACTATTGGAAGGTCATTGATGAAGCAGCTGAAGATGGTTTGGTCGAGGACACTAGCCTGGGGAATTCCTGCAGTGATTCACCAAGGCTCCTTCGACAACGTCTTCCAAACCCACAACCACTACCACCTAGAAGGACAAGGGCAGCAGATAGATGGGAACAGCACCACCTGGAAGTTCCCTTCCAAGTCACTCGCCATCCTGATTTGGAAATATCTCGCCATTACTTCACTGTTGCTGGGTCAAGATCCTGGAGCTCCCTCCCTAACAGCACTGTGGGTGTGCCTACACCACAGGGACTGCAGCAGTTCAAGAAGGCAGCTCACCACCACCTTCTCAAGGGCGATTAGGGATGGGCAATAAATGTTGGTCCAACCAGCGAAGCCCACATTCCGAGAATGAATTTTTTTTTAAAAAATTGTGCTGGTATTCCCGATGCCCGGGAATCCTGACCTCAATGAGTTAAGAATAAAAATATTGTTAAAATGGAGGTATGCAGCAAACTTAAAAGATTTCAATAACTGACTCACCTCTTGAGAGAGTAGATTGGTCACCCATTCCCCAACCTACCTCCGTTAAAACTTGAAATAGGTTGGGATAAAGTTTGAGAGTTTTAAAATGTTTACCCTCTCAGCCACCATCATCCCAGGTGTTTCTTGAGATAAAAATCCCCTCAGATGTCAGACACAGGAAATCAATGAGTCACTCTAAAGAAGAGCGAATATATATTATTAGCACCTGTGTTGGTTACTTGCTGCAGAGTGGCTTCAGGAGAGTGTAGAGGCAGATTATTGCTTCAAATATTGGAAGAATGTGCTGGGGAAATTTTACAAAGGGAAGAAAAGCGGAAGAAAATAAAAGTGTATAGTATTCTGTTAGATGTTGTCAGTGATGGTGTTTCCCTTTTTACTTCTTAACAGATCTCCCAAATTAATTTGCAGATTGTATTCAATAGAGACCGAATGTTATACTTCAAACCATTTCCATAAATTTTTTTTTTAACTTGGATAGGTATCATAACATCAACTCAATTCTTCTTTGAAAGTAGTGACAATTTGCAAAATTGAATTGCTTTTATCTAATTTTTCTGTGTTTTGTAATGAGCCATTCTTTTATGCACATAGTCAGATCACATTTGTAAAATGTATTTACTCATGTTTTTCTGCAGGCAGTTGGGAAGACGTACATTCAGTTACAAACTCTAGGAGACAAGTCTGCCTTGGTGTCAAAGGCCCTGGAATATGTAGGTGACATACTGAAGTACACTAAACCATATTTAGCTAACAAAGGGCCACCTGAAGGTCTGCAGTTGGTGTACTGGACCGTTGGTAAGTGTCTTGTCCTTTCAGAGTAAATTTGTGATATAGAATTATATAGAAGTTACGATGTGGAACTGGATCATTCAGCCTGTCAGTGCATTTTGCTGTTTATTCCCCCGTACAAGCAATAGCCGTAATGCTGCACTCTCCCATTTCTATATCTAATTATTCACCCTTTCCTTCAAACACTTATCTATCCTTTTCTTAGATGTTAACATGGTCTCAGCTTCAATTACTATCTCCAAAAATGTATTTCACAGCTTCAGCACCATTTGTGCAAAACAGTTTTTCCTGTTCCCTGTCCTAAATCTCATGCATTTAATCATATCTATGATGTCAAGAAGCCAAACTTTAAATCTATAGCACATTATTTACTCCTTTGAAATTGTTTACATTACTGAGTATCACCTCTGCATTAGCATGAAGTGAACATGCAGAAATGACTTCTGGATGCTCTTTCAAGTCATCATGACATAAATAAAATGGGAACTTGAAGTGAATGGTAAGATTCGTTCCTGTCTTTGAACCCTCTCCTCACCTGGAAGATAACTTGGACTTTACAGTATTTGAACAGCTAAGTACAGTTGATAGTTTTTCTCTTGTGGTTTATTTACAATGATTAAGTTTAATTGAAGCAGGATCCCCGTGATAGGGAATTCTAAGCTTTCAGTACTAGATGAACATTCTTCATGAGCATCACATCCTCAAATGTGGTGAAGTCTAGCAATAAGTGCAAGAGAAAAGACTGAAGTATTACAGGAGTCACATGAGGGATCCTGCATGGTCTTCCCCTATCTTCATCTCTCACTCCTCCATTCTCTGCTCCCCTCTTCAGTGCCACTGGATCAAATTCGTGGAACTCCCTTCCTAACAGCACTATTTTTTATTCATTCATGGGATGTGGGCTTGGCTGGCTGGCCTAGCATCTATTACCCATCCCTAGTTGCCCTTGAGAAGGTGGTAATGAGCTGCCTTCTTGAACCGCAGCAGTCCATGTGGTATAGGTACACCCATGGTGCTGCTAGGAAGGGAGTTCCATGATTTTGACCCAGCGACAGTGAAGGAGCAGCAATATATTTCCAAGTCAGGATGTTGAGTGACTTGGAAGGGAACTTCCAGGTGGTGGTGTTCCCCTTCTATCTGCTGCCCTTGTAGTGATCATGGGTTTGGAAGATGCTGTTGTAGGATCCTTGGTGAATTTCTGCAATGCATTTTGTAGGTGGTACACACTGTTGCAACTGTGCGTCGGTGGTGGAGGGAGTGAATATTTGTGGATGTGGTCCCAATCAAGCGGGCTGCTTTGTCCTGCATGGTGTCAAGCTTCTCGAGTGTTGTGGGAGCTGCACTCATCCAGGCAAATGGAGAGTATTCCATCACACTCCTGACTTGTGCCTTGTAGATGGTGGACAGGCTTTGGGGAGTCAGGAGGTGAGTTACTTGTCACAGGATTCCTAGCCTCTGACCTGCTGTTTTAACCACAGTATTTATATGGCTAGTCCAGTTCAATTTCAGGTCAATGGCAACCCCCCCAGGATGTTGATAATGGGCGATTCAGTGATGACAATGCTAGTGAATGTCAAAGGGCGATGGGTAGATTCTCTCTTGTTGAAGATGGTTATTGCCTGACACTTATGTGGCGCAAATGTTATTTGCCACTTGCCAGCCCAAGCGTGGACATTGTTCAGATCTTGCAGCATCTGGACATGGACTGCTTAAGTATTTGAGGAGTTGCGAATGGTGCTGAACACTATGCAATCATCAGCGAACATCCCCACATCTGACCTTATGATGGAAGGAAGGTCATTGATGAAGCAGCTAAAGATGGTTGGGCCAAGGACACTACCCTGAGGAACTCCTGCGGTGATGTCCTGGAGCTGAGATGACTGACCTCCAACAATCATAACCATCTTCCTTTTTGCTAGGTATGACTCCAACCAGTGGAGCATTTTCCCCTGATTCCCATTGACTCCAGTTTTGCTGGGACTCCTTGATGCCACACTCGGTCGAATGCGGCCTTGATGTCAAGGGCACTCACTCTCACCTCACCTCGGGAGTTCAGCTCCTTTGTCCATGTTTGAACCAAGGCTGTAATGAGGTCAGGAGCTGAGTGGCCCTGGCGGAACCTAAACTGGGCGTCAGTGAGCAGGTTATTGCTAAGCAAGTGCTGCTTGTTGTCACTTTTGATGACCCCTTCCATTACTTTACTGATGATCGAGAGTACACTGATGGGGCAGTAATTGGCCGGGTTGGACTTGTCCTGCTTTTTGTTTACAGGAGATACCTGGGCGATTTTCCACATAGCTGGGTAGGTGCCAGTGTTGTAGCTGCACAGGAACAGCTTGGCTAAGTTCTGCAGCACAAGCCTTCAGTACTATTGCCGGAATATTGCCAGGGCCCATAGCCTTTGCAGTATCCAGTGCCTTCAGCCATTTCTTGATATCACGTGGAGTGAATCGAATTGGTTGAAAACTATCATCTCTGATGCTGGGGACCTCTGGAGGAGTCCAAGCTTGTTCATCCACTTGTCACTTCTGGCTGGTATGGTATGCCTGGTACTGCTCCTGGCATTCCCTCCTGCACTGTTCATTAAACCAGGGTTGATCCCCTGGCTTGACGGTAATGGTAGAGTGGGGGAAATGCTGGGCTATGAGGGCACAGATTGTGTTCAAGTACAATTCTGCTGCTGCTGATAGCCCACACCGCCTCATGAATGCCCAATCTTGAGTTGCTAGATCGGTTCGAAATCGATCCCATTTATCACAGTGGTAGTGCCACACAACACAATGTGAAGGCAGGACTCTGTCTCCACAATGACTGTGCCATGGTCACCCCTACTGATACTGTCATGGACAGATGCATCTGCAGCAGGCAGTTTGGTGAGGATGAGGTCAAGTATGTTTTTCCCTCTTGTTGGTTCCCTAAACACCTGTCGCAGACCCAGTTAGCAGCTATGTCATTTAGGATTTGGCTAGCTTGGTCAAGAGTGGTGCTACCGAGCCACTCTTGGTGATGGACATTGAAGTCCCCCACCCAGAGTACTTTCTGTGCCCTTTATACCCTCAGTGCTTCCTCCAAGTGGTGTTCAACATGGAGGAGCACTGATTCATCAGTTGGGAATTGCCTTGCTCATGTTTGACCTGATACCATGAGACTTCATGGGGTCCAGAGTTGATATTGAGGACTCCCAGGCCAACTCCCTCCTGACTGTATGCCACAGTGCCACCATCTCTGCTGGATTTGTCCTGCTGGTGGGACAGGACATACCCAAGGATGGTGATAGTGGTGTCTGGGACATTATCTGTAAGACATGATTCCGTGAGGATGTCTATGTCAGGCTGTTGTTTGACCAGTTTGTGAAACAGCTCTCTCAATTTTGGCACTAGCCCCCAGATGTTAGTAAGGAGGACTTTGCAGGGTCAACAGGGCTGAGTTTGCCGTTGTCATTTCTGATGCCTAGGTCAATGCCTGGTGGTCTGTCCACTTTCATTCCTTTTTTGTGACTTTATAGCAGTTGTATACAACTGAGTGGCTTGCTAGGCCATTTCAGATGGCATTTAGGAGTCAACCATATTGCTGTGGGTCTGGAGTCACATGTAGGCCAGACCAGGTATGGATGACAGATTTCCTTCCCTAAAGGGCATTCATGAACCAGATGGGTTTTTACAACAATCGACAATGGTTTCATGGTTATCGTTAGACTTTTAATTCCAGATTTTCATTGAATTCAAATTCCACCATCTGCTGTGGCAGGATTCGAATCCGGGTCCTCAGAGCATTTACCCTGGGTCGCTGGATTACTGGTCCAGCTGTTGTGGGTGTACCTACACCACATGGACTCGGCAGTTCAAGGATGCAGCTGACCACCATCTTCTCGAGGGCAATTAGGGATGGGCAAGAAATGCTGGCCCAGCCAATGAAGCCCACATCCCATGAATGAATTTAAAAAAAAATCTTTAAAATGTTCTTCATAGACCTGGATTTTAGTCCTGTTGAATATGAAACTTCGGTATGTAATCTTTTGGCAAGAGAATACTGGTTAAAGTAAAACTAATGCAACTTGATAGGGAAGGTAAGAAAAGGCATGCAGTACATTTCACTAAGTGTGTGCTGTCAGTTGTGTTATTGTGATGCACTTAAGTGTCACATCGGCTGTGAATCAGACATTTAAGGAGGCAAAATATTATGAGTGACAACTCATTCGTTAGTTCAAAGATTTTGTTTTGTATGAATCCTTCCTCTACGGTAGAGTTAAAAAGAGCAATGTTTGAACTGAACCAGAATCTCACACGACGGGGCTCTCATCTGCTGGCTTGAGAGCCAGTGAGAGCCCCACATTGCTTCCTTTCAGGAAGACCCGCTGAATTAAGTGCCAATCAGGTACTTAACTGGGCAACGATGGGGCCTTCCCCATAATCAAGGACCCTGAGGCGGTGGAAATCCCACCTCCCAAGAGCTGCCAACCATTCAGAGGCTGGCAGCTGTGTATGGCAGCGACACCAGAGGAGCGTTGGTAGCTGCCAGCAGTGCACCCACCTGAGGGCCAGGATTGCTAAGTGGCCCAGGATTGCTAAGTGGCCCAGACTAAGGGTGAGTGATGGCAAGATGGGGGTCAGGGAGGGAGGGAGGTCAGTAGCAGGAGTAGGGGGCTGGATCTCAGCGGGCCCCTCCATCCTGATGCATGCCCCCTCATAGGGTTAAAAGGGGTGAAGACCTGGTGGGGTGCCTCTAATGGGCCCATTAGGGGCCTACAAATGAAGCCCCCCAACCTGCCTGCCAGGAACAGCACCAGATATACCTTAAATTCACATATCAACTTAGTGAAGCAGCAACTTAGGGCACCTGCATACTAAACGCCAAAAAAAGCAAGCTACAGATGGAACTAAGTAGTCCACAAATCACAGCGCAGAGTAAAGCTCTGACCAAATCACAGACCAGAGCAAAGTCATTTACTGTATTGAACTTGAGTGCTCATGTCAGCTGTCATGGAGCTTTACAGCCCCCCCATACCTAGTCAGGAATGGTAGTGGGCAACCAGGCAACTGACTAGAGGAGCATTCTTCATGAACATCACGTCCTCAAATATGGTGAAGTCCAGCAAGAGAAAAGGCTGAAGTATTTGCAGGAGTCACATGAGTGAACCTGCTTGATCTTCCTCTATCTTTACCTCTTGCCCCTCCCTTCTCCTCCAATCTCCTTCCTCTTTCTTTTCTCCCTTCCTAATAAAACAAAAGTACAATGTTAAAGCAAGACTGAATTGTGGACCTGTCTTAACAACATGGATTCTGCTGATACTGTATAATGTGATCTAAATCCTTAAAGCACAGCCTATATTGATAAATTTCTTCATTGTTTGAGAAATTTCCTCTGAATTACATAAACTGTTGAAATGAAATAGATTTAATTTAGCAGGAAACTGATTAACCCCCTTTGTGAAAGCGAGATGAAGTGATTATAATATTACTGCTGCAGTCCTTAAAACAGTTATACGGAAAAAATGGTTAAATATGACCTGGAGAGATCTTCCAAAATTACGAATTGTGCACTGCTGGCCCCTGTACATTGTTGAGCAGAGATCATTGCACTGTTGTACACAGATCATGGCAACTAATGTTAATGATTTTATTTAAGGTAGTGGAAATCACTCATAAAATGACCATCACCTTTGACAGCAATCCACTTTGATCTTGTGCTTGTTGTTAAAACTGCCTTGTTATAGATTGAGACGTTTCATCTCCAAATGAGAGCAGAAATCTGAATAGGTAGTTGAGCTGGAGGAGGTAAAAGTGTCAGCTGCAGCAAAAAGCACATTTGCTAGATAAAAAGAACATCCTTTTATTTCTTTGTGCAAAGAAAATAAAGCCTGATTTACCTTGCACTGGACGTGACCCAAATAAATTCAAATCTATTTACTTGTAGCTTTAAGTATTCGGCCTTATCTCCAAAGAACTTAATTGCATAATTATATGTCTTTCAAAAACTGCTGTTTTTTTAAAAAAAATGTCTTTATTATAGATTTTGCTTCATAACCATGAAGATCTTTGAGCTGCACTAATTGATGCACTGTGAAATGATTGAATGTTGCAGGGTCATTTACAATATTGAACTTGAGTGCTCATGTCACCTGGTCCACTTTAGCTTTGCCATACAATTAAAGGTTTTATTGAAAGTTTGAATTGAATTACCCATTCACAGTTGGGCAGATGTTATTGAGGAAGACCAGGTTGAATCTGACCACATTGAAAATATAACTGACTGACAAGTACCACTAAGATTAAAGCAACTGAACTTCTTTAATTACAGGCTGAGTAGGCTTTTTACAATAAAATATACAGTCAAAGCAGAAGAGTACACTCCCATCCATTTGAATATGGTCATTAACAAAACTATTAACGCTGAACACAATCATGGCACATTAGTCCGGATTTAGCAATGAGTGATGAAGCGACAGTGCTCATCGTGAATGCCCACAAATACCTAGCAATCTCAGTGGTAAGGATTTCTTCTTTCCCAGTGTTAGTTTGACTTTGGCACCAAATCAAGGCGATCTCATGCTGTCCAAAAACAGTGATGTCATCAAAAAGGGTAAGCAGCCAATCATGTTGAAGTGTTCTAACAATCAGCAAACAGGAGTTAACAGTCACTAATTACCCTTCACTTTTTTGAATGTTACAGAGTGTGAAATAAATGATTGAGACATGCTCGTGGGATGATGATGGAAGCAGAAGTCATTACCTGTATATTATTTTAAAAATATTAGGTTGTTTTATTGAAAGGAGAAATTTGACATTCCTCAAATAAGAAGTTTTTTTTTTCAGGGCCAGACAAGGTTTTCGGTATCAATTCATGTAATACTCTTCAAGAACCATGTTTTTTATTTGACCATGGGATGTGGGCATTGCTGGCAAGGCAAGAATTTGTTGTCCACCCCTAATTGTCCCTGAGAATGTGGCAGTTACCACCCAGTGACAGTGAAATTATGGCGATGTAGTACCAAGTCAGGGTGTGCCTTGGAGGGGCAGATGGTGGTGTTCCCGTGTGTCTACTGCTTTTGCTGTTCTAGGTGGTAGAGGACCCGAATTTGAATGGTGCTGTTGAAAGAGCCTTGGTGGGTTTGCTGCAGTGCATCTTGCAGATGGTATGTACTGCAGCCATTGTGACGGAGAGAATGAATGCTTAAGGTGGTGGAAGGGTGCCAATCATAGACTGCTCTGTCCTGGATGGGGTCAAACTTCACCAATGTTGTTGGAGCTGCACTCATGGAGACAAGTGGAGAGTCTTCCATCACCCTCTTGACGTGTGCCTTGCAGATGGTGGACAGGCTTTGGGGAGTCAGGAGGTGAGTTACTCATTACAGAATTCCCAGCCTCTGACCTGCTCTTGTAGCCACAGTATTTATATGGCTAGTCCAGTTCAGTTTCTGGTCAGTGGTAACCCCAGGATGTTGATAGTGGGGAATTCATCGATATAATGACATTGAATGTCATGAGCAGGACATTTGATTCTCTCTCGTTGGAAATGGCCATTGCCTAGCATTGTGTGGTGTGAGTGTTACTTGCCACTTATCAGCCCAAACCTGAATGTTGTCCAGGTCTTGCTGCATATGGACATGAACTGCTTCAGTTTCTGAGGAGTTGGGAATGGTGCTGAACATTGTGCAATCATCAGCGAACATCCCCACTTTTCACCTTAGAGGGAAGCAACTGAAGATGGTTGGGCCTCGGACACTACCCTAAGGAACTACAGCAGTGATGTCCTGAGATAGTTGTACTCATTCAACAAGGTGTAATTTTTCAAGGGTTTTTATAGTGAGACTAATAGTATAAAAGGGTAAATTATTGTCAGTTCAGTGCTTTCTATATGATTGCAATCTATGGGGTCTTTAACAGAGCATCTTAAGGAGAAGCACACAATCGCTGACTGCATCTTCTGGATTCCTGCATTTAACTGTACATATGCAGACTCCAGAAGTTGCTGCCGATTTCAGAGGAGCACTGACAACAAACGCTGATGATTTAATCATCATTATTACTGTAAAACCTGGGCCAATGTTTCGACAGGTAAGTGCAACAGGACTCTATACGCTCCAGAATCTGCTACCAAGTTGGATGCAAATCACATTATGACATTCGCTTACTTTACTGTGTAAATTTAAACCCGGCACTCGTGGCTAATGATACATTTCTTGGCACTCGCCACACTGCTGTATTTCAAAAATAAACACCCCATACAAACACACGAATTAGGAGCAGGAGTAGGCCACTCTGCCCCTCGAGCCTGGTCCTCCATCCAATAGGATCATGGCTGATCTGATTTTAACCTCATTATTCCTGCCTACCCCGATAACCTTTCACCCCCTTGCTTATCAAGAACCTATCTACCCCTGCCTTAAAGATGTTCAAGAACTATGCCTCAACCACCTTTTAAGGAAGAGAATTCCAAAGTCTTACAACCTTCGGAGAGGAAAACATTGTCCTCATCCTTGTCCTAAATGGGCAACCCCTTATTTTGAAACAGTCACCCTGAGTACTAGATTCTCCCACAAGAGGAAATATCTTCTCCACATTCACCCTGTGAAGTTCCCTCAGAACGTTATTTGTTTCAATCAAGTCACCTCTTATTCTTCTAAACTCCAGCAGATACAAGCCTAGCCTGTCCAGCCTCTCCTCATAAGATAACCCGCCCATTTCAGGTATTAATCTCATACATTTACATCTTTCCTTAAATAAGGAGACCAATACTACACACAATATTGCAGATGCGGCCTTACCAATGCCCTGAATAACTGGAGCATAACCTCCCTACTCTTGTATTCAATTCTCCATGTAATAAACAATAACATTCTATTAGCTTTCCTAATTACTTGCTGCACCTGCATAGTAACCTTTCGCGATTCATGCACCAGGACACCCAGATCCCTCTGCATCTCAGAGCTCTGCAATCTCTCACTGTTTGGAAAATATGCCTTTTTTGTTTGTCCTGCCAACATAGACAACCTCATATTTTTCCGCATTATACTCCTATTGCCAGATCTTTGTCCATGCACCTAACCTATCTATATCCTTTTGTAGCCTCCTTATGTCCTCTTCACAACTTACTTTCCTACCTATCTTTGTGTCATCAGTAAATTTAGCAACCATACCATCAATCCCTTCATCCAGATCATTTATATAAATTGTTATTGGATGTTGAGGCCTCGCCAGCACTTAGTTTGCAGTGCACCTGACAATTTGCCTGAAAGTGCTAAGACATTGCATATTTGCTGTACTCAAGACTTTTTAAAATTCATGTAAGTTAGTGTAGTGCCACAAGTCGCTGAGTGCCCATCTGAAACAGTTGTGGCAAGGGAGCCCAATTTGTTCATGATGGTTGTGGCCCTGTGTTGTCTTAATTACTGGTGGTTTCTGCTGTATTTTTCGTCTCAACGCCAAAGCTGTTCTGATGTGCAGCCATTCAGTTGCTTCAGGGCAAAGCTCTACACAGTTAGGTTCTTAAAATTCCAGTGTATCTGTTATATCAGTTTGTTTCCTCAGAGATATTTCACACTGAGCTGTTTAGCAGATATCCCTGTCGCTTTGCAAGAGTTGGAAAAGGCGGAGTCAATTCAAAGGATGCACAGCAGACAGATGCATTTGCAACTTAGCACACAATTAGGACCCTCCTGTATGTCACTAAACTAGCACATGTTCAAAGACCTACTCAAGAGAGTATGAGTTTTGGAAGGAGCCATCATATAATGATGCACTTTCCTACAAACTGACCTAGGAAGAAATTGGATCTCGGAGATGGATGCATCCATAAAAGTTCTAGGAGCAGCTGCTTTGAACTTCCCCTTGTCCACATGACTGGATACTTATAAACAGTAATTGAAAATAACTTGCAAATCTCTCAACCTTTAGTGCACAGCTGCATCATGCAGGTCAGGAATGCCTTTCCTTGCTCAGGCTATTAGTTCATCTGTTTTTCCTGGAAAATGTACAACAGCCGAAGAGAACTAAAGACAGAAAAAGGTGGAAAGGCTTGCAATTATATCACATCTTTCATGACCACCAGATGCCCCAAAGTGCTTTACAGCCAATGAAATACTTTTAAAGTATTGTAATGTAGGAAACATGGCAGCCAATTTACTCACAGCATACTCCCACAAACAGCGCTATGATAATGATAAGCTCATCTGTTTTTGTGATATTGATTGAAAGATAAATATTGGACAGGTCCCTGGATAAGAGCCGTGCTCTCTTTTGAAATAGTGCTATAGGATCTTATACATCCACCTGAACCAGCAGATGCAATTTCAATTTAACAGCACATCCAAAAGGTGGCCCCACTGACAGTGCTGCCCTCCCTCAGTACTGCACTGGAGTGTCAACCTAAATTTTTGTGCACAAGTTCTGGAGGAGGACTTGCGCCCACAACCTTCTGACTCAGAGATGAGTCAACCAACTGCTATCTGAGCCATGGCTATACTTCTACTGTCTCTCTGGGTTCTATGCATGGCATTGTTGAATGAATGCATGTGGCCATGTAACTCACAATCCAAAATGGCTGTCCTTCATAATAGAAAAGTGCTTTACCCTATTGATATGCTGCTGTTCTGTGACTGTTGGTAGAGAAATGTGCACTTAATTCCTTCCATCACAGCCACATGAACTAATTCCATTGCTGTTCACAGCCTTCTGAATGAAGTAGCTTAGTGCTGTAGAAGAGTAACAAATTAGGTTATAGCTACAGAGGACATTCAATCTGGCACCATTGTTAGATAAGGCTGTTTTTTAAAAAAGACAAATGGAAAGATGGCTTTTATATTGTATACCCCTAGTGATAGAGTCTAAGATGTAATGATGAGCCTATATGAAAACTTAATAAGAGAGGTGTTAGAGTTCCGAACGCGTTATAGGATGAATAGTGCTGCATGGAATACAGTGCACAATCTCTGGATGCAACTTGCTATTATGAAATATAAATATGGGAAATTATTTTTGTTGGTATAATGTAGACTTTATAGCAATATGACAGAAGTGTTCAGAATTATGAAGGAATGGGACACGGTAGTTACAAACTGACTAGCCAAGAGTCAAGGGATCCAGAATAATGGGCTATGGATACAAAACTAAACGTAAGAGATTTAGGATGGAGGACAGGAGAAACGTCTTCATGTGGAAAGTTGTGAGGCTGTGGAATTCACTTTGAAGGCAGGAACTATGTCAGCATTCAAGATAGGGGGAGGCAGTGGCATAGTGTTATTGTCAATAGACAAGTATTCCATCGACCTAGGGTAATGCTCAAGAGACCTGGGTTTGAATCCCACCATGTCAGATGGATGCCAATAAAAATCTGGAATTAAAAGTCTGATGATGGCTTTGAAACCATTGCCGATTGTTGTAAAAACCCATCTAGTTCACTAATGTCTTTCAGCGAAGGAAATCTGCATTCCTTACCTGGTCTGGCCTACATGTGACTTCAGACACACAGCAATGTAGTTGACTCTTAAATGCCCGCTGAACAATAAATGCCTACATCCCATGAATGAATATATTTTAAAAATTAGATTAGCATGGATAGCATTAACAGACAGGAAGCAAAGAATAGAAATAAACAGGGAATTTTCAAGTTGGCAGGATGTTACTACTGAAATACTGCCTGGATCATTACTGGAGCCTCAGCTGTTTAGAATCTATATTAATCACTTAGTCGAAGAGAGTAATGTATCCAGATTTGTTCACGATACAAAGCTAAAGGGGTAGCAAGCTGTGCATAGGACAAAAAATGCTGCAAAGAAATGTGAACAGGTTAAGTGAGCGGGCAACAATGTGGCAAATGGAATGTAACATGAGGAAGTGTGAGATTATTCACCTGGCAGAATATTTTTTAAAAGGCACAAAACCTTTAAATGTTGATGTTCAGAGGTACCTGGGTGTACTCATATAATGAGCACAGAAAGTTAGCATTCAGGTTCAGCCAGCAATTAGGAAGGCAAATGACAGGTTGGCCTTTGTTGCAAGGGGATTGGAATGCTAGAATAAGGAAGGCTTTCTGCAATTGTACAAAGCTTTGGTGAGAGCACACCTGGAGTAATGGGTGGTATTTTATTAGTGATGCACTATTCCCAATGGCAAAACGGGAAATGGGTGGCACTCTGCTCTCTTCCTTTTTGCCAGTTGCCACGTGATTACTGTTAAAATTTAAAGGGCTGGCAATGGGCACAGGCGACACATGCAATCACATGGCAGGGAAAGCTTTTAATTGCTGAAACCTGCCATCAGCTGACAATGCAGCAGGTACGGGCGGGCTATAAAGGAGCCTCCTGGTCAAACAGGGAGGTTCTGCATCATGGCCGCAACTTTGACGCCAAACGCCAGTACCCGTCTTCGACGATGCCCTACCTGGATGGCTGCACCCTGACCAGCCTCCCCGTCTGGTGCTGCCTGCTGCTGGAATTGTGGGCTGTGTTGTTGACCGGCAAGAGCCTTCCTTTGTTGTATCCGCTCCCCCTGCTCCCAAGGTTGCAGGAATATTGTGTGTACAAGACCCATGAGCATCCCAGCAATTAAACAATTTAAGGTGGCGGACAGTGAGATGAGAACATGTGTGTCCAAGGATTTCACCATAGAACTGATGAGCAGTGAGATTTTCAACCCCTATAATTGTCCACAACCAAAACTCCACCCACCCCACATTGGGCTCCTCCCACTTTGATCTCTAATCCTAGCACCATACGTCCTTTTGGAAACACTGCAGAAATGGTTATTGTAAAGGTTGCGGTAGAACTCGGTACCCTCCACCTTCCTCCTGTCACTTCCGCACATCCCCATCAACCTTAACCCTCCCGGCTTCACTTTGCACCTTCCCTCTATAACCCTTCACATTACAGTGGACCCTGTTACCCTCCAATTGTACATGCCATCTTACCCCCCCCCCCCCCCCCCCCCCCCCCCCCCCCCCCCCCCCCGATCCTACACCCATCCCTGCCGACATTGTCCCTCTGATCCTATAAGCTCCCCACATCATCCTTAGAGTTTTTGTTAAATCCCTTGGTCAAATATGAACTCGGTGCTAGGAGATTCCTGTGCACTGTTGACTTAATCCTGAAGGTAGGACATAATTAGAAAAAGTTTTAATGTAACGATTATTTATGGCATACAAATGTACTGCAAGCAGGAACATGCCACAGGGCAGAGTGAGGCCTGCCACAAACACGCTGCTGACTTAATCTCTGCATCTCAAACCACCTTCGGGAAACCAAAATCTCAGCTCCAGCCTAATTAAGTCACTTTGTCTGCCCCATTTCCCACTCTTACAATCCCCATAAAACTCACCACCTGCAATGTGTTCAAAAGCAAAATACTGTGCATGCTGAAAATGTGTAATGAAAATAGAAAATGCTGGAAATAGTCAATGGGTCTGGCAGCATCTGTAGAGAGATAGCCAGAGTTATTGGGCAGAATTTTCTGCCTGTTGGGCGGGCGGGCCCGACCCAATCTCCGGCAGGCGGGAAGCTGATCCCCACCAGCGAAGCGGGCTACACTGCTATTTTACGTGGGCCGGCCAATTAAGGCCCACCCAGCGTGACATCTGGCAGGAAGTGCTATGTGCTCCCTGTGCAAACAGGGGGGGATTTCCCCATAAGTGAGAGTACGCACTTTCGCGCATGCGCATGAAAGAGCGCACATCTCCCTGAAGCTAGGTGCAGCCTCAGGGAGATCACCTGGACTTTGAAAAAAATCAAGAGAAAAAAATAATCCCTTACATGTCCCCCTCATGTGACGATGTCAAATGAGTTGGGACATGTTCATAATTTACATAATAACTTTATCAAAATTTTTAAAACCATTCATGAAACCTCATCCCGCCGCTGGATGAGGTTTCATGTTTTCTCTATTCCCCATCAGGGGTTCCACCCAACATCATCCCATGTCATTTTACACGTCGGCGAGTAGGCCCTGCTCGCCAACGGCAAAATTCTGCCCATTGTCTCAGATTGTGACCTTCTATCAGAATTGTGTGCAGTTTTGGTCTGCAGGTTTAAGGAAGGATATACCTGCCTCGGAGGCAGTGCAGTGAAGGCGCATTAGGTGGATTCCTGGAATGAGAAAGGTTGTCCTGTGCTGAGAGGCTGAGTAAATTGGGCCTATATTCTGTGATGTTTAGAAGAATGAGTGGTAACTCGATAAAATATACAAGATTCTGAGGGGCCTTGACAGGGTTGGATGCTTAGAGGTTGTTTCCTCTGGCTGGGGAATGTAGAACACAGGGGCACAATCTCAGGATAAGGGGCTGATCATTTAGAACTGAGACATGGAGAAATGCTTTCACTTAAAGGGTTGTGAATCTTTGGGATTCTCTATCCCTGAGGGTTGTGGATGCTTTATGATTCAATATGTTTAAGGCTGAAATAGACTTTTGGTCACTCAGGGAATTTGAGAGATATGGGGAGTGGGGTGGGCAGATGGAATTGAAGTTGAAGATCGGCCATGATCACATCGAATGGCAGAACAGGCTCATGGATCTCTATGATCTACTCATTCTCCTATTTCTAATGTAAGTAAATAAAAGGAATGGGGGTGGAAGATAAATGTTATCATGGGCTCTTTCGGGTGAATATCCTGTTTCCTTATTGTAATTTCCATTTATGCAACAAAATTCCATACACTTCCATGCAACTCCATATACTTGTAAGTAATTTATCATGTCTGAGGCCCTCAATGAGATTCACCCCCATTATTCTATCTACATGATGAGATCATTTTAGGACGGAGTAACCATTTCATATCAACGCAAAAGCAAACTACTGCAGATGCTTGAAATAAGCAGCAGATGAGGTCACATCTGATCCAACGGATCAGACCTAAGCTCTGCAGTCCTGCCACATCCAGTCGTGAATGGTGGTGGACAATTAAACAACTCATTGGAAGAGGAGGTCCCACAAATTTCCCCATCCTCAATGATGGGAGAGCTCAGCACATCAGTGCAAAAGATAAGGCTGAAGCATTCACAACAATCTTCAGCCAGAGTGCTGAGTGGATGATCCATTTCAGCCTCCTCCGGAGGTCCCCAGCATCACAAATGTCAGTCTTCAGCCAATTAGATTCACTCCACGTGATATCAAGAAATGGCTGAAGGCACTGGATACTGCAAAAGCTATGGGCCCTGACAATATTCCAGCAGTAGTACTGAAGATTTGTGCTCCAGAACTTGCATCTCTAGCCAAACTGTTCCAGTACAACTATAACACTGGCATCTACCTGGCCATGTGGAATATTGCCCAGGTATGTCCTGTACACAAAAAGCAAGACAAATCCAACCCAGCCAATTACCGCCCCAACAGTCTACTCCCAATCACTTAGCAATAACCTGCTCACCAGTGCCCAGTTTGGGTTCTGCCAGGGCCACTCAGCTCCTGACCTCATTACAGTCTTGGTTCAAACATGGGCAAAAGAGCTGAACTTCCGAGGTGAGGTGAGAGTGGCTGCCCTTGACGTCAAGGCAGCATTTAACCGAGTGTGGCATCAAGGAGCCATAACAAAACTGGAGTGAAAATCAGGGTGAAAATTCTCCGCTGGTTGGAGTCATATCTAGCACAAAGGAAGATGGTTGTGGTTGTTGGAGGTCAGTCATCTCAGCTCTGCAGGAGTTCCTCAGGGTAGAGTCCTTGGCCCAACCATCTTCAGCTGCTTCAACAATAACCTTCTTTCCATCATAAAGTCAGAAGTGGGGATGTTCGCTGATGATTGCACGGTGTTCAGCACCATTCACGACTCCTCAGATACTGAAGCAGTCCATGTCCAAATGCAGCAAGACCTGGACAATATCCAGATTTGGACTGACAAGTGGCAAGTAACATTCGCGCCACACAAGTATCAGGCAATGACCGTCTCCAACAAGGGAGAATCCAACCATCACCTCTTGACGTTTAATGGCATTACTATCGCTGAATCCCCACTATCAACATCCTGGGGTTACCATTGACCAGAAACTGAACTGGACTAGCCATTTAAATACAGTGGCTGCAAGAGCAGATCAAAGGCTAGGAATAGTGCAACGAGCAACTCACCTCCTGACTCCCCAAAGCCTGTCCACCATCTACAAGGCACAAGACAGGAGTGTGATGGAATACTCCCCACTTGCCTGGATGAGTGCAGTTCCCACAACACTGAAGAAGCTGGACACTGTCCAGGACAAAGCAGCCCGCTTGATTGGCACCACATCCACAAATATTCACTCCCTCCACCACCGATGTACAGTAGCAGCAGTGTGTACCATCTATAAGTTGCACTGCAGGAATTCAAGGCTCCTTAGACAGCACCTTCCAAACCCATGACACTACCACCTAGAAGGACAAGGGCTGTAGATAGATAGGACCACCACCACTTGGAAGTTTCCCTCCAGGTCAGTCACCATCCTGACTTGGAAATATATTGCCATTTCTTCACTGGGTCAAAATCCTGGAACTCCCTTCCTAACAATACTGTGAGTGTACCTATACTACATGGGTGCAGCGGTTCAAGAAGGCAGGTCACCACCACCTTCTCAAGGGCAACTAGGGATAGGCAATAAATGCTGGCCTAGCCAGGGACGCCTACATCCCGTGAATGAATTAAAAGAAAAAGAAAGAAACAGAGTTCATGTTTCAGGTCTGTGTTCTGATAAAAGATTGTTTCTCTGTCCACGGATGCTGCCTAACCTGCTGGGTATGTTCAGCATTTGCTTTCATTCGATGCCAATGACTATTGCCTTATGTAAAGCTGAGCTGAACTGAAAGCAGTTGTGTAATAATTATGGGAATCGAAATATGTACTATCATTTGGCGTAGCAATGTTGTGTTTTCCAAAGCACATGAAACCTACATTATTTTATTTTTATTCATAGGTTGCATTGTCAAACATTGGGCACCAATATTGTCCACTTCAAAAGCTCAGCAGCTCTTGTTCCGCATCATTGATTGTCTGCTGTTGCCGCATACCCTGTTTCAACAGGACAAAGGGCTGCCCCAAGCAATGCTGTCTGCCATCCGAGATAACTTGTCTCTGTATCTCCAGGTGAGCACTGTCACTGCTGCACCACTGTTACTTTTGGAATACCCTGATGTTACTTCCCCCCACAAATGTTGTTCTGCGTTTGTTTTTCTTTTTTGCAGTTGGGGTTCTGAATGCTATTTTTCTCTTCAAATCTCAATGTCCTTTGTGTTATGTAGGAGAGAATGATGCAAATGAATCCTGCACTTATCCTGTTGTTAATGTTACTGCAAAGGAGTAAATACTGCACCCAGATCCTACAGCGACCTACCTAGCTTTAGTAGAAAAATACCATTCTCTAGGTCTGGAGTAGCAATGTTCCAGCTAATGGTCATATTGCAATAAACTCATAAATTGTGGAGTACTGTGATTTCTTTTTCTGCTCTGGTTGTTATAATTTCACATGGCAGATTAGCAAGGAATTTTTTAAAAACAAAAGACTGCGGATGCTGGAAATCCAAAACAAAAACAGAATTACCTGGAAAAACACAGCAGGTCTGGCAGCATCAGCAGAGAAGAAAAGAGTTGACGTTTCGAGTCCTCATGGCCCTTCAACAGAACTGAGTGAATCTAAGGAGAGGGGTGAAATATAAGCTGGTCTAAGGTGGGTGTGGGGGGAGAAGTGGGGGGGCGGTGTTGTTGTAGGGACAAGCAAGCAGTGATAGGAGCAGATCATCAAAAGATGTCACAGCCAAAAGAACAAAAGAACACAGAGGTGTTGAAGTTGGTGATATTATCTAAACGAATATGCTAATTAAGAATGGATAGTAGGACACTCAAGGTATAGCTCTAGTGGGGGTAGGGGGGCATAAAAGATTTTAAAATAATGGGAATAGGTGGGAAAAGAAAAATCTATATAAATTATTGGAAACAAACAAAAGGAAGGGGGAAGAAACAGAAAGGGGGTGGGGATGGAGGAGGGAGCTCAAGACCTAAAGTTGTTGAATTCAATATTCAGTCCGGAAGGCTGTAAAGTGCCTAGTCGGAAGATGAGGTGTTGTTCCTCCAGTTTGCGTTGGGCTTCACTGGAACAATGCAGCAGGCCAAGGACAGACATGTGGGCAAGAGAGCAGGGTGGAGTGTTAAAATGGCAAGCGACAGGGAGGTTTGGGTCATTCTTGCGGACAGACCGCAGGTGTTCTGCAAAGCGGTCGCCCAGTTTACGTTTGGTCTCTCCAATGTAGAGGAGACCGCATTGGAGCAACAAATACAGTAGAATACATTCTCCTCACCATCCGAGGCCCAAACACTCCTTTCAAGTGAAGCAGCATTTCACTTGCATTTCCCCCAACTTAGTCTACTGTATTCGTTGCTCCCAATGCGGTCTCCTCTACATTGGAGAGACCAAACGTAAACTGGGCTACCGCTTTGCAGAACACCTGCGGTCTGTCCGCAAGAATGACCCAAACCTCCCTGTCGCTTGCCATTTTAACACTCCACCCTGCTCTCTTGCCCACATGTCTGTCCTTGGCCTGCTGCATTGTTCCAGTGAAGCCCAACGCAAACTGGAGGAACAGCACCTCAGTGACCACTTTGTGAAACAGTGGAACACCTTTGCTCAGTCTGCAAGCATGACCCTGACCTCCCAGTCTCTTGCCATTTCAATTCACCATCTTGTTCTCATGCTTACATTTCTGTCCTCGGCCTGCTACAATGTTGCAGTGAAGCTCAACACAAGCTTGAGGAATAGCTTCATCATCCGATTAGGTACTTTACAGCCTTGTTGACATTGCATTCAACAACTTCAGACCATGAACTCTGTCCTCCATTTTGTATTTTTTTCTCCAGTGCCAGTCTGTATCTTGTTGTCATGTTTTTGCTTTCAGACCTTTATTCTGCTTTAATATCTACTCTGAACCACTCCTTTGTTTCTTTAGCATATCATTACCACTCCCTTTGCCTTTGGTTCCATGACATCTTTGTCGATTAATTTCCCCCGCCCTCTAACCTATCCCTAACCTTCCCTTTTGCTCCACCTCCCTCCCCTTGCATTCCTGTCTCTCTTCAGTTCTGAGGAAGAGCCACGTTGGACTCGAAACGCTAATTCTCGTTCTCTCTGCACAGATGCTGCCAGATCTGCGGAGTTTTTCCAGCATTTTTTGTTTTTATTCCGTATCTCCAACACCCGCAGTATTTTGCTATTATTAAAGATAAAAAGACTTGCATTTTTATGATGCCTTTCATGGCCTTAGGGTATTCTAAAGCTCTTTACAACTAGCCAAGTGCTTTTTGAAGTGTTGTCACTGTTGTAATGTAGGAAAATAGGATTAGCGGTGGATCATGAGTCCAGTTGGGTCATGTCTGCAGTCTGCATGTCTTAGGTTTTATGCTTATCATAATATCCCTTCACCTCTGTTGATTCTTTTCTGTCTCATGTCTATAAAAATTTTACATGAAATGGTTTTGGGCATCTCAACTCATTTCCTAGTGAATATGGGTTCACATCATAAAAGTGACAAGGACGGCTTAAGTAAAAGAGCAAAAATTCACATTGTTGTGAGATTGATGGAGGGTTATGTCCGTAAGATATGTTAAGGTGTATTTTGCTATCGAATAAAGGGAATTTTGTTATGTATTTATTACGCATCTACCCATGTTGGATGGTGATTGGTGACAAAAGTGAAAAAATGTTTCATTTTCAAGCGGTATTATTCTCATCTTGATGAAGAAGTATTTCACCACATATTTTAATTTGATAAAATAATAGGGACGATTTACACTGGAAATATTAAAATTGTCCCAAATGAATACTATCACTGCAAAGTTTTCAATATAAACCAAGTTAACTCCAGCTAACATAATTTGTATTAATTCCAAGGACACTAATTCCAAAAAACTGTTTAAGTGGTTTTTACTGGTATTCCATTCATTTTTTGTTGATATTGAACTTTATTTTTCTATTTGTTTTCTTGCTTGGGAGAGGGGTCATTTTTATGCATTCATGGGATGTTCACATCGCTAGCTGGGCCAGCATTTACTGACCACCCCTAGTTGCCCTTGAGAAGGTGGTGGTGAGTTGGCTTCTTGAACCGCTGCAGCCCCTATGGAGTAGATACACACACAGTGCTGTTAGGAAGGGAGTTCCAGGATTTTGACCCAGCGATAGTGAAGGAACGGCGATACGTTTCCAAGTCAGGAGGGTATGTGACTAGATGGGGAATTTGCATATGGTGCTGTTCCCATATGCCTTCTTAAAAAGATAATTGCATTTATATAGTGTGTTTAATGACCCCAGGATGTCTCAATGAGGATATACAACCAGCCGACAATTTGTGAATGTGGAAATGAGCCACAGACAATGCAACATCTCCTGCAATGCCTATTGCTAGAGGAACCCTGCACTGTTGCATATCTTGTCAAATTCAACAACAAGGCGCAAAAATGTGTCCAGTTCTGGCTGGGCCATGTATAGACTGTCCATGGACACGATAAGAAGAAGGATGTCCCAAAGCATTGAACTAACTGGTGCAAAGTTTATTGTGGAAATCAAAGCCTTAGCAATCATGAAGCTCAGCTTGGGCTCTGCAGAACCACTTGGTTCCAGGCAATTAAATACTTTTAAATTGTAGTCACTGCTGTAATGTAGGAAACATAGCAACCAATTTGCTCATAGCAAACCCCTAAAAACAGCATTGTGATAATTTTAGTGGTGTTGGTTAAGTGTTAAATATTGACCAGTTCATGGAAGATAACTCCCTTGCTCTCCTTCGAAATACTGCCTTGGGATCTTTTACATCCACCTGAGGGTGATGACAGGGCCTTGGGTTAAACCAATCGCACCTTAGGTGAGGACAGCACCACTGATAATGTACAAATCCCTCAGTGTTGCACTGGATTGGCATTCTTGTTTTTTTTCACTCATGTCCTAGAGTAGCACTTGAATCCACAATCTTCTGACTCAAAGACACGAGTGCTACTGAGTCTTGGCTGACACCTGTGGACATCTAGGAGGTCAAGGTCCTGGGTTTGGGAGGTGCACTTGAAGAAACCTTGGCAAATTGCTGAAACGCATCTTGTAGATGGTGCAGTCTGCAACACATTGTCTGGGTGGTAGAGGATGTGAATATTTAAGGTGCTGAATGAGGTGCCAATCCAGCAGGCTATTTCGTCCTGCATGGTGTTGAGTTTCTTCAGTGTTGTCGGAGCGACACTCATCTAGACAATGGAGCATACCCCATACCACACTTCTCACTTGTGCCCTGTGGGTGATGGAAACAATTAGGGGTCTCAGAAGGAGAGTCACTCGCTACAGAATTCCCAGCATCTAACCTGCTCTTGTAGCCTCAGCATTTATGTGGCTGGTCCAGTTAAGTTCCTGAGGATGGTTGATGGTTGGGGGAATGTCAATGGAGGTGTGGTTAGACTTTCTCTTGTTGGAGATGGTCATTGCCTGGGACTTGTGTAGTATAATGTTACTTGCCACTTATCAGCCTAAGTCTGAATGATGTCCTGGGCCTGCTGCATGTGGACACAGACTGCTTTTTTGTCAGAGGAATTGTGAATGGAACTGAGCACTATAATCATCAGGGAGTTTCCCCATTTTTGACCTTATGTTGGAAGGAAGGTCATTGATGAAGCAGTGGAAGATGGTTGGGCCTCGGACACTGCCGTGAGGTACTCCTGAAACAATTTCCTGAGACTGAGATAATTGGCTTCTAACGACCACAACCATGTTCCTTTGTGCTGGGTATGACTCCAACCAGTGAAACGTTTCCCTCTGCTTCCCATTGACTCCAGTTTTACTTAAGCTTCTTCATGCCACATTGCTGCCTTGATGCCAAGGGCAGGCACTCTGACCTCACTTCTAGCATTCTCACTTCTAGCATTCAGCTATTTTGTCCCTGTTTTTGACCAAGGCCTGGAACCAAGTGGTTCTGCAGGGCCCAAACTGAACTTCATGATTGCCAAGGCTTTGATTTCCACAATAAACTTTGCACCAATTAGTTCAACTTAGGGCAGATGTTTCAATGTTTCCTCACACTTCTATTGTGTTTACTATTATTATTCTAAATGTCATTTGAATAGTTTAAACAAAAGCAGTTTTTCTCTCATTACAAGTTCTGAGATACATTTGTGACCTGGAAATATTTTTTTACTTGTTCTTTTGACAATAAGCTTTTTACCTTGGCTAGGTTGTCAGTTATAATGTAGAGCAGAGTTGGCTAATCGATGAACAAGTGACTATACATCTGCCATCTTGGAGGTGCCTGCTGTGACTCTGAGCTGGATGAAAAGGGACGTATCCTAGGGAGCCAATAATAAGTTAGAAATCATTTGGGTGTCATCTGAAATTCTCTTTCCTGTTGCAGGGACTGTCAGCTATCGTTGGACAAACTACGGTTCAGATTGCTTATGTTAAACAGCAGCTGCGGAATATAATTCAGCAGTATTTTGGTCGCTTTCTTCCATCATCTCCTACTGGGTCAGGCATTGTGAATCATCCAATATTACTTGCACTTTGTGAATCAATCCCAATGACTCAAGGTCAGACCCTGCGGCAGACAGTTCTTCAGGTCATTAAGTAAGAGTTTTTTAAATCTTTTTATATCAATGGATTTTTACAGTGTAGAATTCCTGGCAGAGAATTTTCTCCCTATCAGGGGGGTGTTGAGCAGGAGCAGGTACGGGTGGGCATGCAGCCGATCGCTGCGTGCCACCATTTTACATGGGCAGGCCAATTAAGGCCTGCCTGGCATGACGCACACCCGGAAGCGCTGAGTGCTCCCTGTGCGGATGGGGGGGGAGTAGGCTGAGTCGGGGCCTGCGCTCTTTTGCACATGCGTGCGAAAGAGTGCAGAAATCTCCCTAAGACACAGAGCTGCCTCAAGGAGATTACTTTGCTTTTTAACAATTTTAATAAAGAAAAAAAAATTTAAAGACTTCTGTCTTCTCATGTGACAGTGTCAAATGAACTGCGACATGTCTATGAATTTTATTAAAAATTTCTATTAATGCTTTAAAACCTTCATGAAACCTCATCCCGCCTGTGGATGAGGTTTCATGATAAATCCGAAGCCCGCATGGGCTCTTGGCCTGCCCGCCAACCTTAAGGTTGGACGGGCAACTCAGTTAAGTATTTCAATTGGAACTTAAAAGGCCTTAATAGGCCTTTGACAATTCAGCAGGCGCGCAGCCGGCTCCGGCACGCGCCTGCCGAACTCAAGATCTGAATGACTCACAGTGACGTTGGGAGGCGCGCCTGACATCACCACGCATCATTTTATGCGTCAGTGAGTGGGGGTCGCCTGGCCCCTGGAGTAGTAGCATGTTATCCCACCGATTCATTATTTATACATTTTCAGACTGATTTAGAATAGTCCAATAGTAAATTAGTAAGGTAACTAATTCTTTGGTAACATTCTTTCATAGTCCTGGTTTTCAAATGTTGTAGTTACTTGAGGAGTCCTATGTTACTGCCTCTGACTAAAGGGACCAGAACCCTGAAAAGTGTGAGGTGATACACTTTGGAAGGAATAATTTGACAAGGAAGTATTCAATGAACGGCATGACACTAGAAAGTTCTGAGGAACAAAGGGACCTTGGCGTGTGTGTCCATAGATCTCTGAAGGCGGAGGGGCATGTTAGTGGGGTGGTGAAAAAGGCATATGGGATACTTGCCTTTATCAATTGAGGCATAGATTACAAAAGTAGGGAGGTTATGTTGGAGTTGTCTAGAACCTTGGTGAGGCCACAGCTGGAGTACTGTGTGCAGTTCTGGTCGCCACATGATAGGAAGGATGTGATTGCACTGGAGGAGGTGCAGAGGAGATTCACCAGGATGTTGCCTGGGATGAAACATTTAAGTTATGAAGAGAGGTTGGATAGTCTTGGGTTGTTTTCGTTGGAGCAGAGAAGACTGAGGGGCGACCTGATCGAGGTGTACAAGATTATGAGGGGCATGGACAGGGTGTATAGGGAGCAGCTGTTCCCCTTAGTTGAAGGGTCAGTCACAAGGGGGTATATGTTCATGGTGAGGGGCAGTAGGTTTAGGGGGGATGTGAGGAAAAACTTTTTTACCCAGAGGGTGGAGACGGTCTGGAATGACTGCCTGGGAGGGTGGTGGAGGCAGGTTGCCTCACTTCCTTTAAAAAGTACCTGGATGAGCACTTGGCACTTCATAACATTCAAGGCTATGGGCCAAGTGTTGGTAAATGGGATTAGGGAGGTAGGTCAGGTGTTTCTCACGTGTCGGTACAGACTCGATGGGCCGAAGGGCCTCTTGTGCACTGTGATTCTATGATTCTAATTCAACAGCTTTGTCACAATTACTATCAGTGTCATACCTGGTCATAAATTCAAATGAGCTACTGGAGTCCACTGAAAGGGTAACCAATCTCTGGATACTATATATAGATTCTGAAGAAGTGGATTGGGTGAAACGTCACATGGAGTACCCAGGTAACACCTTCCAGTTCAAGATCACAGGATAATCTTGAAGTGAACAGCATATTAAGACATCCCAGAAAGTACAATTAAATGTGAAACATACATTCTTAAAATTGTATATATGATTTCTTTAAAGTTAATTTTCTTAATTCGTGGGAACTCTGTTGACATGTTTATCGATTATTTATCGCTAGGCTGTAGAGTTCGCAAAGATTAAAAATGTTCCTGGAGAGTATTTATTTTTAATTCTGATAAACATTCCAAATGTTCTGCCTTTTCTGTATTAGATCGGGTACCTATAGGTAGCAGATCATTCATGTTTCCTGTACTACCTATAAAATAAATGCCCAGCCTTACTGTGCCATTCAATATCTTCATAAATAACACTCATTCTGCTTCATTATAACATGCTTTTAAAAAAATGATGGTACAGTGAAAACTGATCATTTTGCCTTTAAACATGTCATAGTCTAACATAGTGGTATTGACAAATTATACTGCTTGTAAGACAATCTGTCATCCTATACATTCTCCAACCCTTATAAGTAGACCAAACACCATCCTGTGGAGTAACTTTCATAATGGCTCTTCTTGTGTATCTCCAATACCAAGTAGCTGGTTAGCCTTCTTCTGGCTGTCTTTTTGAGATGCAGTCCCTTTTACGCACAATTACCACAAATGATAATGATATTAATATTTTGTTGCAATGTAAATTTGTACAAATATTCAGTGTTGACCCTTTCAGTGCACCTGGATGGCTTCTGCAACTTCTGAACTAATTCTCAAAAATTATTCTCTCCAGTGAAAACTATATGCAGTTCAGAGGTCATGCTCCTCCTCCTCGCTTAGCAGCAGTCCTGTCATTCCTCCATGAACTGTTCAGAAGAAACCCAAGTAGTGATGCTGCCAGTGAGACAAAGTTACTCCTGCCTACAGTGCTGAAATGTTTAATGTTTGTGAATGAACCACAGGGTACGTTTTCTCACTGATTCCTGTTGACTGATGTTTTTATCTTAATGTTAAGCAAAAGAATCCTCGCAATTGCTTTTCTATATCTTCATGTGTGAGACCAAAATTTAAATAGCAACCACTTTCATAACACCAATGTTGTTACATTCAGTTGACTCTCAAGGTTCTCTGCAAAAAAATGAGATGTTTAATGAGATGAGATAAGAAAACTTAGGTGTAGTTCCTGCTTTGGGCGTAATTGGTGATTTCAGCCCACATTGTACCCAAAATTGTGTTTGTTTAGAAAAATCTCTTCCCCGTTTGCTACTCACAGTTCCACATCACTAAACAAAAAAATCTGACAACTTTTTTTTAAAATTGCTTTTAAAAAAGACATTTCCTTGATTTAATTAAGAGTGATAACTTGGTAAAGTATGATACAATTCAAAATGAATTTATCTTTCAAAAAAAACATATTTTAAATCACATTGGGCTGTAACTCCCAACAAGCGTCAGAAAGTGCTGGCTCTCAGGAATTAGAAGAAATAAATACACATTTACAAAGTCTTGAAAGTTACGCTGACCCTTCCGTTTGCCGGAGCTGTGTGGGGCCTGCATTGAAAGACTCCTCGCAGGCCCCAGCGAAGTGTAGCTTCAGCGGATTCAAGAAGGTGGGGAGGTCCGGTGTGGAGTGGGTTGGAAGTCCATGGGGAGTTGGGGAGAAGGGTGGGGGGTGTGGTCTGGGGAAGGGGGGCTCTGAGATCCAGTGGAGATGGTGTGAGAGGTGGGGAAATTGGGGTGCGAGGGAGGTCTGAGATCCGGGGGGAGTTGAGGGGGGTGAGTCCGAGATTCCCGGGGTTGGGTGGGGGGTGTCCAAGGTCTCACTGGGGTTGGGGGCGGTTCTGAGGTCCAGGGAGGGGTTCTGAGGTGTGGGGGCATTGTTGGGGGTCCTGAGGCATGTGAGGGTGTGGGGGTCTCCTGTAGGGCCGGTCTGGGTCTTTACAATAGTTACCCAGAAGTTAGAAGAGGTTTTAATTCTTATAACTTTTTCTGAGTAACTATTGGTGTAAACCCAGCAGAACCATCCGAAGCTTGCGATTTAAACCGCATCTTGGATGGTTGTCCTTGAGAAGGTGGTGGTGAGCTGCCTTCTTGAACCGCTGCAGTCCATGTGGTGTAGGTACATCCACAGTGCTGTTAGGAAGTAGTTCCAGGATTTTGACCCAGCATCAGTGAAGGATCGGCGATATGTTTCCAAGTCAGGATGGTGAGGGACTTGGAGGGGAACTTCCGGGTGATGGTGTTCCCATCTATCTGTTGCCCTTGTCCTTCTAGATGGTAGTGGTCATGAGTTTGGAAGGTGCTGTCTAAGGAGCCTTGGTGAGTTCCTGCAGTGCATCTTGTAGATGGTACACATTGCTGCTTCTGTGCATCAGTGGTGGAGAGAGTGAATGTTTGTGGATGGGGTGCCAATCAAGTGTGCTACTTCGTCCTGGATGGTGTCAAGCTTCGTGAGTGTTATTGGAGCTGCACTCATCCAGGCAAGCGGGGAGTATTCCATCACACTCCTGACTTGTGCCTTGTAGATGGTGGACAGGCTTTGGGGAGCCAGGAGGTGAGTTACCCATCACAGGATTCCTAGCTTCTGACCTGCTCTTGTAGCCACAGTATTTATATGGCTTGTCCAGTTCATTTTCTGGTCAATGGTAACCCCCCCAGGATGTTGATAGTGATGGTAATGCCAGTGAACATCAGGGGGCGATGATTGGATTCTCTCTTACTGGAGATGGTCATTGTGTGGCATGAATGTTACTTGCCACTTGTTAACCCAAGCCTGGATATTGTCCAGGTCTTGCTGCATTTGGACATAGACTACTCGGCATCAGAGGAATCATGAATGGTGCTGAACATTGTGCAATCATCAGTAAACATCCCCACTTCTGGCACCTGTGATGCTGGGGACCTGCGGAGAACGCCGAGATGGATCATCCACTTGGCACTTCTGGCTGAAGATTGTAGCAAATGCTTCAGCCTTATCTTTTCCACTGATCTAAAGTCTCAAGTATAAGCCAGAATTGAAGTTTTCAGCTTGTATGTAAAGTTTTAACAGTAGATTTTTATTGTCAGATTTCAGATATGTTCGCCACAAAAAAAAATCAAGGATCCTCAACTTGGGAATTGACTTGAGTTGTCAACACCCCTCTTAAACAGAAGATGTGCTACAATAGCTGCAGGATAACCTTACCTCATGTCAACTTTTTATATTTTATTTTGACCTTTCATTTCCCAAGATAAGATGCTATGCTGTCACAACGTATCTCACCTGCCCAGTTGAGAAATGACTGCTTTCATTTACGTGGCAGGCAATCAGATCTGTTGGCAAATTAGTGTTTATTTTGTGTACATCCCAGCAGCCACAATGGTGCATTACTGACCTTTTCCCATTTCCCTTCCAAGCTTGTAGCTTGCTGTACAGTGACAAATTTGATAGGCTTATCTAACCCTGGGGAAGTCGCCTGATTTGGGGTGTGTTGGCCTAATTCTGTTACAACTGGATTTTTTTTTTAAACTTAAATAAACAACATTCTCAGGAGAGTAAAAATGTTCTTGAGTTATTAAACATAACATTTGTAGAATGCAGCTATTTAAAATTTTGAAAATTATGCCAGTTCCTTTGTCACATGAAGACATTATCAGTTGCCACATGAGCATCTGAACTAACAATGGACATGACAGCCAATGGTGAACCCACTCACGTTCTAAAATGAGATAAAATAGAAAGAAATAATGAGGATTTTATGGGTTCTGGTTCAGTTTGTATTGCGACCATTCATTGTGTTTAAATATTTTGAGGTCTGTCAAACATTTTTGGTCGAACACAGATTAATTAAGCTGTGCAAATCATCCTAAGTACCATGGCATTTCTTAGGCGTTCAGTATCTAAAATCACATAAGCTACCACATCATTCTTGCAGTATACCAGAGTGATGTGAAATACAGGACTAGATTATCTGCCCATTCAATTTATGCAATGTGCAGTGTTTTGTTTCCTACCTAATCTAGTTTTACTAGACTGCAGATTTGGTGCCTGCTGTTTTATAAGGCTAGATATAAAATCCTGCATGTCAAGTTAAATAATCACGCTATGTCTCTTATTCCTGTTGCAGGAAAAACACACTGTTAAGTAATGAAGCCAGAATCATATTTGTACCATTGCACAGCCCTGCCACATCTTTTTAAAGAAATAATCACCATGACAACTGTTTTAAGTGACATCAGTTGCACTCGTTTGAATCATGGCTTCACACTAACCTGCAGTTCAAAGCTCACTGTAGAAAAATATAAAACTTTTTCTTAGAGCATACTAAAGCATTTAGGTGGAGGTAGAAGACTTGATGAGGCCATCATAATAGTTGTGGTGTAATATTAATAAATATTCAATGACAGATTTAGACAAATTGGTCTGCTTTATTGTTTTTGCTTTCATTATTTATTCCTATCCTTCATAGTTCTTGTGTCCTAGTGGCTGAGTAGTTTATAATAAATGATGCCATAGAGCCTCAATTTTTTTGAAAAGACTTCACACAGCCTTGTAAATTTCTATGAATTCTGTTCTTATGCAGATAAAAAAAAACTTGCTTTTATATAGCACCTCGTGGCCTCAGGATATCCCAAAGCAGTTTATAGATAATGAAGTATTTTTGAAGTGGAGTTACTGTAACGAAGAGAAATATGCTAGCCAATTTTTCCACTGCAAGGTCCAACCGTGATATAAACATGGCCAGATAATATTTCAGCAATGCTAATTGAAGGATAACTATTGGTCAAGACTCTCGGAGAACTCACCCACTTTCCTTCAAATAGTGCCATTGGATCTGAGCCTTGGTTTAACGTCTTATTCAAAAGATGGCACTTCTGTAAATGCAGTGATCTCCTAGTACTGCAATTCCAGCCTGGATTATGTTCAGTTCCTACAGCAGAGTTTGAATCCATGATCGATCTGACTTAGAGGCAGGGGCGCTACAACTGAGCCAAACTTACACTTAAATGTGGTGGGATAATCATTTACCCAAATTTTTCTTGTGCATTTCTAGTGATTAGGCAGGGTGGTAGGAGATACCTTCGGTTGCCAGAAATACAGGTCAAAAAGTTGTCCCTTAAAAGCCATCCTCTTTTGAATGAATTTGCGTAATTATTTTATGTAATTTATTTTTCTTTTCAGTGAAGAAACTAACCTCTGAGGTTATGCAATGTATAATTGAAAATTGTCAGTCATCAACTCCATGCCAGATTTGCCCTCATGTACTAAGGTGAGTGTTTTATCAGGTCTACCTTGGATATGCTCTCTAATTTTGCCGTGCTTGTTACTTCTGTGAGTGTATTAACTAACTTTGTTCAGGGGTGTGACCTTACTGTCTATTATTTAGTTATACAGTAACGCAGCCTGGGTGTGAAACAATAGAGCTCATTTAAGATCTGCACTGGACAGTGTGTCTTTTGCATGTGTACTTCTACAATCTTTTAGAAGGCGACTGAATGATTTAATGTGATTAAGTTAGATGCAAATTATTATTTTAGAAACAAAGTGAATGTTCAGATTAACATCTATTACGCAATTTTCGCTTGACTCTAGTAACTACAGGATCTTCAAGAACAAAAGATGCAATAGAATTACGCTGGCATAACGCAGCAGGTCAGGCAGCATCTGTGGAGAGAGAAACAGAGTTCAGGTCGATAACCTTTCGTCAGAACTGGGAAGTTAAAGATGCGACAGGCTTTGAGCAAGGAAGTGGGTGGGACAAGGACGAAAGGGGGGTCTGTAATAAGTTGGAAGACCAGAGTGATTGAATGACAGAAGAATTAGTCCAACAGGGCCAAAGGGAGTGGTGATGGGATGAGAAAAGAAAAAATAAAAGACGTGCCTGGAGCAAGTGTGCTGCTGTCTGAAAGCAAAAGTAAAAGAAAAACTAAAACATGCAAAGAAAAGGAAACAAAATGGGGAGACAGAGTTCATCCTCTTCCTGCACTGGATCGCTGACCTCTCCTGTGCTCCGATGGTGCTGACCACTGCTGCCATTGCCTCCCAGGCAGGATTGGTTACTCAGGTGGACCTCATGCAGCTAGAGAGGGGGTAGAGGACATTGCGGCAGCCTCCCAGAGAGCCGTCATTAAATTTCGAGGCTGCTGTCTTCTTTTGGGGCTATCTGTCGCCTGGCCAGTCCTGGTCTGAAGACATGAAGTTGCCGGCACTTTGGTGTGCTTTAAGTATGGCGCCCGGAGCAAGGAAGTGCTGAGGTCACGGTGTGGCGGGCAAATCCGAGCCTGCCTGCCAGCAATCCGGAGTTTTCCTGTGAATGCATTACTAATGAGGCGGGACGCGCCAGGAAGGGGAATAATACGGCACAAAAACCTGCCATTATGGCCGGCAATTAAAATTACTTTTTCTTCGTCCACTACTGCACTTAGTGCAAATTTGGAGCGATTCTGCTTTTTAAACCTATTCAAAATCACTTTCCTTTAAGACATAATACTTATCCTTATGCAATGAATACTTATGCAGTCAACTTCTCAGTCAGCTCCATAAACAGCAAAACAAAAATCCCAAATTATACAGTATGATTTGACTATCCTAATCAGTTATACATTTAATTAGATTTTCTTATGATTCAAACCAAATTATTAACATATTGATAGAAACTGTTGAAACTTCTCCAGACAGTTCATCCAGGAGTATATTGGGATCTACGATCACCAGGTATACAACATCATGGAGATGATAGCTGTCCTGAATTGCAGTTTGGTTATCGGCCTCATTCCTACGCTAAGTCAGGTGCTGAAGGATACTGAACATAAGCGAGGATTGGGCAGGAACAATTCACAAAGGTAAGCCTAGTTCTCAGAATCTTCATTCTTAGAAGATGTTGATGGCTGCAAAAAGACTAGTCTGCCACTTCCACAGAAAACTCGAATTAGCGAACCACATTGCAGTTCCAGTAGCTACTTAGGCATTGTACTGTATGAATGGATGTGGAAATAATTCAAGCTTCAATATTTCATTGTTGTAGTTTCAACATTTAAAAAAACGTTTTGCCCTACTAGGGCAAATTAGTAGTCTTGTCAAAATTATTAGCATCAGATTCTATTGATATATATAGTATATATGTATGAGTGAAAAGGGATCATTCCCGAACATGCATAACTTGCTGTGGGCATCTACAGATTGGAGACTGAAAAGAAAATCCTTGAATTTGAATACATTCAGCATTGGTTTACATAAAATCTATTTAAACCTTTGATTTCCTACCACTTGACACTCTCCCCATTTCTTTAACCTACTTGCATCTTTTTTTCTTTACTAAGTGTATCTAACTTATTGTGTAGTCTTGTATAGTGATAATGTAGCAATGAAACAAGGGCAATTTGAATTTTAATTCCTTTGAAAAGTAAAAGTATCCAACTCCTTAGCTAAGTCAACAAGTAAATGTGTGGTTCATATTAGCTAGGACTTGCTTGTACCATTTCCTTTGGTATATATTTGATTAAGATGAGGACACAGTCTGCCTGGATTCCCACTCCAATGCCCCCTCTTGGAAATTACACTTGTATGGGAATGGCAAAACCTCTTTCTCAAATATTGCACTTGGAAATTCAGTGTTCTCTATTTCTCCTCTCAATCCAAGCAAAAAAAAAACTTTTTATTTTCTTCTTCCCAGCAATAAATATCTCTTTGGACAATGTTATAGGATCCATCTTGAAGTAGTGGATAGTAGTCTGGATTCTTCTGATGGTCTAGTTGATATATGTACCATGTAATGTTCAATTGATTCATTCATTCTGGTAGATTTCAAGGAAGCTCATGCTGGGCTGTAATGCGGCTGGTCAAAAAGCCCACTAATCCTAACCGTCTTAGCTGGGTATGAGGAATAGCCACATCAGGGAGCTAATGGTGGGGCACTACTCCTCTTCTCCACACGGAACCATACTTCATTGAGTACCTGCCTTCAGGAGACAAGGGGTGAAAAGGGGATTATATAAAATTGGTACAAATTTTTAAAAGTACAATACAATAGACAATTAAAAACGGTTACATACAAAGATTTTCAATATCAGCATGTGGTTAATAAAGTTTTCTGCCCTTTCATCTGACACGTGGATCCTAATAAGTTCAGATGTCTTCCAAATAAACAAGGGGGTGAGAAACTGCGGTACTAGAAATCTGTAATCAGCAAAATAACACTGGGAGGTGCACAAGAAGTTATTCAGCATATGTAAAGAAAATATGCACCCTAATGTTTTGGCTATCTTCAAGAGAAATGAATAGATATACTCCAACCCAGTGAGAGGTACTTAAATAAATCTTCACCTATGTCAATCTACCATTGGCTAATTAACTGAAAAGAGATTAGGCAAGTCAGGTCTGTTTTCTATGCCTTGACTATAAACAGGAGCCACCACCCAGTTTCACAAAGACATAATCTGGTCGTGTTTAAAAGCTACTGTATTCTTTTCACCACAAAAGAAACAAAGCTACACCATGATGGTCAAATTTAGTCACACTCTGCCTGAAGAATGTATCAGTAGTATTCTGGTTTTGTCATCTGATCCTGAAAGTATATTTTCTGAATCTATTGCAGGGAGTCCTACAGAAGACTGTTGGTGCTTCTTGGGGAGGAAGGGCAAGCTGAAATCATTAAATTGGAAAAGGAATGTGATGAGGCCTAACAGAGAAGAGGTTTGTAAAAGTAAACACCAGACTGCCTCCTTATTGCACTGAGGGGTATACAGATTCTTAAATGTATAATAGTTTTTTTGTGACATAGCAATTGAGATTTTTTTTTAGATCTAAGTTTTGTACTCCAGTTTTATCTGTCTGCTTTATTACAAAACTCTACCTAATTAAGTTGACTTTAATTATTACTTGACAAATCAAAAACAGACATATGTAAATATACATAAATTGTTGGAATAAATCAGTGACAAATGGTGTTAGGAGTTTTATTGCAATTGATTTTGAATTGTTCTCATGGATATTAGACATAGCATATTAATAAATTCATGTGCTGGAAATGAATTTGTCTTACCTAACTTGAGCTCAACGCCATCGCAGCAAATTAAAGGGAATAAATTTGGAATTAAAAGTTTGCAGCTGAAGAATTCTCTTATCTACATAAGATTTTTTTTTCCCCGAGCAGTATACTTTCCTTAAAGGTATGCCCAGTAATCAGGAATTTCATCAGCAATTACCCTTTGTGTGTCATTTTATGTGATACCTGCTGTTTCAGTTACTTTTTAATTCGCCAAAGTCGCAATTTTATTCCAAGGGGAATAAAATAAAATATGAACTTTATGTTTGTGTAAATGATTCTGTGATATGATACCATTGATCTCTGGCGTTACTTGAGGATTTTGTGAAAGAGCAGTGGCACATGTCTGCATCAGGGAACATCATTTAGGGTATTGTTCCTACAAGAAATGTTCTGAACTATTTTGTACTTACCCTACTGTACTTAGAGAATATTGCAATACCTGGATGGACTCAAAACTATGAAAAGACATTCATTATGTTACCAAAATTACTGTGGTTCTACTAACAACAGGTAAAATACTATAGATTTAAGCTTACTGCACCTGACTGAACATGAATTCAAGACGCCAGGACCTGGAATCATGTAAGGAACCCAAACATTTGCAAATAATTCGGCAGTTGTTTTCCTTGAATCATTGTGACCAGAATCTGTGCTTGTTACCGTCCCCCCCACTCCCAACCCTTCTTTATGTTTTGGGATACTTTCTCAACTTCCTTTCAAATAATTTAATAGATTTTGTGCAGTCACTCTGCCAGTTTCTTTCAAAAATATACAGCTCTACTGTCAATCTTTATAGTGTATTTGTGCTACAGAGCTATTTGATAACACTTTTCTGTAAATGTCAATTATGGGCCATTTGCAATGATGTCCACATCCTGTCATCCTTTGCATTTGGAAGCAGCATATTACTGAGCAATGAAATCACCTGCCAACCTAGCTGTCAAACAAATTCTAAAGGTCAAAAATAAGTTTTTGTTTGATATGTGGGAGAACTTTTAGAATACTGAATAAATTGAAGAGCCATTATCATTTCTGGAATATTATCAATGACCCAGTGAACAAAGTTATCCTTAAAATTGTTTATTTGGAAGATTCTTCCAAACACAGACAATATGACAGGGTGAGAATCCAATGGTATAGCAGATAATGCATATCAGACATGGATCAATGAGAAAACAAATATCATTTTCACTTCAAAATGTCCAGAATACCAATCCACGATAGCCTATAAAACACGAGACATTGTTAGACCAAAGTTGAATAAACATGGTAGAATTGATGTTGGATAACATTCACGGAAGTGCGTCATGTCAATCCTCGTCACAATTTAAATAGTAGATCCCTAAAAGAGCAATGTGCACTCCACGTTAACACTAACGTAAGAAAACAAAAGGAGAAGGCTCAAATAACCAAACGGGAAGCATTAGTGCTCAGGGAAATTAAACCAACAAAATGGCCTGGGAGGGAGAGAAAATAAAAATTGCATGGTGTTAGAAGTCTTTACCATACATAAGAAGACCCTTATACATACCAGCCAAAATGCTCTGGATTGTGAAGGTGCACAACACCTTAAAACTCCCAAAACTCATCACTACCTAACAGTCCTTTATGGTTTTCATTCCTGTTTCTATATAAAGAACTGCATTATGTCCATGGAGTAGCAAAAAAATGTGAAAGTTGCGGCATTGTGCTGTTGTCTGCTTAAAAGCATTAAGTGAACATTATTATGGATGTTGTGTTAATATGATATTGTTTTGTGTTTCATCTGCACTTTTAATACTTTGCATGAGTCTAATATTGGTATTTGCAACATCTTTTTATTATTTGTTTCAACAATTTGCATTTAAATGGCATCTTTGATATTGAAAAACATACCAAGGCTCTTCCCAGAGGTGTCATCAGACAAAATTCGCAGATTAACCAGAGGAGAATATATTAGGAACTGTGACCAAAAGCTGGTCAAAGCTGTAGATTTTTATGAAGGATTTAAAGATGGGAGTGGACGTGTTGAGGGAGGGAATCCCAACTCGAGAGCCTAGAAGGCTTGAAGGCACAGCCACTTGGTTGGTACCAGGGAGGCTGGGTTGCATAAGAGGCTTAAGTCAGAGAAACAGATTTCTGGGGATGGGCATTGTCAGGCTGGAAAAGGTTACAGAGAAAGGAACACCACAGAGATCTCCATGAACTGTGACTGTTGAGTGTGAAATTAATTTATTACAATTATGTTCATGTAAAAATAAAATAATATATTAAAATTTTACACAAATATGGATTTGCTTTGCATTATGGCCAGTAAGGGAACTTTGCTATTATTTATAAATAAAAACAGAAAATGTTGGAAAAACTCATTAGATCTGACAGCATCTGTGGAGAGAGAAAAACAGAGTTAATGTTCCATGTCCATACGGTTCTTCTTCAGAGTTAAAGAGAAGAGATATTAATTACTTTTATTTCTATGAGTGGTGAGGGGAAAACTTGACGTCTCCTTTTAGTCTTGTGCATTAGCAAAATGTAAAGAGCGATCACCATTTCACAGAAGATATGCAAAACCAATTTACTGAGTCTTAAGAGCCCTTATGGGACTTTCATACAATGTTTGTTACAATTCTAGGAGCTGGCACATGATAGCTATTTACTCTGGTCAGTTTGTGGTACCCTATTGAAAATCAATTGCCCTCAGCTCCTGTCTGGGGATTCTGCAAGCTAAGCACCTTGTAACTTCTTCATTTTAATCATGTTTCCCGGAGGATTTGGAGGAATGATAAGTTCAGAGCCCTTTAAGATATCTGATATCAGAAACATTGGGAGCTGTGCTCATTTGACCTCTGCTTCCCACGGTGTATTAAAGCTCCCTCTCCTGGGCTGCTTGTTCTTTTTTTCATTGTAGAGCTCTGCTCTTCCCTGTTATGATCGCTTATTTCAGTTACTATTTCTTCACAGCCAGTCATGCCATCACATTCTGTGCCCTTTTCTAGTTTCACAAAAATTGCAAAATATCCAGCTACTGTGCCATCAAGGTTTGTTAGGTAATGTCTGATGCAATAAAATATAATTATGCTGCATAAGAGCCAGTGATAAATGCCTGCTCCAATGATCAGCACACTATCACATAGGATTTCAAACAGCTGCCTGAAATTGAAAGGATTCTGTGCCTGTTGCAAGACTCTTCTGCCTTTTCGGGCAAAAAGCTGTGGGCCTCTGCTACACAAGTTCCAGCAGTTATTTTTGTTTCCACACTGGCCTGACCAGCAGTCCTTAAAGGGACTACTGTGTTCTGCTGAACAAAGATATAGGTATGTTTTTAAAACTGACTGAATGTTGAGCCAGGAAGAGCAGGAGGCCTGCTTATGAATCAACATTAAAACTGGCTTGTGCCAGCCTCTACTTGTCCCTTCCCGATACCTCCTCACCACCAATTACCCCCCCTCCCCCCCAAGTCTTACCATAGGTCCTCAGCTGGCTGATACTGCTCTTCCTGCAACACATGAACTAAGCAGCACGCCCAGTACCTTCTGATGACGCAAGAGGACCAATATCCTTGGTGTGACCTTTCTGTTTCTCATCGTCACACAGTTCACACATGAAAACAAGTTCTCAAGCAGCCCATTAGGTGGTCTATTTGTTTACAAGAGGAACACTGAAAGACTTCTGTATGGTACCATGTTTAGACTGAATCATTATGAATATCTGATTTAATCAAAAATGGATCACAGAGCGAGGGATCATCCTAGACTTTAATTCAAAAGTGAAGGAAATAAGTTGAGATGTTTATGGGAGGAGAAGTTCAGTCACAATGTCGATGAGTTCAAAATTATTAAGGAAAAGAAAATGAATTGCATTTATCTAACACCTTTCCCGTCCTCTCAAAGCACTTCACAGCCAATCAGTAGTGAAGTTTTTATTTTCAGGTGTAGCTGTTGTAAGTCATATGTTCAGTAGGTCTCACAAAGCGGTTCTGAGCCTTGTATGGTTGAACACCATGTTTATTGATAACACATAACTATGTACATATAAACCTGGCATAGCCCAAGCTATGAGATAACTCCATGCTTGCTTCTACACAGGTCTTTATCCAGTCTACAACTGACCCTAGTCTGAGTCATGTGTCTCTTTACATAATTTGAGCGGTACTGTTTCCCAGTCCCACATTAAGCCTTGCTATGCCAGATAATCTTATACTAGAGTAGCCACTGTTAAGTTGGTTTGCATCAGCCAATTTCTACAAAGCAAGGTCCCACAAAGAGCAGTCAGATAAATAACCAGTTAATCTGTTTCTGGTGGTTAGTTGAGGGATAAATGTTGGCCAATATAGCCAGAAAACTGTCAGCTATCTTCTCCAAATAGCACCATGAGATTGTTTACATTTAGCTGAATAGGCAGGTTGAATATCTCATCCAAATGGCAACATTCCTGAGTGAAATGTCAGCCTAATAAGTACTGATTATGAGGCAAGGGAGCTACTACTCAGCCAACCTGATAATTATACTAAAATTAGTATTCCATGAAACCATGAGAGTATGGGGGCAAACTATAATTATCTGATTGAATGGCTTAAATTTGAATATGTGTTACACAATCAAAAAATAAATCTCTGACTGGATATTTTAAGAAAAGGATTCTTTACTGCTGGATTAAGCTGTTAGTTCCATCTCCTAACCCAAAATGAAGCACATGATGAAACATCAATTCAGAAACAATCCTTAGGAACAAAATTTTGGTGAATTATGCAATTAACTTTTGTCTTTTATAGATATCTATCAACATAAACTCACAATAAAATATTCATAAAGACCGTAGAGTAGCCTTCTTCCATTGTGCTCACAAAACCAGTGTAGAATAACAAGTCCAATTTAGCAAATTTTGCATAAAATGTGATGTCGCTCCAACATGTTTAATATTTTCCATGTTAAAATAACACTGACAAGTTTGGAAGATTGTACATATTTCATTTTGAAACATATCATAATTGGACATGTTTATGTAAACGGGTCTATTATTTATCAAAAATGGAAAGGTCTGGATGCACGTGCACAAGTCGTAATTTAGTCAGTTACAACTTGTTAATTGTTACCAATTACAACAATCGGTGTGTTCTGCCTGTACTTAGGAATGTAGGAACAAATTATCAGTTCACTTAATCAGCCTTCATTACTTACCTAAATGTAGTAGCTAAAAGCCTCTGTAGACCACTTATGGGCCCAGAACAGCGAGATCCTCTTTCAATGTGAATGTGACATATGAACTTGTTCTGTAACTACTTGTAAAGCACAGACACCTGGGATAGGTTTTATGTGTCCCCTGAGCACTGGCTATGTCTGAAAGCTTTAACTAATAAAGTCTGATTTATTTGGATGTCTTGGTAATTTGAGTGCTTTTGATGAAGCAGGGATAGCGGAGCAGATGTCTGCAGTATCACTTCCTGAATTTAGGCCACAAGTAAATTCCGCATTTTCCAGCAGTTATGTCTGTGGAGATTGTTAAGAGTTGGCTTTTTATTAGATCTGCATGTGAAGACCAGCAGTGCAGAAGGCAGCACCAAGTGTAAAGTGGCAGAGAAGCTGTGATTTTTTTTTTGGAAAATTAGTTTAATTGTCTTTTTTTTAAGTATCATTTGTAGCAACAGTCAACCTTCAGTGAGTGAATGGATTGCATTGTTATACCTTGCCTCTGTCTGTGTCTACCATGACTGTTGAACTAAGGCTTTTTAAATTGTCAAAGACTGAGCCTGGATAGAATGCATTGTATTCACCTGATCTCCTGTATAGTTTGCGTTTGTTAGCTGACGTTAGCTTTCACGCTTAATTGGGGTAACTGTCATGAGGGCAAATGGAGATAATGGGCTATTGTAGATTTTACATAATTTTGGAGGTATTTAAAAGGAGAAAAAAGAAAGATTACATGTCACCGTCAATTATAAGAAACCATATTTGCAAGCCCTAGCTAAAAATGCGGGCAAAATTTAAATGATCATAGAGACCAGAAAATCTGAAACCAAATTTCCCAGTGAATATTTTAAAAACGTTGTCAGGGATATGCTGTCAGGTTTGGGCATCATTTATTTCGAGGACTGAGCAAAACTTTAGATATGACATAATAGCATTAGGAAACCTGCCTGAGGAAGGATTTCTGTGAAAATCTACTTTGAACACCTCTTTTGATCCTTTTTACATTTACTAAAAAGAAAATGACAGTCCTGCATTTGAACAGTGAACTTTCTGATCAGGCAGCAGCACATTGCAAAATAGCCCATGTGCACTTGAACAGGTTTGTTTATTTGTGATCGTAATTCTACCACAATATTCCTATTTTGCTACTTTTTTCACTGCTGTACTTCCATTCCCCTTCATATATACGCATACAATAAAAAAGTCACGCAGGGCTGAATTTTCCCCATCGGGGGGTTGCGCGGGAGCGAGCACCAAGTAAGGCCCACCCAGCGTGATGAACACCCGGAAGCACTGTGCACTTTCTGTGCGGGCGGGGGTGGGATTCCCTAAATCGAGGCCTGCGCTCTTTCAAGCATGCTCGTGAAAGAGTACAGAAATCTCTGCCTCAGGGAGATCAGTTTAAGTTCTGGAATATTTAATAAAGGTGCAAAAAAATTTTAAGGACATGTCCCCTCATGTGAAACTGTCACATGAACTGGGGCATGTCCATTAATTTTTTTCAAAAATTTCTATTTAATTAATAAACCATTAATGAAACCTCATCCCGCCCGTGGATGAGGTTTCATGAAAAATGCCAAGGCCGCCTGGGCTCTTTGCCTGCCCACCAGCCTTAAGGTTGGACAGGCTGCGTTCTTAACAACTTTAATTACTTTTTTAATGGCCTTAATAGGCCTTTGCCGGTTCGGCAGGTGTGAAGCCGACGTGACTGCGCGCCCGCCAAACTGACAATCTAAATGACACGCGGTGATGTCGGGACGCCTGCCATGCGTCGTGCATCATTTTACACCTCGGCGAGATGGCCCCACTCCCGCTCGCCGACCAGAAAATTCTTCCCATGATATAATTGACATTAAATCATAAACTTTTGGACCTTACAAGTAAGAAATCCTGCAAAATTAGATTTAGTGGTGCAGTCAAATTGCTAATATTCAATATAATCAATATTTATTTTAGGACTGGCACACTGTATATAAATGAAAACGTGTCACAGGGCAGAATTAGGCATTTTAACTTGGTTTTGCGGAGGAGCAGAATCTTTATACTGGTGGTAGAACTTCTTGTCTAGCATTCCCCTGCGTACTCAAATAAGCTTTCACCGATAAATCCTTCCAGGAATCCCTCCTTTACAGTTTTCTGTCTTAGATATATCTAAATAGAATCACAGAAAAAATCACAGAATCTAAATAAAAGAGATTCAACTACCTCAGTCACTCAAGATATTACGATACACAGTATACGATACAAAATTTCAAATGTAAAGTTCCACTTGTCACACTGACACAAGCTCCTTGTGTGCATCCTACACAATTCTCTTTGTTCTTGCCATTTTACACTTTCATCCATCACTATTAAGTTATGCTCAGTATCCTGACTGGCAAGTCTAATCTGAATGGCAAGCGACTGCAATATCAAGTTAAATGTTAGGATTTATTGCCAGGACATTACAAGCCCCTGCTAGAATACTTTGTTCCGAATTGGTCCCCTCACATGGTGAATGATTATAGAGGTTTGGAAAAAGTTTAGAATAATACCTTGCTTAAAGGTCCTCACTTCTTAGTTAGAGAATATTTCACTGTAGGGCATGAATTGGCATGAGAGCTACATTGAGGGAGTGGATAGTGGGCATAAGTTGGCATGAGTTAATGGGGGGGCACATGTAAGATCTTATGAACTTTCCTTTTAAAAACTTCCTGAATCCATACAATGGTTCACGACTCCACTGAGGGGCCGTGAACCATGAGTCATTGAGAAGCTGGCCCAACTCGACAAAAATTTTAAACTGCTTTGTCAGTAGTGGTTCTAGTGAGCCACTCTTGGGGAAGAATTTTCCCGTCAGTGAGCGAGGGCGGGGCCCGCTTGCCAACGCGTAAAATGACGCGCGGTGATGTCAGGTGGGCATGCCGACATCACCATGCATCATTTAGATTGTCAGTTCAGCGGGTGCGCAGCTGCCCGCCCGCCCGCCCGCCAAACTGTCAAAGGCCTATTAAGGCCATTAAGAAAGTAATTAACTGAGCTGCCTGTCCAACCTTAAGGCTGGCGGGCAGGCAGGATGAGGTTTCATGAAGGATTTATTATTTAAATAAAAACTTTTGAAAAAATTAGTGGACATGTCCCAGCTCATGTGACAGTTTCACATGAGGGGACATGTCCTTAAAATTGTTTTTCACCTTTGTTAAATATTCCAGAACTTAAAATGATCTCCCTGGGGCACTAGTGTACCTCAGGGAGATTTCTGCACTCTTTCATGTGCGTGCGCACGAAAGAGCACAGGCCCTGACTCAGATATCCACCATCTACAAGGCACAAGTCAGGAGTGTGATGGATTACTCCCCACTTGCTTGGATGAGTGCAGCTCCCACAACGCTCAAGAAGCTCGACACCATCCAGGACAAAGCAACCTGCTTGATTGGCACCACATCCACAAACATTCACGCTCTCCACCACTGACGCACAGTGTACCATCGACAAGATGCACTGTAGGTGTTCACCAAGGCTCCTTCGACAGCACCTTCCAAACCCCCCAACAACTACCACCTAGAAGGACAAGGGCATCAGACACATGGGAACACCACCACCTGGAAATTCTTCTCCAAGTCACTCACCATCCTGACTTGGAAATATATTGCCGTTCCTTCACTGTCACTGGGTCAAAATCCTGGAACTCCCTTCCTAGCAGCACTGTGGGTGTACATATACCACATGGATTGCAGTGGTTCAAGAAGGCAACTCACCACCACCTCGTCAAGGGCAATTAGGAATGAGCAATAAATGCTGGCCCAGCCAGCGAAGCCCACATCCTATAAGTGAATTTTAAAAAATAGATTTTTAATTCCCGATTTCTGTTGAACTCAAATTTCACCACCTGCTAAGGTAGGATTTGAACCCAGGTCCCTAGAGCGTTATCCTGGGTCTCTCAATTACTAGTCCAGTGGTAATACCACTACAAGTCATGAAATGTTTATATAAATGCAAGTATTTTTTTCTTATATTGATTGCCTGTTAATCTCTCTGCAGTAAGTTACATTAAAAATATACATGTCTTTTGGTTGCTTACTAATTGGGCCACAGAGACTTGACTTTAGCTTCTGAGTTCCATTGCTAACTGCTTAGAACAAATATAACTCCACCAGATCCACTTACTCCTGCTCGCCAAGAAATATAGTCACTGGTTGGTAGTTAGACAGCTGGCAGTTGAGAGAACCCTCATCAGGTGGGCAACAAACACTGGGAACTCTTCATGAATGACATAGTGAGCAAAAGTATAGGACTAGGAACATAAGACTTAGAAGCAGGAGTAGGCTATTTGGTCCTTTGATCCTGGTCCGCCATTCGATAAGATCATGCTGATCTGGTTGTGGTCTCAACTCCACTTTCCCGTCTGCCCCCATAATCCTTTAACTCCCTTATCTTTCAAAAATCTATTTATCTCAGTCTTTAATAAATTCAATGACCCAGCCTCCACTTCTTTTTGAGGAAGAGAATTCCACATACATAGAAACATAGAAAATAGGAGCAGGAGTAGGCCACTTGGCCCTTCAAGCCTGCTCCGCCATTCATAAAACCATGGCTGATCATCCAACTCAACAGCCTGCTCCCGCTTTCTCCCCATATCCTTTGATCCCTTTCGCCCCAAGAGCTATATCTAATTCCTTCTTGAAAACATACAATGTTTTGGCCTTTCTGTGGTAGCAAATTCCACAGGCTCACCACTCCTTGCTGAAGAAATTTCTCCTCATCTCAATCCTAAATGATCTACCTCGTATCCTCAGACTGTGACCTATGGTTCTGGACTCACCCACCATCCTTCCTGCATCTACCCTGTCTAGTCCTGTTAGAATTTTATAGCTTTTTATGAGACCCCGCCCTCCCCTTCATTTTTCTGAACTCCAGTGAATATAATCTTAACCGACTCAATCTCTCCTCATAAGTCAGTCCCGCCATCCCAGGAATCAGTCTGGTAAACCTTTGCTGCAGTCCCTCTATAGCAAGAACACCCTTCTTCAGATAAGGAGACCAAAACTGCACACAATATTCCAGGTGTGATCTCACCAAGGCCCTGTATATTTGCAGCAAGACATCCCTGTTCCTGTACACGAATCCTCTCGCTATGAAGGCCAACATACCATTTGCCTTTTTTACTGCCTGCTGCACCTGCATGCTTATCTTCAGTGACTGGTGTACAAGGACACCCAGGTCTCATTGCATATTCCCCTCTCTCAAATTATAGCCAATCAGGTAATAACCTACCTTCCTGTTTTTGCTACCAAATGATAATCTCACATTTAACCACATTATGCTGTGTCACTCAGCTTGTCCAAATCACACTGAAGCATCTCTGCATCCTCCTCACAGCTCACCCTCCCACCCAGCTTTGTGTCTTCTGCAAATTTGGAGATATATTTAGTTCCCTCATCTAAATCATTGATATATATATTGTGAATAGCTGGGGTCCCAGCACCAATCCCTGCAGTACCCCACTAGTCACTGCCTGCCGTTCATTCCTACTCTTTGTTTCTTGTCTGCCAACCTGTTTTCTAACCATCTCAATACACTATCCCCAACCCCATGCACTTTAATTTTACACGTTAATCTCTTAAGTGGGACTTGGTCGAAAGCCTTCTGAAAGTCCAAATAAACCACATCCACTGGCACCCCCTCATCAACTCTACTAGTTACATCCTCGAAAAATTCCAGTAGATTTGTCAAGCATAATTTCCCTTTTGTAAATCCATGCTGACTGTCCAATTCTGCCACTGTTTTCCAAGTGCTCAGCTATTAAATGGACTCTAGAATTTTCCCCACTACCAATATCAGGCTGACAAATGACGCTCTGAGAGAAAATAATTCTCCTCTCTCTCTTAAAAAGGAGACCACTCATTTTTAAACTATGTCCCTAGGTCTAGCCTCCTCAAAAAGAGGAAACATCCTCCCAGTATCCAGCCTATCCAGTTCCCCTCAGGATCTTATATTTTCAATAAGATCACCTCTCATTCTTCTAAATTCCAATAGGTAGAGGCCCAACCTGTTCGACCTTCCCTCACCCCAGGAATGAGTTGAATGAGCCTTCTCTAAACTGCTTTGAAAGCAATTATATCCTTTTCAGATATAGTGACCAAACCTGTACACAGAATTCCAGATGTGGTCTTATCAAGGCCCTGTAGAATGGCAGCAAAACTACCCAACTTTTACATTCCATTCCCCTTGCTATATACAGCAACATTCCATTTGCCTTCCTAATCACTTGTTTAACCTGCATACTAACTTTTACGATTCATATACCAGGACACCCAGTTCCCTCAGTATCACTGAGTTCTGCACTCTCTCCTTTTAAATAGTATACAGCTTTTCTATTCTTCCTGCCAAAGTGGATAAGTTCACATTTTCCCACATTATTCTCCATCCAAATTTTTGCCCACAAACTTAACCTGTCTATATCTCTTCACAGACTCTCTACCTCCACTTGATAGCTTACTTTCCTACCCATCTTGGTGTCACAGAAAATTTAGCTAGCATATATTTGGCCCCTTCATCCAAGTTATATAGTTGAGACCCCAGCACTGACCCCTGTGGCACTCATATGAACATACAAATTAGAAGAAAGAGCAGACAACTCAGCTCCTTGAGCCAGCTCCGCCATTCAAGAAGATCAAGGCTGATCTGATTGTAAACTCGACCCCACATACCTGCCTATTCCCGATAACCTTTCATCCCCTTGCCTATCAAGATTCTATCCAGCTCTGCCTTAAAAATATTCAAAGCCTCTGCTTCCAACACCTTTTAAGAAAGAGAGTTCCAAAGACACGTGACCCTCAAGGAAAAAGTTTCTACTCAGCTCTGTCTAAAATGAGCAATCCCTTATTTTTAAACAATGACCCCCTCATTCTAGATTCTCCCATAAGAGGAAACATCCTTTCCATATCCACCCTGTCATGACCCCTCAGGATCTTAAAGGTTTCAATCATGTTACCTCTTACACTTCTAAACTCCAGTGGATACAAGCCTAACCTGTCCAACCTTTCTTCATAAGAAAACCCATCCATTCCTGGTATTGGTCTAGAAAACCTTCTCTGAACTGTTTCTAATGCATTTACATCTTTCCTTAAATAAGGAGACCAATACTGTACATAGTACTCCAAATGTGGATTCACCAGTGCCCAGTACAACTGAAGCATAACCTCCCTAGTCTTGTAATTAATTCCCCTCACAATAAATGATAACATTATATTAGCTTTCCTAATTACTTGTACCTGCATGCTAACATTTTGTGATTCAGGACACCTGGATTCCTCTGAATCTTAGCTCTGCAATCCCTCACCATTTAAATAATAACCTTTTTTTACTTCCTGCCAAAATGGACAATTTCACATTTGCCCACATTATACTCCATGTACCAGATCTTTGCCCACTCACTTAACCTATCTATGTCCTTCTGTTGCCTACTTACGTCCTCTTCACAATTTACTTTCCTACCTATCTTTGTGTCATCAGCAAATTTAGCAATCATTCCTTTGGTTCGTTCATCCAAGTCATTTACATAAATTACAAAAAGTTGAGGCCCCAGCACTGATGTCTCTGGCACACCATTTGTCACATCCTGCCAACCAGAAAAAGACCCATTTATGCCAACTCCCTGCTTCCTGTTAGCCAGCCAATCTAATATCCATGTCAATGTGTTACTCCCGTGTACCATGAGTTTTTAATTTCTGCAATAACTTTGATGTGGCACCTTATCAAATGCCTTCTGGAAATCTAAGCACGGCATGTCCACCTCTTCCCCTTTATCCACAGCACTTGTGACTGCTTCAAAGAACTCCCATAAGTTGGTTAAACATGATTTCCGTTTCACAAAACCACATTGACTCTGCCTGATTGCCTTGAATTTTTTAAGTGCCCTGCCATAACATCTTTAATAATAGCTTCTAACATTTTCCCTATGACAGATGTTAGGCTAACTGGACTGTAGCTTCTTGCTTACTATCTCCCTCCATTTTTGAATAAAGGAGTTATATTTGCTATTTTCCACTCTAATGAAACTTTTCCCAAACCTAGGAATTTTGGAAAATTAAAACTAATGCATCAACTATCTCACTAGTATTAGAAAATAGAGACAGTTGTATTGGTATTTGTGGGTGTTAGGAATGAATTTTAGCTTAAAAGTTTAAGTTTGATTTGTATTTCTGTATCTGTGTTAAGAAAAGGGCAAATTGAGTTTTAGTTTCACCTTTAAAAGGCGCTTGCATTTCTAATGAGAGTTACGACTTAAGAAGTTAAGCAAACACGAGTAGAATTGGGCTGTTGCCTAGCAACTGGGGTCCAGAGAGGTAGGTTCCTCCCATAGACACACACAAAAGCTAGAAACAGCAGTTTGTTTTTGGAAGCTGTTGGAGTTCAGCTGGTTTTGAAGATAACTGCCAGGGAAGCAACCCGAAAGCAGAAAGATAGCCAGTCCCAAGCTAAAGAAAAACCACAAAAATCCAGGGGAGTGGTCATAGGGGAAAGTCCCAAGAAGATCTTCTAGTCAAAGGAAGGACAGGAACCCGGAAAAGGTCCTGTTAATGACGTTAAGAGAGGGGGGCAGAGAGAGAGGCTCCAAACTTCAGATTTTAAGAGATAAAAGCTGCAGAAAACATATTTAAAGTGGGAACAGCTTGCAAGAGATAAGAAGGTCCAAAGAGATGGCTGAAGGTGTATAACTCTTTGCTATGGGCATGTGAAGCAGTGGTGTACTGTCGATGGCTGAGTCGGTGAGAGAGAGTGCATGGAAGACAGCTTGAATGTATGTGATGACCCAGGGAAGAGGAATATCAGAAGGAGAGTTCAAAACCCGGAGGTGAACCCTTGCAGACGGCGCCGGTTTGGGAGAAGATTCCAAGGCGAGATCCTGGGGAGTGGAGATTGGAAACCCCCATGTGAAAGACAGAGTGCGATGAGACCGGTTGGTTCACAGTGTGACAAGCATCTGGGGGGAGTTAATGAGAGATCCATAGCGTCTGGTTGAGGTGGTATCTGTTACTTGGTTTCAGAGTGTGGTGTGTCTGACCACAGGGTACCTATTGGTTCACATGGACTCTGTATTACTGTGAATATTAGAGTATAAGATAGCTTTTGTAACTTGTGTTATACAAATCTGTATATATCTGTAAAGGTATACTTTTGGGTGAAGGAGTTTTGTAATATAGTTCATCTTTCCTTGTTTAATAAATGTTTTATTCTTTTGTTAAAAGTTCTCAGCTGACTCCTGTGACTCTGTTCAGTAGCTACTCTGCACGTATCTAAACAAACAAATAAAAGTTAGCATCTATCAAGCTGGATTCCACTCTGGGATCAGGCTTGTCTCCGGATAACCTCAGCTGCAGATCATAATACTAGCCATTTATTTCAAGACCTTAGGGTGAAGTCCGTCTGGACCTGGTGATTTGTCAGCCCACAGCCCCAACAATTTGCTCAATACCACTTTCCTGATGTTTGTAATTTTTCTGGATTGCTCCCTCCCTTCCATTTCCTGATTTACAGCTATTTCCGGGATGTTGCTTGTGTCCTCTATAGTGAAGACTGAAGCAAACTACCTGGTTAGTTCATCGGCCATCTTCCTATTTTCCATTATCAAATCCCCAGACACACTTTCTATAGGACAAACACACACACTTTGTTAACTCTTTTCTTATTTAAATATCTATAGAAACTCTTACTATCATCTGTTTATTACTAGCTAGCTTTCTCTTGTACTCTCATTTTTCCCTCCCTAATAATCCTGTTGTCATTCTTTGATGTTCTTTGTATTCTTTCCAATCCTCTGACCTACCACTCCTCTTTGCATAATTATATTATTTTTCTTTAAGTTTGATACTGTCTTTAACTTTTTTAGTTAACCACAAATGGTGGGCCTTCCCCTTGGAATTTTTTTATTGGAAAGTATATATTCTGTGCATTCTGAAATATCCCTTTAAATGTCTGCCACTGCATCTCTATTGACCTAACCCTTAACCTCATTTGCCAGTTCAATTTAGCTAGCTCCGCTTTCATGCCCTCATAATTGCCCTTATTTAAGGTTAAAATACTAGTCTTGGATGCACTCATTCCTCCCTCAAAATGAATAATTCAATAATATTATGAAAGCTGCTATCTACGTGTGCCTTCCCTATGAGGTTTTCAATTAATCCTGTCTCGTTGCTCAATACCAGGTCTCGTATAGCTTGCTCTCTGGTTAGCTCCAAAACATGCTGTTCTAAGAACATATCCATAAAATAGTCTAAGAATGCCTCATCTACACTACCTTTGCCCATCCTATTTTTGCAGTCTATATGTAGATTGAAATCCCCCATGATTATTGTTGTACCTTTCTGACAAGCTCCCATTATCTCTTTTATACTCTGTTCTACCTTGTAGTTACAAAGAGGGGGCCTGTACACCACTCCAACAAGAGACTCCTTGCCTTTATCATTTCTCATCTGAACCCAAGTTGCTTCTACATCCTGGTTTGTTCAACTTAGGTCATAATAATAGAAGCTAATCGCATCGTTAAATTAACAGAGCCACCCCTCCACCTTTTCCTAACTTCCTTCCCTTCTTAAATGTCACCTACCCTTCAATATTCAGGTCCCAATCTATGTCATCCTGCAGCCATGTTTCTGCAATGGCTATCAGATTGTACTTATTTATTTCTATTTGCACTATCGGTTCACCTGTTTTGTTGCCAATGCTACATGCACTCAGATATAGAGCCTTTAGTTTTGTCCTTTTATAATTTTTGTAGTGTCTAGCCTTATTTGCTGATTTACTTTTAGATTTGTGCTCTCTGTCCCTTCCTGTCATGGTCTGTTTATCATTTCCCATATTAATACCTTTCTCCAGTGTCTTGTCGCCACTCTTTGGTTTACCATATCTTCCCAAATTTGATCCCTTGACCCCACTTTTCAGTTTAAAACCCTTCCTATTTCCCTAGTTATGCGGCTCATGGGGATACCAACCCCAGCACGGTTCAAGTGTAGACCGTCCCAACAGTACAGATCCCACTTTCCCCAATACAGGTGCCGGTGCCCCATAAACCAGAGCCAACTTCTCCCACACCAATCGTTGAGCCACGCATCCATTTCTCTAAAATAAAGGCAAAATACTGCAGATGCTGGCAATCTGAAATGAAAACAAAAAATGCTGGAAAAACTCAGCAGGTCTGACAGCATCTGTGGAGAGAGAGGGAAAGAGATAATGTTTCAAGTCCGTATAACTCTTCTGATCTGAAGACGAGTCATACGGACTCGAAACGTTATCTCTCTCTCACTCTACAGATGCTGTCACACCTGCTGAGTTTTTCCAGCATTTTTTATTTCTCTAATCTTATTTGTCCTATGCTAATTTGCATGTGGCTCAGGTAATAATCCAGAAATTATTACCTTTGAAGTCTGCTTCTTACTTTGGTGCCTAGCTCCTCATACTGACTATACAGAGCCTCCTTCATCATTCCGGCCTATGTCGTTGGTACCTACATGGACCACAACCACTGTATCCTCCGCCTCCCATTGCAAGTTCCTCTCCAGCCTTGAGCAAATGTCCCAAACCGTGGCACTGGGCAGGCAATACAGCCTCTGGACTCTTGCTCTTTGCTACAGAGAACAGTGTCAATCCCCCTCACTATACTGTCCCCTATGACCACTACATTAATTTGTGGTCCCTCCACTTGAATGGCTTCCTGTACCACAGTGCCACAGTCAGTCAGATCATCCACCCTGCAGCTCCCACTCTCATCCAAACAAGCTGAAAGAACCTCAAACCTGTTGGACAATTGCAGAGATCCCCTTATCTCCCTCAGCTAAATTTACACCCCCCCTGCCCTTGACCACCTTCCAAATCAGAAGATCTGATCCTAATGGGTGTGACCACTTCCTGGTACTAAGCGTCCAGGTAACTTTCGCCCTCCATGAAGTGTCACTGGGTCTGCAGTTCAGCCTCCAGCTCAATGACTCTGAGCCGAAGCTCCTCAAGCCGCAGGCACTTAATGCAGGCATGCTTGCCCCGGATAACACTGATATCCAACAGCTTCAACGTGCTGCGGCCATGACACATCACCTGTCCTGCCATACTTGTGTGCTTTAATTAATTAGTTTATTCAATTATTTATTTTCTTTTCTATATTTATTAATCTTATCACAAATTCCTTTACTATGTTAAACCTTAAGAATAGAATAAACCTTGACCACTTACCAGATACTTACCAAACAGCTAGCTAGCTTCCCCTGTAGCAGAGAAAGAACCAGTTCCTACAAGGTGAAGTAGTTAGACAAAGCAAAGGAGCACCTCTCTCCCCTCCTCACTGAACTCCCTCAGCTCTTCAAACTCCCACACTTCTTTGAGGTTCCACTGAGAATGTCTGAATTTATATGTTCTAAACAAGAGGGACTAGTTGAGTTTCTGGGTTCTCTTTTCACTTGCTTTTTTTTTTGAAAAATATATTTTATTCATAAAGTATCTGGAAGAACATTCCAAACCATTTCAAAATCACCATCACATAAGTACAATCAGATTCAACTTTTACACATGTATTACAAGGTGCATCAATACAATCAATGAATATTACAATCATTTCAATATGGTCAATGCAGACAATCAGACAATGGTATTGGAGTTATCAACATACATTATGTTGCACTCTGAGGTGCTTCAATACAATTATAATACAATTAGTATTCACTGCATACATTCATTTTGAGCTGTACAGCCCGAGGGGCTCTCAATAGTTCCCAGCCCCTCAGTGCACTATGGCAGAAAAGTCTTAGACAGCGACCTTTCCTCATTGCGCCTTTGCGGCTGCTGCCCCAAGCTTTAATGCGTCCCCCAGCACGTAGTCCTGGACCTTGGAATGTGCCAGTCTGCAACACTTGGTCGGGGACAACTCTTTGCGCTGGAAGACCAATACGTTTCGGGCTGACCAAAGAGCGTCTTTCACCGAGTTGATGATCCTCCAGCTGCAGTTGATGTTTGTCTCGGTGTGTGTCCCTGGGAACAGGCCGTATAGCACAGAGTCCTGTGTCACAGAACTGCTCGGGATGAACTTTAACAGAAACCACTGTATTTCTCTCCAGATCTTCTTTGTAAAGGCATGATCCACTAGGAGGTGAACAATGGTCTTGTTCCCACTACAGCCACCTCGAGGGCAACATGCAGAGCGGGTGAGACTCCTGGCATGTAGGAAGGATCTGACGGGCAGGGCCTTTCTCACCACCAGCCAAGCTATGTCTTGGTGCTTGTTGGAAAGCTCTGGCGATGAGGCATTCTGCCAAATGATTTTGACAGTCTGCTCAGGGAATCATCCCACAGGATCCACCCTTTCCTTTTCCCGCAGGGCCTCTAAGACGTTACGTGCTGACCACTGCCTGATGGACTTGTGGTCAAAGGTGTTTCTCTGCATAAGTTTTTCCACCAGGGGCAGGTGGTACAGCACGGTCCAACTACTTGGAGCGTTCCGCGGCAGCGAGGTCAGACCCATCCTTCGCAACACTGGGGACAGGGAGAACCTCAGCACATAGTGACACTTGGTGTTTGCGTACCGAGGGTCTATGCACAGCCTGATGCAGCCACACACAAAGGTGGCCATCAGTATGAGGGCGATGTTGGGCACGTTTTTCCCCCTTTATCTAGAGGCTTGTACATCGCGTCCATGCGGACACAATCCATTTTCGACCTCCAGATTAAGCGAAAGATGGCTCGGGTGATCGCCATCTTGCAGGAGTCTGGAATGGGCCAGACCTGCACCACATACAGCAACAGCGAGAGTGCCTCACACCTGATGACAGGTTCTTACCCACAATGGAGAGGGAGTGTCGCTCCCACATGCCCAGTTTTCTTTTCACCATAGGCACTCTTTCCTTCCAGTTTCTAACGCATGCCCTGGTCCCTCCGAACCATATCCCCAGCACCTTCAGGCCGTCAGCCCTGACAGTGAAGGGGACAAAAGATCGGTCAGCCCAGTTCCCAAAGAACATGGCCTCGCTCTTCCCACAATTTACCTTGGCTCCCGAGGCCAGTTCGAACTGGTCGCAGATGTGGATCAGTCTGCGCACCAACAGCAGATCTGAGCAGAAGACGGCGACATCGTCCATGTACAGGGAGGCTTTGACCTGAGTGCCTCCACTGCCTGGGATTGTCACTCCTCTTATGCCCGGATCCTTCCTGATGGACTCAGCAAAGGGTTCTATGCAACACACAAACAGGACAGGAGAGAGAGGGTAGCCCTGCCTGATTCCAGATTTAATAGGAAAGCTATCTGATTCCTACCCATTGATTGAGACTGCGCTACTGATGTTAGTGTAGAGCAGTTGGATCCAATTGCGAATTCCCTCCCCAAACCCCATTTTGGAGAGCACATCCACCATGTAGGTGTGCGATATTCTGTCAAAGGCCTTCTCCTGATCCAGGCTGATGAGGCAGGCGGCCACACTCCTGTCTTGCACATAGGCAATCGTATCCCTGAGCAGTGCGAGACTGTCAGAGATCTTCCTGCCCGGCACAGTGCAGGTCTGGTCAGGATGGATTACCAATTCCAGAGTGGACTTGACCCGATTGGTGATGACCTTGGACAGAATCTTATAGTCCACATTCAACAGTGAAATTGGTCACCAATTTCTAATTTCCTCCCTTTCCCACTTGTGCTTGTAGGTGAGGGTGATGATGCCTTTCCTCATGGATTCTGACATGCTACCAGCCAGAAGCACTGTCTTCACTAACTTTTTTAAAAAGCTCTTCAATCTCCCTGAGGCAGCACATTCGTGAACTACGTGGCCGGCCATCTCTCACTCCTCCCCTCGCTTGCACAGGTAGTGCTCAGCGCTGCTGCTCATGATCCATGCAGAGCAGGCCGTAATTTGTTCGCCCGTGTGAAATTGCGGTGTGGAGCCGATCGTGGGCGGCGGTCGGTTTCCTGACCGCCCCCACCCGCTCCCGCCTAGCCGCCCGACGAGGGAAAAATTCTGGTTCATCTAATACCCTCTTGAATGCCATGGTTCAACTGCCTCCACCATACTTCCAGGCAGCGCATTTCAAACTCAAACCACTCCCTGTGTGAAAAAGTTTTTTCTCTTGTCACATTTGCTTCTTTTGCAAATCATCTTAAATCTGTGCCCTCTCGTTCTCAATCCTTTTATGATCTGGAACAGTTTCCCCCTATCTACTCTGTCCAGCCGCCTCATGATTTTGAAAGCCTCTGTCAAATCTCCGCTTAGCTTTCTCTCCAAGGAGAACATTCCCAACTTCTCCAAGCTAGCTTCATAACTGAAGTTCCTCTTCCCTGGGACAATTTTTGTAAACCTCTTCTGCACTCTCTCCAATGCATTCACATCCTTCCTAAAGTTTGTCACTCAGAACCGTATACAATACTTCAGCTAAGGTCTAACTAGTGTCCTATACAATTTCAGCATTACTTGCTTGCCCTTGTACTCTATGCCCCTATTAATAAAGCTTAGGATACTGTATGCTTTATTAACTGCTTTCTCTACCTGTCCTGCCACTTTTAATGATTTATGCACTCAGGTTTCTTTGCTCTTGCACACCCATTAGTGTTGTAACTCTTATTTTGTGTTGTCTCTCTATGCTCTTCTTCCAAAAATGAATCAGCTCACACTTCTCTGCATTAAACTTCATTTGCCACCTATCTGCCCACTCCACCAACTTGTCTATGTCCTTTTGAAATTTTACACAGTCCTCCTCACAGTTTACAATGTTTCCAAGTTTTGCATCATCCGCCAATTTTGAAATTGTCCCCTGCACCCCAAGACCTAGATCATTAATATATATCAGGAAAAAGTTCCCAATACCGACCCCTGGGGAACTCCACTACAAACTTTCCTCCAGCCTGAAAAATATCCATTAACCATTACTCCCTGTTTCCTATCACTCAGCCAATTTTGTATGCACATTGCTGCTATGCCTTTTATTCCATGAGCTATAACTTTTCTCACAAGACTGTTGTGTGGCACTGCTTTGAATGCCTTTTGGACGTCCATGTACACCACATCAACAGCATTACCCTCATCAGCTTTCTCTGTTATCTCTTCAAAAAACTCCAGCAAGTTAGTTAAACACAATTTTCCCTTAAGAAGTCCATGCTGGCTCTTCCTAATCAATGCACATTTTTCCATGTGACTATTAATTCTATCCAGAATAATTGTTTCTAGAAGCTTCCCTCCACCGAAGTTAAACTAACTGGTCTGTAATTACTGGGACTATCTTTAAAACCTTTTTTGAACAGGGGTATAATTTTTGAAATTCTCCAGTCCTCTGGCACCTCCCCTGAGTCTAGGGAAGACTGAAAGATTAAGGCCAGTGTGCCTGCAATTTCCACTCTCACTTCCTTCAATATCCTTGGATGCATCTCATCCAGTCCCAGTGCCTAGTCAACTTTAAGTACCAACAGTTCATCCAGTGCCTCCTCCTTATCAATTTTGAACTGTTCTAGTGACAGTTTCCTCTTCTATCACCATGGGCCAGAGTAGCATCTGCTTCCTTGGTAAAGACGGATGCAAAGTATTCATTTAATAACTCAGCCATGCCCCCTGCCTCCATTTGTAAATCCCCTTTTTGGTCCCTAATTGGCTCTACTCCTTTTACCACCCTTTTACTATTTATGTGCCTATAGAAGGCTTTGGATTCCTTTATGTTGGCTGCCAGTCTTTTCTCATAATCCCTCTTCATCTCTCTTATTTGCTTCTTCTTCTCTCAAAGAACAAAGTACAAAGAACAAAGAAAAGTACAGCACAGGAACAGGCCCTTTGGCCCTCCAAGCCTGCGCCGATCATATTGCCCAACTAAAACATTTTGCACTTCCAGAGTCCATATCCCTCTATTCCCATCCTATTCATGTATTTGTCAAGCTGCATCTTAAACACCACTATCGTACCTGCTTCCATCGCCTCCTCTGGCAGTGAATTCCAGACAGTCACTACCCTCTGCGTAAAAAATTGCCCCGCCCATCTCCTCTATAGTTTTCTCCTCTCACCTTAAATCAATATCCCCTAGTAATTCACTCTTCCATCCTGGGAAAAAGCTTCTGACTATCTACTCTGTCCATGCCACTCATAATTTTGTAAACTTCTATCAAGTCGCCCCTCAATCTCCATCGCTCTAGTGAGAACAATCCGAGTTTCTCCAACCTCTCCTCATAGCTAATAACCTCCAGACCAGCCAGCATCCTGGTAAACCTCCTCTGCATCCTCTCCAACGCCTCCATATCCTTCTGGTAATGTGGTGACCAGAATTGCACGCAATATTCCAAGTGTGGCCTAACCATGGTTCTATACAGCTGCAGCATGACTTCCCAACTTTTATACTCAATACCCCCGCCAATGAAGGCAAGCATGCCATATGCCTTCCTGACTACCTTATCCACCTGCGTTGCCACTTTCAGTGACCTGTGGGCCTGTACACCCACATCCCTCTGCCCGTCGATGCACTTAAGGGTTCTGCCATTTACTGTATAATTCCTGCCTGTATTAAACCTTCCAAAATGTATTACCCCACATTTGTCCGGATTAAACTCCATCAGCCATTGCTCCGCCCAAGTCTCCAACCGATCTAAATCCTGTTGTATCCTGTGACAATCCTCTTCACTATCTGCAACTCCTCCAACCTTAGTGACGTCTGCAAATTTACTAATTAGCCCAGTTACATTTTCCTCCAAATCATTTATGTATACTACAAACAGTAAAGGTCCCAGCACTGATCCCTGCGGAACTCTACTAGTCACAGCTCTCCATTCAGAAAAGCACCCTTCCACTGCTATCCTTTGACTTCTATGACCAAGCCAATTCTGTATCCATCTTGCCAGCTCACCTCTGATCCCGTGCGACTTTACCTTCTGTACCAGTCTGCCATGAGGGACCTTGTCAAAGGCCTTACTGAAATCCATATTTATAACATCCACTGCCCTTCCATCATCGATCATCTTTGCCACTTCCCCGAAAAACTCGATCAAGTCAGTGAGACACAACTTCCCCCTCACAAAACCATGCTGCCTCTCACTAATACAGCCATTTGCTTCCAAATGGTAGTAAATCCTGTCACAAAGAATCTTCTCCAATAGTTTCCCCACCACTGACGTAAGGCTCACTGGCCTGTAATTTCCTGGATTATCTCTGCTAACCTTATCAGACCATAAGACATAGGAGCAGATATTAGGCCGATCGGCCCATCGAGTCTGCTCCACCATTCAATCATGCCTGATAAGTTTCTCAACCCCATTCTCCCGCTTTCTCCCCGTAACCTTTGATCCCCTTACCAATCAAGAACCTATCTATCTCTGTCTTAAATACACTCAATGACCTGGCCTCCACAGCCTTCTGTGCCAATGAATTCCATAGATTCACCACTCTCTGGCTAAAGAAGTTTCTCCTCATCTCTGTTCTAAAAGGTCTTCCCTTTACTCTGAGGCTGTGCCGTCGGGTCCTAGTCTCTCCTACTAATGGAAACATCTTCCCCACGTCCACTCTATCCAGGCCTTTCAGTATTCTGTAAGTTTCAATCAGATCCCCCCTCATCCTTCTAAACTCCATCGACTATAGACCCAGAGTCCTCAAACGTTCCTCATATGTTAAGCCTTTCATTCCTGGGATCATTCTCATGAACCTCCTCTGGACCCTCTCCAGGGCCAGCACATCCTTCCTGAGATACGGGGCCCAAAATTGCTCACAATATTCTAAATGTAGTCTGACCAGAGCCTTATAAAACCTCAGCAGCACATCCCTGCTTTTATATTCTAGACCTCTTGAAATAAATGCCAACATTGCATTTGCCTTCCTAACTACCGACTCAACCTGCAAGTTAACCTTTAGAGAATCCCGGACTAGGATTCCCAAGTCCCTTTGCACTCCAGATTTCTGAATTCTCTCCCCATTTAGAAAATAGTCCATACCTCTATTTTTCCTACCAAAGTGCATGACCTCACACTTGCCCATGTTGTATTCCATCTGCCACTTCTTTGCCCATTCTCCTAACCTGTCCAAATCCTTCTGCAGCCTCCCCGCCTCCTCAATACTACCTGCCCCTCCACCTATCTTTGTATCATCTGCAAACTTAGCCAGGATACCCTCAGTTCCTTCATCTAGATCATTAATGTATAAAGTGAAAAGTTGTGGTCCCAACACTGACCCCTGCGGAACTCCACTAGTCACCGGCTGCCATCCTGAGATCCCCACTCTCTGCCTCCCGCCAGACAGCCAATCTTCTATCCATACTAATACCTTGCCTCTAACACCATGGGCTCTTATCTTACTGAGCAGCCTCCTGTGCAGCACCTTGTCAAAGGCCTTCTGGAAGTCCAAGTAGATAACATCCATTGGCTCTCCTTTGTCTAACCTACTCATTACCTCCTCAAAGAATTCTAACAGATTTGTCAGGCATGACCTCCCCTTGATGAAACCATGCTGACTTTGCCCTATTTTACCATGCACTTCCAAGTATTCTGAAATCTCATCCTTAATAATGGACTCTAAAATCTTACCAATGACCGAGGTCAGGCTAATCGGCCTGTAATTTCCCGTCTTTTGCCTCGCTCCCTTCTTAAGCAGGGGGGTTACATTAGTGATTTTCCAGTCCTCTAGGACCCTCCCTGACTCCAGTGATTCCTGAAAGATCACCACTAACGCCTCCACTATCTCTTCAGCTATCTCCTTCAGAACTCTGGGGTGTAATCCATCTGGTCCAGCTGATTTATCCACCTTCAGACCTTTCAGTTTTTCTAGCACCTTCTCCTTGGTAATGGCCACCATGCTCATCTCTGCCCCCCACGACTCTCTTGAACTTTGCGGATGTCACTCGTGTCTTCCACTGTGAAGACTGATGCAAAGTACCTATTCAGTTCCTCCACCATTTCTTTGTTCCCTACTACTTCTCCAGCATCATTTTCCAGCAGCCCAATGTCCACTTTTGCCTCTCTCTTACCCTTTATATATCTAAAAAAACTCTTGCAATCTTCTTTTATATTACTGGCTAGTTTACCCTCATATTTAATCTTCTCCCTCCTTATTTCTTTTTTAGTTGTCCTCTGTTGGTCTTTGTAGGCTTCCCAATCCTTTAGTTTCCCACTGCTCTTTGCCACATTGTATGCTTTCTCTTTAGCTTTTATGCTGTCCCTCACTTCCTTTGTCAGCCGTGGTTGCCTCATCCTCCCTTTAGTATGCTTCTTCTTCCTAGGGATGAATTTTTGCTGTGTCTCCCAAATTACTCCCAGAAACTCCTGCCATTGCTGTTCCACTGTCTTTCCTGCTAGGCTCATCTCCCAGTCAATTCTGGCCATCTCCTCCCTCACGCCTCTGTAGTTGCCTTTATTCAACTGTAATACCATTACAACTAATTCCAGCTTTTTCCTCTCAAATTGCAGGGTAAATTCTATCATTTATGGTCACTTCCTCCTTATCAAATCTGCCTCATTACACATCACTAAATCTAGAATTGCCTGTTCGCTAGTGGGCTCCACCACAAGCTGCTCCAAAAAGCCATCTCGTAGACATTCCACAAATTCCTTTTCTTGGGATCCACTACCAAACTGATTTTCCCAGTCTACCTGCATATTGAAATCCCGCATGTTCACTGTAACCTTGCCTTTCTTACATGCCTTTTCTATCTCCTGGTGTACTTTGTGCCCCACATCCTGACTACTGCTTGGAGGCCTGTATATAACTCCCATTATGGTTTTTTTTACCTCTGTGGTTCCTCAGCTCTACCCACACAGAGTCCACATCATCTGACCCTACATCATTTGTTGCTATCGATTTAATTTCATTTCTTATTAACAAAGCAACCCCACCCCCTCTGCCAACCTGCCTATCTTTTCGATAGGATGTATATCCTGTATATCCTTGGATATTTAGCTCCCAGTCCTGATCCCCTTGCACCCATGTCTCCATGATGCCCACCACATCATACCTGCAAATTTCAATCTGCTCCACAAGCTCATTTACCTTATTTCGTATACTGCATGCATTCAGATACAACACCTTCAGTCCTGTATTTCTCGTCCCCTTTCTCATTGTCATCCCTTTATCTGATGTGCTTGAAATTAGATTCTTAGCCCTTTCCAAACACTTTGTCCTATTTTGTGTTCTGGAGACTTTAATAGCCTCTCCTGGGCTCTCCTTTCTTTTCAGTTTTTTCATAATTTTCCATGAAGTTGAATCCACCCCCCACACATGCTAACCTGCTGCTCTGTTTCCCATTAGTCATGCTTCTTGGAGTTTTACCCTTCCCTCCCCCCACACTTTCTAGTTTAAAATCCTGTTGACCACCCTATTTACCCTTTTCGTTAGTACATTGGTCCCAGATCGGTTCAGGTGGAGACTGTCCCAATAGTACAGATCCTTCCTGTTCCAATACTGATGTCATTCCTTTAGCCATGTGTTTACTTCCCTTATTACCCTTCTTAAACAAAGGAACAACATTGGCCATTCTTCAGTCCTGTGGGACCTCACCCGTAGCCAGTGAGGATACAAAGATTTCTGTCAAGGCCCCAGCAATCTCCTCCCTTGCCTCTCTCAGTACTCTGGGGTAGATCCCACCTGGCCCTGGGGACTTATCCACCTTAATATTCTTCAAGATACCTAACACCTCCTCTTTTTTGATCACAACATGATCCAGGCTATCTACACACTCTTCCCTAGACAAATCGACTGTTGAGTCCTTGTCTTTGGTGACTACTGATGAGAAGTATTCATTTAGTATCTCTCCCATTTCTTCTGGCTCCACACACAGATTCCCACCTCTGTCCCTGAGTGGGCCTACCCTTTCCCTGGCTACCCTCTTGCTTTTTACATATGTATAAAAGGCCTTGGGATTTTCCTTAATCCTGGTTGTCAGTGACTTTTCATGACCGCTTTTAGCCCTCCTGACTCCTTGCTTAAGTTTCTTCCTACTTTCTTTGTGTTCTCCACGGGCTTCATCTGTTCCCAGCCTTCTAGCCCTTACGAATGCTTCCCTTTTCTTTTTGACTAATCTCACAATATCCTTCGTTATCCGAGGTTCCTGAAATTTGCCATGCTTATCCTTCATCCTAGCAGGAACACGCTGGTCCTGAATTCTTATCATTTGATGTTTGAAAGCCCCCCACGTCAGTTGTTGATTTGCCCTCAAACATCCGCCTCCAGTCGAGATTCCTCAGTTCCTGCCTAATATTGTTATAATTAGCTTTCCCCCAATTAAGCACCCTAACCCAAGGACTCCTGTTATCCTTATCCACCAGTACCTTGAAACTTACTGAATTATGGTCACTTTTCCCAAATGCTCTCCTACTGAAACTTAGACCACCTGGCCGGTTTCTTTCCTTAATACCAGGTCCAGTATTGACCCTCCCTAGTTGGTCTCCTCTGAACCTTCTGTATTCAGCTTGATTCTCAATTGTATTTTCTACCTGACACCTATCATAAGCACACTTTTTCTTCTTTATCTTAATTTCTATCTCCTTTTTTCATCCAGCAAGCTCTGGATTTGTTTGCCTTACCTTTTCTTTTCGAGGAAATATACCTTGACTGTGCCCAAACCATTTCTTCTTTGAAGGTAGCCCATGGTTCAGTTAGTTTTTTTCCCACCAACCTTTGGTTCCTGTTACCTGGAACCACCACAGAGCATCTCCAGAACAGTACAAATGACTAAAAATAGTTGTTTGCACCGTTTCTCTGAAGTTTCTGCCAATTGCCCCCTGAAGCTATGGTTAGACTGGGGGATCCCATGGAACTTCAGGCCCAGTTGTTTTAACTGGATTACAACTATTTGATTCATTAGCTTAAAATACATACTTTATATAGAACTGTATCATTTTATTGTTGTTTTGAACTGGAAAGTATAACCTTTTTCAATTTTATCATTGCTTCGAAATGCCCACTTATCTCAGAATTTGTGAGTTTGCAGTCAAATATCATATTTCCAAAGGGCTTCCAATAGGTAAATGAAACAGTAGCTTCATTCATAATTCTTCCTGCCCACTAAAGTTTCCCAGGGCTTCATGTCCCAGTGTATATTGCATCAGCTTACGAACTGATAAGTGTTTTAAGTGATACATGTCAGAAGGGAATCCTTGCTTGTTCCTATTCTTTTCCTCTTTAGGAAGCCCAGTATCTGATTTAACTTGAATGTGGTCTATCCATGCAATCAGTACACAGAATACAACTTGGTATGGTTTCCACTACAATACATTCATTAGACATAGGGGCCAACAGAGCTTAATTATTTTTTGCAGCTGAATAGCACTGCTTCATCTGTCTAGAGATAGGAAAAAAAATTCTGCGGTGGGCTATTTGACAAGGGTGAGCAACATCTACAGGACAAATTGGTAATAGGTGGGATCTGTTACAGACTAGATGCACCCATCAAATTACACGACAGGCCTGTTACAACTGTCAGGTGTGAGATGTTTCAAGTGACAAGGACAGCTGAGAACTCAAGTCTTGCCAGTACAGAAACCAGTTCTGAGACAGTGACATTAAAACAGAGGGGATATAATTTTACATGATTTTGTAATTCTGTCATCTCTCAGGTGATCTATGTGGTTTTAGGTTTGACACTGAAAACAGTACAATGTTCAGTGAAGTACCTGGTTTAGTCAGTAACCTATGCTTAGTCAACAGTGCTGAGTTTGTTGATCTCAAATAGGTTGGGTTTGGGGCCTGTTACGATTAGCCTTATCACTGCTAACTGGAAGAGGGGAGGGGGGAAATTACCCAGGATTCCCATTCCTGAATACAATCCAGTACTCCTGGTGAAATATGTTTGTGATGATGTTGGATAAGGAGACAACTGAGCTTGTTTGCCATGTCGCTTTAGAAACATACTTAGGACTTAGGAGCAGGGGTAGGCCACTTGGCCCTTCAAGCCAACTCCACCATTCCAAAAGATCATGACTGATCTGATTGTGGCCTCAACTCCACTTTCCTGTCTGCCCTGCAAAATCCTTGACACCCTTGTCTATCAAAAATCTATCCAATTCAGCTGGGAATAAATTTAATGATACAATCCCACTGCTTTCTGAGGAAGAGAACTCCGTGGGCTAACAACTGTTAGAGAATGAATTTCTCCTCATCTCCATCTTAAATGGGAGACCCTCTTGTTTTTAAGCTATGTCCCCAGTTCTGGTCTCCCCCACAAGAGGGATAGACTGCAGATAGACTGCAAATATTTACTATCTGGGTTCCTACATGAGCAGTAAGAACTTAGTTGAGGTTCAGTTTGTGCCATTACTATGAGTCAGTGCTTTCAGTGGAGAAATGGTGAAAATTAGAGAACTAAATTTTCAAAATATCAAGAGGCATAGGTCACTGTAATATTTGAGCTGTGAAAGTATAATATGAAGAAACAAATATAGAAATGGCAAGCCTGAAATGACAAGAGTAGAAGAGACTTTTTGTTCTATTACAGAATAATGGATATTTGAAAAGAGTGTGCTGGCAAAAATAGATAATGCTGGTTGATAACTTCTTTAATAGAAGTCAGGTAATATCTGCTTAGCAGCAGGGTTTAAAATTATTAGCAAAATCAGCCAAGGATCAAAATACTCCACAGAACTTGCTGCCATAACAATCAGAACGTTATCAGTGAATATTGCGTAATATGATAGTTATTGTGATGTTTCACTCAATTAATCATTGGGGTTCAAGGAGGCATTTTGTGGAAGTATCCCTCAGGAGCAAGTTAGGTTGGGTAAAATCCAACTTGAAGCAATTTGTACATAGTTTATGGAGGGAATGAGCTTGATGAGCTAAATATCCTTTTGTTGTCATAAACTTTCTTACATTCACTCAATTCATTTGGAGTTTGTGCCATTTTTTCCTTTCACCTTGTAGTTTTCCATTTTAGTCGAATAGCTTGAGCCTTTGTCTTGATAGGGCTAGTGAAAATAGGCTATCCATAAGGCTTCGGTATGATATCATTTTCTTGTCCTGGTGGTGAAGTGTTGTTTTATGAAGTCCTTCAGTAGGGAGTTCAGGGAGAAAGCTACAAAACTCATCCTGGTTATGCACATTGTGGAGCCATAACGGATTCAAAGCAAAAAAAAAGGATTTTTTTTTCTTAAATTATCAAAAATGTCTGCAAACTATGGCCAGAATTTTCTCCACTCCTTTCCATTGCATCATTAGATGACACAAGCACAAATATAGGTGACATAAATGGCAAAGGGAAAGACAGGAAAGGAAAAATGCCAAAATGATTTAAAATCATAGAAAAAACACATATTTAAAAGAATCTTATTATTCCATTAGACATTTTTGCATTTTTGTAAAGTAAAATGCTACAGATGCTGAAAATATGAAACAAGAACTGATTTATGAGAAAGAGGCCAAACCTAACCTGTCAATTTGTTTGTCCTTTCCACGGATGCTGCACGACTTGTTGATTGTTTCCAACATTCTCAGCTTTTGTTGGTGTCAGTTGAAGTAGATTTTGTACAGATTATAATTTTAGTTTAGCTTTACTTTAAAGTTGTCATTGTTTTAGTTAAGGTATAAAGAACCTTTCAATTATCCCATCATGGGCTTCATGCACTGTATCCTAAAAGGCACATATCTTTAACATTGTACTGCGAAAAAGAAACTAATGTAAATTACCGTGTAAATTCTGGAAAAATGTGCATCAAAAATCAGAAATGATGAATTTGAACCTAGGCCATCAGTATCCTGCATGACCGTTTACGCTCACCAAGTAATACTGAGACATTCAAAAGCTTTGGAAGCATTCTTAAAATATGGTCTCCTATAAATATTGGCTTGTGTAATATACCCAGAAAGTTAACAAACTTCTCAAAAAATAAAAAGCCATGGGCTCCAAAATTCCTGGCCCTGGAATGGTAAAGTTTGCGAGAGCTAGGACTTGGAGTGGGACCCAATTCCACCAGGTCTCGACCTCTATTACAAACCAAATTTTGAGATAGATGGTCCTTTCTAAATCTGCCCCTCCCATCCTGACATCAGTAAAATAGGTGGGACTGGCAAGAATTCACCACCAGAAAAAAAAACAGCAGTTCCACCATTTTTGCGACGACTTGAAAGTCTATCTATATGATGCAGGTGTATTTACTCTATGAAAGAAGAAATGCAACCCACGAATGTTTCCCAATGCTGTATTTCCTGAATCTATGACTATAATGTTTAACCTATCCTTAATTATCAAGGTGGTACCGTTGCACCTATTGAGAACCACTTAATTTCCAGAAGGCATTTGATAAAGTGCCACATCCAAGGTTATTGTAAAATATAAAAGCTCATGTGTAGAGGGTAACATATTGGCATGGATAGAAGATCGGTTAGCTAACAGGAAACAGCGTGTTGTCGTAAATGGGTCTTTTTCTGGTTGGCAGGTGTGCCACAGGTATCAGTGCTGGGGCCTCAACATTTTACAACTTATGTAAATAACTTGGATGAAGGGGCCAAAGGAATGGTGGCTAAATTTGCTGATGACACAAAGGTGGTAGGAGTGCAGGAGCGGGCATGGGCAGGCGCGCCTCCAATCAGCGCCCCTGATCCAGGGCACGGCACCATTTTATGTGGGCAGGCTATGCGCTTCCTGTGTGGGCAGGGGGGGATTCCCTCAGCCGAGAGTGTGTTCTTTCACACATGCGTGCAGAAGAGCGCACCTCCCTGAGGCTAAATGCTACTCAGGGTGATTGGCTCCAAATGTGAAAATGTTAAGCAACTGATAGCAACATTTCCCGACCTGTCCCCTGATATGACACATGAGTTGGGACATGTCTGTCACTTTTACTGAAAGCTTTATTAAATATTTAAAAACCTTCATGAAACCTCATCCCACCTGTGGATGAGGTTTCATGCTTTTTCTTAAGCCCGCCAGGGCTTTTGGCCTGCCCGCCAACCTTAAGGTTGGAAGGGCAGGCCCATTAATGAGCTTAATTACTTTTTAAATGGCCTCAATAGGCTGTTGAAAGGTCGGCGGGCGCACAGCTGACTTGGCTGCGGCCCTGCCGACCTGAAAATGGAAATGACGTGGGGTGACGTCAGGAGTTCCTCCCAACATCATCCTGTGTGATTTTATGCATCTGCGAGCAGGCCCCACCCCTGTTTGCCGACCGGAAGATCCTCCCCAAAGATAGTTAGGGAAGTAAATTGTGAAGAGGATGTAAGGAGGCTACAAAGTGACATAGATAGGTTGTGAGTAGGCAAGGATATGACAAACAGAGTATAATGTGGGAAACTGTGAAATTGTTCATTTTGGCAGGAAGAACAAAAAAGCTCATTATCTAAATGATGAGAGATGGCAGAATTTTGAGATTCAGAGGGATCTGGGTGTCCTGGTGCATGAATTATAAAAGGTTAATGTGCAGGTACAACAGGTAATTAGGACAGCTAATAGAATGTTATCATTTATTGTGAGGGGAATTGATTACAAAATTAGAGATGTTATGCTCCATTTGTACAGGGCGTTGGTGAGACCACATCTGGAGTATTGTGTACAGTACTGGTCTCATTTAAAGAAAGATGTAATTGCGTTAGAAGCAGTTCAGAGAAGATTTACTCGGCCAATACCAGGAATGGGCAGGTTGTCTTATGAGGAAAGGCTGAACAGGCTAGGCTTGTAACCACTGGAATTTAGAAGAGTAAGAGGCACTTAATTGAAACTTTTAAGTTCCTGAGGGGTCTTGACAAGGTGGATGTGGAAAGGATGTTTCCTCCTGTGGGAGATTCTAGAACTAGGGGTCACTGTTTAAGGGGTCATTCATTTAAGACAGAGATGATGAGAAACTTTTTCTCTCAGAGGGTTGTGAGTCTTTGGAACTCTCTTCCTTAAAGGTGGTGGAAGCAGAGTCTTTGAATATTTTTAAGGTAGAGATAGATAGGTTCTTGATTAACAAGGGGGAGAAAGGTTTTCAGGGGTAGGCAGGAATATGGGGTTGAGGTTGCATTCACATCAGCTATGACCTTATTGAATGGCGGAACAGGCTCGAGGGACCGAATGGCCTACTCGTGCTTCCAATTCGTATGTTTGTATGTATGTTCGTATGTATGCATGTTCATATGTAGTACTTTCATGGGCAGATGTTACAGCAAGTTCTTGGAGTTCAAAATGACAAGCAGATTCTAATAGTACAAGATAATAATTTTGGTTGCTACCGTACCAGGAGTCTTCTAGTAATAGCTGTGTGTTAAGATGTTGAAAGCATCCAAGACCTCAACAACTGGTTTATAAAGATATTCTATTGAACACTTTAGTTTGACAATGATATATTTCTTAAAAGGTTCAAATTCATGACTCAAATATGTCTAAGTATATAACCTGAAGTTCAATGCAGAGACAGGTAACTCAATATAGGGAATATTTTCAAGAGTCAGTAACTTATTTCTGTAATAAAAATTTTTGAAAAATTACCTGTGATTTAAGGTCCTGGGTAAGAGGCAGTCACCAATACCTTATAGCTAGAAATCAGCTATGGTTAAAAAGAAAGTTTAAGGAACACACTTTGAAATTTATTATATTACATGTTACTTTATTTTTTTAAACTGTTGTACAGGCATCAAACAATGTGCATTATAGGTCGCATTTTTCTACTTTTTTTTTAAGGAAGCCCATAACAATAGATTCTATGTCATGTAAAGCTTTGTTCAAAGGCTTGATTGACATTCCAACAGGAAAATTTATTGAATAGTAGTCCACAGTCATTGGTTTACATAACAAGTGGCTAACATAGCTGCGCTGGTACAGCGCTGATTAGTCAAACATCAAATCATTGTATTTCAAAGTGAGAATCAACACAATTAATAGTGTTGGAGCTGATGTTTCTTATTAACCTGCAATGAACAGTTTTATATCTTCACAATTAACAATAGTGAATACATTGAAATTCAATGAAAATAAAACATGCATCTTACAAAATATGTGGTGAATAATGAGGCTAAATTTAGACTATTGCACCAGAGGTTGTGCAGTGTAGATTAATAACAGTTTTATTATGAATGTGAAAGCCCATAAGTCACAATGCCATAAAACAAAGGATGCATCATGGCCTTTCCACAACAGATGGAACATCCACAGTATACTAACATTGACGCAACGTGGGATATATTACATGGGTAGCCTCTGAATCATGTTCTGAAACACAATCTGGACCATTGATTAATACTGAGCTGCAGGAACCAGTTTTATCTTTGTATTTTCAATGAGTAGGATTGTGAAGACTCTGCCAGAAAAATGAAATATTCGAATCTTACAATACTTCAACACAAGATGCAATCTACAAATGGGGTTTGCAATGCTGCTATTTTGATTTGTTTGATTCTTACATCGGTCAATAAAGTGATATTTTTGTAAGACAATGTGAAAAGGACAGTGACTTCTTGTTATTCTCCAAATGCTTTTTCATGGGCTGGTCGCATAAAAACCCACCCTAATGTATTCTATGAGCAGCCTGAGCAGGAATCTGGGAGAGCACATCAGCCGGCCATTACAGAACTTGCCTCATTTCTATTCCATTGAAACCTGGCAGGTTTTGCAATGGGTAGTTAACCTGTTTATTGCCCAGATGGTGAAAGCAAATATTTAACCACATACCATTATAGACTATGGATATTTTCAACCTATTTATTGCCCAGATGGTGAAAGCAAATATTTAACCACATACCATTATAGACTATGGGTATTTTCAACCAACTCGAGAGGAGTTGTTCCACATTAAATGCACGATAAAAACAAATGTTAAATTTCAGTCCGTTATTTAAACTCTGTGCAGGATTTAGAAAAAAATGCTGTAATGTATCAAAGGTTACACATTCCCCTAATAAGACACCCAGTTCTATGCACCAATGTTACAGAATCAGGTACAGTTTTAAGAATAATGCATATTCTTCTTTACGCTGCCATTGAGTTAAAGAAAACTGAACTCTACACATGCACGCTGAAACACATGCCTGTGGCTCCACTCAAAAGCCTCTTGTTGCCAGTGAACTCTCAAATAAAAGAGCTGATGGGATAGTCAGCTCTTTCCTATCATTAGAGACGTAAGACAATATAATGGGCCACCTGAGTTCTTAAATGTTTAAATTTGATAAAGTTGGTTGCAGAATAATACATTATCATCACTTGAGTCTTTTTGAACCACTGCAGTCCGTGCGCTGAAGGTGCTCCCACAGTGACATTAGTTACAGATTTTACAGGATTTTAATCTGCTTATGATGAAGGAGCAGCAGTATATTTTCCAACTCAGAATGGTGTGTGCTTTTTATTCATGGAATGCAAGTGTGAACGACAAGGACAGCATTTGTTGCTCATCCTTGTTTGCAGTTGAGAATATGATGGTGAGCCACCTTCTTGAATTGCTGCAGTTCACATGGTGTAGGTACATCCACAATGCTGTTAGGAAGGGAGTTGCTGTGTGGCATTAACGTGTACTCGCGGGTGCTGATATTCCCATGCATCTTGCTGCTTTTGTCCTTTTATGTGGTAGAGGTGGCGGGTTTGTAAATTGTTGTCAACAGGGGTTTGGTGAGTTACTGCAGTGTGTACTGTATATGGTACACACTGCTCACACTACGCATTGGTTGGAGGGAGTGAATTTTTAATGTGGTGGACAGGGCACCAATCAAGCAGGCTGATTTGTCCTAGATACATGGTATTGAGCTCGTAAAGTGTTTTTGGAGTTGCGCTCATCCAGGCAAGCGGAGAGTATTTCATCACACCCCTGACTTGTCACTCATAGTGGAAGAGAAGGGATGAGTAACAGAATTTGCAGCTTCTGACATGCTCTTGTTTACATATATTTAATATATATTATATGTATCCATATATATATATATTTCTGCATTATATTTATATATATGTTATATATATATAAATATATGCATTATATATATATATATTTACATGGCTGGTCAGTTAAGTTTCTGATCAATAGTAAGCCCCTAGGATGTTGATGGTGGGGAGGTTATTAAATGTCAAGGGAAGATTCCCTTTTGTTAGTAGAAATTGCCTGGCACTTGTGGCACAAATGTTACTTGCCACTTACCAGCCCAAGCCTGAATATTGTCCATGTCTTGCAGTACATGGACAGGGACTGCTTCAGTGTCTAGAGAGTTGTGAATGTACTAAACGCTGTGCAAACATCAGCAAACATCCCCACTTCTGACCTTATGTTGGAGGGACTGTCACTGATGAAGCAGCTGTAGATGGTTGGGCCTAGGACACTACTCTGTGGAATTCCTTCAGCAATGTCCTGGGCCTGAGATGATTGACCTCCAGCAACCACAACCATCTTCCCTTGTGCTAGTTATGATTCCAACCAGTAGAGAGTTTCCCCTAATTCCCCGACTTCAATTTTGCCAGGGCTCCTTGATGCCACACTTGGTCAAATGCTGCCTTGTTGTCAAGGGCAGTCACTCTTACCCTAGCTCTGAAATGTAGCTCTTTTGTCCATGTTTGGATCAAGGCTGAGTGGCTCTAGTGGAAACCAAACTTAGCATCAGTAAATAGTTTTTTGCTAAGTACAGTGCTCTAATCTGTTTAGTATTTCTGGTATATTTTGTTTTCAATGCCACTTCATAGCACTGTTAACAACACCCTCCATCAATTTATTGATGATTGAGAGTAGAGTGATGGGGAGTAATTGGCTAGGTTAGATTTGCCCTCCTTTTTATTGAAAAGGACTTACCTGGGCAATTTTCCAAATTGCTGAGTAGATGCCAGTGTTGTAGCTGTACTGGAACAGTTTGGCTAGGGGCATGGCTAGTTCTGGAGCAAAAGTCTTCAGTACTACAGCCAGGATGTTGTCAGGGCCATGGCCTTGCCACATCCAGTGCCTTCAGCCGTTTCTTGAGGCCACATGGAATGAATCAGATTGGCTGAAAAATGGCATTTATGATGGTGGGGACTTCAGGAGGAGGCCGAGATGGATCATCCACTTCTGCCTGAAGATGGTTCCAAATGCTTCAGCCTCGTCTTTTGCACTGACATGTTGGGGTCCCCCATCTTTGAGGATGGGGATGTTGTGGATCCTCGTCTTGGGAGGGGAGCTTGAAGGTGGTGGTGTTCGCATGCACTTGCTACCTTTGTCCTTCTAGGTGGTAGAAGTCTTGGGTTGCAAGGTGTCATCAAAGAAACCAAGGTAAGTTACTGCAATGCACCTAGCAGCTTGTAAACACTGCAGCCACATTGATAGAAGATGACTGATTTCTGTGAAATCAGCATTATTATAATGAGTATTACACAGTTCAGAAGATTGTGTTGCATTGATTTCAAATGTGTAGCATATACGACTTTTGATTTAGAATATATGCACAGGTTTACCATTTTTTTTTCTGAAGTTTTAATGTAAAATATATTCATCCCTTTGTGACCCAAAACACAGAACTAATACTGCAGATCACATTAATGTGCTTTAGAAATATTCAAAAGCATGCAACATTTAAACTATGACAGTTTCCTATAAAAGGCTGTGCTGTCTAGCAAATAATTGTTATGTTTAAAGCTTTCAACATTGTAACCATGTTTTTGTAGCCATAGCAGGCTTTGAAAAGGTATTGTTCATTTAATTATTTTTCCCCTCTATTTTAAAACTATAATTTTGATGATCAGGGAAGTAGGACTGTTAATGAAATTAGTGGCAGATTTTTTTGGCAGCTTTTCCCCTTCCCAAGCCTCCTAATGACCCAGCTGAGAATGGTACAACTCACCATCAAGGGGAAGCATGCATATAAACACCAGCGCAAGATTGGAATTGCCATCAATAGTCTAAAATTCTTCACTTACAAGCCACCAGAACATTCTGAAAAACATCTTGGTCTGTAGAATCAAAGATAATATCCAAAAATCAAATCACAACATCTCTGTTCATAATCCAGCACTCATTTTTTTGACCACTTTGAATGGAAAAAATTGCTACACTATGGAAGTGTTTGAAAATCTTGTGTATCCAATACAAGTACAGGTCTAAGGACTGTCCCCAAATGGACTTGCTTATGCTCCAAGTCCTGAGCTTAAGGAATACTACACAGTAAGGAATAAGAGAACGATAGTTAAACAGAGCAAGAGTGGATGCCTATCCACTGGCTTTGGGATGATGGACTAGGTGGATTGAAATTGTTTGCTTTCTTTACTGCTATTGGGGATTTTATCAGAGAAATGGATAAATTTCATTGCAGCTTTGACTGGGAGGTCCAAGTGGTCTATTAGCCCCCAGTTATCAGGGTGCAAAAAAATGGAGTCGATGTACATGATTTTGGAAAGAGATAATTCATGTTGCAGTAGATGATAATGGAAAAACAGGATGGAGGTTATTGTTAAAAAAGAGAATTTGAGGAGTTAGGCTTTTAAAACAGAGGGTTTTAGCACTATTCCTATTTAGGAATAAACAGATCAGGTACATCTATGTGTATCTTAACAAATGGTGTAAAAAGGGAGGGTTGCAGACTTCCATGGTATTAGGGCAAGTTCTGAAAAGGAGAATGTTTTGCAACTGGGACAGGCTTTACCTAAAATGAATGGACAATGTCACTGCAGAAAGAATAAACATAGTAATGGGGAAGGATTTAAATTGGTAAAGTAGGGCGAAGCATCAAATTTCAAAGATGATGCAAGAGAGGTTACAAATAAGTATAGTGAAGAGGAAAAGTAGCTAGAATATTAAGCTTTAGGGAGAGGATATGGAAAGATATGCAAGAGTAGATAGGAGAAGTAAGAGAAGAAATATGAAGGAAAAAGAAAGGACAATAGCCATGATTAGTATTAATTGGTCAGTGGTGCAGTGTTTATATGTTAATCTGTAAACCAGTAAAAATAGAGTACAGGAACTAGAGGCAACTCTTAGAATGTAGGACATGGGAATGAATTTCCGTGGGGAATCTGCCTTTCTGGGGTCACCCTCTAACCTCTTGTTGCTGCAGGGGTGAGCAGTTGTATGCTTAGAAAGAGAGGAGGAGGACCTCCTTACGACGAAAGCCAATGGCTTCATTAGCACTGTTAAAGGGCTACTCAGAACTCTGTGGCTACACCACATAGTTGTTGCACCTCAAGAGAAACACATAGGAATGTAGAATTTGGGAATGCAGGCAATAGTGAAGGAGGCACAGCTGAATCATATATGGCATTCCATCAATGAAGGCTTGTCACGTGTTCACCACACGTGACACTCCTAATGGGCCAAAGGACATCCACTCATTGACCATGAGCAATTCCTGCACCTTCACATGCATAAATGCACAAATCCATAAGTTGCTGTCAGTGGTTCCTTGCTCCTCCATTCTAATTCATAATTACTGCTGGACAAGCTTTCTGGCCCTGGAAAACTAATTTTATATTTGTGGAATGTCAAATGTCTCCATTATGATAAAATATTCCACGTTTTTAAAAAATCAAATTATTAATTTTTTTAAAGTTAATCTTATGAAGTGGTGTAATTGAAATAATTCAATATTAAGACTGATATTAAGACATGCATTAACAGCTTTAAAGTAGACAAGTGTAGTTACGAGAGCTCTTTCTAGGCATGATGGGAAAAATAGCCAATACTGTGGGAACTAGTTAAGAGTCACAAGTTGTAAACCTAATGGCCTTCACAGCATGGGTAAACAAGATGTTAAGGAGATAAGGAAAACGACAGGGAGCCATTAAGCCCCAAACACGAACAAACCCCCACTGAGGCCACATGCTGAAACTGTTGAGATAACATCTGCAGAAGGAAGTACCCCCACTCTTGATTAGGTGATGTATGTGTTCCGGCAATGCCGGTGATGGGGGGTTGTAACAAACATTGCTTTGCTATGTGAGAACCAAGGACTATATCAAATAGTGAAACAGGCTTTGTATCGGGGAGAGATCCTTGGAAAACCAACTGGGATGATCTTTCCAGCACATTCTTAAACAAAGGCCTTGCTTACTGGAACTCTCAGACTTGAGTGGTCTCATCTTTCACAACACTTACTTCAGCTTCTAAATCATTCCCATCTATATACCCTAATCTTTATTTTGCTCCCTGTACAATTATTATGAAGTGAAGGATGATCAATGCTTTTTACTTCCTGGTTTGCTGTCTGTGAGAACACTTCAATGTGACTGGATGCAGATTGATGTCAACACTGTTATTAGATGCCAGAGACGACACTAGGCTGAAATTAAAATTGGGAAAGGTGAAATCCAGAGCTTTACCAGTCCAGTGGCAATACCACTACATCGTTGCCTCCCCTAATAGGGCACAGGAGTTTTGTAAATGAGGGTATCATAACTGTTGCCTGAAAAGCAGGATCTGATCTGTGTTGCTAGTTACATTTCTTAGTGGCAGAGTTGACCCTTTGTGGAATACGAGAACATGAAGTTATGTAAACAGATCTTAATGCCCAAATGGGTGGCATCAACAACCATATTTTGCCAAATCCTACCATGCACCGTGCATTGCCGACTGACTAACTGTTAATGTGCCCTGCAGTGCCTTGGAATGAGCTAAAGGCAAAGTATAAGGTTATATTACCCTTAAATGATATTGTGCTGTGGGCAATCTGCAGGTCAGATTTCAGCATCACTCTGTAAACGGCACTTGGCGTATTGGAGCTTGCATTACCATTTCCTTTGCAGATTCCTAATTAGACGTGGTTGGATAAGGATAGGTAAAGAAAATCCATATATGAAGCAATCAAACCTGTCTTGCATCATTTCTTTCACCCTCTTCCTTTCTCAAATAACATGAATTTGGGGAATATCTGATAAAGTTTCCATATCCCAAGAATTCATTAAACATCTCCAAAATTCAGAAGAAATTCCCACAGTAAACTTGGGAAATGTTATGTCACTTAAATCAAAGTTAATGCCCATTTTCATATACTCTTCAAAGATACAGCAGAGTATATACCGAATCCGATGATGATCACACAGCATGTGCCCCATGAGAAAATTGGAAAAACTTGCCTGTACTGATTACTACTATGCTAATATTAAAACAAATTTCTCATATATATTTTGGACAAGACTAATTTAGGTCAGCCTTAGAACATCATACAGTGCACAATGAGTGATGGTCTCAGCAAGGGTGACCTCCACCCATTTTTCATGCCCCCTCATCATCTGTCCCACAGTGGTGACCCCAGCTTTGGCAGCTGGAAAATTTATCGTATAATGTTTACTTGTGTTATTTTTCCTAGGTTTAGGAGTGCTAATTTAGAATGACTTAACTACTGAATGCATCACATGCCCCCAAATTTAATAAGAATCTGTTCTTGATGTTTGTTATCCAAGAAATCCTGGAAATATGTACAGCTATGAAAGGGTTCATATAGTTATAATCTTATGATGTATTTTGAATACAGATCTGCAAAAATACATCCCAAAATTAGCATTTAAGGTAGAAATTACTGGTGGTGATAAAGCAGATGAGCACTTCACATATTCATAGGATGTTCCTCTACTCCCAGTTTGGAGGAAGCATGAACTTGTCGATCTAGAGGGTTTCTGTATGAACTGGTTAAACATTCACCCACAAATATCGCTATCAGCAATTTTTACTCTTTAATATTTCATGAGTAAATTTTGACCTGCTCACAGGATAATGAAATAAACTACAGAATGGATACATCAACTGTCTTGCAGATACATAAAGTGGGGAAGATGATTATTATTAAACTTAAACTACAATTAGAAGAGCATGACTAATGGTTAGGAAATTAATGGAAATACTTATCAAAACTGACTGCAACCCCTTTTCCCCACAAGAAAGAGAAAGAAAAATGAATGTTGATGTAACCATGGATACTTATGTATAAAATCAGATTCAGCTTTAGCCTCGTAAACTGAATAAAATAATTTCCTTCAAATAAAAGTAGGATTTTCATCGTTCTCTTGAAACTATTGGCAAATCTTGGGGACTAAATTTGATTGCCTCCAAAAACGAATATAGAGATTGCGACGTGCAACTAACCCACTTCTGTTGAATGCAACACAGGCAGCAAGCCAACTTCTGCTGCTTGCCGTTTTAAATGATTTCCGTGTTCAGCCAGTGTTAACATTGCTGTTGATTGACTGGATGCAACAGCAAGTGACCAATGTGAATGGCGAGCAGCAGTTAGAGCCTACCTGCACCTCTTAAAGGGGAGGTGCAATTTAGCTGGGCAGGGACTGGCAGTTATGTTGAAAATGAATTTTACTAGGGAACCACAACATGGGAAAATGCAGGCACTAAAGTTTTCTACACTGAAAGCCTCGGTGGAGGAGATGGAATGGAGAGATGTCTCATTTCTTCAGGCGGCCCTCCAGACACATGGTTCGAAGGTAGTGAGAACAGGTATCCAGAGATCAATGCCATGATTCAAACCTGAATGAAGTGCCGCAAGAAGTTCAATGACCCCAGTCAAGTGGTCAAGGTCCATGATCCTCAAATGTCATATCCCCCAACTGGCCTCAGACACTCCTCAATGCACCACAATGTTATTACTTATCTATCACCAAAATCTCAGCAATCAGGACTTGCACCTAACATTCATATGCTCCACCTCACCCTCACACACTTAGCACTGCTGCAAGCCTCAGAGCCAGATCTCTCAATTGCATAGATTGCCAACTATTTAACCATGACAGCCATATCATCCAAAAAGATTGCCCAACACTCACCGACATACTTCCCTGTCTCTTGCAGGACAAAATAGGGCACAACCAGAGGCTGCAGGGATAATGGGAGGGAATCAGCCATGCCTGCATATCCTAATCCCCATGGAAGAGATGATGTTGGTCTTTATTGGGATGTCCACTGCTAAGGCCATGACCACTGAACACAATGGTATGATCTTACCTATCCCTCCTTCTCGCTCTCATTCCACAATCTCTTCTCATTTACAAGCTGCAGATGGTGTAAGCTTGCACCTCTTACTTTCCCCCTTCTGCACATTACAACCTTACACTGTACCTTCCACTTTTCAGATACCCAAGAAATGCAATCTGGCCAAGCAGTGGAGGCATAGTGATGATGAAAATGCACTGTTACTTGACTTCACACTTGGAGCACCAGATCAAGGACGGACACTGTGGGTAGTATAGATTTAGTATAGAAGTGGGAGCTGCACATGGTGAAATACCAGGCATAAGTGGCCTGCAGGCAAGGGCAGTTTGGGTGCCAGCTTAACAGATGGCAAGGTTGCACATGAGTTCTGCTGCAGGGAACTCAAATGAACATTTCAATGAGACAGCTTACAGGAGAATGCTGATGCCTATTTACAATGAAATGCTAGGTGCATTGGAAGGCCTCTGGTCAATATCAAGGAGCACTGAGGTGTCTGGCACTAAATTGGCATAGGGCTTTGCAGAGATCTTAGATCCCATCCTTTCCAGCATAGAAATGATTGCCAAATCTACACTGGTGTGCAAGAGCATGATGCAGCATTTGATGACTTTTTTAAAAAATCATTCATGGGATGGGGGCATCACTGCCTAGGGCAGCATTTATTACCCATCCCTAATTGCCCTTGTTCAGAGGGCATTTAAGAGTCAACCACATTGATGTGGATCTGGAGTCACAAGTAGGCCAGACCAGGGAAGGGTAGCAGATTTCCTTCCCTAAAGGGCATTAGTGAACCAGATGGGTTTTCACAACAATCGACAATGGTTTCATGGTCATTGTTAGACTTTTAATTCCAGATTTTTATAGAATTCAAAATTTCACCATATACCACGACGGGATTGAAACCCGGGTCCCCAGAGCATTACCCTGGGTCTCTAGATTATTAGTCCAGTGACAATACCACTATGCCATTACCTCCACAAATCTGAGACTAATGCCTCAAGTTCCATTGCAGCACAAGCAGCTCACACCCAATGTTTGAGTGCTGCAGTGGAAGCTCATTCTTAAGCCCTTCAAGGTTAGCTTCTTGCAATGCAGGCTCAGACTGCTTCAATGGTTATGGATTCGTGCACCAAGGAGTTTACAGGGTGTCACAGCAATCAAGCAACCACCCCTCCAACAAATTACTGGGATTATTAAGGTGCTGCCCCAGGTTGGGAGTAGCTCCTTGGAGCATGAACCTGCTGCCATCTCTCAGGATTCCAGTATTCATCCTCCCTCCCTGTGCAGGAACACTAGGACATGCGAAGGCACACAGACGACAAGCACTAAGGGAATGCACAAAGTTGATTATTTGGCTTTTGTATGCAATATGGGATGACCTCATTTATAAATTTGGAATGTTTATCTTGTGTTGGCTTTTGTTTTTGTAATGTAGGCCAAGAAAACGCTGCCAGTGACAGGGAAGATAAGGTTGCTGAATGGGGATTGGAGTTGCAGTTACTGTTCTTGCACTCAGATGAGTTCTTCCTGGACAGCTTGGCCAGAAAGGGACTGTCTAGGTTGCCTCCTTTCTTTCTCCTCATGCTTCTGTTCCTCGTTGTACAGCCGGAGGTAAGGGCTCTTCCCTCATGAAGTTGTGGTTGAGCAGCAGCATTACAGATCATGACGGCCACTCAGCTGTGCGGGGCTCCTCCAGTGCAGTCCAGGCAGAAGTTTTGTTTCAGTATGCTACTGGTCTGCTCTATCAGAATTTATGTGGCAGCATGGCTTTCATAGTATGCATGCTGCCCACGGTGCACAGGTTGCACACAGGAATCATCAGTCATGTCATCAGCAGCGAGTGTTATGAATACAGGACTTTATAAGTCAACTATGTTTAAAATGTCTCTTTCAATTTAAGGTGAAAAAGAATGGCTGGAGTAAGGGGATAGTGAGCTTGTACTAAAGCTCTGCCCGGAGACAGGTCCGTGTGGTCCGGTTGCCTATGAGGAAAGAGGCCTGGGCAGAAATCTACTGAAAAACAAGTGACATGTTTCACGTGTTCACTGATGAGGAATGGCTGGTTTTCTGGACACAGAGACAGAGATATGGAGAGGGAAACCAGACACCAGAGACACAGGGTAGAGTATTCTGTGCCTGCAGGCAGCAGGCATGAAAGCGGACAACATGGCGTGATCAGTTTCACGATGGCGGGAAGGCAGGTTGCAATTGTCTGCACAGCCCGCCAATGGCGGGCTATATTTCCCGCCATCAGTCATCGGGAACCTCATTGTAATATATCAGCATACCTCCAGGCTCTTGCTGGATCGTCCGCCCATATCAGCGGGAAAGAACGCCAATGTGTTTCAAAACAGCAAAGAGGCGACGTGCACTTGGTGGCCTGCACTTTGGGTGAACTGGAGGTGAATGCACAACAACATTTTGCAGAGATCACCAGGGTTGCTTTGCAGGATTCAGGGATGCTTGGGGGGGTCGGGGCTAAGTGCCGCCCTCCTTGGAGGTGACTTTTGAGGATGAGGGAGAGCGGTGGGTGGTGGTGGTGGTTGGGGGGGGGGGGGGGGGGGGGGGCGTCGTGGTTAAGGGGCATCCCTGACTCTGAGGCAACTGGTGGTGGTGGTGGTGGTGGTGGTGGTGGTGGTGGTGGGGGGGTGGTGGTGGGAGTACCTACTGAAACACTGCAGCCCTGCTGTTGAATATAGCACACAAGCATTCAGGGTGGGAGTAGGGGTTTGGGGGGGGGGGGGAGGTGGGTAAGGGAAGCAACAACACATTTGGGAAACCTATATAAAATGACCATTACTCTGCAACTCAGAGCTTAGGCGCAGCCACATTGATATTATTGGGGGTCGGGCTCCTAATATATCTACCCACCCAAGCAACGCAGAGGCAACAAAGTCCCACCAAGTTTTCCAGAGCTCCCCCCTCCCTGGCACGGACTGCACATGAGCACCTTCGTGGACTGCAGAGCAGTTAGACTGCACACATTGTACGATCTCCTCGCTAAAACTGGCCATGGTGCAGTCGCTGCTGGAGGTGCTCACAGCCCCTTGCAATATCAGCATTCCAGTTTGGACCAGTTTCCCCCATGGTAAAGCTAACAGGGTAGCCACGCAGCGCACTAATCTCTGGCCATCTAAGTGGTAGCCAGCACTCTCCAGGAAGTATTAAGGGGGCTACACACTTAACCAGGACAGGTTCTTAGTACACCCATGCTAACCACATGTCTCTCTCTTTCATCCTGCAGGAGGAGTACATCAGGATCACGGAGCCTGGTGAATTAGCTGTATGCCTGATGGCCCACAGAGCACGAAGAAGACGGAGGAGAGATCGACTGAGGCTCCTGACGACTGTGCAGAGGCAGGAGCAGCAACGTCATAAAGAAGGGGCAGCTGGGGCTCCCACACACGCCGCCCAAGAGCCACAGCGAGCCATCGCAGGCTGGTGCCTAGTGACACCCAGGGTCTATAGATGCCGCTTGTCATTCCTGCAGATAACCAAGAACCAATGTTGCCGAAGACTGCGTGTGTCTAGGGAACTGGTTGCTCAAATCTGCCAGTTACTGCAGGATTTGGTGCCATGTGGACATGAAGGTTATCCACTGCCAGTGGCCATGAAAGTGACCGTGGCGCTCAATTTCTATGCCAGTGGCTCCTTTCAGGGCTCCACAGGTGACCTCTGTGGGACCTCACAAGCCTCCACCCACAAATGCATCCATGAGGTCATGGAGGCCACCTTTGTGAGGGCACTAATTTTATGCATGTCGCCTGGAACCGGGACAGCCAGGGTGCAAGAGCAATTGGATTTCCCCAGATCTCGGGATTTCCAGAGGTACAGGGTGCGATTGACTGCACTCATGTGGCGCTTAGATCTCCATTGCAACACGGAGTGGACTACATTAACTGCAAGGGGTTCCATTCGCTGAATGTGTAGCTGCTGTGTGACCACCAGAAAGGCATCCTGCAGGTATGCACACAGTTTCCAGGCAGTATGCAGGATGCCTGCCTCCTCAGTCGGTCAGAGATTCCTGGAATCTTCCAGGGTCCACAGAGGCTGCAGGGTTGGCTCCTTGGGGACAAGGGCTACCAGCAGAGGCTGTGGCTGATGGCACCTGTGCTGCGGCCTCAGACTACAGCAGAGCGACGCTATAATGAAGCTCATGCTGCAGCATCATTGGTCACAGATAGTAAAGAGATGGGGGCCAGCCCCACCTGAAAGGTGCTGAGAGCATATCTAGAAAATGAGAGAACTCTGTGGCACTTGCCTACTACATTCTGGCAGCAATGACAAGCACCGCCGAGGAGCAAGCATCAGTTATGTTTCCAGGGAGTGTGAGGCTGGACCCTCACTTTGTTCTGAAGGCTGCACAGAGCACAGGGGAGAAGCCCTGGACTGAGGCACTTGCCTTCTATCCTGTGCATAAAATTTTCACATCTGAGTGGTAAGAACACTGCTCATCAGAACAGGGAGCCATAGGCAGGGAGACATTATTGGGAGTTTATTGACAATAGTGAACAGTATATACAAGTGATTACCACCTGTGCCAAGGCTGTGCAACTAATTCCTCTTAACCTTCCTAACCCTGCCGCTACATCTTGGTGCTCCCCGGACATCCACAGTAGAGGCGGAGGCAGCCTGCTGACTGCGACGCTCCATCTGTGATGACTCTGGCAGCCGTCCTCTGGAGGCCAAGACTTGGAAGGCCCCAGCCTCCTTTCAGGGCCCTGCTGTGTGGCAGTGGCACCCTCCTTGCCCTGTGGAGCTGAAGCTGCTGAGGTCGCAGCAAGAGGGGATTCGGATGGGCCGGTCACTCCCAGAATCACCTGGATGGATGGGCCGGAACGTGCACTTGCAGAACCTCATCCCCACGGGTTCCCCTGGGCCCCAGGCTGATTCCTTGAGGAACAGGGGTAGCTGGAATGAGGTCAAGCTGCCCAGCACCCCTCTCGCATACACACTGTTGGAGGCCAACTATGGCATCAGTGAAGGAGTTGTATCCGCACAGCAGTGCAGGAGCGAAGTCCTGGACCAAGGTCTCCATGGTGGCAACCATCCTACCAGTTGGCTGGCATGCTGTTGCTATTATCTCAGGCAGACTCCTCCATCGTGCCTATCAATCTGAGGACTGCAGCGGACATCCCTTCTTGATGTTCCCGAGCTTGTCTTTGCAGCTCCTCTGAGTTCCGGACACCTGAGAAGTCCCTGTGTCTGTCTGCTGTGGATCAGAAAGTGTGATGTGCTCACCAGATTGTGATCTCAAGGCTACTCCCTAAAGCTAGGTCCCACCAAAGTGTGTGTCTCTGTGCTGATGGAAGGTGTGGGTGAGCTGAGACTTCAAGGAGGGTGTCTCCAGATTCCTCTTCAGAGGTTTCTTCGGGCCTTGACAGGAGGCCCTGGTCATGGACTCTGTCGGCTGTTTGGCAGATGTGCCTGCGAAAGCAAGGGGAGATAATTAATGCACAGAAGGGGCCTGTGAAAGAGGACACATCACTCGCAGCATGGTTGTCTGATGGATACTGCACTGCTGGATCCTCACTTGGTAGAGCAGCGCCAACCTCACCATCAGCACTGGACCAGTCCAGATCCTCGTGGGCCAGCTGGATGGTTCTGTTTTCAAAGTCCGTGAGGACCTTGAGTTCAGGCATTCCTCCACCGGTCTGTGATCTCTCTCTCTTTGTTGTGTGCCAACTTGTGGATAGAGATGGAAAAAGTGTAAGCAGGATGCCTGCGAGACCAGATGATAAGTATGCCTGGCCTGTGTGGGTGTTGAGTGGTCCCCTGGATGGGATGTGGACAATGATGGTGTGTGTGAGTGAGTGAATGGTGATGTCCCTTGAACTGGCAGTGAATGAGGGCCCTGTGGATGTGTGATGGGTTTGTGAGTGTGTGAGTTGAGAGTGATGAGAAGAGCAACTTACCCTGGTGGAATGGAGGAGGTCATTCATCCTCTTCTGGCACTGGGTGGCTGTCCTCTTCTGAAGGATGTTGGCGCTGACCACTGCTGCCACCGCTTACCATGCTGGAATGGTCATGTTGCTCCCCATCCCGAGGCCAGACCCGGGGTACAGGACATCCCGGTGGGCCTCCATGGTATCCAAATGTCGCTTGAGAGACCTGTCATTAAACCTGGAGACTGCAGTCTTCTTCAGTTTTAGGGCCACGCCTTCTATGCAGCAGCGGTGAGCTGGAAGCACTGAGATGTGTGCTTGTGGCTGGCCTTTAAACATAGCGTTCGGCGTGATATGGCAGTGGGGTGATGGCAGGCGGGTGAATGAGAGCCCGCCCGCTATGGAAACGCCGTGTTTCTCGGGCTTGCATAAATAATGAGGCAGGTTTGGGACGATACAGTATGAAAACCTGCCATCGCAGCCGCACTTAGTGCAAACCTGGGAAAATTTCGCCCATGGAGAGGAGACAGAAACAGCAATCCAAGCAGGATGCTGGTGAGAACTGGTTCTCTGTTTGAAGAGAGGGGTCTCCACGGCAGAGATTTAAGGACCAAGGAGCCGGCCTTACTACTCAAAGTCAGTTCGAGGGCACTCAGAAGGCTGAGTGAAATGACTTTCAAAGGACACTGGAAGACTCACCATGCAATGGCATGGAGAAGGGAGCCTGCTTAAAAGCCGGGATGAGATTGGATCTTAATCTTCAAGGCTACATATCTGCTGCGAACATTGTATAAAGTAAAGACTTGTTATAAAGTATTTTGGTTGTGTTAATTATTGGAGAAGTACCTTTTCTTTAGTTTGTTAGTTTGGTGTATTAGTTGCCTGTTAGGTAATGTTTAGTCCATGTTAATTTTGGTTTATTTGTGAAAGTAAAAGTCTTATAACATTAAATTTTGTTGTGCATTTCTTTCTGTCAGTCGCTGGGAAATTCATCTCTCTTTTTAAAAGTTATTGGTCTCTATGGGGGATTGTAACAATCACTGTTGTCACGCAGTAACCACTCTTTGCTTTGATGTGGTGCCTCAAATGCAGTTGTAAGAGCAGACTGTCACAGAATGAAGGCATCATGACTGCTGCTAGGATAATGAGCATTAACCTGCTTAATTTACTGCCTGTGGTTACACACCAGCTGGATGTTGAAGGAGTAGAATCTCTTTCAGTTCTGGAATAGGGTAGAGTTGACATATGGCACCTCCAATGCAATCAACAGCAGCTTGCACCAATGGAAAGCCTGGAATTCGAACAAAGCCATGTGTTTGCTTCACCTGTTTCTCTTTGACAAGAGAGAACGAAGAGACAGCATCTGTGGCTTCCCTTACACAACTGTGGACAAAAAACTGTGAGATGCTGCAATTATCTCTAGCTCCAGCCTGGAAGGAGCTAGATACATAAAAGTTCATTGCTACAGTCATTTTCACAGCCACTGGCAATGCAATCCTTTCCCTGTTCTGAGGTTTCGGATGGTGGCAGATTTCAGTGAGGAGCTTCTTATGGAAGAGCAGTCATTGCACACATTGTTCCTCACTGAGGTTCAGGGAGGAGAACTGAAAACTAAGCACCATGGGCCGATAAGATCTCCTGCTGTGAGCACTTTTCCCACTCCCACTCCCTCTTCTGGCAGCTTGTCCTGTTCTGTGTGGTCTCTGTTCATTCTCGCAGGCATGCTATATTCCGAGGGGAATGCCTATTCGTGCATCCATGTCTGGGGCAAACTGATTTGTACAAAAGCTTTAAAGTCAGCAAAATCACTCCCTGTAGATCTTTGCAACTTTAAACAACTATAGAAAGCATCAAGCACTTGTAGAATTGGAGCAACAGCCCGAAAAAAATCAACCAACAACTAACTTGTAAGTAGTTGATGACAACTTTAAATATCACTGTTGGGTGGGGCTCCATCCTGCTGCTGAATGGGTGTTCATGTGAGGTTAAGACAGGGCATTAGCTGGAATGTTGAGCTCCAACATTATAGCGCTGTTGTCAAATTACTGTTGTATGCTGCCTGATGTGCCTACTTCTGATGGCCATTCATTGTGTTTACACTAACACCCTCACCAATATGATGTCCGGTGCTGCTCACCCCCAAAACGTGCACATGCTACATACGCCACTTTTGATCCTCAAACAGCACCCAGACCACCCAAGAGCAGGCATCACCCATTCCAATTTTACACCAATTGTTTTCTGACAGAAATAGTAGTTGTCATAGTACTAGTTACAATGCATTCAGGATAAGGTAAGCTATGTGTTTGTGATCTTAACTGGGACATGTTACAATTGAATGTAGGCTTTGGCCTATGCACATAAAATGGTGAAAATATCAAAACCACTGTTGATGTCACATATATTCACATTCATTCACACTTCACTTGGACAGATACCTTAAGCTCTATACTTTCACATAGCACCTATCCTGTGATGAGGCACTTGCAGTGTCTGAAGATTAGGGCATGTAAAATAAGGGGCTGGGAGAAAGCATCCTGCTATTCCATTGGAAGCAAAAGGTAGTGTTGGCCCATAAAACACCTCTTCTTTGCCTTCTGTACTGACATCCAGGACCTAAAGAAGAAATCAATAGAGAATTACATTTTTATGTTTGATATATATTTTATAATAAATAAAAATTTTACCACAAATCTCTTGAAATAATTTTCTAGTTAAAATTCACCATCTTCTTCATTTATGTATATTTTACATATGCACACATTTACAGTTATTCATTCTGAACTATATTCTAGGTTCAGAATTTAGAAGATTCATAAAAAGTTGGGTGTAATTGCCAGCAGTAATGTCCCTGTAACATCAGTTAAGTCACTCTCATATTTTGCAGCTTCCACCACTAAGCAAGCCACAAATGTAGTTAATTATAGTTGTTGAATTTCTTCTTATTCAATCTAATCAAAATTCCTTAATTTGTGTGTGTGCTTAATGCAATACTTTCCTTAGTATCTTGAAGATTTTTGCTGAAGTGTGAAAAACCCTTAAATTTCTGTAACGGAACAGGCAAAAGAAGCGATGAATTTTTCCTTCCACAATTGGTACTCCTTTAAAAAAATTGAAAGAAGGAAATGAACCAAGACACTGACCTGGATACATGCTAATGGCTCATTGGTCCAGATGGAGTACCCACCAATTAGATAGATTCTTCCATTGTGCACAGCTACACCTGATTCATTTTGACCTAATGTGGAAAAATGCAAGGCACTGATTAGTTAGATTACTCACCTAAAAACCTACACCTTTGCTTAAATGTCTAGATATTTGCATCTGAAGTTTAACTGAAAGATGACAGCCTCATGGTCATGAGCAGGATACAGTATCAAAGTGAAGTTTATGCCACCTGTCATTCAACATCTGTTTAAGTATTCAAGAGTATATTCAAGGTAAAGATCAATAGATTGTTGGGAATTAAGGGTTTTGGGACAGTGCAGAAAGTTGAGGTAGAAGATCAGCCATAATCTTTTGAATGGCTGAATAGGCTCTAAGGGTCAAATGGCTTACTCCAACATCTATTTTCTAAAACAAAAACAGAATTACCTGGAAAAACTCAGCAGGTCTGGCAGCATCGGCGGAGAAGAAAAGAGTTGACGTTTCGAGTCCTCATGACCCTTCGACAGAACTTGCGTTCGAGTCCAAGAAAGAGTTGATTTTCTAAGTTCTTATTGGCCCTAATTACTCTCCTAAACTTTACTCCATCACTACAAAAGTGGGTCTTGAATAGGTTCCACCATTGTTTTATTGATTTACGACCATCGATGTTTCCCAGTCTATTACATTACGCTAGACTTCAAAGGCACTTCATTGGATCTAATGCACTTCGGGATGATTTGATGTCATGAAAAATTCTATACAAGTGCAAGTTTTGCTTTCTTATTTTTAACTACAGTCATTGGATCCTAACCAGTTAAAGTTAGCATTACTGAAGACAAATATCTGCTTCTTTTTTACAGGATGCCCTGATCTATGAATAGATATATTTCCCCGCTGATCCAGCTAGGAATTTATGCAGCAACTGACCTCTACTGTTTCTTTGTTTGTTTAGATGAATCCTATCCAATATTTCTCCCAGTGCTCTAGAAATCTGAAGACCATTCTTTTACACCATCATTGAAGCCATGCATGGGTGTGATTAACCTGCTTCTCCGTAACTGGCCTAATAAATGGCAATGGGGAATATTAGGAGACTACTATTTCACTGATTTATTGTGAATAATGCATAATTTTTAAGTTGATATATATTTGTGTGTTAAGAAAGGTAAAATAATTTCAGTTTCATTTAGGTCATTTGTGAGCCTTGGTGTTGGTTAGGCTCCTGACTGAAAGGTCAGGTCTTTTGGGCTTGTTTGTATATATACATTTTTAATGAGGTTCTACAACCCCCTGAAGGTAAAGATATGGGTGAAAAGTTTAGTGATTCTGGAAGGAAAAACCTTTACTGTTGCCTAGCAACAGTGGTCAAGTGACACAGAGTAAAGACAGGAAAAAAGAGTTGTGTGTGTGTCACAGAGAGAGGACAAGAATTTTAAGTTCCTGATAAAGACTACGCTACTGGGGACAGTAGCTGGCTGAATAGTTAGTTATAGAACTCAGTAAAGTGGTCAGTTTAGCAGAGGTGCTATTGGAAGACTGCGTTTAGGGAACTCATTTTTTTGCTCTGCAGCTGAAGAAACAATGAGTTTAGAACGTGGTTTTTGGGTGTCTTGCGGAGAGATATGAGTTAGGTGAGAAGCATCAAGTAAATGCTCAAGAATCCTCTGGAAGAAAACTGTTTGCAACTGTGCCGTTCCCAAGCAAGACGCCTTTGTATCAAGTTACTGGTAACTCTTCACTGGTTTATGTTTCTGTAAAGATATTGCGGGGTTAAAGAAACAGTGTGAATTTGAAGCATCTTCTTGTGTTTGTATTGAGATCTTTCCAACCCTTTTGTCTGGTGTAATATAGTCCATTTTTCTTGTTTAATAATGTTTATTGTGTTAAAAGTTCCTCAGGCTCTTGTGAATTTGTTCAGTAACACTCCTCCACAGGTTTCTAAAAATAAGATCTGTCAAGCCATGTTTCACTCTGGGATTTGACTATTTAGTATTAACATCAGCGAGAATCATAACAGGTGCTATCCTGCAAATCACTCCTTAGTTCTTCAAACTCCTTTACAATTGCTCCATCTCATTGAATTCATATTTCGCTTGGAAACCAAAGTCTCTCCCTCACTCCAATAAGATTCCAGTAAGTCCCTTACCCTGATAACAGGAAGCAATTAACCATTTGGGAATTCCAATCACTAAATGCTATGTGCTTCTAATCATACGACGATCCACAATTAAAACTTTCAAGAACATATCCCAACGTGCATTTTCCTTTTGGAAAAAAATGGTTAAGGAGAATATTTGTAGTGGACTTGGTTCAACTTGTAAGTGTCTAGAGGAATGCAAATAACCATTGGTACAAAGCCCATCGTGGGGAAGGTGTTAGAATCGATCATTAAGGAGGTTATAGCTGGGCATTTAGAAAAACTTAAGGTAATTGAGAAGAGTCAGCATGGTTTTTAGAAAGGGAAGTCATGTTTAACTAATTTACTGGGGTTCTTCGAAGGAATAACATGCGCTATGGAAAAAGGGGAGCCTGCACCGTGCTTGGATTTCCAGAATGCATTTGATAAGTGCCACATAAGCGCCCCAAAGGTTATTGCAGCAAATAAAGGCTCATGGTGCAGGGGATAACATATTAGCACGGATAGAAGATTGGCTGGCTTGCAGAAAACAGAGTATGGGTCTTTTTCTGATTGGTAGGATGTGATGAGTGGAGTCCTGCAGGGGCCGCAACTTTTTACTATTTATATAAATAATTTAGATGATGGGATCTAAAGCACAGTAGCTAAATTTGCAGATGACACAAATATAGGTAGGAAAGTAGGTTGTGAAGAGGACCTAAGGAGGTTTTAGATGGATATAGACTCGGGGAGCCAGTGGACAAAAAACAGGAAGATGGAGTATAGTGTGGGAAAATGTGAAATTGTTCACTTTGGCAAGAAGAATAACAAAGCAGACATTACTTAAACAGAGAATGACTGCAGAATTCTAGTGCATGAATCACAAAAAGTTAGTATGCAGGTACAGCAACTAATTAAGAAGGCTAATGGAATGCTATCCTTTATTACTAAAGGAATTGAACAAAAAAGTAAGGATGTTATGCTTCCGTTACACAGGGCATTGGTGAGACCATATCTCGAATACTGTGTGCAGTTTTGGTCTCCTTATTTAAGGAAGGATGTAAATGCGTTGGGGGCAGTTCAGAGGAGGTTTACTAGATTGGTACCTGGAATGAGCGGATTGTCTTATCCTCATAAGGTTGGACAGACTGGGCTTGAGTTTAGAAGAATGAGGGGTGACTTGAAGTATATAAGATCCTGAACGGTCTCAACAATGTGGACGTGGAAAGGATGCTTCATTTTGTTGGTGAGTCCAGAACTAGGGGGGTACTTTTTAAAAATTAGGGATTGGCCTTTTAGTACAGAAATGAACAGATCAGCCATGATCTTATTGAATAACGGAGCAGGCTCAAGGGGCCGAATGGCCTACTTCTGCTCCTATTTCGCATAGTCGTACAAAGGTTTTGTGAAATTTATCTCTATCCTAGTCATGAAAACTGTCCTTACAAGTCTAACAATGCACGATCTAAAACAAAAACAGAATTACCTGGAAAAACTCAGCAGGTCTGGCAGCATCGGCGGAGAAGAAAAGAGTTGACGTTTCGAGTCCTCATGGCCCTTCGACAGAACTTGAGTTCGAGTCCAAGAAAGAGTTGAAATATAAACTGGTTTAAGGTGTGTGTGTGGGGGGCGGAGAGATAGAGAGAGAGAGAGGTGGAGGGGGGGCGGTGTGGTTGTAGGGACAAACAAGCAGTGATAGAAGCAGATCATCAAAAGATGTCAATGACAATAGTACAATAGAACACATAGGTGTTAAAGTTAAAGTTGGTGATTTTATCTAAACGAATGTGCTAATTAAGAATGGATGGTAGGGCACTCAAGGTATAGCTCTAGTGGGGTTTTTTTTTAAATAATGGAAATAGGTGGGAAAAGGAAAATCTTTATAATTTATTGGAAAAAAAAGGAAGGGGGAAACAGAAAGGGGGTGGGGATGGGGGAGGGAGCTCACGACCTAAAGTTGTTGAATTCAATATTCAGTCCGGAAGGCTGTAAAGTGCCTAGTCGGAAGATGAGGTGTTGTTCCTCCAGTTTGCGTTGGGCTTCACTGGAACAATGCAGCAAGCCAAGGACAGACATGTGGGCAAGAGAGCAGGGTGGAGTGTTAAAATGGCAAGTGACAGGGAGGTTTGGGTCATTCTTGCGGACAGACCGCAGGTGTTCTGCAAAGCGGTCGCCCAGTTTACGTTTGGTCTCTCCAATGTATAGGAGACCACATTGGGAGCAACGAATGCAGTAGACTAAGTTGGGGGAAATGCAAGTGAAATGCTGCTTCACTTGAAAGGAGTGTTTGGGTCCTTGGACGGTGAGGAGAGAGGAAGTGAAGGGGCAGATGTTGCATCTTTTGCGTGGGCATGGGGTGGTGCCATAGGAGGGGGTTGAGGAGTAGGGGGTGATGGAGGAGTGGACCAGGGTGTCCCGGAGGGAGTGATCCCTACGGAATGCCGATAAGGGGGGTGAAGGGAAGATGTGTTTGGTGGTGGCATCATGCTGGAGTTGGCAGAAATGGCAGAGGATGATCCTTTGAATGCAGAGGCTGGTGGGGTGATAAGTGAGGACAAGGGGGACCCTATCATGTTTCTGGGAGGGAGGAGAAGGCGTGAGGGCGGATGCGCGGGAGATGGGCCGGACACGGTTGAGGGCCCTGTCAACGACCGTGGGTGGAAAACCTCGGTTAAGGAAGAAGGAGGACATGTCAGAGGAACTGTTTTTGAATGTAGCATCATCGGAACAGATGCGACGGAGGCGAAGGAACTGAGAGAATGGGATGGAGTCCTTGCAGGAAGCGGGGTGTGAGGAGCTGTAGTCGAGATAGCTGTGGGAGTCGGTGGGTTTGTAATGGATATTGGTGGACAGTCTATCACCAGAGATTGAGACAGAGAGGTCAAGGAAGGGAAGGGAAGTGTCAGAGATGGACCACGTGAAAATGATGGAGGGGTGGAGATTGGAAGCAAAATTAATAAATTTTTCCAAGTCCCGACGAGAGCATGAAGCGGCACCGAAGTAATCATCGATGTACCGGAGAAACAGTTGTGGAAGGGGGCCGGAGTAGGACTGCAACAAGGAATGTTCCATGTACCCCATAAAGAGACAGGCATAGCTGGGGCCCATGCGGGTACCCATAGCCACACCTTTTATTTGGAGGAAGTGAGAGGAGTTGAAGGAGAAATTGTTCAGCGTGAGAACAAGTTCAGCCAGACGGAGGAGAGTAGTGGTGGATGGGGATTGTTCGGGCCTTTGTTCAAGGAAGAAGCTAAGGGCCCTCAGACCATCCTGGTGGGGGATGGAATCTAACTTGATTCAACTAGTGTATTCCACTGATTATATTTCCCAGTAGCAAAGGGTTACAGTGTTATACCAAGCATTTTATCAATCATCTTCTTAATTAGATATCTACCTAGCTTCTTTTAAACGAAGTCAATTGATAATGCATCAATTATTTTTGCCAGGATTATGTTCTAGACTTTTGGAACCCTAAAGCTAAAGTATTGCTCTATATTTCAATTTGCTTGATTATATTCTGAGCAATTAAGTTAGATAACCTGCTGACATCCACAATAGCGTAATACTCTTTAATTTCTTGAATCACAGAATCACACAATGCAGAAGAGGCCCTTCGGCCCATCTAGTCTGTACCGACACAATTAATTGATATTTAACACTTTTAAAAGATTACATTTTGTTTTCCTCCAAAGCAAATATGTTCATGTCCCTATTTTTACAATTTAAGTGTCACAGTCGCTTTTTAACATCCAGCTAATGCTACATGTGGGCATTAACTGTTCCAGTTGACCAGACCCAGTGATTTAAAAATATGGCAAAATATTTATACTGTTGGTTTAATAAAAACAATGAAACCCAGGCAGCACTTCCCAAAACATGGCTATCTGGATTTTCTAGTCAGCCTAGCTCTAGTTTCTAGTCAGTCTACTTCATTATGTTACAGTGAAAAGTCAATGAGACAATTTTTTCTAAACATGATGAACATTTCAATGAAGAAACAGTAATTGTGCTGCACTGATATCTGTGGAGGCATGTTACATCAATTCAGACGGTATTTTGAATGCTCCTTCACACACATTGCTTTGCATCACCTTACGGCAGTCCAGGTCTTACACCTGGTTAACTATACAACCGACTCCCCAGTCACTCTCACTGACCCCCCATGACCTGACTCCCCTGACTAACACCCCGAACCCCGGCCTCCTCCCGCACCCCCCACCAACCTCACCCTGCCCCCAACCGACTCCAGCCCGACCCAACCTGACTAGCCCCAACTATGACTATGCCCTGAATAGCCCCCCACCCGATTCAACCTGACTAGCCCTCACGGCCCCCAACTATCCCCGACCACCCAGCTGCCCCAAACCCTCAACCAACCCACTCCACCCCAATGACAACCTGACCGACCTCACTACCTGGCTCCCCCGCTGCCGCCCCCCACCTCCACCACCCCACCCCCATGCCTCAACTCCCCCTTCATCCAACCTGACCCTTCTACTCCCTCAACCACCCTACCCCCTTACACATTTACCTTCTCTCTATAGCTTTTCAAAGAAGTTTTGGGACATGTAAACTATTTACGTACAGAATACAGCAGCTGGTGCCTTAAACAGGGGCTTGGTTTCTGCGCTGATTGCCTTCACTGCTCCCGCCACAGATTCCTGCATTGAGTTAGTTCTGCAGGATCCTCCATTGGAAGAACCTTAGAAAAGTTACGATGCAGAAAGAGGCCATTCAGCCCATCGTGTCTGTGCTGGCCAAAAAGAGAAAATAGAAACTAGTTGCTCATTTTAATCCCACTTTCCAGCATCTGGTCCATAGACTTGCAGGTTACAGCACTTCAGATGCAGATCCAGATATCTTTTAAATGATTTGAGCGTTTCAGCCTCAACTACCCACTTAGGCAGTGAATTCCAGATGCCCACCTCTGTATGTAAAAGTTTTTCCTCATGTCCTCTCTAATCCTTCTGCCAATCATCTTCAATCTATGCCCCCTGGTAATTGACCCCTCAACTAGGGGAAACCGGTCTTTCCTATCTATCCTATCTAGGCCCCTCATAATTTTGTACACCTCAATTAGGTCACCCCTTAGCCTCTTCTGTTCTAAGGAAAACAACCTTAGCTTATCCAATCTCTCCTGATAGCTGCAATTTTCAAGCCCTGGCAACATTCTTGTAAACCTCCTCTGCGCTCTCTCCAGAGCAACTGTGTCCTTCCTGTAATGTGGTGACCAGAACTGTACCCAAAATCTTAGCTGTGGCCTAACCAGCATTTGTACAGTTCCATCATTACATTCCTGCTTTTGTATTCAATATCTAGCCCAGTAAAGGAAAGCATTCTAAATGCTTTCTTGACCACCGTGTCCACCTGTCCTGCCACCTTGAAGAACCTGTGGACATGCACTCCAAGGTCTCTCACTTCCTCAACCCCTCTCAATAACTTCTCGTTAATTGAGTATTTCCTTGCTTTGCTTGCCCTTCCCAAATGCATTACCTCACACTTTTCCAGATTGAATTCCATCTGCCACTTCTCCGCTCACTCAACCAAACCATTTATATCATTCTGGAGTCAACTGCTATCTTCTTCACTATCAACTACACAGCCACTTTTTGTGTCATCTGCAAATTGCCCAATCACGCCTTGCACATTTAAGTCAAAATCATTAATATATACAAAAAACAGCAAGGGCCTAACAGTGGGCCTGGTAGAACAGCACTGGAAACGGTTTTCCATTTGCAAAAACTCCATCGACCATTACCCTTTGATTCCTGTCACTGGTCCAATTTTAAGTAATGTAGGAGCAGAAGTAGGCCATTCAGCCCATCGAGTCTGCTGCACCATTCAATGAGATCATGGCTGATCTGATAATCCTCATCTCCACTTTCCTGCCCTTTCCCCATAACCCTTATTCCCTTAAAGATTAAAAATCTGTTTATCTCCGCCTTGAATATATTTAATGACCCAGCCTCCACAGCCCTCTGTGATAAAGAATTCCACAGATTGACTACCGTCTGAGAGAAGACATTCCTCCTCATCTCTGTTTTAAATGAGTGACCCTTACTCTGAGATTATGCCCTCTGGTCCTAGACTCTCCCACAGGGGGAAACAACCTCTTAGCATCTATTCTGTCAAGCCCCCTACGAATCTTATATGTTTCAATAAGGTTGCCTCTCTTTCTTCTAAATTCCAATAAGTACAGGCCCAACCTACTCAACCTGTCCTCAGAAGAAAATCCCTCCATATCTGGGATCAAACTAGTGAACCTTCTCTGGATTGCTGCCAATGCCAGTATATCTTTCCTTAGATAAGGGGACCAAAGATGTTCACAGTATTCTAGGTGTGGTCTAACTAGTGCCTTGCATAGTTTTAGCAAGACTTCCCTAATTTTTTACTCCATTCCCTTTAAAATAAAGGCCAATATTCCATTTGTCTTCCCTATTACCTGTTGAACTTGTATACTAGCTTTTTGGGATTCATGCACAAGGACTCCCAAATCCCTCTTTGTGCTGCAGCTTTCTGCAGTCTTTCTCCATTTAAATAATATTCAGCTCCTCCATTCTTCCTGCCAATGTGCATAACCTCACATTTTCCCACATAATATTCCATCTGCCAAGTTCTTGCCCACTTACTTAACCTGTATATATCCCTCTGTAGACTCCATGTGTCATACTCAGCACTTGCCTTCCCATCTATTTTTGTGTCATCTGCAAGTTTGGCGATAGTACATTCACTTCACTCATCTAAGTCATTAACATATATCGTAACTATTTGTGGCCCCAGCACTGACCCCTATGGCACTCCACTAGTTGGATCCAACTTGCCACCTTCTCCTGTGTCCCATGAGATCTCACCTTCTTGACCGTCTGCCACGTGGGACCTTGTCAAATGCCTTACTGAAATCCATGCAGACAGATCCACTGCATTACTCTCATCAATCCTCCTCGTTACTTCCTCAAAAAATTCTATTAAGTTAGTAAGACATGATCTTTCCCTAACAAAACCATGCTGACTATCCCTGATCAATCTGTGCCTTTCTAAGTGACAGTTTATCTGTCTCTCAGAATTGTTTCCAATAATTTACCCACCCCCAAAGTCAGACTGATGGGCCTATAATTTTCTGGCCTATCCCTCACCCCTTTTTAAATAATGGTACAACATTTGCAGATCTCCAATCCTCTGGGACCTCACCTGTTTTTAGTGAGAATTGGAAAGTGATCGTCAGAGCATCTGCTACTTCCTCCCTGGCCTCCTTCAACAGCCTAGGATACAATCCATCTGGCCCTGGTGATTTATCCACCTTGAAGGATGTCAGTCCTTTCAGTAGTTCCTCTCTCACTGAGCTTACTGTATCTAATATTTCACACTCCTCCTCTTTAACTAGAATGTCTGCATCATCCCTCTTCTTAGTGAAGACAGAGACAAAGTACTCATTGAGAACCCTGTCCACATCTTCTGCATCCACCCACAAGTTACCATGTACATCTCTGATAGGCTCTACCTTTTCCTTAGTTATTCTCCTGCTCTTAATGTACTGGTAAAATATCGCACGATTTTCTTTGATTTTATCTGCCGATATTTTTTCGTACCCTCTCGTTGCTTTCCTAATTTCCAGTTTTACTTCACCTCTGTACTTTTTATACTCCTCTAGGCTTTCTACAGTATTAAGTCTTTTGTGATTGTCATAGGCTTTCTTTTTCTGCTTTATCTTGGCCTGTATGCTTCTGGAAAACCAGGGGGCTCTAGATTTGGCAGTACCACCCTTTTTCTTTGTGAGGGCATGTCTACACTATGCCCATAGAATCTTGCCTTTGAATGCCTCCCATTGATTTGACACAGTTTTTCTTTCTAATAGCTAGTTAGTAAGACATGATCTTTCCCTAACTCTTGCTAGTTCACCTCCCAGCTTTGTAAAATTTGACTTCCCACAATTTAGAACTTTTACTCCTGTTCTATCTTTGTCCTTTTCCATTATGATGCTAAATCTAACAATATCATGGTCACTTTCTCTAAAGTGGTCACCCACTGCTACTTCATCCAGCTTACCCAGCTTGATTTTCTAAGGCTAAATCTAGAATGGAGCCCCCTCTCATTGGGATTGTTACGTGCTGGCCAAAAAAGTTCTCTTGAATGAAGTTCAGAATATATCAGACAAAGGTAAGTGTGTAGTTTTTGCCTGTTCAAGTTCGGAAATAGGGGTTCAAACCTTGAATGGAAGATTTAGGCCATGGTGTTACCATGATCTTGCTTCTCGTGTCTTTTTTCATATTAGAGGGATGTGTAACTGTTATGCTGGGAGGTGCTATTGAACAAAGGTTGGTGAGTTGCTGCAATGCATCCTGTAGAAAGTACATTCAGGTGCAATAACTCACCAGTAGTGGAGAGCATGGATATGGAGTTCAGTGACAGCGATGTCATTCAAAAGGACTGCATTATATTGGATGATCTCTAGCTTCTAACACATCATTGTGGCTCCAGATCAGTAGTGAATCATCCATCATACTGTTGACCTGAGTCCTGCTGTGAAGCTGTTTTTCAGGTCAGGAGATTACCTATTTTCTGCAGAGAACCCTCTGTCTTGCTCTTGCAGCCATGGTGTTGAATTCACTGGCTCAATGGTGACCATCAGGATGTAGATTTTGGAGAACTATTGATGGTAGAGCTTTTGTACAGTGGTCACTTCGACCAAAGCAATTAATGGACAGATATATCTGTGACTGGTAGATTTTTCCCTCAAGTTGGTTCTCTTAACCTTTATCACAGATCTAGTCTCACAGCTATGTCTTTCAGGATTGACCAGCTTGCTTTGGTAAATTGAGCAATTTATATTTCTAACTGCAAATGATGGCAAAGGATCCATATATACTTTTTGTCAGCTGAAGTTTTTAATGAAATATGCGAATAGATGCTTTCACAATAGCAATGACACTCTACCATCAGAATGTCAACAAAAGGACTGTTAAACAGCCACAAGTCAGAATATCATTGCTTTAAACTTTTAGGTCCTGTAATTATCCTTGGAGATGTGTGCTGAAACCTCTCCAATGCACTGATTATTCTCTTGAAGCTATTAATGTATATATTATTGGAAATTATTTTCTTTTAAAAATAGAGGTTTAGTCTGTGGGTGTGTCTTAATTAGATTAAAGACAGATAGTCTGGGTGCTTTGATGTATACTAGTTTTGAGATGTAAGAGAGGTAGAGTGCATTTGCATTTTGTTGAATAGAGCATTCAAGAAGGGGAGTGAATTCTGGCACCTAGCTAGCAGAGGGTTTTTATTGTTAGAAGAGTTGGAGTTCAAAGGGGCTGGTGATACAATGAGAATTTACATTCAATGAGATGTGCTAGGTATAAGGATAGCAGTTTTGTGTGTGCAGAGCAGAGGCAATGTAAGATCAAAGCCTGTAAGCCTACACTGTGTCTGCAGGGAACCAAAGTGAAAGGAACCTCATTTTGAATTCGTAAGGTGAAAATGCTTTGCCTGGTGCCTGCTTGAAAATCAATGGGTTACTGTTGCCTTAATGGAGATTAGTCTAGGAATTTGTTGAAAGTTATGATAGTAGTAATTTGTAGCCATTTGTAAGTGTTTAATGTGTTGTAACTTAAAATGTTTAATTTAGTTTAATATAAAAAACGTCTTGAGAACTGATAGCCTTATTCCTGAATTCAGAGTTGCATCTCAAACATACCGCTTAAAAAATATAGGTTATGACAGTTGTTTAAAGTTTTCCTCTGGGATTTTTAAATAACTCAGCTTTACCAACAAAAGCTATAATGTTAAATATTTTATACAATATTTAAAATAGCCTAAGCCAATGATGTGTACAGGTTTTGATATGTTTGGTGCTTGTAATGAAATACCCTCAAAGTGCCTGCATATAACTGATTGCCTCGTTAAAGTGACTTCAAGTTAACTTGTGAAAAATAACTGCTGGTACTCAATTCATTAATTGGCAACACAATGACTGACATCCCTTGACCCTTTTATTAACCATATTACTTAGAAATAAGTTTAACAAAGGTTTTATAATTAACTAAAACAAATAATTGCCTGGAATTACACAGATCATTTGCTCGGTGAACATAATGGGTAGGAATTAACTGACAACTTATATCACAGTAATAGCACATCTGCAACACACATCATTACAATTTCCAGGCAATGAGTGACCCACATCATTACTTGTCACGCCAAAATTTATTGGGTCCCTCTATGCAGCACTGCTGTGAATCTCACCATAACAGTGAGAATTTGATTTTCATAGCTCCTTTCCACTACAAAATCATTCACAATGTCCACTTTGCTGTGTTAATGCTCTTTTACTTACAACAACCACATAGGCTGATTCAGAATGGCACAGTGAACCACACAGTGGCATGACGATCCATTCATAGCTCCTTTCACAATTTTGCATTAATACTCATTGCAGACATACCCATCCTCAAATTTCTGACAACTTTTGAAAGTGAACAGTTTGAACACAAGGAAACTTTGTGTGTGCGACTTCAATGGTTAACAATGCAATAACAAGTTAATTAAAGGAATGGTTTATTTACATTAGTGATGATAACTGAAGTGATTTACAGTCATAAAATCAAAAGAAATAGGAGTAGTAGGTTATTGGCCTATTGAGCCTGTTCCACCATTCAATACGATCATGGCTGATCTGATTATGGCCTTTGTTTGGGTTCTGAAATACAACAGTACGACATGTCCTATCTGGCTTGCTGTAATCATGTGACCCCTGCCATGAGGGCAGCTCTGTAAGCTGCCATCTTACAATCAGCTCAATAAAGACTACAGTTAACAGGAGACATGGTGTCAAGAAGTGGAGATAAAATAGAGTTTTGAAATCCTGTAAATGCTGCAGAGAAGACACAGCTCAGAAAGGCACACAAAAAGGAACAAAAGCTAGAAAGGAACAAAACAAACCTACACAGATGACCACTGTTGAGATATCGGTAGAAGAGTCTGATGAAGCACTATACACACTACGACAAATTGGTTCCGTCAAGTCTGTAGATGATAGTTTATGACTGTTACAATGATGACCACAGAAGGAAAGTATCAAACCAACAAGATGTGTCGGAACATGGTGATCCGAAAATCACCTCAAAAGTAAGGTTGAAGCTATATGATGGCATGATACTCACACTGAGAGGACAAATTATTCTAAGAGCCCAATTCAATGGCAATAAGGAAGATCTGGAGTTCCAGATCATAGATGGGATGCGACAGCCACTCATCTCAGCTGGAACAAGTCTAAAGCTTGAGCTGGTAACCCTAAATGTGCTGACAGAGATTCAAAGTGAAGCAGCGTGACATGATCTGGAAGTCATCAACCCTGCAGAGGCATTGAAGCTGACAGACAAGTGCCTTGCTCAAATCAAGTGAATTACCCAACACAATGCAACTCTTCAAGGCTACAAGTAACAATAAAGAAAGGGTGGCCTGAGACCATCAAGGACACACTTGCGGTCACAAAAGCATATTGGGCTTACCGAGATGAATTGACATCCCAAGATGGCATCTTGTACAAAAGAAACAGAGTCTTCATCCCTAAGGAGATGAGAGGAGAGATGCTGAAAAGCATTCATGCAAGCCATCAAGGAATTGAATCGAGTTTGAGAAAGGCAAGAAAGTGCTCTACTGGCCAAACATGAGCATTGAAATTAAAGACTACATAGGCCAGTGCATTGCTTGCAATGAGTATCAAGCTAAACAAGCTAGAGAGTTGCAGATGATGCATGACATTCTAGAGAGACCATGGATGAAGCTGTGAGTAGCTCTTCACTATAGCAGGAACTGATTATTTTGTCACTGTGGACTACTATTCTGACTACTGGGAGTTAGACCAGCTGAATTCAACAGCAACAGGAAAAATAGTAGAATGCCTGAAAGCACACTTCAGTCGGTATGGTATTCCAGACATTGCAATGATTGATAATGGCTCTCAGCTCATAAGTGAAGAATTCAGCCGATTCACAAAGGATTGAGAAATTCAAAACTATGCATCATCTCTGCACTATACTCAGGCAAATGGATAGGTTCAGGCGGCAGTGAAAATTGCCAAAGGAATCATCAAGAAATTGAGCAAATCTAGCACGGATGTTTACAAGATAATCCTTGAGTGGAGAAACACACCGACTGAAGGCATGGAAAGTAGCCCAGTCCAAACACTGATGTCACACTGCACCTAAACTACTCCTTCCAATAGCAAAAAAAGCCACTGAAACCAGACGTAATAGTATTCATGAGTGAAAAAAATCAAGCTGAAATGACAGAAAGCCAAGTTTCGTTTTGACAAGACCGCCAAAACATTGGCAGAGATGAACACTGGAGAGCCCATCAGGGTACAAACCTTCCACCCTCTCAACAGGAGTCAGCCCACATGGAAAACTGGGACATGCATAGAGAAATTGTCACCTCAATTGTATGCAGTGGAAGTGAATGACCAAATATACTGGCGCAACCACAGGCATATATGAACAATTAGCAAAGCTGTTGCTTCACCGCAGTCGGCCATTCAAGAAGGTGGGATCTCACCAGCTATACAGAATGACCATCACTCCCAGAGGTCCATTGGTCCCCAATAATGGAAATGGAACAATATCAGGTACCACAACAACAAGTGCCACAGGATCGAAACACTCCGGACAAGTAACATCATCCAGACGAACAGCCAATGACAACTCGCACGTGTACCATTAAGACTCCTGCACGATTTAAAGACTATGCAAGTGCAGAGACTGACTAATAGAACAAACAGTTGTTAATGCATGAGAACAGTAGGTGTACAGTGGGTAACTTGGGTAACTCACAGTTACACATGATTGTGCACACAAATGTGTCTTCTGTTCATTAGGAAAAAGGGGATGTTTGGATATTTTGTTCATTATGAAAAGGGGGGTGCTTGGTTTTTGAAATGCAACAGTATTACATGTCCTATCTGGCTTGCTGTAGTTATGTGTCCTCTGCTGTGAAGGAAGCTCTGTAAGCTGCCATCTTACAATCAATTCCTTAAAGACCTACAATGAGAAAGCAGTCTTTGAACAGAAGCAGTCTTAAATCCACTTTCCTGCCTGTACCCAATCACCCTTGCTTCATTTGTTGATCAAAAAATCTGTCTAACACAGTCTTCAATATATTCAATTACCAAGCCTGCCCATTGCTGTCTGTGGAAAAAATTCCAAAGATTAATGAACCTCTGAGAGAAGAAATTCCTTTCATCTCCCTCTTAATTGAGAGACCCCTTATTTTGAAACGATGCTCCCCAGTTCTAAATTACCCCACGAGGCGAAACAGTCCCTCACCAGCCACCCTGTCAAGTTCCCTCAGGATCTTATATGTTTCAATAAAACCACCTCTCCTTCTAAATTCCAATGAGTATAGACCCAACTTGCTCAACCTTTCCTCATAAGACAACTTCTTCAATGCAGGAGTCAGCCTAGTGAACCTTCTCTCAACAGCTTCCAATACAAGTATATCACTTCTCAAATAAGGAGAATAAACCTGTCTCAACAATGCTCTGTACAGTTGTAGCAAGACTTCTCAACTTATATACTCCTCCTCCTTGCAATAAAAGCCAATGTTCCATTTGCCTTGCTGATTATTTGCTATACCTGCATACTAACTCTGTGGTTCACATATAAGGACACACAGATCCCTTAGTACCACAGCATTCTGCAGTCTCTCTCCCGTTAAATAATATTCTACTTTCCTATTCTTCCTGCCAAAGTGAACAACCTCACATTTTCCCACATTGCAATCCAAATGTTTCTTGGTAGAGTCAGGGTGAATTTTAAAAATGCTGCTGACCTCATGACTTCTTTCACTATTTGCTGACTGCAACATTGACCTTGCCCCATCTCTAAATCTTGATTCTACAAGTGAGCTGAATATTTGGCCCAAATCACTGCAGGGATCTTCGTAACTGTGGGATCACAAGTGCAAATGAACATTACGCAGAGAGAGATAAGACTACCTGCAGATCGCACAGGGTATCCCCTTAGTTTATGGAAGCAGCTTTAGTCAAACTATAACTCGCTTTAAAATGCTTTCCCTACACAGACAAAAGAGGACAAAAAAAAGAGAAAAGTGGATATAGATGTGATGGGCTCGGATCTGAAATAGCAGCGAAAATAAGGGACACAGGCAAATATAATATAATAAAATAATCTAATATAATAAAAACAGAAAATGCTGGAAAAACTCAAGTTTGGCAGCATCTGTGGAGAGAGAAACAGAGTTAATGTTTCAAGTGCATATGACTTTTTCAGAGCTGCTCTGAAGAAGTTAAAGACAATATCAAACTTAAAGAAAAAGCACATAATTATGCAAAGACGGGTGACAGGTCAGAAGATTAGAAAAAATATAAAGAACAGCAAAGGATGACAAAAAGATTAATAGTAAAAGATTAATAAGAAGGGAAAAATTCACATATGAGAGAAATCCAGCTAGAAACATAGGGCAGGATATTGAGGTTGGCGAGCGAGGGTTGGGGGGGGTGCCGCTTGCCGACATGTAAAATGATGCAGGATGACATCGGGCGGAACTCCCGACTTCATCCCGCATCATTTCCATTTTCAGCTCGGCAGGGCCGCAGCCGAATCAGCTATGCTCCTTCTGACCTGTCACCGGCCAATTGAGCCCATTTAAAAAGTAATTAGACTAGTTACTGGACCTGTCTGCCCAACCTTAAGGTTGCAGGGAAGGCCAGTAGTCCTGGTGGGCTTCAGAAAAAGCATGAAACTTCATCCACAGGCGGGATGAGGTTTCATGTAGGTTTTTAAAATATTAATAAAAGTTTACTTAAAAGTGATGGACATGTCCCAACTCATATGACAGTGTCATGAGGGGACATGTCAAGGAAATGTCATTTCTCTACATGTACTAATTTTAAATTTGGTGCCGATCTCCCTGAGGCAGCACTTAGACTTGTGCGAAAGAGTGCACTCCCGACTTACGGAATCCCCCCATTCCTCCCACACAGGGAGCGCATAGCGCTTCCTGGCAGACGGCTCGCCCATGTAAAATGGCGGTGCAGCGCCGATCGGAGGCGCACCCGCATGCACCGCTCCTGAACTTCCCCCCCGACAAGTGGAAAATTCTTCCCATGAAGACGGATAGCAAGAGCTTCTAAAGATATTTAAATAAGAAAAGAGTTAACAAAATGAATGTTGGTCCTATAGAGAGTGCGTCTGAGGAATTGATAATGGGAAGTAGGGAGATGGCAGATAATTTAAACAGGTATTTTGCTTCGGTCTTCTATATAGAGGACACAAGTAACATGCCAGAAATAGCTGTAAATCAGGAAATGGAAGGGATAGAGGAACTCCGGAAAATTACAATCACCAGGCAAGTGGTATTGAGCAAATTGTTGGGGCTGCAGGCTGACAAATGTCCAGGTCTGGATGGACTTCACCCTAAGGACTTAAAGAAGTGACTAGTGAGGTAGTTGTTGCAACAGTTTTAATTTTTCCAACATTCCCTAGATTCAAAGAAGGTTCCATTAGATTGGAAAATAGCAAATATAATTCATTTATTCAAAAAGGGAGGGAGATAGAAAGCAGCAAATTATAGACCAGTTAGCCTAACATCTGTCAGAGGGAAAATATTAGAAGCTATTATTAAAGATGTTACAGCAGGGCACTTAGAAAAATTCAAGGCAATCTGGCAGTCAACATGGTTTTGTAAAAGGTAAATCATGTTTAACCAATTTATTTGATTTCTTGGAAGGAGTCGCATGTCCTGTGGATAAAGGGGTGGATGTACTGTACTTAGATTTCCAGAAGGCATTTGATAAAGTGCCACGTTAAAGGTTATTGCAGAAAATTAAAGCTCATGATGTAGGTGGTAACATATTGGCATGGATAATAGATTGGCTGGCTAACAGAAAGCAGAGAGTTAGCATAAATGGGTCTTTTTCTGGTTGGCAGGATGTGACGAGTGGTGTGCCACAGGGATCAGTGCTGGGGCCTCAACATTTTACAATTTATGTAAATGACTTGGATGAAGGGACCGAAGGAATGGTTGCTAAATTTGCTGAAAAAGATAGGTAAGAAAGTAAATTGTGAAGAGGACATAAAGAGGCTACAAAGGGACATAGATAGGCTAAGTGAGTGGGCAAGGATCTGGCAAATGGAGTATAATGTGGGAAATGTGAAATTGTCCATTTTGGCAGGAAGAATAAAAAGAAAGCTTATTATCTAAATGGTGAGAGATTGCAGAGCTCTGAGACTCAGAGGGATCTGAATGTCCTAGTGCATGAATCACAGAAGGCTACTATGCAAGTGCAGCAAGTAATAAGGGAAGTTAATTGAATGTTTTAATTTATTGTGAGGGGAATTGATTACAAAAGTAGGGAGGTTATGCTCCAGTTGTACAGGGCATTGGTGAGACCACATCTGCAGTATTATGTACAGTACGGATCTCCTCATTTAAGGAAAGATATAAATGCTTTAGAAGCAGTTCAGAGGAGGTCTACTAGACTAATACCAGGAATGAGCATGTTGTCTTATGTGGAAAGGCTGGACAGGTTAGGTTTGTATCCACTGGAGGTGACTTGACTGAAAGGTTTAAGATCCAGAGGGGTCTTGACAGGGTGGATGTGGAGAGGATGTTTCTGCTTGTGAGAGAATCCAGAACTAAGGATCCTATTTAAAAATAAGGGGTCGCTCATTTAAGACAGAGGTGAGGAAAGATTTTTCTCTCAAAGGGATGAGAGTCTTTGGAACTCTCTTCCTCAAAAAGTGGTGGAAGCAGAGTCTTTGAATATTTTTAAGGCAGAGCTAGATAGATACTTGATTAAAAAGGGGGTGAAAAGTTATTGGGGGTAGGCAGGAATGTGGGGTTGAGGTTACATTGAGGTCAACCATGATCTTATTGAATGCCAAAGCAGGCTCGAGGGGCTGAGTGTCCTACTCCTGCTCCTAATTCGCATGTTCGTATGTAAATGATACAAGACCTTCTGCTGAAATAGACAAACAATGAGCGAGAACAAAGCGAGCTAGGGCCATACCTCTTACTCTCAATATAAACACACAGCTCTCACACAATAGTGGTGAAGAAACAATAGCCAGGATTTTACAGCCCTGCTGCTGCATGTCTCCCCCCATCCCCACCCGCTCCGGTGGATGCTGCAAGCTATTTAAATTCCATTCAGTTCAGCGGGAATGTAATATCTCGCCAGGTGGGAGGGGCCGTAAAATCCTGGCCAATGTCTGTTTGATTTTTCATCAATTAATAAAATAGCTATATTGATGTCTATGGAGAATGAATGACAAAATAAAATTACTTTAAAAACAACACCAAACAGCATGTTCTTCAGCAAACTTGACAAGAAGCTTCATCGAATTATCCTGTTATGAATGGAAAATTCTTACAAAAGAAACCTAAAAACACCTACCTGTGAGTAGGTTGAAATGGCAGCGGACCCACTGGTCAGTGTCTATGTTATAACAGTCAATTTGACGAACTAGAATCCGATCATTGTTGTAGTCCAAGTCATTTCCTCCAAGGACATAAAGTTTTCTATTGACAGCTGCCATAACATGATAGACTCGCCTCTGTAACATTGGACTGCGGCTGATCCATTTATTCTGAAAGTCAGAAAGATTAAGAACAAATGTAAGGGTTTCAAAATACTTTCTTTAGTCATTTGCAGATCATCCTGTACAATTGCTCTCAAGTCAGGGCTTATGAGAGGCCCAATTTTAACCACAGCAGGCAGGTGGCAGGCAGAGGCTGCTCCCTTGTTGTTGCCGACTTGAGTCTGCAGACATTTTGAGACTATTGAAGGTGGTGATATTATCTAAAAGAATTATATTATCTAAAAGAATCCATCCATTCTTAATTAGCACATTCTTTTAGATAATATCACCACCTTCAACACCTCTTTGTTCTTCTGTCTGTGACATCTTTTGATTATCTGCTCCTATCACTGCTTGCTTGTCCCTACAGCTACCCCCCCCACCACTTCTCTCCCCCCACCCCCCCACCTTAAACCAGCTTATATTTCACCCCTCTCCTGTTTTTACTTAGTTCTGTTGAAGGGTCATGAGGACTCGAAACGTCAACTTTGTTCTTCTCTGCCGATGCTGCCAGACCTGCTGAGTTTTTCCAGTTATCTGACCATGACAGACACATGCATGGGGCTGTCACTAACATTCTTTCCAGCAGGAGAAGACTATGCACAGCTCCACTCAAAAGACGGCCACAGGAAGTCGTTCAGCCTCTCTGCACACACTCCATCTTTGAAGAACATATTATAGGCAAGGGATAAATAATGACTATAGTGACTGACGTCATTGGAGGAAACTTAATTCCTTATGCCTTATTCACTATTTTCATTCTTCCAGCTCAGCCATCACATGACACATTGCCAATACTCTGATCTTTATGAGCAACGTTTGCTCTCCTCTGCCTTACTTGCTGTTCCTCCTCCTCCCTTTCCAGCTCCATATGCAGCCCTAATAAACCAATCACGACTGTAATCAAACTTCTTTGAAAGCAACCCAAAAAGAGAAGCAAAGCCAACAAAATTATCTTCTCACTAGTCAAAATTAGGGTTCCAGATTGAAACAGGCCAAAACAAAATGCCCAGACATTGACCAGCATACAGAATTGACAACCTAGCAACTATCTTGAAAGAGCCCCTTTTAAATAGGTTGAAATAGCCCTTGACTGCCTGTTAGAATCATGGGCAGAATTTTAAGGCACTGTTTCAACGGGGACGGGGTTGTAAAATGCGGTGGGCCATTATAAAGGCCCTTGACGACAGCGGGAATGTAAAATCCCGCTGTCGTAAAATTCTGTCCCATGGGTTGCTTGGCAAATTGATCATGTGGTGAGGCAGGCACGGGGGGCAGCCCAATATTGGAAACATGTTCTACAGCAAGTATAGGACCCCTTATTTAAAAACTTTAATTCATCACTTTAATTGTTCTATCTTGCATTCTGGATGCCTACAGTAAAGAAAATTTGGCAGGTGCTGCGTTTCAGGCTCGTAGTGAGGTGTGCACGCAGCCTACCAGATTGCGTGATGGCCTGCTGATTTTGGGCCTGAACAATGGGCGGGGTGCCATCAAATTTCTAGGCCACTAAATGTCCTGATTGAACTAATTTCTGCTCTGAGTTTGGACCAATAGTACACTCCCTAATGAATGGCTACAGACCACATCTGTTTGCTGTAGAAGGCTTCCAATGTTCTTCAATTAGATATTCTTTAGCAGCAAAGTATGGCAGGTGAGCTCCTCAGGAATTGAGACTCTAGGGAATTGAGGGGTCATTCCGAATCAACAGACAAGTCATTACTAATCAGTATAGAAGAAGAAGGGGCCACTGTCTGTACCAGGTATCTATGTGTTTTTTTGGCAGATGGCAGTTATTACCACTCTTGAGAATGTCCTGAAAAAGAAACAAGCTCAAATACCAAATGATAGGAGTTATTGGAATTCAAAGCCATACCCTTTCAGCTGTGACTTCTGTTAGTCACTGTATTCAAACAATATGCTACATGAATTTTAAAAAGCTAGTGCACATGTAAACATGAAACAGACCTGATTAAAAAAAAAACATTCACTCTTTGAATGGCGAAATAACTTTTTTTTAAAAAAGCACATCTACAAATAATGGACTGATTTTCTTCCACTTTTAATTAAAGTGCATAATATGCAAATGTGCGTATAGCACTTTGTTTTCTTTGAATTTTAAACAAAGTCAGCATCAAAATTGAAGATCTATTTATAAAAAAAATAAGGTAATGAGAATCCATCCATGTTCAAAGGATTAATTCCACTGAAGTACAGAAAAGGAACTATAGCCTTTCGCAGGAACACAGGACTTATGAGCACGATTAGGCCATCCGGCCCTTCGAGCCTGCTCCACCATTCAATAAGATCATGGCTCATCTGGTTGTGGTCTCAGTTCAACTTTCCTGCCTGCAGCTCATAACCCTTGGTTCCATTGTCTAACAAAAATCTACCTTAACTCAGCCTTGAATAAATTTAAAGACCCAGCCTCCACTACCTTCTGGGGAAAAGAATTCCACACTCTAATTACCCTCCAAGAGAAAAACATTGTCCTCATCTCTATGTTAAAAAGGAGACTTCTTATTCTTAAACTATGTCCCCGAGTTCTAGTTTCCCCCACAGGAGGAAACATCCTCCCAGTATCCATGAGTGAGAGGGCCCGGAGGCAGTAACCACCATCTGGAAGAGTGGGTGAAAATAGGACCTGGAGACAGTAACCATCACGGAGAAGACCGAAAGGGCGCGGAGGCAGTAACCACCACCTAGAAGAGTAAGAGGGTCTGGAGACAGTTACCATCACCGAGAAGAGCAAGAGGATCCGGAGACAGTAACCACCATCTAGAGGAATGAAAGGAGTCGGAGATTCTAGCCACCACCTAGAAGAGCAGGTGAAGAGGGGATCTGGAGATTCAGAGACTCAAGACACACAGCTGGAGGGCATAGATTCAAAATAATTGGCAAAAGGAGTAAGTGCGATGTAAGGAAAATTTTTTTCACCCAGAGGGTGGTTGGAGTCTGGAGCAAACTTCCTTGAAAGGATGGTGGAGGCAGGTTCAATCAAGGTATTCAAAAGAGAATTGGATTGCTACCCGAAAAGAGAGAATGTGCAAAGTTACGGGGATAAGGCAGAGGAATGGGACTAGGTGGAATACTCTTTCAGGGAGCCAGTGCAGACTTGATGGGCCAAATGGCCTCCTTCTGCACTGTAAATATATTGTGACAGTCATTGGGTCATAGAGTCATAGAGGTTTACAGCACAGAAAAAGACCCTTCAGCCCATCCAGTCTGCACTGGTCAAACAAGTACCTAAATATTCTAATCCCATTTTCCAGCACTAGGCCCGTAGCCTTGTATGCCATGGCATCACAAGTGCACATCTAAATACTTCTTAAATGTTATGAGGGCTTCTGCCTCTACCACCCTTTCAGGCAGTGAGCTCTAGATTTCCACCACTCTTTGGGTGAAAAAATTCCTCACATCCCCTCTAAGCCTCCTGCCCCTTACCTTAAGTCTTTGCCCCCTGGTTATTGATCCCTCCATCAAGGGGAAAAGTTCCTTCCTGTCTACCCTATCAATGCCCCTCATAATTTTATACACCTCAATCATGTCCCCCCTCAATCTCCTCTGCTCCAGGGAAAATAACCCCAGTCTATCCAATCTCTCCTCATAACTAAAACTCTCCAGCCCAGGCAACATCTTGGTAAATCTCCTCTGCACTCTCTCTAGTGCAATCACATCCTTCCAGAACTGCACAAAATACTCTATCTGTGGCCTAACCAGCGTTTTATACAGTTCCAGCATAAGCTCCCTGCTCTTATATTCTATGCCTTGGCTAATAAAGGCAAGTATCTCATATGCCTTCTTAATCACCTTATCCACCTGTCCCTAAGGGACTGGTGGACATGCACACCAAGGTCCCTCTGATCCTCGGTACTTCCCAGGGTCCTACCATTCATCCTGTACCTTGTTTGTCCTGCCCATATTTTGTCAGCTGACACTTATCCAGATTAAATTCCATTTGCCACTGATCAGCCCATCTGACCAGCCCATCTATATCCTCCTGAAATCTAAGGCTATCCTCCTCACTATTTACCACCCCACCAATTTTCGCGTCATTCACGAATTTACTAATCAACCTTCCAACATTCAATCATTGATATATAGCACAAACAGCAAGGGATCCAACAGTGATCCCTGTGGAACCGCACTGGACACAGGCATCCAGTCACAAAAACACCCTTCGACCATCACCCTCTGCTTCCTGCCACTCAGCCAATTCTGGGTCCAATTTGCCAAATTGCCCTGGATCCCATGGGCTCTTACCTCCGTTATCAGTTTCCCATGCGGGACCTTATCAAAAGCCTTGCTGAAGTCCAAGTAGACTACGTCAAATGTATTGTGCTCATCCAACCACCTGGTCACCTCTTCAAAAAATTTTCAATCAAATTGGTCAGACATGACCTTCCGTTAACAAAACCATTCTGAATGTCCTTAATCCCTGCTAGTCCCTAGATAGCTAGTCCCTTTGTTTAGAACATTCAAATTCAGATATTGTCAGTGAGTCCAGCAGTGAGTATCCAACCTTAACAGAGTGTGGGAGTTTGGTGAGCTGAGGGACTTCGGTGAGGAGGGGCTGTTGGTGCTCCTTTGCATTTTCTAACTCTTTCCATCTTCCTCTCCAACAGATTTTCCATTTTGGATACTGCTAGGGGAGATGATTTCTCAGGAGAATTCAGCAAGAGACAAGTCCCTGGCACCACGAGTGGCTCAGCTGCACAGAGCAGGGGGAAAAAAAGAGTGGGAGAGCAATAGTGAAATGAGATTCTATCGTAAGGGGAACAGATAGACATTTCTGAGGCCATAGCTGTGACACCAGAATGGTATTTTGCCTCTCTGGTACCATGGTCAAGGATGTCACGGAGCAGCTGAAGGACATTCTGAAGGTGAACAGCCAGAGGTCGTGGTCCATTTCAGTACCATTGGCTGCATTAAGTGTTTGCGGGTTGAGGAGCTTCGGCTCAGAGTCATTGAACTGGAGGCTAAGCTGTGAACACTGCGACACATCAGGGAAGAGGAAAGTTACTGGATGCTTTGTGCCACGAGGCAGGCACACCCACAATAGGATCTTCTGATTTTGAACGTGGTCAGAGACAGGAGGGTGTGACTGTAGCTGAGGCAGGTAAGGGGATCCAGAGGGCAGGAGTGCATGAATCCCAGCCTCTGCAATTGTTCAACAGGTTTGAGGTTCTTTCAGCTTGTTTAGATCAGAGTGGGGGCTGCAGGGTGGATAATCTGACTGACCATGGCACTGTGGTACAGGAAGCCATTCAAATGGGGGGAGCACAAACAAAGGAATGTAGTGGTAGTTGGGAATAATACAGTGAGGGGGATTGACACTGTTCTCTGTAGCAAGGAGTGAGAGGCCAGCCGGTTACGTTGACTGCCCAGTGTCAGAGTTTGGGACATTTGTTCAGGGCTGGAGAGGAACTTGCAGCGGGAAGGGGAGGATACAGTAGTCGTGGTCCAAGTAGGTACCAATGACACAGGCAGGATGAGGAAAGGGGCTCTGCATAGTCGGCATGAAGAGCTAGGCACCAAATAAAGAAGCAGAACCTCAAAGATAAAAATTTCTGCATTATTACCTGAGCCACATGCAAATGTGATAGGACAAAGAAGATCAGAAAAATGAATACGGCTCAAAGACTGGTGTGGGAGAAATTGGTTCTGGTTTGTGGGGCACCAGTATTGGGGAAAGTGGTGGCTGTATCATTGGGATGGTCTATACCTGAACCATGCTGGGGCTGGTGTCCTCGCAAGCTGCATAACTAGGGAAGAAGAGAGGGTTTTAAACTAAATAGTGGGGGCAGGGGACCAAATTTGGGAAGATGTTGTAATCCAAAAGTAGAGACAAGGCAAGAGAGAAAGGTACTAATATGGGAAATGATAAATAGACTGTGATAGGAAGGGATAGAGAGCACAATTGTAAGAGTAAATCAGCAGTTAAGGTTCGACACTACAGAATAATAAAAGGACAAAACTAAAGACTGTTTATAAATGCACGTAGCATTTGAAACAAAACAGATGAACTGATAGTGCAAATAGAAATAAATAAATACAATCGGATGGGCATTACATGGCTACAGGATGACATAGATTGGGACCTGAATATTGAAGGGTACGTGACATTTAGAAAGGACAGGAAGTTAGGAAAAGGTGGAGGGGTTGCTCTGTTAATTAATGATGGTATTAGCACATTAGAGAGGGTTGACCAAAGTTTAAGAAACCAGGATTTAGAAGTGATTTGGGTTAAGATGAGAAATGATAAAGGCAATAAGTTACTTGTGGGAGTGTTGTTCAGGCCCCCTAATTGTAACTGCACGGGTGGACAGAGTATAAAAGAAGAAATAATGGGAGCTTGTCAGAAAGGTATAGCATTAATCATGGAGGATTTTAATCTACGTATAGGCTGGAATAATCAGATGGGCAAAGGTAGCGTAGATGAGGAGATCATAGAACGTTTTTGGGAAAGTTTCTTAGAACAGCACCTTCTGGAGCCAACCAGCGGACAAGCTATACTAGACCTGGTATTGTGCAATGAGATAGGATTAATTGATAACATCAAAGTGAAGGCACCCTTAGGTAGCAGCGATCATAACATGATTCAATTTTACATTCATTTTGAGGGAGAAATGAGTGCGCCCATGACTAGTATTTTAAACTTAAATAAGGGCAATTATGAGGACATAAAAGCACAGCTAGCTAAAGTGAAATGGCAAATGAAGTTAAGGGATAGGTCAATAGAAGTTCAGTGGCAGACATTTAAAGGGATATTTCAGAATGCACAGAATAGATACATTCCAATGAGAAAGAAAAATTCTAAGGAGAATCTACCATCCGTGGTTGACAGTATCAAACTTAAAGAAAAGATATATAATTACGCAAAGACGGGTGGCAAGTTGGGAAGAATATAAAGAATAGCAAAGAATGACAAAAATATTAATAAGGAGAGAAAAATTAGAGTATGAGAGAAAGCTAGCTAGTAATACAAAGACGGATAATAAGAGTTTCTATAGATGTTTAAATAAGAAAAGAGATAACAAAGTGAACATTGGTCTGATAGAAAGTGCGTCTGGTGAATTGACAATGGAAAGTAGAGAGATGGCGGATGAATTAAACAGCTATTTTGCTTCAGTCTGCACTATAGAGGACATAAGTAACATCCCGGAAATAGCTATAAATCAGGAAATGGAATGGAGGGGGGCACTTGGGAAAATTTCAATCACCAGGGAAGTGGTATTGAGAAAATTGTTGGGGCTGCGGGCTGACAAATCCCCAGGTCCGGATAGACTTTACCCTAAGGTCTTGAAAGAAATGATTTGTGAGATAGTTGATGCATTGGTTTTAATTTTCCAATCCTAGATTTAGGGAAGGTGCCATTATATTGGAAAATAGCAAATGTAACTCTATTATTCAAAAAGGGAAGGAGACAGAAAGCAAGACAGAAAGCTAATTAGCCTAACATCTGTCATAGGGACATGTGAGAAGCTATTATTAAATAAGTTATGGTACGGCACTTAGAAAAATTCAAAGCAATCAGGCAGAGTCAATATGGTTCTGTGAAAGGGAAATCATGTTTAACCAATTTATTGGAGTTCTTTGAAGGAGTCACATGTGCTATGGATAAAGGGGAACCGGTGGGTGTACTGTACTTATTTTCAGAAGGCATTTGATAAAGTGCCACATTAAAGGTTATTATGGAAAATAAAAGCTCATAGTATAGGGGGTAACATATTGGCATGATTGGCTGGCTAGCTAACAGGAAGCACAGAGTTAGCATGAATGGGTCTTTTTCTGGATAGTAGGATGTTACAAGTGGTGTGCCACAGGGATCAGTACTAGGGCCTCAACTTTTTACAACTTTTATAAAATTATTTGGATGAAGGAACTGAACGAATAGTTGCTAACTATTCTGAAAAACACAGGTAAGAAAGTAAATTGTGAAGAGGACATAAAGAGGCTACAAAGGGACATAGATAGGTTAAGTGAGTGGGCGAAGATCTGGTGAATGGAGTAGAATGTGGGCAAATGTGAAATCGTCCATTTTGGCAGGAAGAATATAAAAGAAGCTTATTATCTAACAGGTGAGAGATTGCAGAGCTCTGAGATTCACAGGGATCTGAGTGTCCTAGTGCATGAATCACAGAAGGACAGTATGCAAGTACAGCAAGTAATTAGGAAAGTTAATTGAATGTTATAATTTATTGTGAGGGGAATTGATTACAAAAGTAGGGAGGTTATGCTCCAGTTGTACAGGGCATTGGTGAGACCACATCTGCAGTATTGCGTACAGTACTGGTCTCCTCATTTAAGGAAAGATGTAAACACATTAAAAGCAGTTTAGCGAAGGTCTACTAGACTAATACCAGGAATGGGCATGCTGTCTTATGAGGAAAGGCTGGACAGGTTAGGTTTGTATCCATTAGAGGTGACTTGACTGAAATGTTTAAGATCCAGAGGGGTCTTGACAGGGTGGATGTGGAGAGGATGTTTCCTCTTGTGGGAGAATTTAGAACTAGGGGTCACTGTTTAAAAATAAGGGGTCACTCATTTAAGACAGAGATGAGAAGAATTTTTTTCTCTCAGAGGGTCATGAGTCTTTGGAACTCTCTTCCTCAAAAAGCGGTAGAAGCAGAGTCTTTGAATATTTTTAAGGCAGAGCTAGATAGATTCTTGATTAACAAGGGGGGTGAAAGGTTATTGGGGGTAGACAGGAATGTGGGGTTGAGGTTACAATCAGATCAGCCATGATCTTATTGAATGGCAGGGTAGGCTCCAGGGCTGAGTGGCCTACTCCTGCTCTTAATTCATATGTTTGTAATTACTACATAGGATAACTTCATTAGAAGCTTTTTTAAGCACATTTTCTTTTCAATTGTAGAAAAAGTATAATTTTTGTGTGTGTGCTTAAAAATATCAAGACAATACACTGAAGTTTCACCACACTACACAGAATAATTATAATACCTACCTGACTTGGATCATACACCATAAGTCTGTTCTGGTACTGAGCAGTGTTGGTCACTCCACCTAACATGAAAAAATAGTATTAATTCCAGCTCCAAGATGTTCGGACAAGAATTTCAACATGCCATTAATTTTCATTTCATTTCTTCATGCATAATCTTCACAGCACTTTCTCTCAACGTACAGATGTAATAGTCTGACTGGAGTTTTTGGAGTGCCAATTGCTATTGTTCTACGGATAAACTGACTTATGTTGAGCCACTAACTGTCCTGCAGTATTTGTCTCAAGTGGCCATTCTTTACACGCAAGTCTACACAGTGAGTGTGGGCAGGCTACTCCAGCACAGAAAAGATTCATCACAGATGAGATCAATCTTATCCTCACCTAATATCCACACACTTCTCAGCAGCGGGCCAGGAGACCGGGGCCTGCAGGGGGCCAGAGGACTGGGAACAGCAGGACCTGAAACTTTCACTGATTTTTTTTCTATGTAAACCTGAGACCAGGTATCACTACTTTATTCTGAGGTCAGCTAACTTGTAAACAGGATAGGAATCAAATCTGGAGCTTTACTGTGTTCCTTATTGCAGATTGCAATTTAGCCACCAGTAGGTTCTGTTTCTCACCTCTTAATGCCATCTTCTTTTATTTTTGGTCAGTACATATTACCAAATTCTCAGAGAGGACCATATTGTTTAACAATGCGAATGGCTAATCTACTTTAAAATGCAGTATTGTAGGAAATCCAAGAATAATGATATAACATTAATTTCCTTTCGCCCATAGCATAAAGAACAAAAAGACTAAAATGATGTAATTTAACTGTACCTGCATGATACTAAGTGATGTTATAAACGTATATGTCAGAATAAGATTTCAGTCACACTAAATTTTAGCTTTAATTTTATTTGAATGATATGCAATTTGTTTAACTTATTTTCCAGTGCACTTGGGCATTCCAGATGATCTGAAGGAGATGGAAAACATTTCCAATCCTTTTAAGAGCAGAACAAAACGTGAATTAAGAAACAACCATTCAGACATCAAACAGGCTGCTCCTACAATGTATAATTAATTTGATCACGGATCCCAATCTTCCTACTCAATCTCCTGTTGGACAGTTCATTGTAAATGAATACTCCTGATCCCCAGAAAGAATTAAGCAAACTCCTGAATCTTCATGCATACCTTCACCATTCAATCCTGGCCTTCACTAAGACCAGAGAACCAGCACCTAATGTGTTCCAGTGAGTAATTAATAATCTCAGTTGATATCTATCCAGAGAAGCCTCAATTCCGTTCCCAATCATCCATGTTAATCGGCACAAACATTTTCTTCCCTCCAGTAATGAGTTTGACATATCCACTATTCTGAGACACAAAAGAAGTTTCCTCACAAATTCTTCTAAAATTACTTGAGGCTTGTTGAATTTAAATCCATGTCCTAGGCAATAGTTTTGTTGAAGTTGCTTGCTTATATTTACATCACCCATGCCTCTCAGCATTTTAAAGGCATAGATCATATTGCACTCAATCATCTTTTCTCCAACTGAAAAAAGCACTTCAAATATCTTCTTGCATTTCAAGCCCAAAGTCCTGGAGGTATGTTTATGCTCTTCTTTGATCTGTTCCCAAGATATTAATGTCCTAATGTACATTGGCCAAATGGAACCAAGTCTACCTAACCGTCTATTTACTTATACCCCGGGGCCTTACTTACTGTTGTCATAGATTTTAAGTTATGCTTTTATATCAACATTTGTAAAATTGTAAAATTATAAACATTTATGATGACACTTTGCAATGTCAATAGTCGCCTACCATGGTGCAATTGCAGATTCTAGCCATTAAGTGGCATTTTGAAGTAATTTTTCAATTTGGTCAGGTTGGATTTGTTCTACTTTTTGTAGCCAGGCCATACATGGGAACTTTTCCACACTGTTGGATAGATCCCGCAATTGTAGCTGTAGTGGAAGAGCTTGACCAGTGGTGCAGCTAGTTCTGGAGTACAGGTTTTCAGCACTATAGCAGAATGCTTGCTGGACAGGTATATGGAAGCTTATCAGTGCTCATTGGTAGTATAACCTTGAGCTCATGCCTATATGCATGTTAGGGATCTGGGTTGTCCCCCAACAGACCCTGCACCCCATCCCTTCCTGACCCAGCCCAGAGATGGCATGAATAAACAGAAATTCCACCAACTTGGATTGGAGTTTCTTAAGCATGGTTGTGGTCATGAGTTTCCATGCTTCGAGCACCTAGTTAAGCAAAGATGCATTTCTTCATTTAAAAAAAACACATCAAGACTTTTTCTTAAACTGATAATTAATTTTTGGAGGAATTTTTTTCAAATAGGTACGCCATAAAACATATTCCTGTAACTTACATCTTGTACAAAACTGAACACACCTGTATTTATTTCTGCAATTATATTCCTTTCACGTATGCACTTTATGTTCATGCTCGTCTATCAGTGAGGGATTCTGAAGATTTGCATACAGATTTGATTGTACGAAAACAGATATTAAATTAGAGTGTCCTTATTGTTTAATTTGCTTAAAACTGGGGTGCATTTTCCTGTTGGAGTTCTCAAAAGTCATCAAGCTGATTTCTCTGCTGTTAGGTTATGCTACCACATGCTGGCACATCAGCCCTTGCAATCAAAGCCTTCCAAAGATTCTAGGGCTCACCTATCGAGTGTATCACACAGATTAACACTTCATTCTATCTGCTTCCCAGGGGTCTAATCAGCATGCTACGGTTTTGGTAATGCAGCAACCATAATTAAATCGCCTGATGTTGTTAAGGATGATTTTACAGCTTTTTATTTCAGCCCTGACAGAGATGCTCAACCCAAGACATTAACCTTTCTCTTCTCTTTTCAGATGCTAATGGGCCTGCTTTGTATTTTCAGAATTTTGTGTTTCTTTTTCAATTTTTTTAGCTTGTGTCATTTGGTTTCACTTTATTGCTTTGTCTTTGTTGTTCGAAAACATAATTTTTCTTTTCAAATTTGAAGCAGCTGTTAGTGATCAAAAAGATATCTTCATGATTTTAAATTTCTATGTCGCTGTGTCTCAGTACAGTGAAACAATCAATAGTGACGGATCCATGGACCAAATTAATTCATTAGAGCTGAAGTCAAGATGGCAGCTGGATGACTGTTTTTCTTTTATTCATTCATGGGATGTGGGTGTTGCTGGCTAGGCCAGCATTTATTGCCCATCCCTAATTGCCCTTGAGAAGGTGGTGGTGAGCTACCTTCTTGAACCGTTGCAGACCATGTGGTGTAGGTACACCCGCAGTGCTGTTAGGGAGAGAGTTCCAGGATTTTGACCCAGAGACAGTGAAGGAATAGCGATATAGTTCCAAATCAGGATGGTGAGTGGCTTGGAGGGGAACTTCCAGGTGGTGGTGTTCTGATGCATCTGCTGCCCTTGTCCTTCAAGATGGTAATGGTTATGGGTTTGGAAGGTGCTGTCTAAGGAGCCTTGGTGTGTTCCCGCTGTGCATCTTGCAGATGGTACACACTGCTGCCAATGTATGTCAGTGGAGGGAGTGATTGTTTGTGGATGGGGTGTCAATCAAGCAGGCTGCTTTGTCCTGGATGATGTCGAGCTCCCAGTGTGTTGTTGGAGCTGCACTCATCCAGGCAAGTGGAGAGTATTCTATAACACTCCTGACTTGTGCCTTGTAGATGGTGGACAGGCTTTGGAGAGTCAGGAGGTGAGTTATTTGCTGCAGGATTCCCAGCCTCTGACCTGCCCTTGAAACCATAGTATTTATATGGCTAGTCCAATTCAGTTTCTGCTGAACGGTAACGCCCAGGATGTTGATAGTGTGGGATTCAGCAATGGTAATGCCACTGAATGTCAAGTGGCGATGGTTCGAATCTCCCTTGTTAGAGGTGGTCATACCTGGCACTTCTGTGACTTGAATGTTACTTGTCACTTGTCAGCCCAAGCATGGATATTGTCCAGGTCTTGCTGCATTTGGACATGGACTGCTTCAGCATCTGAGGAGTCATGAATGGCGCTGAACAATGTGCAATCATCAGCGACATCCCCACTTTTGATCTTATGATGGAATGAGGTTACTGATGAAGCAGCTGAAGATGGTTAGGACTAGGACACTACCCTGAGGAATTCCTGCAGTGATGTCCTGGGTCTGAGGTAATTGACCTCCAACGACCGCAACCATCTTCCTTTGGGCTAGGTAGGACTCCGACCAGTGCAGAGTTTCCCCCCGATCCCCACCAACTCCAATTTTGCCAGGGCTCCTTGATGGTCAAATGCTGCCTTGTTTTCAAGGGCAGTCACTCTCAGCTACCTCCTGAGTTCAGCTGTTTTGTGCATGTTTAAACAAAAGCTGTAATGAGGTCAGGGGCTGAGTGATCCTGCTGGAACTCAAACTGAGTGTCAATGAGCAGGTTAACATAGTCTGTGGTGGAGGAAAAAGAGGGGAATAGAGGCAATAAAGTTGCTGGGGGTCCAATTAGGGTAGTCAATGATGGAGGCTAGGAATACAGGAAAAAGCCCCGTCCCCTAGGCCTCTAACCCACACAAGCTTACATGCAAAACTGGTCATGAGCTTAAGCCTTGCCAATATAATTCATTAAAATGAGCATTATTGTTTGCTTTGCAGACTGAATCATTTTTTGATTAAGTTTAAGTATAAATCACTCATAATAACTGTGCCAACAGTATGATAACTATTAACGATATCAACAATTTGAAGCCAGGGTAGCCACCATGGAAACAACTAATATTTATACTTTTGTCCATTCCTGTTGGCAATCAAAATTCTTTTGCTCCCCAATAAATTTTTTGATGCAGGTCTGGAGCTCTGCTTTCACACTGTCCACTTGCAGCCTGTCCCTCTCATTTCTCCAGGCGGTGGTTATCATTGCGGTGAAGTGGAGTGCTAGCTACCTTTAAGAGAATGTAGTTAGTTAACCATGTGACTATATTGACCAATTGCTACACAGTGCGGGCTTCTTGGGTAACTGTAAGTCTAGAGCTGGAGGTGATTGAAGAAGCACACATGGGTGTTAGTTCCAATAAACCACCAGTGTTTGTTCACTTAATCAGTCTCACTGTCTATATTGTTTCAAGCACCAACTAATGTGTTATTATCAAGAGTGCGACTAGCATGTGCTGGACAAAGCGAACCTGACCAAAAACATAAAAATCATGGAGAAAACATGTTCTGTATGAGCATTGTTGCATGATATGGGGAATATATAGGTCTGATTTTCTTCATGTTTGGGCATTTTTTCCCTGAGTTTTGTTGAAAAGTTTCAGGTACCTCTTGTCACTGGTCTTGCAACGTTTCATCTAGGGGGAGGATATAACACTTCCCACAATGTTGAATTCTTCATATAGTCATCCATGACAATCTCCAAGATTGCCCATTTGAACATCATTGCAAACATTCTTCAAAAGGCTAACTTGGACAATCTGTTGTGAAAGCTATTTCCAGACAAGTCATATCTGTCAGTCATGTACTTCTCGACACCATTGAGAAAGTTAAAAAAATTCTCGCACATTGTCCTCCCACATCTCGTGATAATTACTGCAGTTTGCGTTCACTGCAAGCCCCAAATACTTGTCTCGAATCGTGCTCTCCAGGTTCCTATTCATGTCACTCATATCAGCTCATACAACGAGAGGACACTGATTGACTTGCGCCTTCAAACCTTCGATGCAGTCTATGAATAGTTTCACATTATTGCTGAGAAACAGAAGGTAAAGCTCAGTTACTTCATTGGCAGCTCCCTTGTCCCCAAAGTATCTCCATAGCATCTTAGGGCACTCTTCCAGGCCTACACTCAAAGTCTCTCATCGCAGGTTTCTGGCATTTCAGCAATCCGTCAATAGCTGGCACTAGAGAAAATCAACTGGTCACAACATGCCTCAATAAATTATCCTCCACTTCAACAACGTCACAGAACTCAACTTTTTTTTTATTCATTCACTGGATGTGGGCATTGCTGGCTAGGCCAGCATTTATTGCCCTTCCCTAGTTGCCCTTGTTCAGAGGGAAGTTAAGAGTCAACCAACTTGCTGTGGGCCTGGAGTCACATGTAGGCCAGACCAAGCTAGGATGGCAGATTTCCTTCCCTAAAGGACATTAGTGAAACCATGCGGTTTTTTTTTACAACAATCGACAATGGTTTCATGGTCATTATTAGACTTTTAATTCCAGATTTTTACTGAATTTAAATTCCACCATCTGCCATGGCAGAGAATTACCCTGGGTCTCTGGATTACTAGTCCAGTGACAATACCGCTATGACATCGCCTCCCCTGCTGTCCTCTGCTCAGATAAATGCTAAACTGAGCTCATACCTTGAGAATTATACGTTCTGCACCAACATCAATGTTTCTGAAAGTGCACCTTGATGCATTGTGCAAAAAAAGATTCGAGGCAAACAGTTGGCTACAACAATGTCCTTTTGAGCACCTTTCAGTTTTATCTAAATACTGTTGTGGTTTCTGTAATTAACACTTACATTTTCAGTTGAAGATGCAGAAAATCTCTCTAGGCTGAGATTGAAGGCACTGAGTTTGGATAATATTTCTTTTGGGATTGCTTCTACGTTTCCTAGCTGTCACCATAGAAATCCAACAGGAAATTCTGGACCCCCTTTTCAAAATTAAAATATCTCAAACCATTGTACACATGTTTGAGACATCAGTCGTCAAACTAAAACAATCACTTGCTTTAATGTAATCAAGTACTTCTGCACAGAATACGGCACTAGAATGTTCTTGCTCAGCTTTGTTGTCTTGTCAGCTCCCTCGCCACAGAGAAGTCATTGTAGATTTTTTTATTAGCTTTTACCTGCAGTAAATACTCCTGTAGGCCAGGTGGTGCCTCATGGCATGGTGGACTTTACAATGATGATGTACCTGCCCTTCAAGTGTTTAATTTGTGCTTTCCTGATAAAACATGTTGATTCACATCTCCCTTTTCCTGATGGCTGCCATTGATATCGCACAGCATGATGTGCAGAATGCATGATGCTCTCCCTTGCTGCTTTTTGCTACGAAATCACATTATTTTTGACTGTTCCGGATTGAACGATTACTTCCTCTTAGGCATTTTGAATTGGTTAATAGCAGTTATGAAGACAATTTGATGGGGTCTTTCCTCACGGGCACTCGCCCGCCTGGAAATAATTTTAAATGACTGACTTTGATATTAGCCAATGAGGCTAGTAGGACCATGGGTCCATGTTCATTATGTAACATTGAAGGATGCATCATAGGATGTGGGACAGGTTTGATGGGACCTTTTCTTGTGGGTACTTGCCAATCTGGAAATGATTTCATATGACTGACATTGATATTAACCAAAGAGGCTGGTAGGTTGACCATTTGGAACCACCCAATCATCATTCGGTGGTTGATTTTGATATCAATCATTTAAAATCATCTCCATTGGTCAGTGCACGATGGCAAGTACCCTCAGGCTTTTGAACTTCAGGACACCGGACCCAAGGGCATCCAGTACCAGAACAGGGTCAGATGCATTGAAAACCAGGTGAATGGTCACTCTAAATCCAAGATATACTACATAAACAGTTCACACTCGCCTTTATCTTCACTATTGAGCATACAAGCCAAGGAGAACATTGCTGCAATGAAAAGAAGAACCATGTATGAGGAAGTTATATTATCTTTCTCTAGTGGGGGCAGCATAGACTTTTGACACCTGTTCCAGGAGAACCTGCTCCCAACCTCCAGTGCTGACTGTTGAAGTAAAGTTCACTGCAACCACAAAAAGAATGATTGCCTTGTTTGCAAAAACAAACATCTTCATAAATTTCTTCATCCAGAAGCAGCAGGATAGGAGTCTGGAGTTTGCAGTGATTGCAGGATTCCGTACAGTTCATAGGTTACGCAAATATAACCCAGTTTGTTCCTGCTCATAATGCATAGCCTTCATGAATTTCAAAACAATTCTACTGAATTAAAGTGCAATTGCCTGTGACTATCTACAACAATACACACTGGTCCGTACTGCCCATATTCTGAAAGCTGCCATGATACATTCACCTTGTGATGTCATTTATTCCCCAATGTTTGACACTGAAAAATGAGTAAAAGTTCAACTCTTTAGAGTCCAAGGGCCTGCAGACCTGGCTTGACATCTATGGCGATTTCTGTGTATACCTGCTGAACACAGGTAAAATGTGATCCATACTTCTCCAAGACTCATATGAAAGGGGAAAGTGGTGGAGGGCAAAACCCACTAAAAGAGGTGGGTTTGAAAAAATGTCTTGAAGTAGTAGAGGAAGATGGAGAGGTGGAATGGTTTAGTGAGGGTATTTCAGACTGTGGATCATAGGTGGCTCATGGACTGCTTATGCATGATGATGAGAATTTTAACTTTAAGATGTTGTGAAGATCGGGAGCCAATACAGGTGAGCAATCACAAAGGTGCTGGGACAGGATATGGGATACAGAGTCTTGGGTGAGCTGAAGTTTACAGGAGGAACGGGAGTAAAGCCAGGAGAGTAATAGAACAGACAAGTGTGGAGATGACATAGTCATGGTTGAGAAATTCAATGGCAGATGGGTTGAGGTAAAGTTATAGACAGACAATGTTTTGGAATTGGAAATGGAAATAGGTGGTCTTTCTAATGCATAGGATGTGGGCTTGGATGAATGTAATAGGACATCAACATTCTGGATCAGCCAAGAGAGTGAAAGGAATAGAATTAATGGCAAAGGTATGGAGTTTGTGGCAGGGATTATAGATGATGATTTCAGTATTCCCAAAGTTCAATATGGAGAAAACTGGCTCGTCCTGGTCAGATGTTGCACAAGCATTCTGGTAACACAGAGGCAGTGGAGCATTGATAGCATTGGTGGGTGTCATCAGTATTTATCAGGAAGCTGATTCCATGTTGTTGCATTTAGATGAGGAACAGAGGAGAGCAAAGGATAGATAACAACGTGGGTCAAGAAGTAAAGTCATTGCTGAAGACGTCCTGTATATAATTGGATGAATATAATTGGATGTATATAATGGTGAAGTCAATGAGCTGCACATTGTGGGAGGTGAAGTGCAAAACAGAAATACTAAAATCATGTCTGTGGCCCAATGCTGCTCCCTCTCTCCTGTTGTGTTCTATCGGTGCTGTTGCGCACTCTTTCTCCTTCCCCGCTCTCCCCAGCCACTAAAAGTGTTATCCCATCTCTGCCACGACCATCACTTGCTATGACTCCCTTGCCTAACCTGAAGCAGAGTTTTAAATGGAGGGCAGCCCCTCGTGCTTTAACACCACCAATAAAAAATCAATAATGATCCTGAAATCAAAAGAAAACTGAAATACTGAAAATCCAAAACAAAAAATGCTGGAAACTGCCTGCAGATCTATAGTTACATCCTATAGGTTTATCAATGCTTATGAAGGATGTCATTTGCAGATACGGATTGGCATTTCTGTGGAATTTTATTTATTTTTTCACAGGGTGTGGAGGTTGCTGGTTTGGGCAGCATTTATTGAATGATAGGAACAAAGGATTATTTATCTTCCTGTGGTGGATTACAGGCACACTACATTTGAACATAACCTGTTTATGTATCTATATTTATCCATGAGCAAAACTTATGCGGTATCCTAGTTTGAATAGACCAAAAAGCTGGATAAGGCATTTGCTACAGGACACTTCCTTTGTTAGCTGTTTTTGAACAGTTTTCAGAGGATACCATTCTGGAAATAAGCTGTTTTGAAAACATCCCAGAGGCCATAAGACCACAAGACATAAGAGGAGGAGGCCATTTGGCTCATTGAGTCTGCTCTGCCATTCAATGAGATCATGGCTGATCTGATAATCCTTAACTCCAATTTCCTGCCTTTTCCCCATAACCCTTGATTCCCTTACTGATTCAAAATCTGTCTATCTCAGCCTTGAATATACTTAACGAACCAGCCTCTGTAGCCCTTCGCGGTAAAGAATTCCACAGATTCACTACCCTCTGAGATAAGATATTCCTCCTCACCTCTGTCTTAAATAGGCAACCCCTTACTCTGAGATAATGCCCTCTGGTCCAAGACTCTCCCACAAGGCGAAACAACCTCTCAGCATCTACCCTGTCAAGCCTCCTAAGATTCTCATGGCCAGAATTTTACGTTCGGCGTGCGGGTGCACACCCAACACGCCTGTGTGTAATATGTTGCTAACATCCCAACGTCATCATGCACTCGAGTGATATTTCATTTGGCGGGCGTCGGAGTCGGCTGCACACCTGCCGATAACTAAAAGGCCTATTAAGGCCATTAACAAGGTAATTAACTTGAAATTTTCGCTGCCTGTCCAACCTAATGGTTGGTGGGCATGTGAAAATGCCAAGTGGCCTTTAGATTTTTTAGGAAACCTCATCCACAAGCGGGATAAGGTTTCCTAAAGCTAATGCAACTTAAATAAAATCTTTATTTTGAAATTAAAAACATGTCCCATCTCATGTGACATCTCATGCCTCCTCCCCCCGCCCACACAGGTAGCGCTGAGCATTGCTGCTCGTGATCCACACAGGGCGGGCTTAATTGGCCCGCCGGTGTGAAATCGCGAAGTGGAGCCAATCGCAGGAGGCGGACAGCTTCCTGCCTGCTCCCGCCAAGCCCGCCTGACAAGGGGAAAATTCTGACCTATATGCTTCAATAAGGTCGCCTCTCATTTTTCTAAACTCAAATGAGTAAAGGCCCAACCTACTCAACCTCTCCTCATAAGAAAATCCCTCCATAACCGGATCAACCGAGTAAACTTTCTCTGGACCAAAGCTGTTCACAGTTTTCTAGGTGTGGTCTAACTTGTGCCTTGTATAGTTTTTGCAAGACTTCCCAATTTTTATACTCCATTCCCTTTGAAAAAAAGGCCAACATGCCACTTGCCTTCCCTATTATCTTGTATGTTAGCTTTTTGGGATTCATGCACATGGACTCCCAAATCCCTTTGTGCTGCAGCTTTCTGCAGTCTTTCTCCATTTAAATAATATTCAGCTTCTCAATTCTTCTTGCCAAAGTGCATAGCCTCACGTTTTCCCACATTATATTCCATCTGCCAAGTGTTTTGCCCCTTCACTTAAACTCTCTGTAGACTCTTTGTGTCATACTCACCACTTACCTTCCCACTTACTTTTATGTCATCTGCAAACTTGACGATAGTACATTCACTTCCCTCATCCAAATCATTAATATGTATTGTAAATAATTGTGGCCCCACCACTGATCCCTGTGGCACTCCACTAGTTACGGGCTGCCATCCTGAAAATGCCCCCCTTATCCCAACTCCCCGTCTTCTATTAGTTAGCCAGTCCTCTATCCATGCCAATGTACCACCCCCAACACCATGGGTTCATCTTATTGTGTAGCCGTTTGTGTGGTACCATATTGAATGCCTTTTGGAAATCCAGATATATTACTTCTACTGGTTCCCCTTTATCTATCCTGCTTGTTACCTCCTCAAAGAATTCTAATACATTTGTCAAGCATGATTTCACCTTCTTGAAGCCATGCTGACTCTGCTTGATTATATCATGCATTTCTAAATGCTCCACTATTACATCCTTTATAATAGACTCTAACATTTTCCCAATGACAGATGTTAAGCTAACTGGCATATAGTTACCTGTTTTTTGTCTCCTTCCCTTTTTCAATAGGGTATTACATTTGCATTTTTCCAATCCTCTGGGACCTTTCCAGAATCTAAGGATTCTTGGAAGATTACTACCAGTGCATCCACTATCTCTGTAGCTACTTCCTTTAATGTCCTAGGATGCAACCCATCAGGTCCAGGGGACTTAACGGCCTTTAGCCCCTTTAGCTTCCCTAGTACTTTTTCTCTAGTTATTGTTATTGTATTTGCTATAGTATTTATTTCCTGCCCGCCTCCAACTTTGCCCCTTGATTATTTAGTATTTTTGGAATGCTATTAGTGTCTTTACCATGAAGACTGATGCAACTCCTCTGCGATTTCCTGCTTCTCCATTATGGCCAGGTCCTGCCTTAGTAAAATAAGGCAGGATCTGGCCAAGGTAAACTGGGAACAGTTACTTGTGGGGAAATCTACACAGGAACAGTGGGGGGTGTTCAAAAAGGAAATGGGGAGGGTACAGGGTCAACATGTTCCATCTAGGGTGAAAGGAAGGAGTAACAAGCCCAGAGAATCATGGATGACCAGAGGTATTCAGGTTACGATGAGAAGGAAAAGAGAGGCTTTTAGCAGGTACAAGGGAAGCAAATCAGCAGAGGCATTAGTGCAGGGTGGAGCTTAAGAAAGCAATTAGGAAAGCAAAGAGGGGATATGAGAAAGCTCTGGCTGGTAAAAGTTGGCAAAATCCCAAGTTATTCTATCAGTATATCAATGGGAAGAGGATAACCAGGGAAAGAGCAGGCCCATAAGGGACCAAGGGGGCAATCTATGGCGGAGGCAGAGGACATCGCAAGGGTGTTGAATGAATATTTCACATCCGTCTTCATCCAAGAGAATGATGATGAAGGTATCAAACTCATGGAGAGAGACTGCGAGGTTCTTAAGCAAATTGATATAGGGAGTGACAAGGTGTTGGCAGGCTTAAAAGTGGACAAATCTCCAGGTCCAGATGATTTGGGTCCCAGACTGCTGAGGGAGGCAACGGAGGAGATCGCAGGGGCTCTGACCCAAATTTTTAATTCCTCTCTGGCCACGGGGGAGGTGCCAGAGGACTGGAGAACAGCTAATGCGGTTCCGCTATTTAAGAAGGGTTGTAGAGATAAGCCAGGGAACTACAGGCCAGTGAGTCTCACGTCAGTAGTAGGGAAACTAGTGGAGAAAGTTCTGAAGGAGAGTATCTATCTCCACTTGGAGAGGCAAGGTTTGATCAGGGATAGTCAGCATGGCTTTGTCAGAGGGAGGTCATGCCTAACAAACTTGATTGAATTTTTTGAGGAGGTGACCAGGTGTGTAGATGAGGGTAGTGTAGTTGATGTGGTTTATATGGATTTCTGCAAAGCCTTTGACAAGGTCCCACATGGGAGACTTATAAAGAAGGCAAATGCATATGGGATACAGGGTAATTTGATAAGGTGGATTCAAAATCGACTTAGTTATAGGAGGCAGAGGGTGATGACAGAAGGATGCTTTAGTGACTGGAAGCCAGTGTCCAGTGGCGTACCACAGGGATCTTTGCTTGGTCCCCTATTATTTGTCATTTATATAAACAACATAGATGATCAGGTGGGGGATAGGATTAGTAAGTTTGCAGATGACACAAAGATTGGCTGGGTGGTTAACAGTGAGGTTGAGTGCCTTGGGCTACAGGAAGATATAGACGGGATGGTCAAATAGGCAGATAAATGGCAGAAGGCATTTAACCCTGAAAAGTGTGAGGTGATACACTTTGGAAGGAGTAATTTGACAAGGAAGTATTCAATGAACGGCATGACACTATAAAGTTTTGAGGAACAAAGGGACCTTGGCGTGTGTGTCCATTGATCTCTGAAGGCAGAGGGGCATGTTAGTGGGGTGGTGAAAAAGGCATATGGGACATTTGCCTTTATCAATCGAGGCATAGATTACAAAAGTAGGGAGATCATGTCAGAGTTGTATAGAACCTTGGTGGTGCCACAGCTGGAGTACTGTGTACAGTTCTGTGTGCCACATTATAGGAAGGATGTGGTTTCACTGGAGGGGGTACAGAGGAGATTCACCAGGATGTTGCCTGGGATGAAACATTTAAGTTATGGAGAGAGGTTGGATAGTCTTGGATTGCTTTCGTTGGAGCAGAGAAGACTGAGGAGTGACCTGATTGAGGTGTACAAGATTATGAGGGGCATGGTCAGGGTGGATAGGGAGCAGCTGTTCCCTTTAGTTGAAGGGTTAGTCACAAGGGGGCATAAGTTCAAGGTGAGGGGCAGGAGGTTTAGGGGGGATGTGAGGAAAAACCTTTTTACCCGGAGGGTGGTGACTGTCTGGAATGCACTGCCTGGGAGGGTGGTGGAGGTGGGTGGCCTCACATCCTTTAAAAAGTACCTGGATGAGCACTTGGCATGTCATAACATTCAAGGCTATGGGCCAAGTGCTGGTAAATGGGATTAGGTAGGTAGGTCAGGTGTTTCTCACATGTTGGTGCAGACTTGATGGGCCGAAGGGCCTCTTCTGCACTGTGATTCTGTGTGATTATTATTTCCCCAGCCTCATTCATGGACTCAATGTCCCTAAAGTTTACAGTCTCATAGAAAACTACTGAAACAAACAGGATTCCATTCTCCAGACATAAGATTTTTTTTATTAATTTAACTAACCTATTTTTTCTATTCATCCTGATTTTGCAGCATGCAATTTGTTTGTTATTTGTCGTTTGTTCTCAAGTGCTACCAGCTGCCATGTGTTTAATCATCGATGCAATAATTGCAGTATTTGTAACTGTGACTGACAATCAAAAATGCACTATGATGTTTCTGGCATAACTGATGTATTTCTGTCACCACGGAAAAGTTGGAAATTACAGCAGAAACCAGTTATTACCTTAATACTCTCTCTAATCAGTGATGAGCAAAATCATGTTTTGATTTTCTTTTCCTTCCCTTATTTTTAATTTAGTTTAATTTTCTTACTGTCTCTCTCTCTCTCTCTGGTTTTCCCCAGCACACAAAGCATTGACAATATAAGCAGCAGCTAGCTCCCATTCTTCTTGAGTTAAAAATACCACTCTTGAGTTGGCCTTTAGTTGTGTTTGAAATTGGCCAAGAGTAATTCATCCTCTGCCATTCCCTTCCGGTTTATGGGAATTTCTTGACACCTTCCCTATTTAAGATCATGAAAACACTGTGGCCAAGATATAAAAAAAACACGGGCAGAATTTTGCCCTCAGATGGCGGGCGGGCCCCACTGGCTCGGTGGCAGGCGGGCAGCCGACCCCTGCCACCGAAATGGGGCCTGCCACCATTTTGAGTGGGAGGGCCAATTAAGGCCCGCCCAGCAGCCTATGCGCTTCCTGTGTGGGGGCAGGGAGGGAATCCTCATCTGTCAAAGTGCACTCTTTTGCGGATGCGCACTAAAGAGCGCACTGCTCCCTGAGGCAAAGTCCTGTCTCAGGGAGATTAATGACAGGTAAGTAAAGTCGAAAAATATTAAAATTATTAACATGTTCCCCTCATGTGACAATGTCACACGAGATGGGACATGTTAATAATAAACACTTAAAAGTTTATTACATTTTTAAAAAAACGGACATGAAACTTCATCCCACCAGTGGGTGAAGTTTCATGAATAATCTGGTGCCCACTGGGGCTCCTGGCTTGCCCGCCAGCCTTAAGGTTGGACGGGCTGGTATTTAATTATCTTAACTAGCCTGTCAATGGCCTCAATGGGCCATTGACAGGTTGGCGGGCGGACTTCCTAAAAATTTAAATGGCCCGGGATGACATTGGGGATTCCTCCTGACGTCATCCCGTGTCATTTTCCCCTCGGTGAGTGGGCCCCGACCCCAAATCGCTGAGGGGAAAATCCTGGCCCACATGTGGGGAGCCATAATGCTAAACTCACACATTCTAAAACTTTGTAGCATGTACACTTGTTTTTCCATTTTTTTGCTGAAGAGAGCAGTATGTTCTTAATCTAGGTGTTACATTTGACCCCGCGATGAACCTTCGACCACACACTCGAGCCATCACTAAAACTGTCAATTTCCACCTCCGTAACGTTGCCTGACTTTTCCCATCTTAGCTCATCTTCTGCTGGAACACTCAGTCGTACCTTTGTTATTTCTGGGCTTGAATACGCCAATGCACTCCTAGCTGGCTTCCCATCTTCTGCTCTCTATAAACTTGAGGTCATCCAAAACTCTGCTGCCTGTGTCTTAACTTGCACCAAATCCTATTGACCTATCACCCCTCTGCTCGATGACTTAAATTGGCTTCCAATCAAGCAAAGTCTTGAGTTTAAAATTCTCATCCTGGTTTTCACGAGCCTCCATGGCCTCGCCCCTTCCTATCTCTGTAATTTCTTCCAGCTTCACAACCCTCCAAGATAACTGCGCTCATCTAATTATGGCCTCTTGTGCTTCCCTGATTTTAATTGCTCCAACATTGATGCCTGTGCCTTCAGCTGCCTCGACCCTAATCTCTGGAATTCTCTCCCTAAATCTATCGCCTCCTGTAAGATGCTCATTAAGGTTTTGGTCAACTGACCTGAAGTCTCCTGACGCATCTTACTATTATATTTTGTTTTATAATGCTCCTGTGAAGTGCCTTGAGGCATTTTATTATGTTAAAGGTACTAACAATAATTGCACACAAGTTATAAACACCAGTTGTTGTAGCAATGTGGAAATGCCTTATTGAATACAATCTGAAAATCTGATCAGTCACCTCCTCAAAACATGATTATATTTGTCAAATACTCTTTGACTTTAAACAAATTCAAGTTTCCAGAAACTCAAGTTAGACACATGGGTCTATAATATCTGCATTCTTCCTTTTCATGCCTCTTGACCAAAGGTGTCACATTTTCCAATCCCACACCTCAATTTTCATCTTTGAGAAGGATTAAAAATTGTGATCAGAGTTTGTCAAAAATTTTAATTTTCTAAAGGATGTTATTTGACCACCTTACTGAACCTTTGAAGAAAGAACAGAAAGTAATCTGTGATGATTGAAACAAGATGGCAGCAGATGCATTACAATTGGTCTCAGATTTCCTGTGCTAGAAAAGGGGGAATATTGTAGTGTTTCCATTGCCTGTAACATTCTGACTTGTACAGATCAGTAGTACAGAGATCCTTAGTATTTCCTCAATGAATCACTTAGGTAACATATTGTGTATACATATCAAAAATGAGTATGTCAGTTCTCATATCAGCCAACCTTATCTTTGTTTAACCTGATCGAGATCTAATAAACAAACTGATTTGTGCATGCATGATACTCAGTAGCGAGCATTAAAACTCAAAATGTTGCTCCTTACCTGAGATCCAAAGAAGCCCATCAGCCATACATCCTGCATGGCAGGACAGTGATCTATCAAATGATTGTACGAAAGACCACTTGTTTTTCTTTGTACAGTATCTCTCCACAGTGGGCAAAACCTGCCGCAGTTCATTCCTTCCACCCACTGCGTATAGGTATTCATCCAAGGCTCCAAGTACAAAATGCTCACGGCAGTTTTTCATAGGAGCTATCTCTGTCCAAGTGTTACTGCGAGGATCATAGCGGCATGCAGTCCTCACTGCACAAGTGCGACCTGTTGCGTGCTCCACCTCCCCACCTGCTACAAAAAGGAAGTCCCCCATGACAGCTACGCAATGATGACTTCTTCCCACAGGCATAGGACACAGCTCACTCCAGTTTGAAACCCTTGCTATGTGAACATTTTCCTGGTTCACTGGATTAAAATATCGCAGGTCTCTCACTTTGCAAATCTCACGCTTCTTACCACCAACAATATAAAGTGTTTCTGACTGGAAGCGAGGTCGTGTCCTGATGGTTTGCCATATGGGCTGTGCATATATGCTCTGGTGGTACTCCAAGGATTCAGTAACGAAAGCCATGGCAGTTTCACTGGCCTGAACCAGAGGGTGAGATAGGGCCACAGCATGAAGTGTATCAACATCCATCAAACCGAAACGCACGTATTGTAAGAGTTCATCCATATACTGATACCGACAACCATGTTCCAACCATCTGACTGCCAGCTGTCAAAATAAAACAAAGTAGTCTGGTTAGTCTTTTAAAGCAAGAAGATATCATAACATTTGTTTTGTGAACAATCAATAACTAAAATACTTAAGACATGAAATTTAGAATTCCTGGATACTTCCAGCACTCGAACATAAACCTAGGATACAATGACCCTATCTGGCAAATAAAATATTGTTAATAGCTTATTTTGAAATTCCATTCCGTTCTTCATCCAATTTCTGACTATAAATTGGGAATCTAAAAAAATGAAAAGTAAGGCAAATCAAGATGTTATTTTCTTAGTCTGAAGTTAAAATCATAATTGCATTCAAGAACAATAATAAATTTAAATAGATCATCTGGCCAAAATGCCACCAATCTTTTCTTGCATGTAAGTTCTTTTTAACTGGTGTGTAAATGCCTACACCTTTACTTACCAACACAAGGTTTACCAAAATAAATCAACACTGCATTATTTAATATATTACTGTAACTATATTCTCACTGTCCAGAGATGTGATTTATTATCGCTAGGTAGGAACCACTGACAAGGCTGCACTTATGCATTGTTGATCCACTTGGCAAAATGTAATTGGCATCATTCAATGCAATAGGAGCTGTGAAAATGAATCCAAATAGGGAAAGGCAGGATCAAAATGGTGCTTTTATAATGCTGACAAACACGTAGCTTTGACTTTTCTCTTTCATCAATTTTGTTCTCTATTTCCCTGAAGATACTGTAGTCCTTGCTGACGCACAGTTCCATGGGTGTCAATTGCACTTGAGTCTCGCACTCAGGTTTGTACAATGCTTTAGTGTCAGGAGGCTACTCAACTGCAAAGTGCATCACAACTGAGCCACATTCTATCCTCGCTAGCTGTCATCATGTGATTAGGATGCATGTAACTTTTGCCAGCTTTTCCCTCCCAAACACAGAAACATAAAGGTTGATTGCAGCACATCACTCTTCCTGCTACTCGGGCTGATATCAGCTAGCTCAGCACAGACTTTGAATTAAACCTGGGACCTCAGTAGCTCACCAGCTCACTAGATTAGCCCTCTGAGCAATCAGAGTACTAAATACGCTGCAGCAACTGAGAATCAATGGAATATTTTTCTTGAATAGGTGCAAGCTTCAAGAAGGCAATTTTTTTCTTTGGCTGGGAGCAGCATAAAACACTTTTCCATCACAATGAAATATGTGCAACTGATGTAATGTTTGCCCAAGGCAATTCACCTTATCGCACAGTAGTTGCTAACAAATAAAAAAAAGCGACATTTCAATGCTCCCTCAGCTCAATAATTGAATATGCCACTGTGTCACATCATGAAAATCCCAAGCATAATCTCTTATTAATGCTCAATCCATTTGTCATTCAGGGCAGTGAGGATGCTGCAATTGGCCTCAGTACACTGGGACTGGGGAGAATCCACAGGGTTAGCTTTCCTGATCTTTATTACACCCATTAGTGTAATAATACCACTATTGTTTCTTAGCTCTAAACAAATAGATTCTGCCCTTGACCCCTCCACATATCAGGTTGCTTTTTGTGCTGAGTCCTTTCATTAATATAACAAGAGGCATTTACAACGGCGGGAGCTCTCCCTATATGTTAGAAATTGCCTGACACTGGAAACTTCAGTGGGACCAACAGTGATTGATCAGAAACCCCACCTGTCGAGCTTCCAATTGCCATGGATAATTCAGTGACACGTGCATGTGCAAGAGAGGAGAAAGAATGAAAGTAAAAAAGACATAAAAGGCAAAAGCCAAAGTCCAGAAACTCCCCTTGAATGCTGCTAAACTCAATGCCAAACATTGACTCACTGGCGCTACTTAACATCAGGCACCAATAGATATTAATGCATCTTGCTATGTATTTGAGCTTTAAAAATGTAAAAGATAAAAGGTGAGTACATAGATAATAGAATATATAACCCCATTAAAGGTTTTAAGTTTACCATTGATTTAATGTTGGTCACATTTACTGCCTGTAATGACACATTTTCACCATCATTTTTTTCTTGTTCAACTTTTTTGACTCAAAGTGAAACAGCTGTAAGTCAGATGTGAAGGGCTATTGAGAATTTATGAAGACAGCCAACCTTGAATGACTAATCAAGAGAACTTGATAAAACAAGGTGAACAAATCAAACCACTCAAAAATGTTTGAAAAGATTTGCAATGCCATTTTCTCTCCATAGCAAAAATATCGCAAGCCAATAAAATGTGCAAAACAAAAAAAACTAACAGGTACAAGAAAATAAGTTACCGTATCAAAAAGCACCAATTTCTATGTTTTCCGTTAAATAAAGCATGATATTTTGAACTCCTGCCATAAATATATCTAAATTAAATATATATTGTTTTTATGTAATTTATCATGATGAAAGCAAACATTAATTGTTTATTGTTCCAGAGATAGTGGCCTGGATTGTCGCCAAGTTGGGATGACATTGAAGCCCTTTAAAAATGGCAGTTGGGACCAGATTCTGGGATTCCCAACCCCATTCCTGGGTTTCTGCTCTTCAGGAACTCCCCCCCAGCCACAAACAATCCCTATGGCCCCTCATGCCAAGCTATCACACATACATGCCCATTCACCCCCTATACACTGTCTTGAACCAATGAAACCTATAATGACAGTAGTATATGTAAAAAAAGCTTGTAAGAAAAGTTTTTTTTTAAAGAAGTCATTTTTTGGTAACTTTTCAATCTCTTAAAAAAACTCTTTTTGACACTTTTATTGGGGCGTGTTAACTCTTTAACCCTTTGAAGCTTCAATAGCTGAAACTGTAAGCACTTGAAATATCTTTATCTCATGTAAGTAAGCATTGTGAAATTGATAGCATTGATCAGAGACTCAGAGCTGACAATCTAGCAATGTTTTTTCTGGGGCTTAAGTGCTTCAATAGGCTAATGAAATTCTGGGCTCTCAGCCAAGCTGGGATGGGCTGAGACCTGAGACATCCATTAGAATACCAGCCCCAGATAAATCATTGCTTGATTGACAGCCCTGGGCTCCTGATCACTTGTGTAAATAAATATTGTAAAATTGACAGAAGATAGAGGTTTCAGGTGCTTGTAGTTTCAGCTATCGAAACTCTAAAAGGATCTGGATGATTGGCATTTTTATTGGGATGTAGTGAAAGATTTTTTTTATAAGAAAGTGGAAGGTTATCAATGAATGATTTTTTTAAAGCTTTTCTTACACTTCCTACTGTCATTACAGAGCTCAGAAGTTCTTTCCAGTGTTTGGTGGGTGAATGGGTATGGAAGTGCCATAGCTTGGCATGGGGATTGTTTGGGTAGCTTGCCTTGATATGTGGGGCATCAGGGCCATTGGGGTTAGTGGAGGCATACCTTGGCATGTGGGTAGATGGAGGCATAGGGTTGTTTGGGGTCATGCTTTGGCATGGGGGGACCATAGGGTTGTTTGGGGAAACAAACCTTGGCATGAGGGCATTAGGGGCCATAGGAGGTGGAAGGCAGGTCTTGGTATGGGGCCTGAAGGGTCATAGAGGTTGTTTAAGGTGGCATACCATGGCATGGGGTGCATAAGCAGGCAGAGAGGTTGATGGGGGCATGAGGTGGCATGAGTGGGGCAGGGGGAATGTGTGAGGGGTGAGGGCCTTTCTGTTTTCTTTTTAATGACCAAGTCCTACAGCACCAAGGTAGTCCTTTTAATCAGGCCACCTCTGTACCTGGCAGCCTGTGGCTGCCTCTGAACTTTTCCGTGTGTTGGCGGCCTGACTCCAGCCTGCACCCCCCCACCCCATCCATGAAAATCCCATCCTTGTGGAAACTTTATCCCAAACTGGGAGGGCCAAGCCAGGAATTGTCCCGACTCCCGTTACCTGCCTCGAGGATAAAAATCCAGGCCAGCATCTTTTTGATCTTTCATCCGCTTTTCTCACCTTTTCTCAGGAATGCTAGTCCTAAGTTTAATTTTTACTGCAAGTGTGCTGGCTCACGCTTAGGTGAGTGGGGCGCCTATCCCCTAAAACTGAATTGAACAGGTTGCCACTTTTTGTTGCCAACCCTCCTGGATTGTCTCAGAGTCTTCACAAATTCAAGATTAATCCCCTGAACACAGTTACCAGCAACCAGGGATACACGGGTGCATTTAAAAAAAAAATCTTTAAACATTTTGGTTAGTTAGTTATAAAAACATTGGAGATATGGAAAAAGGCTGACTAGGTGAAGCAGGAGATGATGTGATAAAGCATCCAGGAATATGTAAATTTGAGCTGGATTTTGTTCCCACCCACTGCACCACTCTATAGGCCAAAAGAATTTAAATTGATATAGTGCTTTTCATGTCCACAGGATATCCCAAAGCTTTGCAGAGCCATGGATATACATTTGAAGTCACTTACAATCTAGGCTAACACACAACAGCACTTTGAGCACAGCAATGTCCCTTGATCAGAGTTTAATGGCTGGATAATCTATTTTAGTTACATTGGTTACAGTATTGGATAGGACATTCTCATGATTTTGTTCAGTGCCTATGTCCACCAGATCAGGCAGGCTAGCAGGCAGGGTCTCAGTTTAAGGTCTTAATTACAGTGAGGCAGTTCCTCAACCAGTACCGACCTGAAGTGTCTCTCAGATTATGTGCTCAAGTCTCTGCAATGGGACTAGAACCCACAATTTTGCGATTCGGAGACAAGAATGCTATAAGCCAAGTCAAGACTGAAAAAGATCTGTGTACTCATCCTTTACTTTATAGCTATGTATAGATTATTTATTTCAGTTACTCTGTATGTGAGAAGTTTAAACTTACTTCTTTAGTAGCCAATCGACCAGAATAGGAGGAAGAGGAGGAGCAAGGGGAAATGACAGGGTGGTTGGTTCCAATTAGGTAAGTGATGTTCGTTGGTGGGGGCAGTGGGCAAGGGCTAGTATTGCATGGAAGAGACATGTTTACATGTGGAAGATGAGTTTTAGTCATCAAGGCAGTGTTCAGTGAATAGCAGGGTTCTTTGGTTGATTGGAGTGCAAGGGAGGGATATATCCTGAGGTGACGTGTGTGCAGGTTCTGATCCTCAAAATTATGCTAAGTGCACAGGGTATTGTTTGGCTGAGGGGGAATATGCTCTAACTGACTGGGCTCTGCTTAGTGCAAACGGGTGGCAAATGTGTTTTACGGGATTTTCTTTCACATATTTCTTAAATGGGGCAAGTACAGGGTGGGTATCACAATATGACTGCTCACTGGGAAGTGGAAGCAATCTGGGGTTGGGCTACATCAATAACAGTTCCACTCCTTGGGGGTGGAAGGGATTCCAATTAAGGGTAAAGTGGCAGACCATGATATTTATACTCAGTGGTTAGGTGATTGTGTTTGGGTGGTTATTCTGATACTAGGATTTATGATCTGTAGGGGGAAGGGGTCTGTGTTCAGGACTGGACCCAATGATAATGGGGTTCTTTTCTCTTTTAAATGTTAGGTGATCTTACTGTCCATTCAACGATGGAAACTGTTCTACTTTGATTGTCACCAACTGATCTTTCATGGCAAGATATCTGTTTTTCTGTGACTCAGCTGATTTATAAAATGGCCATTCATATTCTTGAAATGCATTTACTCGATTTGCTGTGAGATCTTCCGATTGCTTTCATTTTGGCCATCATATAGCTGATGCACTGTTTCAAGCATCCTTGGAACGTAAACATTGTCTTCTTTCCATCCATTTACATCTTGTAGCTGGGACTTTTCCTGTATTTGCAATGATTTCTGTACATTAATGAGACTGAGTAAATAACCATATCCTCACTAACCTTTTCCAATGTGTCTGCAGTCATTCTCCAGGGAAAGGATTCATGTAACATCACTGGATGGACAATAAGGAATCAAACCAATTTCACAGAAGAGGCTTAGTTTAGTTTATTGATGGTTACGTTAATTAGTTTCAATGTTGTGGAATAACATCACATAATTTAATAATTCATTGTCATTTACAGTTGCAACACCACAAGCATGTTGCGATCATATACAGTGCTGTGTTGAAGTACTCTATATTGTTGACCCTGTAGGACTGCCTGTCCAAAACTGGATCAAACTACACATTGAATTTCATGTAGAATCGACAACTTCACTAGGTCAAATTATATATTCCAGACAAAATGTTGGGTGAGTATTGTCCTTCCACTTCCTGGCAATGACATCTACTTTAATTGCACTGGGTGGTGTCAATAAATGCAACCTTTCAAGAGCACAACCTCTGACTCACTGTGAGCCTTACCACCAGAGATCTGATAAGTCTTGCATCTTGTATTAGTTTGCTGCGTTATACATTTGAAAGCCACTGCAGCAGCTTCAGGCATCAGATGTCTGAATTAGTAGACTTCCTGATATCACACCTCAAAGCATCATACTTTCATTGTGTAAATATTAATAAATTATCCAATTTACTATGAGTAAATCAATCACAAAGTACAGTTAGTAAAGTTTCTCAATGGCGAACAACAATTAGCAGAAAAACAAGCTGCTATCCACTAATCAGCAAATATCACAAAATCTATCCATCAAATAATTTCTTCACTGTTTACAGCTGTCATTTTTTCCCTTTGCTCAAAGGACTGCATAGTGAGATCCAAATTACATTTGTGTGCATTCACCCAGTACAATAATAGTATGTGCTCAACAATTAGTGCACTGAGCCCACTTCTATTTCTAACTTCAGCTGAATTTGCAATGTTTCACCTTTATCATCTGCAATTGCTAATTTAGGGCCAGAGTTTCCTGGAGGTGGGGGAGGGTGGGAGGTGGAATTGGGATAGGGGTTCATTTGCAGGTTGCACACCCGCCACTGATGGGAGCTGGGGAGCTGAAGCCTTTTGTAATTTTCATGAAGGTGATCTGTCTGTTTGGCTGGGGCGGACATGCTGGTCAATTAATGGCCATGGGGTGGGAGCTGAGGAGGGTCAGTCAAATGCAGACTACGTTGTGACTGGCTTCAGCATCCATTGGTGTGGCTGCCATTTGTGAATTCATGTATGAAACTATTAATATGTAAAGTTAATTTTCTACATTTTGGAGGGCAGAGTGGTGGTGACTAATTCTTTAAAAGAAGCAATTTTTTCTATAATGGGGTAGGACCATTCAGCCTCTTCATTGCCACTTTGAACTGCAACTTCTCACGTTAGCTTGTGCATTCCTTCATTGAGCAGCTGAAGAACGTCCACATCCATAGAAATTACAAAAGCAGAGAAGATGAGCTTCTAAACTATTGTAATTGACCTGATGGTTGATGTGGTCGAGTTCATTGGCCTGCCTCACCCTCACAAAAATCGCTAGCGTCAGAAAGGAGGTGGCAGACCAGCACGCAGGCCATCAGCGCCATTTATTTTGGTCAACCGCCTCTGGTCAACAAAAATCCAGCCCATAAGGTTTTCTCATATTTACATAGCCCTTTGCTTGAATTTTGCCTTGGTCACCTTTATCGGTACAGCATGCTGCTTATGTCTTGTCCTGTTAGTTCTTTGAGGAAATAATGAATTCAGAATATTTGCCATTCTGTGCTTAAAGTCCCACTACATTTATGATTTTCCCTCTTCTTTGACTGCCCTCTTTCAATTGTAACACTGAAGGATTATTTCTACTATGTTTTGCCTTGTAGTTCCAGTCCTGTTTCTAGACCTCCTTGCTTCTTTGATCACCTGTTGAATATGCATATTTCATATGCTTGTTGTTTAATTTTTCATGAATGTGGGTTTTTATAGAGTTTGAGATATAGCATGAAATGTTTTCATTCATTAATGGCATCAAGCATTGCTGACATTTGTTGCCATCCATATTCGCCTTCTTGAATCGCTACAATCCATGTGAGTGTAGGTACAACCTCAGTGCAATTAGAGGGAAAGATTCAGTGAAGGTACAGCACTCTAATTCCAAATCAAGAAAATGAGTGGCGTGGTGAGGAGCTTGCAAGTAATGGTGTTCCCATGCTTCTGCTGCCCTTGTCCCTCCAGGTGGTAGAGGTCGTGGGTTTGGAAGGTGCTGTTGAAGGAGTCTTAGTGAGTTGCTGCAGTTCATCTTGCTGCTACTGTGCGTTGGTGGTGGAGGGAGTAAATGTTGAAGGTGATGGATGAGGCGCTGATCAAGTGGGCTGCTTTGACCTGGATATTTTTGAGCATCGAGCATTGTTGGAGATTCACTCAACCAAGCAAGTGGAGAGTATTCCATCATACTCTTGACTTGTGCCCTTAAGGTGTTGGACAGGCTTCAGGAATTCAGGAGCTGAGTTACTTGTACAGTTTCCAGCCTCTGACCTGCTCTTGCTGTCACAATATTTATATGGCTGGTCCAGTTAAATTTTTGGTAAATGATAATCCCCACAATGTTTATGGTGGGGGATTCAGCATTGGGAATGCCATTAAGTAACGTGAGATGGTTAGACTCTCTCTTTTTGAAGATGGCCATTGCTATTTATCAGTCCAAGCCTGAATGTTGTCCAGGTCTTGCTGCATGCAGGAATTGTCTGCTTCAGTATTTGAGGATTTGTGAATAATATTGAACACTGTATAATCATCAGCAAACATCCCCATTTCTGGCCTTATTTTGGAGGGAAGATCATTGATGAAGAAACTGAAGATGGTTGGGCCCAAGATATTACCTGAGGAACACCTGCAATGATGTCCTGGGGCTGAAATGATTGGCCTTTAATGAACACAACCACCTTCCTTTGTGCTAGATATGACCCCAACCAATGGAGAATTTACCCCTTGATTCACAGAGACTTCAATTTTGCTAGTTCTCCTGTTGCCACATTCAATCAAACATTTCCTTGATGTCAAGGGCAGTCACTCTCACCTCACCTTTTGGTTTCAGGTCTTCTGTGGTTGGACCAAGGCTGTAATGAGGTCAGGAGCCGAGTTGTCCTGGAGGAACCTAAACTGAGTGCGGCTGGCCAGGTAATTTCTGTTTTAGTTAAGCTTGCTGGCACTGGCAATGACATCTTCCATCACTTGTTGATGATTGAGAGCAGACTGATGAGGTAATTAGCCAGATTGGATATCACGTGGAGCGAACTAAATTGAAGAATTGGCAACTGTGATGTTGGGGACCTCAGGAGGAGGAGGCAGTAATAGATCATCCGCTGGGTACTTGAAGATAGTTGCAAATGCTTTAGCCTTGTCTTTTTGCACTGACATGCTGAGCTCCCCCAACACTGAGGTTGCTCATGTTTGAGGACCCTCCTCCCCCAGTTAGTTGCTTAATTGTCCAGCACCATTCACAACTGGATGTGGCAAGGCTCAGCTTTGATCTTATTCTTTGGCTGCAAGACTGGTTGTTCTATTTCATGCTGCTTCCACTGTTTAGCATAGATATAGTCCTGTGTTGTAGCTTCATCAGTTTGACACTTCACTTTTGGGTATGTCTGTTCCTTGCATGCTCTCCTCCACTCTTCATTGAACCAAGATTGATGGTAATGATAGCAGGGGGACATGTCAGCAATGAGGCTACAGATTATGGGTGTTGCTGCTGATGGTCCAGTTTTGAGCTGCTAGATCTGGTCTGAAGCTATTGCATTTAGCATGGTGGGAGTGCCACACAAGACAATGGAGGGTAAGCTCATTGTAATGATGGGACTTGCTCTTCACAAGGACTTTGTGGCGATCATTCTGAACTACAATATCATGAACAGATGCATCTACAACATTTAGATTGGCGAAGGGTGAGGTTCAGCAGGTTTTTCCCTCTTGTTAGTTTTCTCGCCACCTACAGCAGGACCAGGCTGGCAGATCTTTCCTTCAGGACCTGGCCAGGGTAATTTTCACATATAGCTTATCAACCTAGTTTTTTTTATAAGGGAAATATAAAAAAGATGGGGGGTTTGAGGAAATGAAAAACTTTTTTTATAACTCACGACAGGCTGAAGAATTTTAACTCGGGGTGTTGAAAAGACAATAACCACCAAGAAAAGTTCAGCAGTGGCTTCAGGCCATTTGAACACTTGGGGTTCACTTAAATCACGCTGAAGTGTTTCATACTCAAAGCTGACAGGAATGATGTCAACATTGGTGGCTGGGGGCAAGAATTGAGGTGAAGTGAGATATAACCACCCATCTTTTCAGTTTCTTCCTTTTTTTCTCTTTCATTTCCTACAGCGGGTTTACAGGTTTTGTTGATGCTGCCATTGAAGCCCTTTCCATGGAGGTAGTACTGAGACACTCCTGGTGATGAACATTGAAGTCCCCCGCCCAGAGTGCAGTCTATGCCCTCACTATCATCAGTGCTTCTTCCAAGTAGTGTTCAACATGGAGGAGAACTGATTCATCGGTTGAGGGAGGGTGATAGGTGATAATCAGTAGGAGGTTTCCTTGCACTGTAATTTTTGCCTTCCTTGCACTATAATTTTTGCCTTGCTTCTGAAAAACTACAATTCCAAATCTGACAGAAAATTTACAAATGAAAATTGAGATGAAAAACACAAGCAAATTTTAAAGGTTTTTATTTGGGTTAAACTATTAAATACTAATCCTGTCCTGATTATGTTGCTTGGAATGCAATTTTGCTTTGGCACTGTTAAGGGTGACTAAGGGTGGCTGAATCAAAACCATTTTGTTGTTGAACTTGAGCATTGTGGCTGTAACTAGTCAGTTAGATCATGGCTAATGACTATAGGGGTAGAGAGGCAGGTCAAGACAAAACATTGAGTAGGAAGTACCTGCCTTCAATGGCAGCAGCAACAAAACCTGTAAACCTACTGTAGGAAATGAAGGAGAAAAAAAGAAAGAAACTGAAAAGATGGACAGTTATATCTCACTTCATCTCAATTCTTGCCCCCACCCGCCAATGTTGACATCATTTCCAACATCTTTGAGTATGAGACACTTCAGCCCGAATTAAGTGAACCCCAAGTGTTCAAAAGGCCCGAGGCCACCGCTGAAGTTTTCTTGGTGTTTATCGTCTTTCCAGCACCCCAAGTTAAAATTCTTCAGCCTGTCATGAATTATAAAATCAGGTTTTTTATGCCCTCATATCTACCCCCATCTTTTTTATATTTCCCCCATAAAAAAAGCTGACCACCTGACAGCAGTAACTAGGTTGGAAATGTCCCTGAAGGTTTTCCCTGCATAGCCTGAATTGACTGACAACCTCCTTTACAGAGAAAGCTAAACAGAAGTCGCAGCCAACTCCACAACACTCCTGTTCAAAGGCTGTGAAGGTCACAGCCAAGCAAATGAACTTCCTCCTCAAGGCAGAAATAAATAAATCGCAAGGAAAGAAACTAAAATGCAATTTCTAGCTTTCAAGGCACGAACTGTAAATGACAATGATTGACAGCTGAGCTATATCCATGCAATATCTGAGATAGCACGTTCTCATTTACCTCACTGTAGCTAGCAAGCACATATTAAACATCCGTCTGATGCCCAAATTAACCTTCTCAGGAAACTGAAAGAGGCACAAACTATCATAATCAGCCTTTCATTATCACAGCAGCCTCTAGTTAAAGGGTCAGAATAATTGTGCCATCAGAGCAATGATTGTTTTCAATCAACAGACGGCTGGAATGACAGGTCTGTGATTGAATAGTTTGATGAAACTGCACTAGGCCTAATCAGGCCAGATGAAAGGGAGGCATGATTGGTGCAAATGAACATTCAAGACTCTTCTCTTCATTTACAATCCGAAATTACACTTAAATTATAGTTTTTTTTTGAGTATCTTAAAGGGGGTTGTTTGATTTGTTATGAGTTATGACAGCTGAGTGTTATAAAACATAGGATGGGATATCAGATCTTGCAACAACTACTGTAATGTTTACATAAATTCTTTAGAAGTTAGATTTTAACTTCACAAGGTCACAAGAAATAAGGATTGACTTATCCTTGCAACATTGTAACACTTTAACAGAACTAGGTTAAGGTCACGCTCAAGACCGACGGTAAGGGAGCCATCTTCCACCCTCCTTCCAGCTTCGCTACGGGGGGAAGCCATGGCTACCTTGTCTACGCTGGGCAACCCAAACTTTGTCGCTCTTGCGGCAAGTCTGGTCATGTGGCGGTCAACTGCAACACCGCCCTCTGCAAGAACTGCAAATAGGAAGGGCACCAGACAAAGGACTGCAAACAGACTAAGCGCTGCAACCTGTGTGGTGAGGCAGCTCACCTCTACAGGACCTGTTCCAAACGCTGCCTCATTTATGCACAGGCAGCCAAAGCCAACAAGGGGGAAGCAGAAGAAATGCTTCGTGTCACTACTACCAAGGACACTTGCAACATTCCAACTACCATGGCCCCCAGTGAGAACGATGGGACAAAGGAGGACAGGGAGAGAGACAAGGTGGAGGAAAAGATTGAGGCAGCAGACAGCCAATCAACAGCACTGCCCCCTGAACCTCCCACTCCTCAGGAGAGTGAATCAATGGAGGAGGAGGCAGTAGCGGAAAATCAGCAGGGGGAGTGGCAGCTGGTGAAGAGAGCCAAAAGGAAGAAGGGGCTAAGAAGGGACCAAGCCACTTGCCAGACAAGTGGCAAGAGGCGTCTCCCATCCGACACGGATGACTAGGGCAGCTGCTCTTTGGACGAAGAAGTGCCAGGGCGGCACCTACAGAAGAAGCGGCAAAGCTCAAGGGAGTTGGAAGACGAGATACCCGAACTCCAGAACATTGGAGACAATGAGGAGACCAGCGCACCCCAACTTTTCCCACAACCCGAAGAGGCCAGCATACCCCAGCCCCAGGAATCTGGGAGCAGTGAGGCGTTCAGCGCACCCCAGCTCCGGGAAGCCGGGAGCAGCAACGCCCCAGAGGGGGAGAGGATTGGAGAAGCTTCTCCAACAAAGGACATTTCAAATCCCGTTCTCTGCACGAACCCCCAGATGCTACTTGAGCGGAACATCTCCAATGGGATGGTTCAGGACAGTTTCCTCAGCCCATCCAAAGTGAGGCAATTTGTGCACACTATGGGTATGAAGGAGCAGTCCAAAGGTCTTGGACTCTCAGAGACAACAGGTTTGGTAAGAGAATAAATGCTTTAAAATGGGTGTAAAGATTGTATCCATAAATGTGCACAGCATTAAATCTATTACGCGATGTGTTACAACTTGGACTACCTTGCCAAGGTCAAAGCTGACCTGTTGTTTCTGCAGGAGTGTGCGATACCGCACCTCAGCTCCTACAGGCAAAGGTCACGATGGTGGTCCCATGGGCCATCGATCTGGTCAGGCGGAAACGACTCTCGTTCCTCCGGCCTGGGGATTCTGCTGCGGGGAGGCAACTTCACCGTCTCCGAGGTTAAGGAGGTGGTGGGCGGGTGCCTCCTCGTAGCAGACGTAATGTACAAGAATGCTCCACTCCGGTTAATTAACGTGTACACCCCGAGACAAAAGGCCGAGCAGCTGGCGGTTTTTTAGCAGCTCCCACTGCTGCTGGTGACCTCCAGGCCAGTTATTCTGGGCGGCAACTTCAACTGCATCATCGATGCGGCTGGACGATCCGCAGGGCCATCAGCACATTGGAGGGTACGTCCAGATCCCTGATGGAAACAGTAAAGGATGCCAAGCTGCACGAAGTCTTCAGCAACCCTGCAGACGGAGCGCAGTGTAGATATACCTGGTCACGGCCAGACGGGTCCATCCGTTCCAGGATAGACTTCTTGTTTGTGTCCCGAGCATTCGCAGTCAGATCCACCGACGTCAAGCCGGTGTTCTTCTCTGACCACTGCCTCCTACTGGCTGACTGCCACTTAGAGGAAGACCAGAGGGTGGGCAGGGGGGCATAGAAGCCAAATGTGCAACTGCTGACCCCAGAGAACATTGAGGAGCTCTAGAGAGATTAAAAAGGTTGGAGAACCGTGAAACCCCTCTTTGAGTCCCTGACACACTGGTGGGAAGCGATCAAGGGAAACATCAAGAGGTTTTTCATCCTCAAAGCACCCAGAAAGCTAGAAAGGAACAGAGGGAAATGTCCCGACTCCAGAAAAACATGCAGAATCTGCTCCGACTGCAGTCGATGGGGGGGTCGATGTCAAGGAGGAACTCCAAGGGGTGAAGAGCTAGCAAGCCTCGCTCTTTGCTTCGGAGGCATCCAAGATCATCTTCTGTTCCAGAGTCCGCTCCGTGGAGCAGGATGAGACATGCTCACCTTTCTTCTTCCAAAAGGTACACAGAGAGAGCTCTGTGATCAGCAACCTGAAGGAAGAAGACGGCTCAGTAAAGTCATTGCAGTCCGACATTTTGAGGATCAGCAAATCCTTTTATGCCTGATTGTATGACGTGAAGCCCACAGACAACACGGCCTCCCAGTCCTTCCTGTCCTCTATCGCGGAGATCTTAGACGACAGTACACGGGAGACCCTGGACAAACCACTAACTCCTGACGAAATGACTAAGGCCCTTGAGTCCTTCGAGAAGAGTAAAACTCCCGGAAGCGACGGCTTGCCGGTGGAGTTGTATTCGGCCCTGTGGGACTGAATCGGCCCAGACCTGCTAGAAGTGTACAAGAGTATGCTCCTGGCCAGCAGCATGTCAGAATCCAAGAGGAAAGGCATCATCACCCTCATCTAAAAGCACAAGGGGGAAAGAGAGGAAATTAGAAATTGGAGACCCATTTCACTGTTGAATGTGAACTATAAGATTCTGTCCAAGGTCATCGCCAATCAGGTCAAATCCGCTCTGGAATTGGTGATCCACGTTGACCAGACCTGCATTGTGCCGGGCAGGAAGGTCTCTGACAGCCTCGCGCTGCTCAGGGATATGATTGCCTATGTACAGGACAGGGGTGTGGATACCTGCCTCATCAGTTTGGATCAGGAGAAGGCCTTTGACAGGATATCGCACACCTATATGGTGGATGTGCTCTCCAAAATGGGGTTTGGGGAGGGAATTTGCAATTGGATCCAACTGCTCTACACTAACATCAGTAGTGCAGTCTCTATCAATGGGTGGGAATCAGATAGCTTTCCTATTAAATCTGGAGTCAGGCAGGGCTGTCCTCTCTTGCCTGTTCTTTTCGTGTGTTACATAGAACCCTTTGCTGAGTCCATCAGGAAGGATCCGGGCATAAGAGGAGTGACAATCTCAGGCAGTGGAGGCACTCAGGTCAAAGCCTCCCTGTACATGGACAATGTCGCTGTCTTCTGCTCGGATCCGCTGTCGGTGCGCAGACTGATCCACATCTGCGACCAGTTCGAACTGGCCTCGGGAGCCAAGGTAAATCGTGGGAAGAACGAGGCCATGTTCTTTGGGAACTGGGCTGACCGACCTTTTGTCCCCTTCACCGTCAGGGCTGACGGCCTGAAGATGCTGGGGATATGGTTCGGAGAGACCGGGGCCATGCGTTAGAAACTGGAAGGAGCGGGTGTGTATGGTGAAAAGTAAACTGGGCATGTGGGAGCGACACTCCCTCTCCATTGCGGGTAAGAACCTGGTCATCAGGTGCGAGGCACTCTCGCTGTTGCTGTACGTGGTGCACGTCTGGCGCATTCCAGACTCCGGTGCAAGGACGATCACCCGAGCCATCTTTTGCTTTATCTGGAGTTCGAAAATGGATCGTATCCGCAGGGATGCGATGTACAAGCCTCTAGATAAAGGGGGAAAAAACGTGCCCAACATCGCCCTCATACTGATGGCCACCTTTGTGTGTGGCTGCATCAAGCTGTACGTAGATCCTCAGTACGCAAACACCAAGTGTCACTACGTGCTGAGGTTCTACCTGTCCCCAGTGTTGCGAAGGATGGGTCTGGCCACGCTACTGTGGAACGCTCCAAGTAGTTGGACCGTGCCATACTACCTATCCCTCGTGGAAACATTTATGCAGAGAAACAGCTTTGACCACAAGTCCATCAGGCAGTGGTCGGCACGTAACGTCTTAGAGGCCCTGCGGGAAAAGGAGAGGGTGGATCCTGTAGGATGGTTCCCCGAGCAGACTGTCAAAGTCATTTGGCAGAATGCCTCATCACCAGAACTTTCCAACAAGCACCAAGACATAGCTTGGCTGGTGGTGAGAAAGGCCCTCCCCGTCAGATCCTTCCTACATGCCAGGAGTCTCACCCGCTCTGCATATTGCCCTCGAGGTGGCTGTGGTGGGGACAAGACTGTTGTTCACCTCCTTGTGGATTGTGCCTTTGCAAAGAAGGTCTGGAGAGAGATGCAGTGGTTTTTGTCGAGGTTCATCCCAAGCAGTTCTGTGACACAGGACTCTGTGCTCTACGGGCTGTTCCCAGGGACACACACGGAGACAAACAACAACTGCAGCTGAAGGATCATCAACTCGATGAAAGACACTCTTTGGTCTGCCCGAAACTTGTTGGTCTTCCAGTGCAAAGTGTTGTCCCTGACCGAGTGTTGCAGACAGGCACATTCCAAAGTCCAGGACTACATGCTGAGGGATGCACTAAAGCTTGGGGCAGCCGCCGCAAAGGCGCAATGGGGAAAGGTCGCTGTCTAAGACCTTTCTGCCACAGTGCACCGAGGGACTGGGAACTGTTTAGAGCCACTCGGGCTGTACAGCTCAAAATGAATGTCTGCAAATAATTGTAATATTCATTGATTGTATTGATGCACCTCGTGATACATGTTGTAAAAGTTGAACCTGATTGTACCTTTGTGATGGTGATTTTGAAATGGTCTGCAATGTTCTTCCAGATATTTTATGAATAAAGTCTATTTTTCCAAAAAAAAAACACTTTAACAGAACTATCAAAGCAAAAATAATTATAGTAGGTATAGTCAATTTAAGCTAACTAAAATGAAAGGCGTTTAATCATTTGACAGACTTTACATTTTACAAAACAAAAACAGAATTACCTGGAAAAACTCAGCAGGTCTGGCAGCATCGGCGGAGAAGAAAAGAGTTGACGTTTCGAGTCCTCATGATCCTTCAACAGAACTGAGTGAATATTAGGAGAGGGGTGAAATATAAGCTGGTTTAAGGTGGGGGTGGGGTGGGGGGAGAGAAGTGGGGGGGGTGGCGTGTGGTTGTAGGGACAAGCAAGCAGTAATGGGAGCAGATAATCAAAAGATGTCACAGATAGAAGAACAAAGAGGTATTGAAGTTGGTGATATTATCTAAACGAATGTGCTAATTAAGAATGGATGGCAGGACACTCAAGGTACAGCTCTAGTGGGGGTGGGGTGGAAAGGCTAACAGGGCATAAAAGATATAGATTTAAAAATAATGAAAATAGGTGGGAAAAGAAAAATCTATATAAATTATTGGAAAAAACAAAAGGAAGGGGGAAGAAACAGAAAGGGGGTGGGGATGGAGAAGGGAGTTCAAGATCTAAAGTTGTTGAATTCAATATTCAGTCCGGAAGGCTGTAAAGTGCCTAGTCGGAAGATGAGGTGCTGTTCCTCCAGTTTGCGTGGGCTTCACTGGAACAATGCAGCAAGCCAAGGACAGACATGTGGGCAAGAGAGCAGGGTGGAGTGTTAAAATGGCAAGCGACAGGGAGGTTTGGGTCTTTCTTGCGGACAGACCGCAGGTGTTCTACAAAGCGGTCACCTAGTTTACGTTTGGTCTCTCCAATGTAGAGGAGACTGCATTGGGAGAAACGAATGCAGTAGACTAAGTTGGGGGAAATGCAAGTGAAATGCTGCTTCACTTGAAAGGAGTGTTTGGGCCCTTGGATGGTGAGGAGAGAGGAAGTGAAGGGGCAGGTGTTGCATCTTTTACGAGGGCATGGGGAGGTGCCATAGGTGGGGGTTGAGGAGTAGGGGGTGATGGAGGAGTGGACCAGGGTGTTCCGGAGGGAACGATCCCAATGGAATACATTTTACATTTTACAGCATACTTTGTCTTTCAAAAAGCTAGCCAATGATATACGCAAAGAATAAAATCAGCTTCCTTTGCCACTGACGGTAAAGTTTGTTGCTAGGAAATAAATTATGATATTTCTGAACTTTTAATTATAGCATTAAGAAAGAAAGAACTGTCATTTATATAGCATCTTTCATGATCTCAGGATATCCAAAGCGCTTTACAACCAATGAAATAATGTTGAAATGTAGTCAGTGCTGTAATGTATGAAATATAGCAATCAATTTGCACACAGCAAGCTCCCACAAACAGCAATGTCATAATTGGCCAATTAAACTGTTTTAATAACGTATAGTTAAGGAGTGGATATTGGCCAGGAAACAAGGGAGAATTCCCTTTCTCTTCTTTTAGATAGTGCCACAGGGCGGCGGTTTAATGTTTCATCCAAAAGAGTGCACCTTTGACAGTACAGAACTCCGTCAGTATTGCACTGGATTGTCAACAGAGATTGTGTGCTCAAGTGTCTGGACTTGGGGTTGACCAGCAAGCCATGGCTAACACTTAATTAGTTTCATTTCCAATAGCTATGGCACTCCCTTTTGAATTGCCTTCACAAGACACTATGATAACAATTTCCTTATATAGTTCAGTGTTCAGTGTTTCGTATCAACCTTGTTAAAAGCATTGTTCCCACATCAGCAATTTTAAAATTTCTTATGCATCTTTGTAATGCCCTAAATGTGCGTCATAACAATAAATATCTTGAATGTGTCTAAACTTTACAGGAAAAAAAAATATCAGAATGCATATTCAGAAAGTCATTAAATATTCACTTCTCTACAGTAGAAGTTCATTAGATTGCAGCTCATGAATAAACACATTTTAAAATAGAATACAATTCATTGTCAATGCCTGTTCTGATACTTCATGAAGTTATCTCCATCCTCTAATTAATTATCTGGATAACATTCAACTCAGAGTACCATTGCTAAATTATCTTGTCCGAAGTGCAATCACGCTGGTAAACTCAAATAAAAGATATACAGCAGTAGTACTGCCTGTGTTCGATATTAGAAAATCACATCTAACTTTAACCTGACTGAATCCATGGTGGTACCATGCTAATCTTCAGAGTGTTAAGTTTTGAATTACAAAGGAAATGGTTCAAAACTTAGGACACCTTTTCCCAATGCGTTTTTACCTCCAGGATGAACTGTGCAGCCTTAGGATTAGAGTTTAGAAGGATGAGGGGGCATTTGATTGAAATTTACAGAAAACTGAAAGGCCTGGATAGAGTGGACATGGGGAAGATGTTTCCATTAGTAGGAGAGACTAGGACCCGAGGGCACAGCCTCAGAGTAAAGGGAAGATCTTTTAGAACAGAGATGAGGAGAAACTTCTTTAGCCAGAGAGTAGTGAATCTATGGAATTCATCGCCACAGAAGGCTGTGGAGGCCAGGTCATTGAGTGTATTTAAGACCAAGATAGATAGGTTCTTGATTGGTAAGGGGATCAAAGGTTACGGGGCGAAGGCAGGAGAATGGGGTTGAGAAACTTATCAGCCATGATTGAATGGCGGAGCAGACCCGATGGGCCGAATGGCCTAATTTCTGCTCCTATGTCTTATGGATAAGAGACTAGGTGCGAAGAATGTTTGTTTTAAAGTAAATTACAAAATAGATAAGAGTATATGAGATCGGAAATAAAAATGGAAGAGAGATTGAATCATAATGAGAGAATGGGAAGAAGATAGGGTGAACACAATAGTTTGCTATTTTTAGTTTACAGAATCTGAACTAGAATAATCAGGATACTCCTGTCTTTTGAGCAGTTTTATTCATATAATGTTATCAGTTTTTTTTCAGTGCCACAACGTAAGCTGAAAATTTTAAAAGGCTGGCTGGTTCAGGGAAACTAAAATCCCCTGGTGCTACTGGCAGCCTATGGGTTAACACAACTTACTATTTACTGAGTTCAAAATTTTATTTTTAATGGAATCTAAATTAATTTCTTAATATATTAATAGGTAGAAATTCATCTGCATAAGCAGCACACATCCCAACCAGAAGACTGGTTTGAAGTTAGACCTCAGGATTTATCAATATTTTATACGAGAGAGTCTGGGTTGAAGATATGTCCTGGGGAGCACAACAGGTGTCAGTGATCACAACGACTGCAGGGTCAGGGGAGAACTCTGGCTCCTGCTCATCCTGGAATCTCAACAAGGCTTTTTAAAAATTAATTTGAAAAACATTCCTTTGGTTGGCAGCCACAGTCCCACTGAAGAATTATGCAAGTGCCTCCTCTGTTCAAAGAGAAACGTGGGTCTTTAATTAACATATGCAAGGGATCCAATACCTTGTCTTTTTACTAATTCTTACTGTGAGCATTGCAGTCGTGGCCAGCTTATATTGTCCATCCTAGTTGCCCCATGAGAAGGTGGTCGTGAGCTGCCTTTGCAGTCTATAGGTACACCCACAGTGCTGTCAGGAAGGGAGTTCCAAGATTTTGATCCAGCAATAGTGAAGGAACGGCGATATATTTCCAAGTCAGGATGGTGTGTGGTTTGCAGGGGAACTCGCAGGTGGTGGTGTTCCCAGGTATCTGCTGCCCTTGTCCTTCTAGGTGGTAGAGCTCACAGCTTTCGAAGGTGCTGTTGAAGGAGCCTTGGTGAGTTGCTGCAGTGCATCTTGTAGACAAGATTGCTGTCACTGTGTGTCAGTGGAGGAGGTGGTGAATGTTGAAGGTGGTGGATGGGGTACCAATCAAGCTGGCTGCTTTGTCCTCGATGGTGTAGAGCTTCTTGAACATTGTTGGAGCTGCACTCATCCAGCCAAATAGAGAGCATTCCATCCCACTCCTGACTTGTGCATTGTAGACGGCAGACAGACTTTAGGGAGTCAGCAGGTGAGTTACTTGCTGCAGAATACCCAGCCTCTGTCATACTCTTGCAGCCATAGTATTTATATGACTGGTCCTGTTAAGCTTCTGTGTTATGATATGGCAGTTTGTATTTGCCAGGCTGACCAAATCCACAAGGGAAACTTTGCTACACCATCACAACAATTTTGCAATTTGTATTTGTTACGAGAAGGCTTGTGCACTGAAGTCAGAAGTAATGAGTCCACTACCACCTTTAGAGGTTTTAAAGATTGAATTAAAACATTTATTAACAAAAGAAGAAAAACTTAAACACACACAAGATTACAGTTACACAGTTATAACAGTTCCCAAACTTTCTACTTAACCAGACTCCCAACTGCATACCCACTTAAGAGAACAGACCGAATAGTTTCCAAATTTATAAAGTCATCCAACAATATTAGAAGCACTCACTCAGGCTTCCAAAGGCTTTTAACATAACTTTCATTACTAGAACAGCAAACTTCTGCAGGATGGCTAGAGGCTTTTTCCCCAAGTCTGTTTCACAGTCACTTTTCCAGGTCTCACATGCCACACCTCACACAACCTTCCATCCTTCTTTAAATATACTTTAACCCTTTTTGATCCGTAAATACCATTGTTTCAGCTTGCCTTCAGAAGTTACTTTTCCCAGAGTATAAAAATCTTTCGTGTTCTCATTATGACCAGCACATATGGGAAAAATCAACATCATAACCTTTCCTTATTCATCTTGCCAGTTCCAAACATTTTCCATGTCCCTTTGAAAATCAAACACTTCTCCACTTATCTAAAAATGCACCTTTCATTCACACCGTATCTGTTGACCTCACTCCTAGCTTACTCACCTCCATTTCAAATGCCTGTTTTACATCTAACTTCTTTGCTAATTTAAACCTTGCAGTCTATCCATCTCTAGTTTAATTAAATTAGCCACACACAGAGAACCATCAACACACACACACGTAAGCCAGCTTTAAAGTATCCCACAATAATATTAGGAAAAATATGATAGTTCCTTGACACTATTCAATGGTAATCCCCAGGATGTTGATGGTCGGCTATTCAGTGATGGTAATGGCATTGAATGTCTGTTATGGCACAGCGGATGGTAAATGCTGAGCTGCTCAAATCCCAGAGGGAAACTTGAAACAGCTGTCACAACAGTTCTGCAATTTGCATTTTTATTTCAAGATGCGTGCCTTGAATTCATAGTAATAAGTCCACCAAGTCTTAGAGATTTTTTTACAAAACTAAATTAAACGTTTATCAATAAAATAAATTATTCTCATCACATACATAGGTCTACAAATTGCTATGTTAACTCCTAAATCCCCTAATTAATCTAGCTCCCAGTTACACCTCTATTAAGGCAACAGTAAAACAACATAGATTTCAATAGGCCCAGGCAAAGCACACAATACATTGGACAGTGATAATTAAAATGGATTCTCTAAGCTTCGGTTCCTGGATTAGCAGCTTGGTATATAGATGCTGGAGACTTTTCATACTTGTTGGATTTTAGAATGCCTTCGTCCTTACACATAACCTCATCTTCTTTATACATGTTTCTCCCTTTTTAATGTAAATTCAATTGTTCAATTTTTGCAAAATGCAAAAATATGTCTTTGCTTCTTTACTTTTTCCATAATATAAATCTTTCAAAGTACTCATTTTATCAGTAATCTTTGGGAAAAATAAACATACTGGACTGAATTTTGCTGTTGGCGAGCAGAATGGCAGGGCCCGCTTGCCGACACATAAAATGATGCAGGATGACATCGGGGGTTCCCCCCGACGTCATCCCGCCCCATTTAAATTTTCAGGAAGGCGGGGGTGCAGCAAAATCAGCTGTGGACCCACCGACCTGTCAATGGTCAATTGAGGCCATTGACAGGATCATTGAAACAATTAAAGGACCTGCCGTCCGCGGACAGGACAGGAGCCCTGATGGGCAATAGAGAAAACATGAAACCTCATCCACCGGCGGGATCAGGTTTCATGTAGGGATTTAAAAAGTTTAATAAAGTTTTAGTGTAATGAATGAACATTGTCACATGAGGGAGACATGTTAAGGATTATTTTTCTATTTTTAATGTTTTTAAAAGTGTCAGCGATCTCCCTGAGGCAGCACTTAGCCTCAGGGAGATGTGCGCTCTTTCATGCGCATGCACGAAAGAGCGCACTCTCGCTTTTGGGGAATCCCCTCTGCCCAGGAAGCGCATAGCGCTTCATGGCAGACATCACGCTGGGCAGGCCTTAATTGGCCCGCCCACGTAAAATGGCGGCGGGGCCTGCTTTTCCGGCGGGAATCAGCTCCCTGCCTGCCTGCGATTGGGTCGGGCCCGCCCACCCGGCAGGCAGAAATTTCTGCCCGCTGTTTGGCTTAGCATCTGTTGCTAGGTATACTGCCTTACCATCTCTTTGAAATTCACTACTCTGGTTTATTTAAAAATGCAAATGTTCTTTACACCTCACATTCTAAGACTTCAGTCGTGTTTACATATTTAGCATTTCAAACCTAGTTTCCCTTCTGATATATCAAAGCACCCAGACCAGCTGTCTATAATTCAGTGAAAACCCACACACACACACAAACCTACTCACAGAAAAACTAATCCAAACCCCACTATTAATGTGCTGTTACAATAAAATTATGAAAATTATTATATTTTCATGACAATGTCAAACAGAGATGTCTTGTTGGAGATTGTGTGAATGTTACTTGCCACCTTCCAGCCCAAGCATGAATGTTGTCTTGCTGCATCTGGATACAAATGCTTCAGTACGTGAGCTGTTGCATATAGTACTAAACACTGTTTAATCATCAGTGAACAACCCAACCTTTGATCAAATGTTTGAGGGAAGATATTTGATGAAGCAGCTGAAGATGGTTAGGCCTAGCACACTACCCTGAGGAACTCCTGCAGCATTGTCCTGGGACTGAGATGATTGGTCTCCAATGCGCACAACCATCCTCCTTTGTGCTGTGTATGACTCCAATCAGTGGAGCGTTTTTTTCCCTGATTCTCATTGACTTCAATTTTGCTAGGGCTCCTTGATGCCACACTCAGTCAAATTGGGGAGGCAGTGGTGTAGTTGTATTGTCATTGGACTAGTATTCCAGAGACCAAAATTTAGGGAGGCAGTGGCGTAATTGTATTGATACTGGACTAGTATTCCAGAGACCCATGACAATGCTCTGGGGGCCAGGGTTTGAATCCCACCAAGGCAGATGATGAAATTTGAATCAATAAAAATCTGGAATTAAAAGTCTGCTGATGACCATGAAACCATTGCTGATTGTCTAAAAACCCATCTGATTCACTAATATCCTTGAGGGAAGGAAACCTGCCGTCCTTAGCTGATCTGGCCTTCATGTAACTCCAGAGCCACAGCAATGCCCTCTGAACTAGGACAATAAATGCTGGCCTAGCCAGCAATGTCCACATCCCATGAACGAATTAAAAAAAAATGCTGCCTTGATGTCAAGGGCAGTCACTCTCACCTCACCGTTTGATTTCAGCTATTTTGTCCATCATTGCACCAAGGCTGTAATGAGGTCAGGAGCTAAGTGGCAGAACCCAAACTGAGCATCTGTGAACAGGCTGTTGCTGTCTAAGTTCTGCTTAATGTTACTGTCAATAATGATCTCCATCATTTGCTGATAATTGAGAGCAGACTGATGGGTAGTAATTGGCCAGATTGGATTTCTTCTGCTTTCCATGGACAGGACATAGTTGGGCAATTTTCCATATTGGCGGGTAGATACCAGTGTTGTAGCTATACTGGAACAGTTTGGTTAGGGTTGCAGCTAGTTCTGGAGCGTAAGTTTTCAACTATTACCGGGATGTTGTCAAGGCCCATAGCCTTTGTTCTGTCCAGAGCCACTTCTTGATGTCATGTGGAGTGAATCGAATTGGCTGAAGATTGGCAACTATAGTGGAGACCTCAGGAGAAGGCCAAAATGGATCAATCACTTGGCACTTCTAGACAAAGATGATTGCAAATGTTGCCAGCCTTGCCTTTTGCACTGATGTGCTGGGCTCCCCCATCATTGAGTATTGGGTTGTTTTTGGAGCCTCCTCCTCAGGTTAAATGTTTAATTATCCACCACCATTCATGACTGGATGTGCCAGGACTGCAAAACTTTGATCTAATTCATTTGCAATGGAGTCACTTAGTTCTGTCTAACCCATACTGTTTCTGCTGTTAGAATGCATGTTGTCCTGTCTTGTAGCTTCACCAGGTTGGATCCTCATTTTTAGGTATGCCTAGTGTTTCTCCTGGCAATCCCTCCTGAAATGTTCATTGAACCAGTGTAGATGGACCACATCTGCAACAAGTGTTGGTTGCTGCAGGAACTCCGGCTCAGAATTGATGAACTGGAGTCCGAGCTCCGGATGCTGCGGCACATCCGGGAGGGGGAGAGTTACCTGGACGTAGATTAAGTACCTCAAGTTCGGTCAGTGGTCAGGGTCAGCAGGGTGTGACTGCAAGTGAGGCAGGTAGAGGGACCCCGTGTTCAGGAAGAGAGGAGCCTCAGCTCTTGACCTTGTCAAACAGGTACGAGGTACTTGCTCCCTGTGTGGATGAGGAACAGGGCTGTAGGGAGGATGAGCCAGCTGACCACGGCATCGTGGCACAGGAGGCCATTCAAGAGGGGGGAGCAAAAAGACAAGTGGTAGTTGTAGTGGATTCTATAATTCGGGGAATTGACAGCATCCTGTGTAAGCAGGATCGAGAGTCCGCATGGTATGTTGCCTGCCTGGTGCGAGGGTGAGGGACATCTCTGACCAGCTTGAAAGGATATTGGAGAGGGAGGGGGAGAATCCAGTTGTTGTGGTCCACGTCGGGACAAATAACATAGGTAAGACTAGAAAAGAGGACTTGTTTGGGGATTATCAGGAACTAGGAATTAAATTAAAGAACAGGTCCTCAAGGGTTATAATCTCCGGATTACTACCCGAGTCACGTGCAAATTGGCATAGGTACGCGAGAATAAGGGAAGTAAACACGTGGCTAAAGGAGTGGTGCGGGAAAGAGGGGTTCCATTTTGTGGGGCACTGGCATCAGTATTGGAACAGGAGGGATCTGTACCATTGGGATGGTCTCCACCTGAACCAATCTGGGACCAATGTGCTAGCGAAGAGGGTAAGTAGGGTGGTCAACAGGGGGGAGGGAAGGGTAAAACTCCAAGAAGTATGACTAATGGGAAACAAGGCAGCAGGTTAGCGTGTGGGGGGTGGATTCAACCTCATGGAAAATTATGAAAAACCCGAAAAGAAAGGAGAACCCAGGAGAGGCTATTAAAGTCTCCAGAACACAAAATAGGACAGGCTGTTTGGAAAGGGCTAGGAATCTAACTTCAAGCACATCAGATAAAGGGATGACAATGAGAAAGGGGATGGGAAATACAGGACTGAAGGTGTTGTATCTCAATGCACGCAGTATACGAAATAAGGTAAATGACCTTGTGGCGCAGATTGAAATTTGCAGGTATGATGTGGTGGGCGACATGGAGACATGGGTGCAAGGGGATCAGGACTGGGAGCTAAATATCCAAGGATATACATCCTATCAAAAAGATAGGCAGGTTGGCAGAGGGGGTGGGGTTGCTTTGTTAGTAAGAAATGAAATTAAATCGATAGCAAGAAATGACATAGAGTCAGATGATGTAGAATCTGGGTGGGTAGAGCTGAGGAACCACAAAAGTTAAAAAACCATAATGGGTGTTATGTACAGGCCTCCGAACAGTAGTCAGGATGTGGGGCACAAGATACACGAGGAGATAGAAAAGGCATGTAAGAAAGGCAAGGTTACAGTGATCATGGGGGATTTCAATATGCAGGTAGACTGGAAAAATCAGGTTGATAGTGGATTCCAAGAAAAGGAATTTGTGGAATGACTACGAGATGGCTTTTTGGAGCAGCTTGTGGTGGAGCCCACTAGCGAACAGGCAATTCTAGATTTAGTGATGTGTAATGAGGCAAATTTGATAAGGGAGCTTAAGGTGAAGGAACCCGTAGGAGAAAGTGACCGTAATATGATAGAATTTACCCTGCAATTTGAGAGGAAAAAGCTGGAATCAGATGTAATGGTATTACAGTTGAATAAAGACAACTACAGAGGCATGAGGGAGGAGCTGGCCAGAATTGACTGGGAGATGAGCCTAGCAGGAAAGACAGTGGAACAGCAATGGCAGGAGTTTCTGGGAGTAATTTGGGAGACACAGCAAAAATTCATCCCTAGGAAGGAGAAGCATACTAAAGGGAGGACGAGGCAACCATAGCTCACAAGGGAAGTGAGGGACAGCATAAAAGCTAAAGAGAAAGCATACAATGCGGCGAAGAGCAGTGGGAAACCAGGGGATTGGGAAGCCTACAAAGACCAACAGAGGACAACTAAGGAGGGTGATGATTAAAAATGAGGGTAAACTAGCCAGTGATATAAAAGAAGATTGCAAGAGTTTTTTTAGATATATAAAGGGTAAGAGAGAGGCAAAAGTGGACATTGGGCTGCTGGAAAATGACGCTGGAGAAGTAGTAATGGGGAACAAAGAAATGATGGAGGAACTGAATAGGTACTTTGCGTCAGTCTTCACGGTGGAAGACACGAGTAACATCCCCAAAGTTCAAGAGAGTCAGGGGGCAGAGGTGAGTATGGTGGCCATTACCAAGGAGAAGGTGTTAAAAAAAACTGAAAGGTCTGAAGGTGGATAAGTCACCTGGACCAGATGGATTATACCCCAGAGTTCTGAAGGAGATAGCTGAAGAGATAGTGGAGGGGTTTGTGGTGATCTTTCAGGAATCACTGGAGTCAAGGAGGGTCTGGCAGCTATGAGGGCCTCCTGAGTGTGCCTGCCTTGTCTAGCCAGTGTGAGAGCCTCATTCCCGTCATCGTCACCAATGAGGACCCCCTCACCCCCATCCCCGTCAGTGTCCTCCTCATTGGAGGAGACGTGCAGCTTCTCCATCTCTTCCTCAGCCAGCTCGTCTCCCTGTTGGAGCGCCAGGTTGTAAAGAGCGCAGCAGATGAAGATGATGCGTGGTACCCTCTATTGACTATATTGCAGGGCATCACCAGACCAGTCCAGGCACCAGAACTGCATCTTCATCCCGATGGTCTGCTCCACCAAGTTATGAGCTGCTGCATGAGCTTCCTTATACCATCACTCTGCTGCAGTCTGAGGACGCACACGGATGTCATCAGCCACTGCCTCTGCAGGTAGCCTTTGTCCCTGAGGAGCCATCCCAGCAGCCTCTGTGGACCCTGGAAGGCTGCAGGGATCTGCGAGTGACTCAGGATGTAGGCGTCGTGCACACTCGCTGGAAACCATGCGCAAACCTGCAGGATTTGTTTCTGGTGGTCACATACCAGCTGCACGTTCAGTGAGTGGAAGCCCTTGCTGTTGTAGTCCACCATGTGTAGCGATGGAGGCCTGAGTGCCAGGTGGGTGCAGTCGAACACACCCTGCACCTGTGGGAATCCCGAGATCAAGGAGAATCCAATGGCCCTTGCATTCTGGCTGTCCCAGTCCCGGGCGAAATGAACAAAGCTGTGTGCTCTCGAGAAGATGGTATCCGTGACCTCATGGATGTATTTGTTGGTGGTGGCTTATGAGATCCCACAGAGGTCACCTGTGGAGCCCTGAAAGGAGCCACTGGAATAGAAATTGAGCGCCACAGTCACTTTCACAGCCACTGGCAGTGGATGACCTCCATGCTCCCTTGGCGCCAAGTCCTGCAGTAAGTGGCAGATATCAGCCACCAGGTCCCTACACATGCACAGTCTTCGGTGACATTTATTCTCAGTCATCTGCAGGAATGACAGGTGGTGCCTATAGACCCTGGGTGTTGCTAGGTGCCGATCAGCCATGGCTCGCTGTTGCTCCTGGGCAGCGTGTGCAGGTACCCCAGCAGCCCCTTCTTTCTGATGTTGCCAAAATTCTATTCTTTTGTTGGATTTCATGCACAAGACCTGGGCAAACCTTATAACATACTCAGACTCTAAAACCTCTAGAGCACCACTCTGCTGTGACAAGGGTTGGAGGTAGGCCTTTTGGTTGCCAGTCTGGCCTGATGCTGATTTCATCCCAGATCCCAGGGACAGGCAATTTACATAAATAAAGGAGGTGAGTGTTCACACTATTCACAGTGCTTCTTGGTGTTTGCTTAATGGGGAATCAAGAATATCAGGCAAAATGATGTCCCACTGGGTTTAATTGGGGAGTTGGTTAATATAGAGAAAAGATAAAATTAAAAATAAATTTTCCCCCATAATATAGTTATCATTGGAAATCAGGGGCAGAATCTTGTTCACTTGGTCCTTGCCACAAAAGCAGGGCCATTTTCAAGTTGGGAATCCGATTTCCTAATGAATGGATGTTGTCAAGGCTCTTTCCCAGAGCAAAGGCATTAAACATCCCACTATCTGTCAAAGGAATGGAAGGAGGACTCACTCTAACTTGGATTTTTGAAGTTGTAGCAATCAACAGATTGGAGAGATCAAGGAAGGCTTTCAACCCAGGTCTTTCACTTTTACCTGGAGCTCTCCCAAGGCCGGACAGTAAAAGACAACCTCTCCAACTGAGCAGGCATGGATGGAAGTGGCTGATGAAGTTAGCAGCTTGTGTGTGTTCCATCCAACTTGCAGACCATTTACTGAGTATCCAGAATTCAAGGAGGGTATGACAGGTGAGTGGCATAACACTTTCAGGTGCCAAGCCCCATGTTCTGACTTGCTAACATTCTCCTGTATAGGATGCCTCAGGTCAACACACCTTACAGCTCCACTCATTCCTTTCTTGCAGGCAGCCTACATCCCCATCTGAGCAGCCAACAGTCACACTCACCCTCAGCCTATTGCCCTTTCATCCCCATGCCTCACAGTTACCCTCCACAAATGCTGTCCTTCCCTTGTCTCCACACATGGCAATGATGTGGCTTCTGTTCTTGACCCTCAGCATAAGTGGAAGGTGGAGCTACATACCCTGATCCCCTGCCATATTGAAGGTTGGCAGCAGGCTTGTGCAGCTGAAGATGACTGAAATAGTAGACAGGTGAACAGCAGTCTCTCAATGGCCATGGAAGTAGCTCTTCAGTGTAACTGATCAAAGTCTTCCCAGCTTGTCAGTTTCACGAAAGAAATTCTTCCCACTGTGCAATCATTTTGGTGACCTCATCAGACACAATGTGGAAGCCATGTGTTGTTAGGAAAGGAGGAGTTTATGATTAAAAAGGGTCTCAATTTCCTTTCAATCACCTCAATTGTTTTCCCACCAGACCAATAGGTGCACACTCCTCAAGGAAAGCTGGAAGAGGGCAGAAATGATGTCATTTTCTGAGACATTCCCACTCATATGCGTGTGAACCCACATCCACGTGAGCCGGGAAATTCCTGTCCCAGCGTTCAGTCTACATTTTCATGTTGTTTTGAAAACACATCTGCAGGTTTATTTTATATTTGCTACAGGAAAGGCAGAACTGACACCATTACTGGCTGCTCGCAGACCCATTTTTATCCTCAACATGAGGATAGAAAGAGGGATTGATGCAAAAGGCATCCAACCTCTTCCATCATCATTTTTCACCATGGGGAGAGATGCAGTATAACAGGCCTCTAGCCCATATATACACTTTGTACTTCAATTTCTATAGCCATCATTATCTGCTTCCAAAAAAAAAATCCTTCAGCAGGCCCCTAACTCCCAACTTCCGCTGCTCTGCTCCTACCCCTGCTCAAGTATTTCCTTGCTTATGCCAATCAAAAATTCTGGCATATATTGCACATGATTTTCTAACCATTTAGAAGCCTGATAATTACCCCTTAGGTGTCAAATTGGAAATCCTGCACCAGACCAGTCAATACCGCACTTTGATGAGCAGAAATGTTGCAACAAAGCTGCACTGATGTAAGGCTCCCATTTATTAACCAAATGAAAATTTAGAATAATGTAAATGATGTCAAACTGAAAAAATGCACTCTTCCATTGACATTTAGCAATGCTATGTAAATTGTTTCAACGACATGGTGAGAACACAAGAACTTGATGAATCTCGCAGTCCCAAGAATAACAGCAGTTTCAGTAACTAGGCATGTTAGGCCCAGCATCCAAGTGTTTGCTCATCTAAGAAAGTTGATAATGGTGCGATATTGGGAGAATGCATTAACAACAATTTGTTGTAACCTTTTTTTTGGAGTAGAAATTTTCAAACATTGTTTAAAACTGATCTGGAAGTTTTAATCCAATAAAATGAACAAAGAAAAGCCAGGCACAAAGTGAGAAAAAGGTCATTTTTGTACTTATTAAACCTACATTAGAGGTCATTAATGACGAACATTATGAACTGTGGAGCATTCCAGGTTTGCAAATCCAATCTAAAATCTGAGGTTTTTGCTTCAGGCCAGAACTGAAGCAAGGAGAAAATCAAAATTTTGTAATATTATCACAGCAGTGAAAGTGAATAGTATAGGAGCTTTTCAGTCATAAATAGGATTAGAAGCAAATAGCAGATAGATCACGGTAGAGAAGAGGTGAGTAGCCAACAAAATGCACAGCTGGTACTATCCCACAGCGTTCTGTTACAGGGCAGTTTTGCTTTTAAACAGAAAAATCAGACAGTAATTTAGTTTGTACAAATTTTTTCCAGTACTGTATTTTCTCTCTCACCACTGCATGCATAGCTATGCTGTTCTCTGTCTATTTTCTTCTTTCTTTTAATACCAATGACTCCTTACTGGGGGTACAGTTTAATGGATGTTTGTCACATGTGCTACCATGTCCAAGTAAGCATTATCCTGAGTGAGGCCTAACAATGAATACTGGCAGGCAATGGAATTGTCAGGAGCTTTTCAGTTGAGCCAGATCCCTTCTTTACATAATGTCCACATCATGCGCTTGGAAAAAAGTTAATGAACAGCTATTAGGAGCAGGAAACCTGACAAGTCTCCCCCTCCTTAATACAGGGCATTTAAGCTCATTTTTGCCTCTTCTGCCACCCCACCTGAGATCATTTAGTAAAAAAATTGAGGATCAAAATGAGAAAAAGCTCAGCAGGTTGGGGAGGATCTTAGGGGATAGAAACAGAGTTAACATTTCAGGTCAATGACCTTCCATCAGAACTTCTACATATAGGTAATTGACCTGAAATGTTAACTCTCTCTTTCACTCTCTCTCCACAGATACTGTCTGACCTGCTGAGTATTTTGAGCAGTTTCTCGTTTTACTTCAAAGAACCAGAATCTATATTAATTTGCTTTTGCAATGATACATAATAAAATGTTATATTTCATCAAATGTGGGATTTGGATTTTATAACTCAGCAACTAATTTGGTGAACTTATAGCCATTTGAAGAGCCTAAACTGTGACCATTACAATTCAAACTGCACCTTGGGAAGTTTTATTAAATATGCTACGTAAATGCAAGTTGTTGTTGCATCATTGCTAAAATCTCTGTTAAATTAAGCATTTTGCATACATTTCACAATTACTACAATAAACGCTTGAGTGTTCTCAACCCCTGGCTTTTGGCCAAAAAATCCTTAATTTTTCATATATCTCATGTAAAAGTCAACCCTAGTTGTTGAGGAATAGTAGAACAATGTGTTTTTTCATGTTCTTTTGTGTACAATGCTACCGCAAAAGAGTGTAAACACAACTTACTAACGATGATTATAATTTCCTGATATAGTCATACTACCAATACTATTAGATTACCTCCACTTTAATCACAATATCCTCTGGTACTATGTTCAATATTATGTCCAATGAAGCTATTTGATATGAGAAATACCATCAGTTATGATTCCAGAGATGGGACTCAAGCAACAGCAGACGCTACCAACAGTGTTGCCAGGTCAGAAACAGCGTTTCCACCAATCCCGCCTGCTAAAGCAGCTAACGCTCTGATAAATACCCTGTTACTACTGGTAATTTTAATTTCCTGATATTATGGTGATATCTACTAATTATTTCATATTATGGACATTTTCCTCACATTTTCCTCGGCTACAGTGATTCGTATTATGCTTATAAAACTGGCTGAGAGAAGGAAAAACTTGAAATTCAAAATATGAAATCTAGAAACTAGCAACTTAATTCCCTGCCAGTGACAATTAAGGTACATACACATCATGCCTAAGAAAAGGTCAGGCTATGGATATTGCTGCTTTGTTTACCGAAAGCATGGCATAGATTACCGGGAATTGGGAAATATTTTTCATGTTTTAAGGTAACAGTTGTTTCTCCAACTTAATGGAATTCAATCCCTTGAAAATATTACTCATATATAAGTTGACCCTCTACTTTTTGCCTAAAGGTTTGATCTGACAAACTCAGCTTTTACTGTAGTTTACATTGATCTATGCATCGTGCAGTTATACAGTATTTAACTTTCTTCTGTTGTTAAGTTGTGCTCCTTCTTTTGGACCTCCGGTTACATTATTATGGAGATGGGAATCGCTCTGCTTGTGATATTTTTGCCATTCTTGGCATCTTGTCTACTTGCTGTTAGGAAATAGAGGCAGTTTAACTAAGTTATATTGGTATTTGTAGCTGTTAGGAATGAGTTTTAGCTTTAAAGTTTAATTTTGATTTGTATTTCTGTATCTGTTTTTTTAAGGAAAGGTCAAATTGAGTTTTAGTTTCACTTTAAAAAAGGTGCCTGCATTTCTAATGAGGTTATTTTTACCATTGTTGCAGCTATGTTAAGGAAACTAGAGGAATTGGGCTGTGGCCTCTCAACAGGGGGCCAGAGAGACAGGTCTCTCCCACAGACACATACAAAAATCGGGAAACAGAAATTTCGATTTGAAAGCTGTTGGAGTTCAGTAGATTTTGAAAATAGCTGCCAGGCAGGAGTAGCCTAGAAGGAACGGATAGCCAGCTCCAAGCTAAAGAAATACCCCAAAATCCAGGGGAGTGGAAGAGGGGAAAGTCCAAAGCAGACCTTCTGTCCAAAGGGAGGACAGGAACATGGGAAAAAGTCCTGTTAAATGAAGTTAAGAGTGAGGGGCAGGGAGAAAGGCTCCAAGCTGCAGATTTGAAGAGTCAAAAGCTGCAGGAAGCAGATTTAAAGCAAGAACAGCTTGCAAAAGGCAAGTAGGTCCAAAAAGATTGCTGAGTATTTGCTATGGGCATATGAAGCTGTGGTACTGTTGATGGCTGAGTCAGTGAGAGAGGCTTAGGGGACAGTTTGAATGCATGTGGTGACCTGGGGAAAGAGGAACATCGGAAGGAGAGTTCAAAACTCTGGAGGTGAACCCTTGGTGAAGGCATCTGAGAGAAAGACACGGTTTGGGAGAAGATTCCAAGGTGAGGTCTTGGAGAGTGGGGATTGGAAACCCTCATGTGAAAGATAGAGTGCAGTGAGACTAGCGTCAGGGAAGAGTTGAGGAGAGATCCTTAGCATCTGGTTGAGGTGGCATCTGCCACTTGGTTTCAGAATGTGGTGTGTCTGACCACATGTTGGTACATGGACTGTGTACTTACTGTGGACATTAGAGTATAAGATAGCTTTATTAACTTATGTTATACTTACAAATCTGTATATATCTATAAAGTATAGTTGTGGGTGAAGGACTATTATAATATATTTAATCTTTTCTTGCTTAATAAATGTTTTATTCTTTTGTTAAAAGTTCATCAGCTGACTCCAGTGACTCTGTTCAGTAGCAACTCTCCACATATCTAAACAACCAAATAAAAGTTAGGATCCATCAAGCTGGGTTCCACTCTGGGATCAGGTTTGTCGAGGGGTAATCTCAGCTTGGGATCATTACAATACTTGGCACTTATCTTCTCCCTCTTGTAAGAAATGTATGTTTTTTTTTAATATTTTTGGAGAATATTGAGTTATTCTGTGAAGAAGGCTCTCTGTGTGTATGTATGTCTGTGTGTGTTTATGATTTAATTAAGCTGGGCTTAGATTTATAGGAGACAGATTGGCTGGGGCTTTAAAACATAAAAAGGATAGGGGTGTTAGGTTTGGGGTACAAGTAAATAGGTTAGATCTAATATTTATGTTTTTAGATAAGTTGAGAGTGTGTTTGAATATCAAAGAGATGTCAGAGGTATCAAGAAACATGTTTGCATCTTGCAGGGTATCCACAGTTAAATAGAAGTGGGGGTATTATATTTTATAGACCCAAAGGCAAAGGCAGAATAGAGATATGAAAAATTTTATATTTGGAAGGATTTGAGTTTCAAAGAGGTGTGAGAACAATGGAACCTGAAATGAAAGGGGGAAAAATGGTATTTTAGAGTTACCATGGAGAGCTCAAGGGAGCTGTTTGAGGTGCGGTGGCTGTTGAGCTGGAGCTAAGTTGTAAATGGTAGCTCTGGGCTAAGAGAGGATGCAGGTTTGAATCAGCCATCCAGTTAAGCCAGAAAAGTCTTGGGCTGCAAAAAGCAGTTTTATCCTGAAGTTTGGATTCCACAGCAGAGTGGGAGAGTGGGAGTTAAGAGGCCATGTGGTATGCCTCTATTAAAGCTATAGCAGTTTGCCTTGGGTAAAATTACAGGATTTTTATAGTTAAACACCTATAAGGGAGTGTTGCCTGGAAGATATTTACTTGGGGTCTGACCAAGTAGAGAGTCTTTTTGGGAGAGTGTGTTGTAAGACTAACCTTAATTGTGCAACTGTAATTTTGTGTGCTTAAGTTTTCTTTTATTCTTGTTAATAAAACTTTTACTTTTAATTTTTTACGTCTCCAAAGTGTTACTGGACTTCTTGCTGCTTACATCAATATGTCTTCTTCTCATTTTCAGAATACAAAAAAAAAGGGTATGGCCCAAAAGCCAGGTTTCTCTCTGGGATTTGGTTTATGCAGCAATTAACATCGGCTGTGGTCATATAACTAAAAATGTGATGTGCTTCTCCATTAATGAGCTTATCTGCATTTATAAGATCTCATCATTATAAAAAAAGTTAAAAAACTTTCCCCTCTATAATTGTTTCTAATACAAAAAAAAACCTGGAAAAACTCAGCAGGTCTGTATCTACTAATAGTTAGTCACTGTCAAAGATTTTCTTTCTTGATACGCTTTTGCTCAACAATGACATACAACAACAAATAAATGCTTTAAAACATAAAGAGAACACTAGCAAAATTGGGGGGGGGGGAAATACCTAAACCCAAGAGTGCGCTGTTTCGCGCATGCGCACTCATCTCCCTGAGGCTAAGTGCAGCCTCAGGGAGATCGGCTCTAATATACAAATTATTAAAAATAGAAAAAAATTCCCTGACATGTCCCCTCACGTGACACTGTCACATGTTGGGACATGTCTATAACTTTTTAAAAAACTTTAATTAAATTTTTAAAAACCTACATGAAACCTCATCCCGCCCGGGGATAAGGTTTCATGCTTTTTCTAATGCCCGCCAACCTTAAGGTTGGATGGGCAGGTCCATCAATTAGTTTAATGACTCTGTCAATGGCCTCAATTGGCCATTGGCAGGTCGGCGGGCTGATTTTGCTGAGCCCCCGCCTATCTGAAAATTTAAATGGAGTGCGGTGAGGTCAGGAGTTCTGCCCGACATCACCGTGCATCATTTGACACATTGGCGAGCAGGCCCCGCCCCCGGCTCGCCAATGGGAAAATCCTGCCCATATTTTCAAGCACCACTGTACAATAGTGATCTTTCATTTAACAGTGCAAGTGCACAGTGCTGCTACCAAATTAGTGTTTAGTCATTAATTCAAATACACTCAGGGGCACTGAGGAGTACTCAGAATGAGGGAGGGCTATCTAGAGGTAAGTAGGGAGGGCAGAAAAATGAACAGTGAGGACCAGATGGAAATAATTGATCCTATAAAATCATTCAGCGTTGATTTTTTTTAAATATACATACATCAATAGATCTCTTGCCATTGCAGGTGAGTCAGAATTGCAGTGTGTCAAGGGAGAGAGAGGAAGCTGTAGCAGGGTGGGGGAAGGAGTGGTGCAAAAGTTGTGGGGGAATGTTGTTATGTTAGGAGGTGGGGGTGGGGGGGATATAGAAGTGATTTTTTTGATGGAGCAATTAAACAAGACCCTGGAGTGCCTCAGGGTCACCATAAACAAATCTCACTTTAATGATGAGCATTTTAGGGCATCATTAATATAGGAAAGAACAAGTGGTCCAATCAGACCAAAAGAAATCATAATAAATGCAAAGTCACAACAAAATGGATACCTTCCCAACTAAATAAAAATATTATCATGGTCATATCACTGTAATACAGGCTTTAGTAAGACCACATCTGGGGTATTGCATAGTTTTGGTCTCCTTACCTAAGAAAGGGTATATTTGCCATAGAGGGAGTGCAGCAAAGGTTCACTAGCTGATACGGGGGATGGCAGGACTGTCATACGAGGAGAGATTGGTTCAATTGGGCCTGTATTCATTAGAGTTTAGAAGAATGAGAGGGGATCTGATTGAAGCGTATAAAATTCTAACAGGGCTAGACAGACTAGATGCAGGGAGGATGTTTCCCCTGGTTGGGGAATCTCGAATCAGGGGCCAGTCTCAGGATATGGGGTAGATCATTTAGGACTGGGATGAGGAAAAACTTCTTCACCCAGAGGGTGGAATTCTCTGCCACAGAAAGCTGTGGAGGCCGGGTCACTGAGTATATTCAAGAAAGAAATTGATACATTTTTGGATTTTAGCAGCATCGTGAGGTTTGGAGAGAAAGTGGGAATATGGTGTTGAGATAGAGGATCAGCCATGATCATATTGAATGGCGGAGCAGGTGGTTGTAGAAATAGATGTATTTCTTAATTTGGAAATGTTCCTTAAGACTGTAAACTGGCACACATCACTGCATTATTTACAGAAGATCGGGGAGAAAGCAGGGAATTATAGAGCCGTTAATCTAACATCTGTTGTCGGGAAATTAATAATCTCTAACTATGAATAAGATGGTTTAAGGTGTGTGTGTGGGGGGCGGAGAGATAGAGAGACAGAGAGGTGGAGGGGGGGTGTGGTTGTAGGGACAAACAAGCAGTGATAGAAGCAGATCATCAAAAGATGTCAACGACAATAGTACAATAGAACACATAGGTGTTAAAGTTAAAGTTGGTGATATTATCTAAACGAATGTGCTAATTAAGAATGGATGGTAGGGCACTCAAGGTATAGCTCTAGTGGGGTTTTTTTTTATAATGGAAATAGGTGGGAAAAGGAAAATCTTTATAATTTATTGGAAAAAAAAAGGAAGGGGGAAACAGAAAGGGGGTGGGGATGGGGGAGGGAGCTCACGACCTAAAGTTGTTGAATTCAATATTCAGTCCGGAAGGCTGTAAAGTCCCTAGTCGGAAGATGAGGTGTTGTTCCTCCAGTTTGCGTTGGGCTTCACTGGAACAATGCAGCAAGCCAAGGACAGACATGTGGGCAAGAGAGCAGGGTGGAGTGTTAAAATGGCAAGCGACAGGGAGGTTTGGGTCATTCTTGCGGACAGACCGCAGGTGTTCTGCAAAGCGGTCGCCCAGTTTACGTTTGGTCTCTCCAATGTAGAGGAGACCACATTGGGAGCAACGAATGCAGTAGACTAAGTTGGGGGAAATGCAAGTGAAATGCCGCTTCACTTGAAAGGAGTGTTTGGGTCCTTGGACAGTGAGGAGAGAGAAAGTGAAGGGGCAGGTGTTGCATCTTTTGCGTGGGCATGGGGTTGTGCCATAGGAGGGGGTTGAGGAGTAGGGGGTGATGGAGGAGTGGACCAGGGTGTCCCGGAGGGAGCGATCCCTACGGAATGCCGATAAGGGGGGTGAAGGGAAGATGTGTTTGGTGGTGGCATCATGCTGGAGTTGGCGGAAATGGCGGAGGATGATCCTTTGAATGCGGAGGCTGGTGGGGTGATAAGTGAGGACAAGGGGGACCCTATCATGTTTCTGGGAGGGAGGAGAAGGCGTGAGGGCGGATGCACGGGAGATGGGCCGGACACGGTTGAGGGACCTGTCAACGACCGTGGGTGGAAAACCTCGGTTAAGGAAGAAGGAGGACATGTCAGAGGAACTGTTTTTGAATGTAGCATCATCGGAACAGATGCAACGGAGGCGAAGGAACTGAGAGAATGGGATGGAGTCCTTACAGGAAGGGTGTGAGGAGCTGTAGTCACACCCCGCTTCCTGTAAGGACTCCATCCCATTCTCTCAGTTCCTTCGCCTCCGTCGCATCTGTTCCGATGATGCTACATTCAAAAACAGTTCCTCTGACATGTCCTCCTTCTTCCTTAACCGTGGTTTTCCACCCACGGTCGTTGACAGGGCCCTCAACCGTGTCCGGCCCATCTCCCGCGCATCCGCCCTCACGCCTTCTCCTCCCTCCCAGAAACATGATAGGGTCCCCCTTGTCCTCACTTATCACCCCACCAGCCTCCGCATTCAAAGGATCATCCTCCGCCATTTCCGCCAACTCCAGCATGATGCCACCACCAAACACATCTTCCCTTCACCCCCCTTATCGGCATTCCGTAGGGATCGCTCCCTCCGGGACACCCTGGTCCACTCCTCCATCACCCCCTACTCCTCAACCCCCTCCTATGGCACCACCCCATGCCCACGCAAAAGATGCAACACCTGCCCCTTCACTTCCTCTCTCCTCACCGTCCAAGGACCCAAACACTCCTTTCAAGTGAAGCAGCATTTCACTTGCATTTCCCCCAACTTAGTCTACTGCATTCGTTGCTCCCAATGTGGTCTCCTCTACATTGGAGAGACCAAACGTAAACTGGGCGACCGCTTTGCAGAACACCTGCGGTCTGTCCGCAAGAATGACCCAAACCTCCCTGTCGCTTGCCATTTTAACACTCCACCCTGCTCTCTTGCCCACATGTCTGTCCTTGGCTTGCTGCATTGTTCCAGTGAAGCCCAACGCAAACTGGAGGAACAACACCTCATCTTCCGACTAGGGACTTTACAGCCTTCCGGACTGAATATTGAATTCAACAACTTTAGGTCGTGAGCTCCCTCCCCCATCCCCACCCCCTTTCTGTTTCCCCCTTCCTTTTTTTTTCCAATAAATTATAAAGATTTTCCTTTTCCCACCTATTTCCATTATATAAAAAAAACCCCACTAGAGCTATACCTTGAGTGCCCTACCATCCATTCTTAATTAGCACATTCGTTTAGATAATATCACCAACTTTAACTTTAACACCTATGTGTTCTATTGTACTATTGTCGTTGACATCTTTTGATGATCTGCTTCTATCACTGCTTGTTTGTCCCTACAACCACGCCCCCCCACTCCACCTCTCTGTCTCTCTATCTCTCCGCCCCCCACACACACACCTTAAACCAGCTTATATTTCAGCTCTTTCCTGGACTCGAACTCAAGTTCTGTCGAAGGGTCATGAGGACTCGAAACGTCAACTCTTTTCTTCTCCGCCGATGCTGCCAGACCTGCTGAGTTTTTCCTGGTAATTCTGTTTTTGTTTTGGATTTCCAGCATCCGCAGTTTTTTTGTTTTTATCTATGAATAACATGACTGGATAACTTGAAAACTTTCAGCTAAACAGAGAGAGCCAACATGAATTTATAAACGCTAGCTCATGCCTGATGAACTTGACTGAATTTTTGGAAAAATATCATGGGAATGTCCATGAATGCTATTTTTATGGACTTCTTCATGGCAGTCGATAAAGTCTCTCATGAGAGACTGTTAGCTAAAATTGAAACTCATGGAATTAAATGCAAATTATTGATCTGGTTAGAAAATTGGCTGAGTAGAGGAAATAGAGAGGAGGGATAATGAGCAGGTATTCCAGTTGGCAGGATGTAACGAGTAGTGTCCAACAAGGATCTGTTTTGTAGCCTTAATTATTCAGCATATTTATTCGCGTTTTAGACATCCCAAGACATTGCTGCATGGGTTCCTCAGGGTATCCTAGGCCCAAGCATCTTCAGCTGTTTCATCAATGACCTTCTTTCCATCATAAGGTCAGAAGTGGGGAAGTTCGTTGATGATTGCACAATGTTAAACACCATTTGTGACTCCTCAGATACTGAAGCAGTCCATGTCCATATGCAGCAAGATCTGGACTTGGGCTCACAAGTGGCAAGTAACATTCATGCCACAAAAGTGCCAGGCAATGACCATCTCCAGCAACAGAGAATCAAACCATTGACCCTTGACATTCAATGGCATTACCATCACTGAATCCCCCACTATCAACATCCTGGGGGTTACTATTGACCAGAAACTGAACTGGACTAGCCATATAAATATTGTGGCTACAAAAGCAGACCAGAGGCTGGGAATTCTGCAGACAATATCTCACCTCCCCAAAGCCCATCCATTAACCAAAAAGGGACAAGTTTTTTATACAGAAATTTTGGATACTAATGACATCAAGGGATATAGGGCTGGCAGGGAAAAGGGACTTAGAGCTTGATGTTAGCTAGGTAGATAGATGATCAGCCATGGTCTGTTTGAAAGGCAGAGCAGGCTTGATGGGTCAATGGCCTACTCCTGCTCTTATGTTGCTTCCTTCCTAAGTCAGGAGTGTGATGGAATACTCTCATCTTGTCTGGATGAGCGCAGCTCCCACACACAAGAAGCTTGACACTACCCAGGACAAAGCAGCCCGCTTGATTGGCACCCCATCCAAAAACATTCACTCCCTCCACCACAGCAGCAGCAGTGTGTACCATCTACAAGACACACTGCAGGAATTCACCAAGGCTCCTCCAACAGCATCTTTCAAACCCATGGCCACTTCCACTTAGAAAAACAAGGGAAGCAGATGCATGGGAACACCATTATCTGGAAGACCCCTCCAAGCCACTCACCATCCTGATTTGCAAATATATCGCCATTCCTTCACTATTGCTGGGTCAAAATCCTGGAACACCCTCTCTAACAGCACTGTGGGCAAAATTACAGCACATGGACTGCAGCAGTTCAAGAAGGCAGCTCACCACCATCTTTTCAAGGGCAATTAGGGGTGGGAAATGAATGCTGGCCTAGCCAGCGACGTACACATCCGATGAATAAATTTAAAAAAACGTTGGGATAGAAAGCCACACATCTAAGTTTGCTGGTGCCACAAAGATAGGTAGCATTATGAGCAGTGCGGTTGGAAGCATAAAATTAGAAAGAGATACCATATGTACTCCTGTAAAACTAAAGTTTCCAAGACCAAATTTTTAGATTAAAAATAGGGGGTCAACTTTTATATGAGTAATAGTTTCGGGGGGTTGAAATCCATCCTCTCCCATTGCCTCACTATCGCAGAGTTGTCATATTAGAGACTGTTCCCCCCAAATGTAATGCAAAAGGAGCCAAAAAGTATTTTCTCATGCCCAGAAGACACGAAGGATAAAAATATATGTCTACATCATCCAGGCTACTTTATAAAATTATATCTTTGTTTTAAATGGACAAAGGCTTAACACTGACTGAAGCCTGACTAGCTACAGCTCACACAAAAGGAATTTCTAACCTTCCGAAAACAGCAAGGATTCCATTATCTCTAAACAGGAGCTAATGCTCCCTGTGACTGCAGGAATCAAATTCCAAGGAAATGCACAAAGACCCTTTACATTTCTAAGGCAGAGTTCTGGCCAATGGAGATGATACGTCTGTGAGGACAAAGGGGCCTTGAAACCACTGAAACTTATTAATGGATGCAACGTTAACCATCTCGAGAATCCAGACCAGGAATGTACACCCTTTGTCCAACCATGAGGGGACTTATGGCACAGGAACCAGGAACCAGCCCCCACTGTACTTTCCACCCCCATCCCCCACCACTGGCCTTGCCAAACTGCTAGAACCTATAATATTGCCTTGTGGAGCTGAATCCAGGCAGTCTGCCATCTTTCATCAACAAAGCAGCAGCAGAAACAGAGCTCTGTCCAGATTTAAATTGCCTGGCCCTCATCTACACTGTTTTCTACTGCAACATCTGAACTTCTGTACCAGTGTCTACTGTAAAACTGATTCATTTTAACATGCTTCTCCCATCATGGAAAAATGGATCACCCTGCATCAGTTTCAGCTGGCTAGCCTCTCTGAAGGAATACACCATTGGACTTCTGATGTTGGACTCTGGACTCACGTGAAACAATAATTCTTATTTTGTCTGTGATCCCTGCCCTGTACCTCTTTCTTTCCCTTGTCCCTCTTTTATTGTGTGAATGTACTGGGGTTACATTGTGACACCCCCTCCCCACGTCTTGAGTGTGCATAAAATATAGTAACCCTCTGATTTTACCTTATCTTGGGTTGCCGTGGGTTATTAATAGTGGATTAGATCACTTCAAAAACTGAAAGATTGGGGAACATACACCACCACTTATAAAGGGAAATAAAAAAAGTCAAAAGAACCTTTCTGTTTATGGAAGGGCGGTGAGAGGAGAAATCAGGGCTGTTTTAGATTAAACCCTTGTCTGTTTGCAACAATTTTTATTACTGAATTGTTATTTATAAATAAATAATAACCCACATGGAGACAGACATTAATTTGTGTACACCAAGTTCAAATTTGTCAAATTCAAAAACAAAGGCCATATATACAAATTTATACAATTTCATTCAGTTTATTTCACAGCACAAAAAGACAACTACTTATCAGCAGAGCATGCTGTGTATTAAATTCCATAAAAATCACCACCTCCTCATCTTCAGAACCAAATAATAGGTCTGAAATCTGTTTCTTGAATGGCATGATTAAATGGATAATCAGCATAATCTTCATCAGCAATCATGTTGTCATCAGCCATGTCATTCTATAAATAGTCATCTTCTGGGCCATCAAGTGCATTGGATATCCCACATTTCTTGAATGATTAGATGAGAATCTCCATTCTGATTTCATCCCAGGCCTCTAAAATCCATTCACACAGAGTTGCTAACGTTAGAGCCTGTATGCTGCCTCCCTTGGTGAATGCGTTCTCTTCTCTGGTCATTCAGTCATTTCAATTTGATCTCATGCTATCCTTTTAGGACTTTTTACAGAGGTATCCAATGATTGAACAAGGTTGGGTAGACTGCAATACCACGGTTTTGTGATCTAACTTCAGCAACAGCATCAGCAACAAGGTGTGATCTGAACATGTCCCTTTATGTAATCCTCCTGGTCAGAAAGTCCAAACTTTCCTCAGCCATATTTTCAAGCCACCTTCATCCATCCATCCTTTACAGTGAACGTGGGTGACTACTCCTTTGGGGAATTGCTGTTTTGGAAAGGTTTTTCTCTTGAATATCACCATTGGCTAAAGCTTTGTCCCGTTGGACAATCGCGACAGCACAATGGTGAATGTACTCCTTTCATGGCCGATTGTCTTCAGTCACACTGTTTTCTTTCCAGCGTTGCCCTCCAAATGACTGGCTGGCATGTCAAAATTTATGGGGGTCTCATTCCCAATACAGGCCAAGTTGTGTCCATTCTTTTGTCGGTGTTTAATTATAAACCGCTGAAATGTGACAAGCCCGTCATCAAGTTCTGCTGGAAGATGCTGTAAAATCTTGGTCTTCTGTCGCAGTGCAAAATTGTTTCTCTTCATAAACCTAGTACACCACCCAGGGCTGGCTTGGAAATCTGTAATGCCTCATTTTCTTGTTTGTATCAGACTGAAGATTTGGGTAGATCCTAGACAGAGTCCATTCTGCCAATTTTCATTGATGTATTTTGCAACTTGGTTTTCCAACTGCGGCCACATGCTAGTCTTTCCTGTTTGCACATTTATTCTTTGACATCTGTCTAAGCTTTCTCCAATCTCTAACTTTCTTCTCCAATATCTTGAATTCTCTAGCTGCTGCACAATTATTTGTCTGCTCTGCAATCTCAACGACTTTAAGTTTGAACTGGGCTGTGTATCTGCCGTTCCTTCTAGATACCATATTGCCATATTCGAAGGTGGTAACGGATCATTCACCAGTCAGGTGGTAGCCTTGACATCACGTGTTGAAGCATGCAGACACAAGGAGCTGAAGTGCCACCTTCAATGGTGTGCCATTCTATAATTCTATCAATGAGTAGGTTTGCACCAAGGTGAGTTTGACTTCAACAGCGAATGGGTGGTAAATACAAAGAATTTGGATTTTTTGGCTAAAAGTTGGGGATTGATTAAACAAAAGGCATATGAAAAATGAATGTTTTTTTGGCCAAAAGTCAGGGGTCGGCTTTAACACAAGATCAACTATTACTCAAGTATATATGGTAGTAATCGATTAAGTGAAAGGGAAAAACTGAGGCAAACAGATTTCAATAAAATTAACTGAGAGATCACCCACTTTGGACCTGAGAAGGATAAAAGGGTATGGTGGAAAGCTAGAAACAATGGCAATCCAAACACACTTAGAGGTCCATATCCATAGATTATCAAAATGTCAGGGATAAAGAAGATAACCAAAAGTCTAATGGGATGATGGCCTTTGGATTTAAAGGACTAGAGTACAAAGGGTTAGATATTGGGCGGAATTTTCCAAGCCTGTCGACGGGCGTGATAGGTGGCATGCACAGAAAATATGGCGGGAACCACTTCATGATGGCGTGAAGGCAGGTCGTGATCTTCCACTCAGCCTGCATTTCCCACCATTGGTCGGCTGGGAGCTAATTGTAATACATTAGCATGTAATTAAAAGGCCATCCCGCCAGGCTCTTGGAAACCCGCTGTATCGTCCGTCCATGTCAGCAGGAAAGCACACCGACATGTTTCACAACAACACGCAGACGACATGCACTTGGTGGCCTTCACTTTGGAGAAACTGAGGTGAGTGAGCAGCAGCATTCACCACAGCTTGCCCGTTGTTTACAGGCCTCAGGGGCGCCAGGGGGCCGGGGAAACTGATGCCTGGCCCTGCAAGCGACTGCTGAGGGGTGAGGGGTGTCGGGGGGCCAATGCTGGCCAGCCTCGGAAGCAGCTGCTGGGGGTGAGGGGGTGGGGGGGGCGGCAAGTGCTGCCCTGCCGCTACATTCCACGCACAGGCTATCGAGGTGGGGGGCAGGATAAGTGAGGGAAATGGCCACTGTTAGAGACACCTGTATAAATTGACCATGTCTCTGCAACTAAGACAGATCAGGAGCAGCCACAGCGATGTGATTGGGGTCAGGCTCCTAGCCTGCTCGCCTTTGCAAGCATCAAAGGGCCATCAAGTGCTCCATACCTTACCCACCCCTGTCCCCCCACCTCTGGCCCCCCCATCACCCGGGCACAGACTTTTAGTCCACCACCATTTTATTGGACCATGGAGCAGTTGGGCTTCTCATGTTGTGCAATCTCCTCACCAATGCTGGCCATGTAGCAGTCACTGTTGGAGGCGCTCATAGCCCCTTGCAATCTCAGCACCCTGGTTTGGGCCAGTGTCCCTCAATTCGCAGGTTGACAGGGCAGCCATGCAGCGCAATCATCTCTGGCCATCTGAGGAATAACCAGCACTCTCCGGGAAGCATTAAGGGGTGGTCACACAGGGCCAGGAAAGGTGCTAAGTATAGCTGTAATAACCACATCTCTCTCTCTCTCTCTTTCATGCTGCAGGAGGACCACGTCAGGATCATGGATATTGGTGACCTAGCTGTATGCCTGATGGCCTACAGAGACGTAGAAGACTGAGGAGAGAGCGACTGAGGCTCCTGGCCATGCAAAGGCAGGAGCAGCAACCTCAGGAAGAAGGGGCAGCAGGGGGTCCCGCACATGCTGCCCAGGAGTGACAGTGAGCAGTGGCTGGTTGGCACCTAGCGATACCCTGGGTTTATAGATGCTGCCTACCATTCCTGCAGATGACTGAGAACCAGTGTCACCGACGACTGTGCATGTCTAGGGACCTGGTGGCTCACATCTGCCAATTACTGCAGGACTTGGCGACAAGGGGACATGGAGGGCATCCACTGCCAGTGGCTGTGAAAGTGTCTGTGGCACTCAATTTCTATGCCAGTGGCTCCTTTCAGGGCTCCACAGGTGATCTCTGTGGGATTTCACAATCTGCCACCCACAAATGCATCCGTGAGGTCACGAATGCCATCTTCTCCATGGTACACAACTTTGTGCATTTCGCCCTGGAGTGGGATAGCCAGGATGCAAAGGCCATTGGATTCGCCCTGATCTCGGGATTCCCACAGGTGCAGGGTGTGATTGACTGCACTCATGTGGCGCTCAGGTCTCCATCGCTACACTCAGTGGGCTTCATCAGCCGCAAGGGCTTCCACTCACAGAACATGCAGCTGGTATGCGACCACCAGAAACGCATCCTGCAGATGTGTGCAGTTTCCAGGGACTATGCACGAAGCCTACAGCCTCAATTGCTCACAGATCCCTGCAGTCTGCCAGGGTCCACAGTGGCTGCAGGGTTGGCTCATTGGGGACAGTGGCTATCCGCAGAGGCCGTGGCTGATGATATCCGTGCGGTGGCCTCAGATTGCAGCAGAGCAAAGGTATAATGCGGTTCATGAAGCAGCTCGCAACTTGGTGGAGCAGACCATCGAGATGCTGAAAATGTGGTTCCGGTGCCTGGACCATTCTGGTGGAGCCCTGCAATACAGCCCGCAGAGGGTGTCATGCATCGTCATTGTCTGCTGCACTCTTTACAACCTGGCACTGTAACGGGGTGAGGAGCTGGCTGAGGAGGAGATGGAGGGGCTGTATGTCTCCTTCGATGAGGAGGACGCGGATGGCGATGATGGTGAGGGGGCCCTTGGTGGTGACGACAACAGGGATGAGGCTCACACTAGCTAGGCGGGCGCACTCAGGAGGCCCTCATAGCTGCCAGATTTGTGGAGGATGATGCCGACATGCAGTGAGGTGTCCCCGTAGATCCTCACATCGCAGTTGCCAACATTTGACTCCAGTCTGGCTTATCACAGCACCAATACCCTCTATGAAAATGCTCCTGCCATGGAGATGCAGTGGAGGCCCTAATAGTCGTTCAATCACAGGAGGACACGCCAGTGATCTTCACGTAGCCTCTGAGAATGTCTGACACCTGTCTGGCTGAGGGCAGCTCGCTTGTGCTCCATGATCAGAGCTATCTCAGAGATGCAGCCATGAAGCTTTAGATGCATCTGATGCTGTGTCCACCTTCAGCACCTTAGCCCTTCAGGAGCTGGTGCACAGCATCACTGGTCACAGATGCTGGTGTGATAGAGTGCAGATGAACCACATAATTTTTAGGGCAGTACTCGTCCTTATGAAGCAAACTGCAAAATAGGGACATTATAATTGAGTGGGGTACAGCCTCTGCAACAGGAAAGAATTAAATTTGCTACCTTTGCATATATTTGAAATTATATGGAGTGAGTTTAATTCTTGTGGAGGCTGCAATTGGTCACAATTATACACGTTGAACAGTAACATTAAGGATATCTCAGTATATGTTGACAAAACTGCTAACTAATTGTGATATTAGGGCAGGTGGCCAAAAGCTTGCACCCAAAAGGTGCAAGTAGGCACAATAGGACCAAAGTATTTTATCTCATTAATAGGCACATGGAAGTGTTAAAGTGATTACAGTTATCAGATAAAGTTACAAAGTTGGTTGTTCAGTCACGGCAAGCATGTAGGTGCAGCAGGCGGTAAAGAAGGCAAATGGTATGTTGGCCTTCATAGCCAGAAGATTCGAGTACAGGAACAGGGATGCCTTGCTGCAATTGTACAGGGCCTTAGTGAGACCAAACCTGGAATATTGTGCACAGTTTTGGTCTCCTTATCTGAGGAAGGATATACTTGCTATAGAGGGAGTGCAGCGAAGGTTTACCCGACTGATTCCTGGGATGGTGGGACTGACATATGAGGAGAGATTGAGTTGATTAGGATTATATTCGCTGGAGTTCAAAGAACGAGGGGGGATCTCATAGAAACCTATAAAATTCTTACAGGGCTAGACAGGGTAGATGCAATAAGGATGTTCCTGAAGGTGGGGGAGTCCAGAACCAGGGGTCACAGTCTGAGGATATGGGGTAGACCATTTAGGACTGAGATGAGGAGAAATTTCTTCACCCAGAGAGTGAGCCTGTGGAATTCGTTACCACAGAAAGTAGTTGAGTCCAAAACATTGTATGCTTTCAAGAAGGAGTTAGATATAGCTCTTGGGGCGAAAGGGATCAAAGGGTATGGGGAGAAAGCAAGAGCAGGCTATTGAGTTGCCATGATCATAATGAATGGTGGAGCAGGCTCAAAGGGCCAAATGGCCTACTCCTGCTTCTAGTTTCTATCACATTTGGCCAAGCATCAAATGTAAATACACTCCCTGTGCCTTTGGTGCCTTGTACGTACAGGAAGCATGAAATGCAGGACTGGGGTTGGAAAATCACAGCAGCTAAGAGTCCTTAAAGGCTGCAACTCCAACTGAATGTCCATGCAGCCAGATAAAGAGAAATGGCTGCACCAATTGGAAAAAGTTGCAAGCTTTTCCCAGGGGTAGGGGAAGAAGTGAAGAAATGAGAGGTGCGGCAAAACAAAGGAAACATCAAAACAGAGGCACCAAATAGAACCTGTGGGTGTAAAGTGAAGGGGTGCTACACCCAATTCACCATTTGACATCTGTCAAAGTGGATGTTCTGCTGCACGAGGTGGCTGTGAGGATGGTTGCTCCATTTGGCATTCTAGGGATGCCTAGGTATATGATGATTGAGAAGACAGCCAGGTTTCATGTTTTTGAAGTACCTGGGGAACATGTACAAGAAGAAATGCCACAGTCCTATGGAACTTAGCAAGGCAAAACTACTCCACAATGTCATAAAACCTTTCAGTCAGGAAGAATGAAGGGTAATGTGATTCAGATGCCTTAAACCTTAAAAAAAAATTTAAACGGTAGATGCAAGAAACTATTTCCTCTAGTAGGGGAATCCAGAACAAGGGACATAAATCTTGACAATGGAGTTAGATCATTTGGGAGGTAAATCAGGAAACAATTTTTCAAATAAATAGTAGAATTTGCAATTCTCTTCCTTTGAAAGGCTGTATATGCTGGGACAATTGGCACTTTCAAGACAGAGACATATTTTAGGTAAGAGTATTAAGTGATCTGGAGCTAATGTGGGAAACAGATTCTAAATACTGTTTAGTCATGATTTAATTGAATGGTGGAGCAGGTCCAAGGTGATCAATGGATTTTTCTTGTTTATCTTTGTATTCTAGCTAATTTTACATCACTATCTACCTCATAGGTTAAAAAAATCACCAGGTGGGTGGAGTATAGTTTTTCTCAATCTAAATGAAGTTGGCCGCTACAGTGCATTAAATCAGCCAGGCAGGGGGCATTTTGATTGGTAGAATTTATTCCTTTGAATAAATAATTGGTAGTTTCATCAAAATTTACTTAGAAATCTATAATGTTACTTTTCAACATGTACAATTGTGACCAGTTGCAACTTCCCATAAAAAATAAAAACTCACTCCATATAATTTAAAATACATTCAAATGTAGCAAGTTTAATTCTTACTTGCTCCAAAGGCTGCACCCCATTCAATTAAAATGTCCCTACTGTGCCGTTCGCTGAACATGGGCGAGCACTGAAAACAAGTGCACATGGAACATGCTAGTTAGATTCCACACCAGCTGGTGCCATGCAAGACATTCATCCCTATAACAAAAGTGCCCTTAGAAAATCTATCACAGCGCACTACCCTCCTCAAAATAAACTGTTAGCTTCAGTAAAATAAGAATTTTGCCTTGAGATAGCGTACAGTTCGTGGCAACAGTTCCACAATTGCTGGCCTTGGAGAAGGCCCAGGATATTCTGGCATATTGGAGCATGAGAGGAGGAAGGTAAGATGATGCAACAGGCCTAGTTCCCTTTGCACTCTCCCACATAATACAACTACGCAAACTACCCCTCGAGCAGAATCTTCCCCACTCCTAGGAAGCAGCTTCGGAGGCAGGAACACCATAAAAGAATTGGAAAATCCTGTAGGGACAACTCCCCAACACCGCCAGATGAGTTTTCCAGGGTCGGGCTGCCACAGGAATAGGTAGGCTACTCCACGGAGATAGGCAACTTATCAATCTAAATAAGGCCCCAGCCAGGGGTCATTATCCCAAGCCGACTGAATTTTCATGGCATCAGACTGCCTGCTGAGCTCAGAGACTTGCAAATACTTGCAGAAGGCCTCCCAGTGGCAGGTCAGAGGGCCATCATGGCCTCCTCTCATCTGCCCATTGATGGAGACTCAAGGCTGAAACAGCCACAGCTGCAGCCAGAATCATTCTTGTGGAGGGGATCCCTCTCTACACTGATTGCCCTAACAGCTCTGGGCCTTTTGCCCCTAATATGTTCTGGAACGATCCATGAGATCCTCTATTTTGAGGCACCCTCCTGCTCACCTGACTGCCTCAGCAGCGCCCACCTCTCCCGGTGGGGCTGCAAGCTGTCTAGTGTTGCAGACCCTCTCATGGGGCATTCCATATTGTGGACCTGCCTACCATCCTTAATTGGATGGTGAATGTGGAGGTGACCTGTCAATTGGAAGCCTCCCATAAGATCCCGACGCCATGTGAACGGCAAACACTGGCCTCCTTCCTGGGCCCCTGTACCAGAGGACCTCCCCTCCAAAGTTTTGCCTCCTGACATCCACCCTCACCCTTGGCCCTGTCCAACATATCACCCCCCCACCCCCCCCCAACGCCCCCATCCCCCTTACTGGGGCCTGCCAACCCAGCCCTGGTGAGGTCTCGAATTTACCTGGGTTTGGGCCCATCTATGGTTCCTCTTCCTCACGGCCTCCTGTAATACGGGGTCCTGGTGTGGTGTAGGGATTCTGTCCTCCGATTGGCTGGCAGCTCTATGAGGTGGGACTTCCTCCGGGAGACGGACAGAAATCCTGCCTCTTACTAATTAAAAGGCCGTCACTCCAAAAATTACAGCGAGGCAAGTCAGCGATGCGGAGGCAAGTTTGCCCCTAAAATTTATGGTGGGGTGGAGGGAGCCAGTCTTCGGTGTATAAGCTAGCCCGTGGTATATTGCCATGCAATGAACAGCTACGGTGGGACTTCAGAACCTTTATTATCAGCCCACAGAAAAGCATAATCACTGAAATATTTCCAGCTTATTGCCCTTCTATGAATTTTAATCCAGGCTATAGATTGATGTGCACCAAATAATTATTCCTAAAATGGTAATTAAAAATAGATTTTAAAAATCATTTTTGGACATAATGTTGTGTCACAGTATAAAAAGATATCATCTACAAGGCTGACATTGTATGCTTTACCACATGCAACGCAATATAACTTCAATTTTTTGTGGTATCTCTCACATTTCTTCACTTCAAGACTCTCAAGGGAAACATTCCCTCAGGTAAATATTCAGTGGACACTTCTTTGGGAAAAAGGGACATGGGCAATCCTAATCAATCCTTGAAGATCCAGATTATGCGCTCCCTCTTTTTTTTCCTTTCAGGGATTGGTGTCAAGTGCATGAGCTGTTTCCCTCCCATGATGTTGAGAATCCTTCATAATGGAAACTCCAGAAGCCTATTCCTATTTTCTTTGATTCCACTTCTAACACGGTTGTCTTCTTAACCAGTTTGATGAATACACTGGTTCTGCCATCAAAGACAAATCATACTTTGCAGTATGTCACAGGTTCCAGCTCAACAGTATTGATTGCCTCTTATTCTGCATGAGTGCTCATTTTAACACTGGTGTCTCCCACAACAATAACCTCGCCACACTGAGAATTATTCTCTAGCAAATGTGTGAAAAGTGATCCATCCACACATACTTTTATCCTGCTACTAGGCCTGATACTTGAACTTAATGCTTCATCTCTTTGATGACAGTTTTCACCAACAGGTTAGATAAGGTGCGGTGGAAACCAAAGTGGATTCTTGTTACACCAATTTCCTTGCAAGGACTGTTGGAAAAGGATTTCTGTAAAGGAGGTACGTTTCAATGCATGTCAGTTTTATTCACCTCCCCTAATTAAAAGAAGAAGAATCTAGTAAACGCTTGTTTGAAGGAAAGAGGAAACACAGGCAGCTTCCCAATTAGTCATAAAAACCTAGGCCAAATTTTCTTCTCCGATTTTCTTTCCCTTCGAAGGTGCTGATACTCTCAAATGGTTCTACAGGGAGCAGTCACTGTCATTTTACTGAGTGGTTATTATACATGCATAACCCCTGACAATGCCAGGCTATTTGACCAGAAGAAAGCCCAGGTTAGACAGCATCTGCAGTACTGTATACAGTTCGGTGCAATGCACCTCAGGAAGGATATATTGACGTTGGAAGAAGTGCAGCAGAGATTCACCAGAACGTTACCAGAGTTTCAAAGGTTAGTTTATAAGGAGAGATTACATAAACTAGGCTTGTATCCTCTGTAATACAGAAGGTTAAGGTGACTTGATTGAGGTATTTAGGTATATTAAAGGATTTGATAAGTTAGATAGAGAGAAACCATTTTGCTGGTGGGGGGAGTCTAGGATATGTGGACATAGTCTTAAAGTCAGAGGCAATCTATCCCAGAGAGAAGTTAAGAGTGGTAGAATTGTGGAACTCTCTTCCACAAAAGGCTCAATTAAAAATTTGAGATCAACAGATTTTTGCTAGCAATGGGTATTAAGAAATATGGAACCATGGTGGATGAATGGAGTTCGGAAACAGATCAGCAATAATTTCACTTGATGTCAGAAGAGACTCAAGGGGCCGAATGGCCTATTCCCATTCCTATATGTGCCTAAAAAATTTCTTCTACTTCCAACACAGATTCTGAGAACCTAGCAGCCACAGTTGAGGTTTGTGCAGATAGAGGCTGAGATGAGGGCAACACAGACATTGGGGACAAATGCTTGACCATTCACAGTCAAGGCAGGTAATTGGTCTATATGACCATAAGACGTAGGAACAGAAGTAGGCCTTTCGGCCCATCGAGTCTGCTCCACCATTCAATGAGATCATGGCTGATCTGATAATCCTCATCTCCACTTTCTTGCCTTTTCCCCATGCACCTTGATTCCTTTACTGATTAAAAATCTATCTCAGCCTTGAATATACTTAATGACCCAGCCTCCATAGCCCTCTGCGGTAAAGAATTCCACAGATTGACTGCCCTTTGAGAGAGGAAATTCCTCCTCATCTCTATTTTAAATGGGTGCCCCCATACTCTAAGATTATGCCCTCTGGTCCTAGGCCGCAAAGGGAAACAACCTCTCAGTATCTACCCTGTCAAGCCCCCTAAGAATCTTATATGTTTCAATAAGGTTACTTCTCATTCTTATAAACTCCAATGAGTACAGGCCCAACCTACTCAACCTCTCCTTATAAGAAAATCCCTCCATCCCTGGGATCAACCTAGTGGACTTTCTCTGGACTGCCTCCAATGCCAGTATATCTTTCCTTAGATAAGGGGACCAAAACTGTTCACAGTATTCTAGATGCAGTCTAACTAGTGCCTTGTATAGTTTTAGCAAGCCATCCCTATTTTTATACTCCATTCCCTTTGAAATAAAGACCAACATTCCATTTGCATTACCTATTACCTGCTGAACTTGTAAACATTTTGGTATTCATGCACGAGGATCCCAAATCCCTCTGTGCTGCAACTTTCTTCAGTCTTTCTCCAAGTAATATTCAGCTCTTCTATTCTTTCTGCCAAAGTACATAACCTCACATTTTCCCACATTATACTCCATTTGCCACATTTTTTCCCACTCACTTAACCTTTATCCCTCTGTAGACTCTTTGTGTCATACTCACCACTTGCCTTCCCACCTATTTTTGTGTCAGCTGCAAACTAGGCGATAGTACATTCACTTCCCTCATCCAAGTTATTAATATATATTGTAAATAATTGTGGCCCTGCACTGACCCCTGAGGCACTCCACTGGCTACAGGCTGCCATCCTGAAAATGCCCCCCCTCCCCCCCACCAGTATCCTAACTCTCTGTCTTCTGTTAGTTAGCCAGTCCTCTATCCACGCTAACATACTACCCCCAACACCATGGGCTCTTATCTTATTAAGTAGTCTTTTGTGTGGTACCTTATCGAATGCCTTTTGGAAATCCAAACATGTTATGTTTACTGGTTCCTCTTTATCTATCCTGCTTGTTACCTCCTCAAAGAATTCTAATAATATAGTCAGACATGATTTCCCCTTCATGACACCATGCTGACGCTGCATATTATGAATTTCTAAATGCTCTGTTATTACATCCTTTATAATAGACTCTAAAGTTTTCCCAATGATACATGTTAAGCTAACTGGCCTATAGTTACCCGTTTATTGTTTCCCTCCCTCTTTAAGTAAGGGTGTTACATTGAAATTTTTTCAAACCGCTGGACTTTTCCAGAATCTAAGGATTCTTGGAAGATTACTACCAGTTCATCCATTATCTCTACAGGTATTTCATTTAATAACCTAGGATGCAACCCATCAGGTCCAAGTGGCTTATTGGCCTTTAGCCCCATTAGTTTCACTGGTACTTTTTCTCTACAGATACAAATTGCATTTTTTTCCTTCCCCCCCTTTTGCCCCATGATTATTTACCAATTTTGGTATGCTATTAGTGTCTTCTACCATGAATACTGATGCAAAGTATTTATTCAACTCCTCTGCCATTTCCTGGTTCCCCATTATTATTTCCCCAGCCTCATTCTCTAAGGAGCCTACATTGACTTTGGCCTCTCTCTTCCTTTTCATATATTTTAAAAAAACTCTTACTGTCAATTTTTATATTACTTGCTAGTTTACCTTCAAAGTTTATTTTCTCCCTCTATTATTTTTTTGATCATCTCCTGTTGGTTTTTAAAATTTTCCCAATCCTCTGGCTTACCACTAATCTTTGCCACACTGTATGTTTTTTCTTTCACTTTGATACTATCCTTCACTTCCTTGGTTAACCTTGGTTGGTTTATCCCTTTCCTACAATCCTTTATCCTCACTGGGATATATCTTTGTTGAGAGTCATGAACTATGTTCTTAAATGTCTGCCATTGTTCATCAAATGTCTTTTCTGCTAAACTCCTTTCCCAGTCCACTCCAGCCAACTCTGCCTTCATTCCTTTGTAATTACCCTTACTTAAGTTATATGATTTTTTGATCATATGATTTTTTAGAAAGCAAGAACTTGCTTTTAATATACAGTAGTTCCTTTCATGCCCTGAGGACATCCCATAGCACTTCGGAACCAATTGATAAATGGAAGAGATTTAGGATAGAGAGCATGAGAAACATCATTTTGTACAGAGAATTGTGAGGCTATAAATACACCACTGGAGTTTGGAATTGAAGCAGAGACCATGTCAACATTTAAGAACTGGTTCTTTCAATGATTGAAGGAAAAGGGAATAAAGGCATATAGGGCAGGGTGGTCCCTTGAGAATAAAGCAGTTGTTCATGTGAAGGATAAATACCAATATAGACTGATGGGGCCAAATGGCATCTTTCAATGCTGTAATTCCTTGTAATTATTTTTGAAGTATAGCTACCATTGTCTTAGGACTGAACATTTGGCTTAGTTACAGCATTCCTGCATTTGAGTCAGGAGGTTCAGGGTGTAAATCCAACATAAGACAGTCCTGGCAAGGAAGACCAGAGTTCCGGCACTAAATTCAAGATTGATATTCAGCAAAGTACTCAGTGTGACCTTCCTCATTGTTTAGGATGTGGAAGCCTATAAGACTTTCTGCCACAAAGGGCTACTCCATGGAAGAAACGCTAATCAGCCTGTGAATCTTTCCATTGCTTGCAAGAGAAAAGTGTAAAGGTATGAGAACAATAACTACCATTGTTCTGTAGCCAAATATAGGAGCCAAACTGCACACAGACATGTCCCATAAACAATAAATGAGATAGATAAAGGTAGTATTTGTTGAAAAATGAGTGCTGGCGAGGTGATGAGAGAATTCCTTGCTGTTCGTGAATAGCCGTATGTGAACGTTAATATCCAAAATTTTGATACTTGACATTTTTAGCAATGTTTATCCCTAGGGATCACTTGATACTGTCCCAGGAAATACCACGAAGAAAATGGCAGAACCATTCTGGGCAATTTGAAAATAAATAATTTTTTTTCATTATGAAATCAGGTACTTTTATCACAGATTAGAAGCAAGCAACATTTGATTTGTGCTAAGCAGTTTGCACAGGAATGCTGCACAGAGCTGATTGCCACGAGCCCCCTAAACTGGTTGTTCCAGGAGTGACTTTGCATCAAAAATGCATCCTGCTGATGACATCCAGCAGCAACCCAGCACAACACACAGTGCGTAAATAAATGACAGAGTATGTTCTTGCAGTGATTGATGAGACCAGTTTGTAAAAGTGTACTTTTGCTGAAGTCTCTCTAGAGTCTCTTGTTGCTCACAGTTTGCTGCCAGCTGCTCCTCTATGTCCCACTCTCACCAATCATTTTGAAATATTTCTTCTCCCCAGTCAAATTCATGAATTTCAGGCAATGTCTTGTTTTTGGCTGTTGCTGAAGGGCGTCTGCTGCTAGTGAGCTACCATTCCCCGAGTACTCAAGGCTGTTTCTAAAAACGTTTCTAATTTCCAAAGATAACTCAGATAAAAAGCTAAACTGATGCATGAGCATGGGAACTACAGGCATTATCAATGTACATTAAAAATAAGTTTCCGAGATAGATGGGCAGTTTAACAGTTTACTGGACTGACGGATGCTTGCATTAGGGCTGTCCTTTCACTTCCACTCTGGAAAGGAAACACAGGTGATGCAGACGCAGTAGCCAAATATTGATGCCTGCATAAATGAAAACGGTTGGCATATGCAGGCATGATGTTGTTAAGTGGGTGAATATAGATCATGATGAGTCTTAGATACCAGCTCTTGGGTGAAGAGAAAATTTTATTCGACATCAAAAACCATAGAGTTACAGTTAAAGAGCGCAGTTTAACAGTTTGGTCTTCATCAGATGAAATGGGAACAGAAATAGTTACGTCAGATTGGGGGCAGGGATCATGGCATTTCCAGAAATGCAGGAGTTCTGCACTTCTGATGCCACTTCTTAATACTTCATTGATTCTGGCATCAAAGTCCAAATTCCAGCAAACCATATTCTGCAATTTTATTTTCTGAAAAAACAGAAAAATGGTTGCCTTGACTATGTATTTTCAAGCTGTATTTTTAAAAATCAAGGAATAATCATTATTTTCAATATTTTATTTTATTTTGGTTTTACAGACATATATATGGACCTTTGCCTTAATTCCCTCTTTCATTTTTTATTGTATGTATCTTGGTAATGCAAAAACCATTGACATATAATGGGTTTTGGCACCTTCTGTACTTGGATTCAAAAAGGGTTAACTGCAAAAGACTCTAATATAGTTGACAAAGAATGTTCCTCACAGCAATGAAGTCAACAATAATGTATACAATATTTAGGCAATTTTTAACAAACCATATACCTACATGGACTTGTGTTCACTTCTTTGAGAATATCAGCATAGCAGTGGTAGAAAATACATTCAAAGTACACTTTACCACTGTGTACCACCAATAGTTTGAGTTGGGATGATCTAAGCATGTTTTAACTTTGAATAAAAATATTAAATGCTTAACCATTTCAGTATAACAGAAGTGGTTCATTCCATTTTACCATATGTTTTAAAATCTTTTTTAGGGACATATAAATTATAAGTGCAAACATGTCAATACAATGATTATCCAAATACCAGAGGTTAAAGTAATAAATTTTAGGCTTTTAAAAAGTATGTTCTTGCCTATTATAAGGGACACAAACTTTTAATATTTTATAATCCCTTTAAGAATTAAAAAACTTAAAAATTTTATTTAACTTTGTAGTGAGTTCTTTTATCTAAATTCTCAGCCCTGCAGCTTATTCAGTTCCACACATTGGAATAAAGGCATGGTTTCCTCATGTTGCTCATTAACTAAAAAGAGGCAAATAATCAGAGAACTGCAGGTAATCATCACTGTGGCATGTCTCATTTTCATCTGATTGCAGCTAGCTTCTGAGCTGTTAGGCCATGTTACCACATACTGAGCTTTCCAATCCATCTGTACATGCCTCTGGTATTGAGGGAAAATGCTTGGCAGAATATCTCTCTGCAAGCCACACTCTCCCTTTAATTTGACTGTCCTGCTTTTTCTCCCCCCCCCACCCACCCCTTTTCTCCTTGCATGGCTAACAACCTTCCAAGCTGCTATTCTTTTTCGTGGGATTGAGGATGCAGGAAAGTCAATGAGCACTTTATTAAAGTCAGAGAGCTTGGTAATGAACAATTCAACGATTTAATGAGGTTTCGTAGATCTGTCTCCAGCCTGCCCATCAAGTTTCACTTCTATAAGGAATGCTGACACTAATCCTGTAGACTATCCAATCTGCACCCAAGGCTGCATATTAGATTTTTCCACAGTATATTGCATTAACAGTATAACCTCAGCAGAAGTGCTGAAACTTAACTACACTTGAGACATTATGGTTCAGTTGATTTTATTTTATACTGTTGAGTTTACTATAAAAATTATCTATTTACTTAGATGGTGAAAACAAGCAGTTCTGCCCCACTGAACATATAATCGGCTAAAAATCATTCATGTCTATTAATTGATCCCTAGTACCACAGACCAAACTACAGCTTCAGGGAGCATAATATAAGAATCATCAAGCTGTAGGAAATTGTACCAGTAATTCTAGTTAACAAAAAAATGCTATTTATTTTAAATATTCACTGTTAGCAAATAGAGAATAGTTTTATTGTACTGTACCCTAAATATATTGAGCCTCAAATTCCTGGAGCTGACTCTGTCACCAAAAGTGTGATGGGCAGAACTTGCAATCACCATGGCACCTTGCAGATGATACCATCCAAAATTGCAATAATGGAGTCACTTAAATAACTGAGGCATGCACTTGTGCATGCTGAAGCACTGCTCTGATGAGGTGGCAGGAATTGGATAAGCAATATGCCACTCTGACAGGGGATTGCTAAAGAATAGAAAGGACTGTTCCACTTTTATTCTGCTTCTCAGGGAGTAATAGGATTGATTACCTTTCACGTGGGTAATCTTGGAGCCTTCTTAAGGCGAAGTTTGGCAGAAATGCCTCCTACATAAGAACACAAGATCATAAGAAATATGAAAGGTGAAGGCCATGCGATCTACTAAGCCTACAACCTTCATTATGGCTGAAGTTTTACATCAATTCCATACTTCTGTCCTATTCCTTTTTTTTCTTAATACCCTTGGTTCGCAGAAATCCATCAGTGTCAAGCTTGAATATACCCAGCATCCACAGCTCTCTGGTAGAGAATTCCAAACACTTACTACCATCTGATTGAAGAAACTTCTTCCCTTCACAGTTCTAAATGCCTTACCCCTTATTCTGAGACTATGCCCCCAATCGAATTTCCACCCATGGAAAACAGCCTCTTAGCATCTACTCCGCCAAGCTCTCCAAGAATTTGAGATGCTTCAATTAGGTCGTGTCTCACTCTTCAAAATCCAGAGGATATAGGACCATTCTATTCAATCTCCTATCGGCCTACTGGGGATATGCAGGGCAGAATCCCCAAGGTAGCCCCCACGTGACATCTCAGATACATCCCAAAGTTGGCTGTAGATGGCAGAAGACTTCCTGGTTTCCTGTCCTCCTCCAAATTTCTCAGGTAATCAGGCCTATTTGCACCCTCTGATACCTCATGAAGTTCAAAACACAGAAGGATTATTGCGAAATGCAACTTGCCACAACACTGCTCACCCCAACCTATGCTGCAAACTCTACACACAAATGCACATTTCAGAATAATTCCTTCAGTTTATTAAAGTTTTTAAGTGAATCTTCTAAAGACATTTAAACTTGCGTTGTTTTAAATGCTTAGCATTATTCAAGTAACTAGACTTCATTTATTTAATTTTTCGATAATTCACCTCAAGGCATATGGTTCAAAAATCTACACTCGTTGCATGGTTAAGTCATTATTTTATGGCATTAAGCAAGTTTTGCAGCTTTAGAATAATAAGGTTGTCCATCGCTCAGTCAGACAGTTTTCAGTTTATACAAGAAGTTTCACAACCTACAATCACTAAAATGCCTGTAAGTGAGAACCTTTATGTACTTTGAACAGTTCAATTACTTATAAAGAGAAGCGGCAGGTGACCCAGAGGATAGCAAGGCAGCACTGCCTCTAGCAAGAATAAAATGCAGCTACGTTGGGATCTGCCTGCTGGAGATTGCGATTGCAAGCAAACATGAATAACGAACAGATAATCTGTGGGTTTTTTGGTAATCCATTGATTGAAAGGTGTGTTGAGCAATTCTGGAAGTGATAAGGTGCTATATAAATGAGCCCTTACTCTATGTAAACGGGCCCAGTCTAACCAAATAAAATTAGACAAAATACTTGTTCTACTTCTTTTATAATAAAACAAGAAATGTACAGGATCGGTGATAGCAAGTACCAACCATGTGAATATGCAAATTGCAAAGTTTCTGCACTACAACTCCAGGGGCTGAACCCACTTAGAAAATTTTCAGACACCGGGACCATTCCAGTTCCATGAGCTGTCAGTCGGAGCAGAGTGCCTTGCAGATCAATTTTCTGGAGGGGTCCAATTAGTCAGCCACTTTCAGGCTCACTGTCCAATTAGGAGCAGGGAAGGAGGAGTGAAATATCTGCAAGAAAAGGCTGACGGTACCGGCAGCCATCTCTGCTCCCTGAGCGCCGTCTATAAGATCTCCAGGGACTTGCAATGGCGAGTCTCTAACTAAAGATGCCCTTAGGCTTGCCAATTTGGGCCTTTAACATTTACAAATCATTAAACACCCAAAGCGCTGAGACCAGCTGTACAGCTGCCACCTTGCAGTGGCCGAGGTGTTGACACATCATGGGGCATGGGCAGCGATGTTAGAATGTACTGTCCTTGGAAAACAGAAGTTAGTTTGCCATTTCACAAGCCTTATTGGCTTCCCGCTGCTGCCAGGTGGGTTGTCATCCACATTGCCATTGGGAAACTGGCACAATGTCTTTCTTCACTATTTTCCCAACGCCCCTTCACCCCAAGTCTCTGGTAAACTCCTCCCTCCACCTGCACCCCTCCCTCCTCCCAATGAAGTCTGTGAAAAGTAAATCAGCTGTGCTGCTTTGTGATAATGCTTTGTCTATCTTTCGTGCTAACTTCTTTATGTCACAACAGGAGGTTAGGGGAAGAGTTCTGTATTGCACCAGTCAGGTGATAGAAAACAACTATTCCAACATGGTGTCAGTCATTAATCTTTAAGACTGGAACTAGAATAAAATACTCAACCATGCCAAACTTTAATATAATATATTACGTTATTACAAGAAATAAGATATATGTGACAGCTTGACTCGGATAGCAGTTCTCTTATCTCTGAGTTCAAATCTCAACACAGACTCTTGGACACATAACCCAAGCTTTTACTTCAGTGCAGTATTGATGGTGCACTGTATTGTCGAAGGTACCAATTTGAGGCCCTGACTGCCTGGTCAGGTTGATGTAAAATATTGTGTGCCACGAATTAAAAATCATCCACAAATTCTTGCCTCAACTAACTAAAAAAAAACCACAGGTCTGATCATTCGTTTATCCACTTTTCGTGAGACTTTGCTGTTTGCAAGCTGAATGCCAGTTTTGCCCACACAGGGGAGAATTTTTCCTATGGTGGGCAGGAGTGGGCGTGGAGCCACCATTTTACGTGGGCAGGCCAATTAAGGCCTGCCCAGTGTAACACGCAGCTGGTAGCACTCAGCGCTATCTGTGTAGGCAGGAAGAAGAGGGAGAGTTGGCGCCTGCACACTTTCATGCATGCGTGCAAAAGAGCGCGGCATTCTCCCTGAGGCACGGAGCTGTCTCGGGGAGATTGAATGATTGTGAAAACTTTTTAATAAATAAAGTGAAAATTTATTTAAACATGTCCCCTCATGTGACACATGAGCTGGGACATGTCTGTGAAGTAAGTAAAAGTTATTTATTTATTTTCAAAAACCTTCAGGAAACCTCATCCCGCTCGTTGGTGAGGTTTCCTGAAAAATGCGAAGGTGGCCTGGGCTTTTCGCTTGACTGACAACCTTAAGGTTGGACGGGCAGCGTTGCTAACAAGTTAAATTAATAGGCCGTTGACAGTTCGGCCGGCGCACACCCGCCAAACGAAATATCGAAATGACACGCAGTATTCTGCCCGTAAAACTGATAAATTTTACTCAGTAATCAATTTGTTGGAAAGAGGGTCAGGCCATCCTGGAAGTGATCATGTTTTTATTATAAAATAGCACTGTAATAAGCCATTGAATCAAATCCAATTAGACACAATAAAGTGGCTAAATAGTAATTCTACTTCCTTTGAGGGAGCAGGATTTTTCAAGCCAAGCTATCAGTTATTTTAGAGTAAATTTACCAATGGATATAAAATTACATTTTGGGCAAATTATTTGACACTATAATTATTGAAGTCCTTCACACCCCAAGTTTTATAAAACAGATACTTGGTCGAAGGATTAGTCCAGGTGAAGTTTATTTCTACCAATCTTATTTGATAGTGAAAAACTCACACCTCTTCAGATAGATAAAGCCATTGGCAAATCGAGCAATTTTTAAATCAAGCTGTTATAAAACTACCAAGTTAGATATTTTTGGCCCAAGAATGATTACAGTATATACAGTATTGGCAAACATGATGAAATTCAGCACTTGGGGAGAGCTGGGAAAACTGCTCAGTTTGCATCAACTTCTTCATAATCGCTGACAATATTATTCCGCGCTTACAGCACCAAGAGCATTGTTTGTGGTCAGACTGAATAAGTTTTCTTTCTCTCTTCTCCCTTCCAAAATGAGACCATCCATACTTGTCCTAAGTCTTTCCAATGGCTGATGAAACATTACATTTGGTGGATAACAGATTCCAGAATTCACACTGCACAGACGCTCCAAGTTGGAACTTCTGGTTAAGACAGGTTGTAAGACCAGACAGGTATCACCCAGGCCCTGAAGTATGAATGGAACATTCCTACAGATACACACCAAGTGACCACATTTTTTAAAAATTCATTCATAGGATGTGGGCACTGCTGGCTAGGACAGCATTTATTGCCCACTTCTAATTGCCCTCAAGAAGGTGACAGTGAGCTGCCTTCTTGAAATGCTGCAGTCCATGTGGTGTAGGAAACAGTGCTGTTAGGGAGGGAGTTCCAGGATTTTAATCCAGTGACAGTGAAAGAGCGGCGATATATTTCCAAGTCAAGATGGTGAGTGACTTGAGCAGGAACTTCCAGGTGGTGGAATTCCCATCTATCTGCTGCCCTTGTCCTTCCAGACAGTAGCAGTCTTGGGTTAGGAAGGCGCTGTCTAAGGAGCCTTGGTGAGTTCCTGCAGTGCATCTTGTGGATAGTACTCACTGCTGCCATTGTGCGTCAGTGGTGGAGGGAGTATATGTTTGTGGATTTGGTGTCAGTCAAGCCGGCTGCTTTGTCCTGCATGGTGTCAATCTTCTTGAGTGTTGTGAGAGCTGCAATCATCCAAGCAAGTGGGGAGTATTCCATCACACTCCTGACTCGTACCTTGTAGATAGTGGACAGACTTTGGGCAAACTTTGGGAAGTCGGGTGGTGAGTTACTCACCGCAGGATTCCTAGCCTCTGACCTGCTCTTGTAGCCACAGTATTTATATGGCTAGTCCAGTTCAGTTTCTGGTCAATGGTAAACCCCAGGGTGTTGATAGTGGGGGATTCAGTGATGGTAATGCCATTGAATATCAAGGGGCGATGTTATGTTCTCTCTTGCTGGAGATGGTCGTTGCTGGGCACATGTGTGGTGCAAATGTTGCTTGCCACTTGTGAGCCCAAGCCAGGATGTTATCCAGGTCTTGCTGCATTTGGACATGGACTGTTTCAGGATCTGAGGATTCGCCAATGGTGCTAAACGTTGTGCAATCATCAGCGAACATCCCCACTTCTGACCTTATGATGGAAGGAAGGTCATTGATGAAGCAGCTGAAGATGGTTCGGCTGAGGACTCTACCCTGAGGAACTCCTGCAGTGATGTCCTGGAACTGAGATGATTGACCTCCAACAACCACAACCTTCTCCCTTTGTGCCAGGTATAACTCTAGCCTGCAGAGAGTTTTCCCCCTGATTTCCTTGCCTCCAGTTTTGTTAGGGCTCCTTGATGCCACACTTGGTCAAATGCTGCCTTGATGTCAAGGTCAGTCACTCTCACCTCACCTCTGGAATTCAGGGGCAGGATCTCTCAGTCGGCATGTGGGGATGTAAAATGACGCACGATGACATGGGCATGCGTCCCAATGTCATCGCACAATTCCGTGATATTACGTTCGGCAGGCGCACGCCAGAGTCAGCTGCACACCCACTTATATTTTAACAGCCTATTAAGACCGTTAAGAAAGTAATTGAAGTAAGTGTCAATGATGCCCATCCAACCTTACAATTGGTGGACAGATGAAAAGGCCAAGCGGCTTTAACGTTTTTTAGGAAACCTTATCCACGAGTGGGATGAGGTTTCCTAAAGATTTTATTTAAGTAAATTTCAAAATTTTCCTAAATATCAAAACATGTCACATAAGTGGACATGTTTAAATAAATTTTTAAACCATTTATTTACTTATTTCGACATTGATTCAACCTCCCTGAGGCAGCTCCGTGCTTCAGGGAGATTGAAGTGCTCTTTCGTGCATATATGCGCGAAAGAGCGCTGGCCCCAACTCTCGCTCTTCCCCCTGCCCACACAGGTAGCGCTGAGCGCAATGGCTCACGTATTATGCTGGGCGAGTCTTAATTGGCCCGCCCACGTAAAATGGTGGCGATCAGTTCCGTGAACGCCCCTGCCCACTGCCTGAAAAATTCAGGCCCAGTTCTTTTTGCCCATGTTGAACCAAGGCTGTAATGAGGTCAGGAGCCGAGTGACCCTGGCGGTATTCAAACTGGGCATCAGTGAGCAGGTTATTGCTAAGCAAGTGCCACTTGATAGCACTGTTGATGACCCCTTCCATTACTTTACTGATGATCAAGAGTATACTGATGTCATGGTAACTGGCCAGGTTGGATTTGTCCTACTTTTTGTGTACAGGATATACCTGGGCAATCTTCCACATTGCTGGGTAGATGCCAGTAGCTGTACTGGAACAGCTTGGCTAGGGGTGTGGCAAGTTCTGTGGCACGATTCTTCAGTGCTATTGCAGGAATATTGTCAGGGCTCGTAGCCTTCGCCGTATACAGTGCCTTCAGTCATTTCTTGATATCACATGGAGTGAACTGAATTCGCTGAAGACTGGCGTCTGTAATGCTGGGACCTCTGCAGAAAGCCAAGGTGGATCATCCAATTGGGACTTCTGGCTGAAGGACTCAGCCAGATCAGTCTGTAGTCATGCTACTGAGCCACTCTTGGTGATGGACATTGAAGTCCCCCACCCATTCTGCAGGTAGATTCTGCACCCTTGCTACCCTCAGTGCTTCTTCCAAGTGGAGTGCTGATTCATCAGCTGAGGGAGTGGTCAGTATGTGGTAATCAGCAGGAGGTTTTCTTGCCCATGTTTGACCTGATGCCATGAGACTTCAAGGGGTCCAGAGTTGATGTTGAGGACTCCCAGGGCAACTCTCTCCACTGTGCCGCCACTTCCGGTGGGTCTGTCCTGCCAGTGGGACAGGACATACCCAGGGTTGGTGATGATGGCTGGGACACTATTTGTAAGATATGATCCCGTGAGTATGATTATGTCAGGCTATCTCTTGACTAGTCTGTGAGACAAGCCGCCAGATGTTAGTGAGAAGGTCTTTTCAGAGTCAACAGGACTGAGTTTGCCAATGGCCTTTCTGGTGCCTAGGTGGATGGCAGGTGGTCCATCCAATTTCATTCCTTTTTTGAGACTTTCTAGTGGTTTGACACAACTGAGTGGCTTGCTAGGCCATTTCAGAGGGCATTTTAAGAGTCAACCACATTGCTATTGGTCTGGAGTCATATGTAGGCCAGACCAGGTAAGGACAGAAGCTTTTCTTACCTAATGGACTTAAGTGAACCAGATGAGTTTCATGGTCATCATTAGAAATTTAATTCTGAATTTTTTTACTGAATTCAAATTCAATCATGGGCTGTGGTGGGATTCGAACCCAGGTCTCCAGAGCATTACCCTTGGTCTCTGGATTAGTAGTCCAGACAATACATCATCATATTCACTGCAAATGAATGAGAATGGTCTATCATTATATTTAGTATTTATTAAAATAGAAACTAGGTAGATTTGTTTAACAAATAAAAACAGAATTACCTGGAAAAACTCAGCAGGTCTGGCAGCATCGGCGGAGAAGAAAATAGTTGACGTTTCGAGTCCTCATGACCCTTCGACAGAATTTGAGTTCGAGTCCAAGAAAGAGCTGAAATATAAGCTGGTTTAAGGTGTGTGTGTGGGGGGCGGAGAGATAGAGAGACAGAGAGGTGGAGGGGGGGGGGGGTGTGGTTGTAGGGACAAACAAGCAGTGATAGAAGCAGATCATCAAAAGATGTCAACGACAATAGTACAATAGAACACATAGGTGTTAAAGTTAAAGTTGGTGATATTATCTAAACGAATGTGCTAATTAAGAATGGATGGTAGGGCACTCAAGGTATAGCTCTAGTGGGGTTTTTTTTATAATGGAAATTGGTGGGAAAAGGAAAATCTTTATAATTTATTGGAAAAAAAAAGGAAGGGGGAAACAGAAAGGGGGTGGGGATGGGGGAGGGAGCTCACGACCTAAAGTTGTTGAATTCAATATTCAGTCCGGAAGGCTGTAAAGTCCCTAGTCGGAAGATGAGGTGTTGTTCCTCCAGTTTGCGTTGGGCTTCACTGGAACAATACAGCAAGCCAAGGACAGACATGTGGGCAAGAGAGAAGGGTGGAGTGTTAAAATGGCAAGGGACAGGGAGGTTTGGGTCATTCTTGCGGACAGACCGCAGGTGTTCTGCAAAGCGGTCGCCCAGTTTATGTTTGGTCTCTCCAATGTAGAGGAGACCACATTGGGAGCAACGAATGCAGTAGACTAAGTTGGGGGAAATGCAAGTGAAATGCTGGTTCACTTGAAAGGAGTGTTTGGGTCCTTGGACGGTGAGGAGAGAGGAAGTGAAGGGGCAGGTGTTGCATCTTTTGCGTGGGCATGGAGTTGTGCCATAGGAGGGGGTTGAGGAGTAGGGGGTGATGGAGGAGTGGACCAGGGTGTCCCGGAGGGAGCGATCCCTACGGAATGCCGATAAGGCATTCTTCCGCCGTCTTCGTCTCCGGGTTCACTTCTTTGGGCAAGAGTCCTCTCCCAGTTCAACGGATCCTTTTACCCATCTCCAATATTCTCCCTCCACCTGGACCCCTCCCTCTGGATTCTTACCTTCTCTCGATCTTTTCATTGAGAACTGTCGGCGCGACATTAGTTGTCTCAATTTCTCTGCTCCTCTCACCCATTCTAACCTGTCTCTCTCTGAACTTACTGCACTCCATTCTCTCAGGTCCAACCCTGACATTGTCATCAAACCCGCTGACAAGGGTGGTGCTGTTGTTGTCTGGCACACTGACCTCTACCTCGCGGAGGCTGAGCGTCAACTCGCAGACACTTCCTCCTACCTCTCCCTGGACCATGACCCCACCACTGAACATCAAGCCACTGTTTCCAGGACTGTCGCTGACCTCATCTCCTCTGGGGATCTCCCTCCCACAGCTTCCAACCTGATAGTCGCCCAACCTCGGACGGCCCGCTTCTATCTCCTACCCAAAATCCACAAACAGAACTGCCCCGGTAGACCGATCGTCTCAGCTTGCTCCTGCCCCACAGAACTCATTTCTCGTTATCTTGACTCCCTTCTCTCTCCCCTTGTCCAGTCCCTTCCCACCTACATCCGTGATTCCTCTGACACCTTACGTCACATCAACAATTTCCAGTTCCCTGGCCCCTAATGCTTCCTCTTCACCATGGACGTCCAATCCCTCTACACCTCCATCCCCCACCAGGATGGTCTGAGGGCCCTTAGCTTCTTCCTCGAACAGAGGCCCGAACAATCCCCATCCACCACTACTCTCCTCCGTCTGGCTGAACTTGTTCTCACGCTGAACAATTTCTCCTTCAACTCCTCTCACTTCCTCCAAATAAAAGGTGTGGCTATGGGTACCCGCATGGGCCCCAGCTATGCCTGTCTCTTTATGGGGTATGTGGAACATTCCTTGTTGCAGTCCTACTCCGGCCCCCTTCCACAACTCTTTCTCCGGTACATCGATGATTACTTCGGTGCCGCTTCATGCTCTCGTCGGGACTTGGAAAAATTTATTAATTTTGCTTCCAATCTCCACCCCTCCATCATTTTCACGTGGTCCATCTCTGACACTTCCCTTCCCTTCCTTGACCTCTCTGTCTCAATCTCTGGTGATAGACTGTCCACCAATATCCATTACAAACCCACCGACTCCCACAGCTATCTCGACTACAGCTCCTCACACCCCGCTTCCTGTAAGGACTCCATCCCATTCTCTCAGTTCCTTCGCCTCCGTCGCATCTGTTCCGATGATGCTACATTCAAAAACAGTTCCTCTGACATGTCCTCCTTCTTCCTTAACCGAGGTTTTCCACCCACGGTCGTTGACAGGGCCCTCAACCGTGTCCGGCCCATCTCCCGCGCATCCGCCCTCACGCCTTCTCCTCCCTCCCAGAAACATGATAGGGTCCCCCTTGTCCTCACTTATCACCCCACCAGCCACCGCATTCAAAGGATCATCCTCCGCCATTTCCGCCAACTCCAGCATGATGCCACCACCAAACACATCTTCCCTTCACCCCCCTTATCGGCATTCCGTAGGGATCGCTCCCTCCGGGACACCCTGGTCCACTCCTCCATCACCCCCTACTCCTCAACCCCCTCCTATGGCACAACTCCATGCCCACGCAAAAGATGCAACACCTGCCCCTTCACTTCCTCTCTCCTCACCGTCCAAGGACCCAAACACTCCTTTCAAGTGAACCAGCATTTCACTTGCATTTCCCCCAACTTAGTCTACTGCATTCGTTGCTCCCAATGTGGTCTCCTCTACATTGGAGAGACCAAACGTAAACTGGGCGACCGCTTTGCAGAACACCTGCGGTCTGTCCGCAAGAATGACCCAAACATCCCTGTCGCTTGCCATTTTAACACTCCACCCTGCTCTCTTGCCCACATGTCTGTCCTTGGCTTGCTGCATTGTTCCAGTGAAGCCCAACGCAAACTGGAGAAACAACACCTCATCTTCCGACTAGGGACTTTACAGCCTTCCGGACTGAATATTGAATTCAACAACTTTAGGTCGTGAGCTCCCTCCCCCATCCCCACCCCCTTTCTGTTTCCCCCTTCCTTTTTTTTTCCAATAAATTATAAAGATTTTCCTTTTCCCACCAATTTCCATTATAAAAAAAACCCCACTAGAGCTATACCTTGAGTGCCCTACCATCCATTCTTAATTAGCACATTCGTTTAGATAATATCACCAACTTTAACTTTAACACCTATGTGTTCTATTGTACTATTGTCGTTGACATCTTTTGATGATCTGCTTCTATCATTGCTTGTTTGTCCCTACAACCACACCCCGCCCCCCCCACCTCTCTGTCTCTCTATCTCTCCGCCCCCCACACACACACCTTAAACCAGCTTATATTTCAGCTCTTTCTTGGACTCGAACTCAAGATCTGTCGAAGGGTCATGAGGACTCGAAACGTCAACTCTTTTCTTCTCCGCCGATGCTGCCAGACCTGCTGAGTTTTTCCAGGTAATTCTGTTTTTGTTTTGGATTTCCAGCATCCGCAGTTTTTTTGTTTTTATCTCTTGTTTAACAAATACTTGAAAGTCATTGAAAGTGGGAGATTGGGAACAGAATATATGACAATTGTTGGTATTACATCAGTTCTGATTTAGAATGTAGTGAAAAGCAGAAGATGTTTAAGAAGTGCTTAAGATATGTCAAAGAAGCTTATTCTCAGCCTATATCCCATGTGATTTGGGACATTGCCTCCTGCAAATTGGACTTAAGTGCTCATTCCCTCTCACCTGAGGTTGTTCTGGCATCTAGATATCTTTTCATCCTCCTTTTCCATTCATTGGTATTGAAGCACTCTTTGTCAATTTGGCAGTTGTAGTCATAGGTAGTTGTTAACTTATCCTGCTTTTTCAGGAGTGGATAAACACTGAGCTCACCCCCACAGAGCTTTTCCTCTTCTTTCATCGTCGTGTGACTCACCGTGACACACATGGAAGTTTATGTTTCTAGGGAACCTTCATGCCTACTTGTTTCACAGTTTGAGCCAAATTTCTGATTACTTCTTTTCCAGTTGTTTTTCTAGCTCATGAATCTTTTCATTCAGCTCAGCAACTACTCTGGTAAGTTGAGTTGATTTTGTTTCAGAGTTATCTGCGGAACTGTTGCATAAGTTTAACAACTTTGCATGGGCATTCAGTTCTTTTTGGAATCTTTCTTCCATAGTTACTGACTGCTCCTTAGATTTTTTCAATTAATTCATTAGATCTTCACTCTACTCCGTAGAATTCACATTTTCTGCTTTTAAAATCAGTGTTTTCCATACTCCACATCTCATCCTTGATGTTGTACAGATCAGACCAAAGTTCAAGAAGCTCATCAGCTTTGGCTGTTAATTCTATTTTAAAGCAACTTTTCTGATTCATCAGCAATTCCTTCTCCTTTTCCTGGCAGAATTTACACGAGTATTGTCTTTTTCCCTTTTGATGTTTTACTGGGGGTTTACTGTGTCTCTTTTTAAGCTCTGTGGGAAAAATGTTCCACCCATTGGGGAGGGGGGGGTGGGGGGTGGGGGAGTGTGGGAACGGGCGTGCCTCCGGTCAGCGCCACCATTTTACGTGGGTGGGCCAATTAAGGCCCAGCATGACATCCACTCAGAAGCCTTATGCACTCCCTGTGCGGGCGGGGGGGGAATTCCCTCAGCCAGGAGTGCGCTCTTTCACACATGCGCGTGAAAGAGCGCACAGATCTCCCTGAGGCTAAGTGCTGCCTCAGGGAGATTGACTCAGAATTAAAATTTTTAATACAAATGATAAAAAAATTTCCCTGACATGCCCCCACATGTGACACTGTCACAGGAGTTGGGACATGTCCATAACTTTTACTGAAAGATTGGATAAAAATTTAAATACCCTCATGAAACCTCATCCCACCCGTGGATGAGGTTTCATGCTTTTTCCAAAACCGCCAGGACTCCTGGCCTGCCCTTAAGATTGGACGGGTAGGTCCATTAATGACCTTAATTAGTTTTTCAATGGCCTCAGTAGGCCGTTGACAGGCACACAGCTGATTTGGCTGCGCCCCCGCCAACCTGGAAATAGAAATGACATGGGGAGACGTTGGGAGTTCCACCCGACGTCATCCCGTGTCATTTTACGCCTCGGTGAGCAGGCCCCGACCCCGCTCGCCAACCGGAAGATCCTGTCCTATGCGTTCCACAGCTTGAAGATTAAAATATTTGTCAGAGGCTTTTAATATTTCATCAAACCTGGTTGAGGATTCATTAATCAGAATTACTTCATCAGCAAGTTCACCAAACCAGCATAAAATGGTACTTATCTGGATTTTCTCTGACTTTCTGCTGATGTGCTCTCTTCTCTGGGATGCCTAATTTTCCATTTGGCTTGGCCCTTGGATGATTCCAAACTTATCTGATAAGTTGCACTTTTGATCTATGGTTAAAATCTTTTGAAGTGCAGGTTCAGCTTTAAGAAGTTGCTGAAATTCAAGATGGCACCGCCGTTTGTTTGAAGACAGAGGGTTTATCTGCGCTTGCAAGGTTCGGCAATGGCGCTCACGCTCAGCATTGAAAAAAAAATTAAACAAAGGCTGCTTGGATTGGCTAGCTACAGGCTTCTCAGTTTTAGTGCTATTCTTTAGGGCCATGAAACTGTCGAATCCTGGCCTTTGCTGGTCTTTAGAGCTGATTCTTTAACGATTCTTCTGGGTTAGTTAATTAATTTTTTCTTCACGGAGAAAGCTCGGATGCCACATATTCAGGCACCAACTCGGGAGTCTGGTTTTTCCAACCGAGTTTCGCAGGACTTGCTATAGCCTGGAATTTAAATGTTTTAGCTCACCCCTGCTAAGTCTGCTGACTCTGCACTTGGGGAATTACATTCTTCTGCTGCAATGAGGAATTTTAGATGCCTGCCTTCAGCTTCCAAGCCATTCTTTGGAGCTTTTCCCTGACCTTTTTCCTCTGCATGACTGCATCTAAAGTTTTTCTTCAAGCCAGAAGGATTCTATGAATTTTTCTTTAGCTTTTCAGGATTTTAGGTTTTTTTTTCATTTTTTTTTGCAAGGTTTTGGGTTTTTCCATTCGCTGCCACCATATTGTAGGGTGTTGATACCTTTTGGTAAGTCTTAATGAAGTCCTTGTGGTCTTAAGTAGGATAATTGTATGTATTTTTTTAACTACAACAACTATGTACATATATACAGTAAAGGGTTCAAGCTTGGAGCTGTCTCCGTGCTTGCTTGTGCACGCTGCTCTGTCCAAAACTAGACTGACCCCTAGCTGCAGGTCCTGTGTTCTCTTACATCACTCTATGGGCAGTATTGTACTCAGACCCACATTAACCCTATATGTGTCAGACCCTAATATTACTTAGATCCATTTAGCAAGTGGATATCCGGGGAAGGAGCCCCATTTCAAATCTTCTAGATTCTAGTCTGGATCTCTGGATTTAAAGAGCACAGATGAAAGCTATAATCAACAGTAAAGTTCTGCATCAAGTTTCCCTAAAAGGAAAAATAGCAAAAAAATGTCCTGTTTCTTCATAGTGACCAGAACTAAAAAAAAACTTTCAAGTGATTCTCCCCGTACCTTCCTACACCCTTGTTACACACACATTACCAATCTACAGATTCCCAAATATTCTCCTGGAAGCAAAGATGGTAAAAGTTGGCATGGCGATGCATCAATGTACCTAATTTACATACTTATCCACATGTGCATGGTTTTCAATTTTTGCCTTTCACTACTAAAGGTAATGACTTTTGCTGTACTGCAGTGCCAAGGGCCTTAGCAGCCAGCTGGCAACTCTCCAATATCTAACTCGAGCAACTATTCTTCATGCATAAGTCTAGACTTCAATTGTCAGGTGACTAATCGACTATGTGTGACAAAAGAGCCAATCCAGATTTGTTCCCATTCAACTTCAACGCACACACACTTGTCAACAGAAGTCAACTAGATGATAATCCTACCTAACCTGAAATCAATTGATATGCCCCGCTGAGGACTGCCTGAGATCAGCAAAATCAGCATAAAGAGATTAAAACCTAGGACTTTCATAGTCTGCAAAGCTCACAGATATATTTATCCACTAATCCATCAGCAGAATTTTTCACTTTTTTTTGCCTCGGGAGATTATGTGGCTCTTGGTGGAAAGGAAATGTCTGAATCGTAATGCATCAGGCATCATGAGTGTATGAGGCAGCCCAGGTGGATTTGCTAATGTTTGTATGTAACATGCCACTTACACATTCAAAAAATGTGCTAGGTGTTTCGTGCACAGGTGTAATGCCTGTGTTCTAGAATCCTTTCCTGTACCTCTTCTGTGAATTGCACATTTTTAGAAGGCATTAAACTGGTAAAGATATTTTAATCTAACATGAATATACATAAGGAAACTTGAGTTAAATTTGTTTTTCTCCATGTCTCTTTCTTCTTTGAGCCTGTCCTCTTGTTATTAATTCTTCATTGTTTCCTTTTACCAGTTTTTCTTCGCTCTGTGCATAAGTAGTGACAAACTGCTGAGATTGCCACTGGCTCAGACTGGAACACTAAAGGATAACAATTATGCTGCAGTCATGTTGAAATTAGTTAGGGGCATAAAAGGTATCAACAAAATGTCAAGATTTTCAGTTTTTCTGCTTACAGTGAAACTGCTGTCTACTCTCTTGATTATCTGGGTTTTCAAGTATCTGCAAAAACTTTTCTGGATAATAGGGGACCAGTGGGAGTTAGTACTGCAACACTTTTTACTCGCTACCATTATCCTACACCAGCTCGCAAAATCAGCTGATGCTGGAGAATTTGATGTCGCAGATCAGATTTGCTGGCCTGGAACTCCCTTACTCTTGCCCATGATTCCAGCCATCTGACCGCTAAAGACCCAAGATAACTAGCCTAAAATGTTCTCATGTTAAACATAGATCCCCTGCTGCAATGGTGAGCATTAAACACAGCATATATCTCATCTTGAAGGATTCCATAACGTTACATTCAATGCTGGCACAGGATCCTATTTACACAGATATGCTGTATTGATTTTAAAGCAAACAGCTCAACAAAGTCAATATCAATGGAAGTTCCATTGACTGATGAAAGTTATCACTTATCTATATAGCAGGGAAGGGCTATGATTGGCATCAAAGGAGAATTATTACCCATGTCTCTTAGCTCTGTAATGGGACCAATGGTTAGAGTTACAAATCTGTGCATGGGCACTGAGCTTGCCTATAAGAACAAATCAATGAAGATGTGCGCATGTTTGTCTATGTGGGTTGAAACAACTGGGCAGCACTGAGAAGGTTGTTGTAAAGATTATCTGACCATTCCACTATCCAGAAAATGAGGTCTCCAAAACGGAAAATCAAGTTTCCATTGTGTTGTGAATTAATATTGGGTGGTTTGTTGCATGTTGAATCCTTGAATGTATAGGCTCCAAATTGCTGAACACGTTATCCGAATTTCAATGGGAGAGTGAGATAAACCTCACTGAAGCTCACCAATCTTTTTGTAGAAAATCTATATGTTGGATTTTTAAAATACTTTTGAGTGGACATTTCATTTTATGTTGCACACAGTACACACATGATGCTGTTTGTGTGCTTTGGCATCTAATTTTCAGCAGGAAAATAAGAACTTAAAATTAGGAGCTGGATCGGGCTATTCAGCCCTTTGAGCATGGTCTGTCTTTCACTAAGATCATGGGTGAACTTTTACATCAGCTCTGTCTTCCCACACTTTCCCCATATCCCTCAATTCCCTTAGTCACCAAATATCTATTGATCTTTGCCAAGCCCACTAAAAATGTATACATTTCAATGAGATTGACTCTCATTCTTCTAAACTCCTCCTCACCCCTTAATTTTCTACTTCACTTTGTATCAACGGCAAACTTGGTTCCCTCACCTAAGTCATGAATATAGATTGTAAATAGCTGGGGGGCCAGCAATGATCCTTGCGGCACTCCCCTGGTCACACCCTACCATCCTAAGAATAATCCATCTATTCCTACTCTGTTTTCTGTCCGTTCATCAATCCTCAGTCCATGATAGCAGGTTATCCCCAATCCCAAGAGCCCTAATCTTGTGTAAGAATCTTATTAATTGGCTTCTGAAAATCTAAGTATATCAATCCACTGGTTCCCTTTTCTATTCTGCTGGTCACATCCTTAAAAGAACTTTAAGAAATTTGTCAAACACAATTTCCCTGCCGTGAAACAGTGTTGACTCTACCTAATTATGCTGCAATTTTCCAAGTGTGCTGTTACCATGCCCTTAACGATAGCTTCCAGCATTCTAAAGGGAAGCTTTGGATTTACTTTTAAGGGAACCCTAATCTTCTTGCTGCGGCCCAGCTGTATAGTGCTTATAGATAAGCTATATACCATTTGTCTGTCTGTCATCCCTCTATGTTTATTGGCATTTTTGGTCTTGCCATTGCTTTCCATGGTATCTTTTTTGACATTTCCCTGAAACACGAAATTGCAATGGATCTGCAGGTCAGTGTATAAGATTTTAGAAAACAAACTAAACACTTAATCCAGTTTATTTCAGAACAAATTAACTTTTTTTTAAAGAAAAGAAAATCATCTAGTTTCAGATCATTGTTAAAACAAAACCAACGCTTTTTCCACTGAGGGCTCAAACCTATGTATAATGAAACCATAGATCACATAGAAGTCCCAGTAACAGGATTTTACACCACTGTATTAGCTCAGCTGATTGTCTCTGGTGTTTCCTCCAGTGAGAGCCTATAGTTAATTAAAAATAAAAAAACTGTGGATGCTGGAAATCCAAAACAAAAACAGAATTACCTGCAAAAACTCAGCAGGTCTGGCAGCATCGGCAGAGAAGAGTTGACGTTTCGAGTCCTCATGATGACCCTTCAGCAGAACTGAGTAATATTAAGAGAGGGGTGAAATATAAGCTGGTTTAAAGTGGGGGGGGGGGGGGGGCGGCAAGAAGGTGGGGTGGTGATATAGATTTAAAAATAATGGAAATAGGTGGGAAAAGAAAAATCTATATAAATTACTGGGAAAAAAAGGAAGGGGGAAGAAAAGGAAAAGGGGTGGGGATGGAGGAGGGAGCTCAAGGATTAAATTTGTTGAATTCAATATTCAGTCCGGAAGGCTGTAAAGTGCCTAGTCGGAAGATGAGATGTTTTTCCTCCAGTTTGCGTTGGGCTTCACTGGAACAATGCAGCAAGCCAAGGTCGGACATGTGGGCAAGAGAGCAGGGTGGAGTGTTAAAATGGCAAGTGACAGGGAGGTTTGGGTCTTTCTTGAGGACAGACCGCAGGTATTCTGCAAAGCGGTCGCCCAGCTAACATTTGGTCTCTCCAACGTAGAGAAGACCGCATTGGGAACTACGAATGCAGTAGACTAAGTTAGGGGAAATGCAAGTGAAATGCTATTTCACTTGAAAGGAGTGTTTGGGCCCTTGGACGGTGAGGAGAGAGGAAGTGAAGGGGCAGGTCTTGCATCTTTTGCGTGGGCATAGGAAGGTGCCATAGGTGGGGGTTGAGGAGTAGGGTGTGATGGAGGAGTGGACCAGGGTGTCCCGGAGGGAACGATCCCTATGGAATGCCGCCGGGGGGGGTGAAGGGAAGATGTGTTTGGTGATGTCATCATGCTGGAGTTGGAGGAAATGGCGGAGGATGATCCTTTGAATGCGGAGGCTATCACTGCTTGATTGTCCCTACAACCACCACCAACCCCCCCACCCTCACCTTAAACCAGCTTATATTTCACCCCTCTCCTAATATTATTCAGTTCTGCTGAAGAGTCATGAGGACTTGAAACATCAACTCTTTTCTTCTCCGCCGATGCTGCCAGACCTGCTGAGTTTTTCCTGGTAATTCTGTTTTTGTTTTGGATTTCCAGTATCCGCAGTTTTTTGTTTTTATCTCTGTGTTTAATTGACTGCCACTCCTCTTCAAGAAATGCCAACCTTGAAGAAGTACTGCTCCTCTCTCCGACAAGATTTCCGTATCTCTCTTTTGCCTTGTTCACCTTCATTGCTTTTCATTTCTCTCCTGGTGTTTGACAAGGTGTTTACTAAAACCCACTTTCACAGTCATATCTCCTTTCTCAGTGACTGTCTCCGTCTCCGACTTACCCCACGTGGATTGCAACTGAAATTCCATCCCTCTTGTTTCGAACCCACCCAGGATTACAGGTATCTCCGGGACATAAAACTTTTCTCGGACTGCTGTTCCCGTCGCATTCTGAGATCCATACTCAGTGCCATGCGCCACCATATGAACACACTCGACCTCTCCCTCCAGCAGCACCACCGCACCCTTTTTCAAAGCTGCACGTGCCCCCAGTTTCATTTTATTCTTCGTCTCATCCGACGCCTCAACAAGAAACTTTTTCTCTTTCTCTCAAGTGCAAAGGAATGCAAGCTCCAACAACTCATCGACACCAATACCCATCTAGGACCCTCCACCCCTGCCTGTACCTCTGTCCCCACCCCATCCTCCAATCCCAGCCCCGGCCATGTATTCACTATACCCCCTGACCTTCCCCACTCCGATGCTGAACATTCAGTGCTCAGTAAAGGACTTAGTTTCATACCCTTACACCCTCATCTCAATGAATTTTGGGCTCGGCACAATACTGAACTCTTCTTCCGCCGTCTTCATCTCCGTGCTCACTTCTTTGGGCAGGAGTCCTCTCCCCGTACAATGGAGCCTTTTACCCACCGCCAATATTCTCCCTCCACCTGGACCCCTCCCTCTGGATTCTTACCTTCTCTCGATCTTTTCATTGAGAACTGTCGGCGTGACATTAGTCGTCTCAATTTCTCTGCTCCTCTCACCCATTTTAATCTATCTCTCTCTGAACTTACTGCACTCCATTCTCTCAGGTCCAACCCCAATATTGTCATCAAACCCGCTGACAAGGGTGGTGCTGTTGTTGTCTGGTGCATTGACCTCTACCACGTGGAGGCTGAGCGTCAACTCGCAGACACTTCCTCCTACCTCTCCCTGGACCATGACCCCACCACTGACCTTCAAGCCATTGTTTCCAGGACTGTCATTGACCTCATCTCCTCTGGAGATCTTCCTCCCACAGCTTCCAACCTGATAGTCACCAAATTCGACGGCCCGCTTCTACCTCCTACCCAAAATCCACAAACAGAACTATCCCGGCAGACCGATCATGTCAGCCTGTTCCTGCCCCACGGAACTCATTTCTCATTATCTTGACTCCCTTCTCTCTCCCTTGTCCAGTCCCTTCCCACCTACATCTGTGATTTCTCTGACACCTTATGTCACATCAACAATTTCCAGTTCCCTGGCCCCAACTGCTTCCTCTTCACCATGGACGTCCAATCCCTCTACACCTCCATCCCTCACCAGGATGGTCTGAGGGCCCTTAGCTTCTTCCTCGAACAGAGGCCCAAACAATCCCCATCCACCACTACTCTCTTCTGTCTGGCTGAACTTGTTCTCACACTTAACAATTTCTCCTTTAACTCCTCTCACTTCCTCCAAATAAACGGTGTGGCCATGGGTACCCGCATGGGCCCCAGCTATGCCTGTCTCTTTATGGGGTACGTGGAACATTCCTTGTACCAGTCCTACTCCGGCCCCCTCCCACAACTCTTTCTCCGATACATCGATGATTACTTTGGTGCTGCTTCATGCTCTCGTCGGAACTTGGAAAAATTTATTAATTTTGCTTCCAATTTCCACCCCTCCATCATTTTCACATGGTCCATCTCTGACACTTCCCTTCCGTTCCTTGACCTCTCTGTCTCAATTTCTGGTGATAGACTGTCCATCAATATCCATTACAAGCCTACCGACTCCCACAGCTACCTCGACTACAGCTCCTCACACCCCGCTTCCTGTAAGGACTCCATCCCATTCTCTCAGTTCCTTTGCCTCCGTCGCATCTGTTCTGATGATGCTTCCTTCAAAAACAGTTCCTCTGACATGTCCTCCTTCTTCCTTAACCGAGATTTTCCACCCACGGTCGTTGACAGGACCCTCAACCGTGTCCAGCCCATCTCCCGCGCATCCGCCCTCACGCCTTCTCCTCCCTCCCAGAAACATGATAGGGTCCCCCTTGTCCTCACTTATCACCCCACCAGCCTCCGCATTCAAAGGATCATCCTCCGCCATTTCCGCCAACTCCAGCATGATGCCACCACCAAACACATCTTCCCTTCACCCCCTCGGCGGCATTCCATAGGGATCGTTCCCTCTGGGACACCCTCGTCCACTCCTCCATCACCCCCTATTCCTCACCCACCTATGGCACCTCCCCATGCCCATGCAAAAGATGCAAGACCTGCTCCTCTCTCCTCACCGTCCAAGGGCCCAAACACTCCTTTCAAGTGAAACAGCATTTCACTTGCATTTCCCCTAACTTAGTCTACTGCATTCGTAGCTCCCAATGCGGTCTCCTCTACATTGGAGAGACCAAACGTAAACTGGGCGACCGCTTTGCAGAATACCTGCAGTCTGTCCACAAGAATGACCCAAACCTCCCTGTCCCTTGCCATTTTAACACTCCACCCTGCTCTCTTGCCCACATGTTTGTCCTTGGCTTGCTGCATTGTTCCAGTGAAGCCCAACGCAAACTGGAGGAACAGCACCTCATCTTCCAACTAGGCACTTTACAGCCTTCCGGACTGAATATTGAATTCAACAACTTTAGATCTTGAACTCCCTCCTCCATCCCCACCCCATTTCCGTTTCTTCCCTCTTCCTTTTGTTTTTTCCAATAATTTATATAGATTTTTCTTTTCCCACCTATTTCCATTATTTTTAAATCTATACCTTTTATTCCCTGTTAGTCTTTTCACCCCACCCCCAGTAGAGCTGTACCTTGGGTGTCCTGCCATCCATTCTTAATTAGCACATTCATTTAGATAATATCACCACCTTCAACACCTCTTTGTTCTTCTGCCTGTGTCATCTTTTGATTATCTGCTCCTATCATTGCTTGCTTGTCCCTACAACCCCCCCCAACTTCTCTCCTCCTCCTCCCCCCCCCCGCCATGAGGACTCGAAATGTCAACTCTTTTCTTCTCCGCCGATGCTGCCAGACCTGCTGAGTTTTTCCAGGTAATTCTGTTTTTGTCTACAGTTAATTGTTCTACACTTTGTAAAAATTGTGTTTTCCAATAAATCAGTATTTTTTCAGTCCATTATTTGTTTCCTTGAATTTGTGACTTTTAACAATATTCTCTAAGTTTAATGTTGTTCTGGGGGCTCAAAGTTCATCCCACTAATTTTCCACTACAAATGAAATCTGAAAAAGGTAAATTGGTAATGAAAGATAACATTCATCATGCTTACATATATTCCATAAAACAAGAAAGCATTTAAAAATGTATATTCAGTTAAACATCCTTTCAGTTCAAGAGGAACATTATGTAGATTTTTCTTGAACTATAGATTTAGATTATTGTAACTACGCTTATGAGAAATAGAATTAGAATGTGCCAACATATCTACCAAAATTCTAGGTGGCATGGACTCATTTTGTTCAAGTAAGATTAGGCTAACACAAATCTGGGCATATTTCCCATTATCAAACTCAGTAAAAACATAAATGCGCAATAAAACTACTGTTTAAATAAGCACACAGAGAGAAATGAAGGTTGCACAAACTAAGACAAAATAAAATTGTAAATTCTCCATCCATCAAGGTACAGGGCATAGTGACAACTCAACTATATCTTGCCTTTGCATTATGCTCCGAATGTTGTATTTTTATTTTCCTCCAAAACAGGGTGTATTAAAAAGATAAATTGCTCCCTGGAGTTGCTCACCTTTCTGCCAAAGATTACAAATTAGTAAGATGCTGTCATAGCCCAATACTGCATCAAAAGTGACCAAGACATAAGACTAGCATAATGAACAAATCATACTGCTTTCTCATAAATAAAACTAAACATGATTTTATACTGAAAATTGTGGTTCTTCTATGAGCATATCAGTTAGAAAGACAGAAAAATGACAGAACATAAAAATAACTGCAGAGCATGTAGCTGTAGTTGCATGCTACAAATTATATTATATACTACATTTCGCAGCTTTAATAATATAAATAAACATATTTATTTTTCCTGAATCTGCATAATAATTATAAACTTCGGATACTTGTATTGCAATATAAGCATAAATTTATGCATCAGACAGGAGCTTTATGCAATGTTATTCTGGAGGATTAGAAACTCTCCCTTTCCTCCTCCCCTCCCCCAACACACGCTTACACACACTCAGACCTTGATGATAGCCTTTTTGTTAAAATCAGAAAATGTTGGCATGTGCAAGGTTGAGTGATCGCAATTGTACCTGTGAATTGTTTCACTTTGTAATCCAGGCATCCCCTTTTCCAATCCCTTCTATAATACGATCACCAAAGCAGAATGCTTTGAAGAAAGCTTATCGGCCTAAAATGAATAGTCAATAAGCAATTAGTACAAGGCCCTCATCCTATTTGAAAAGATCATTACAGTCCCAGGAGGCCAGCAGTGAAGCAGGTTTCCTTGACGTTTAAAGGGAACTTTCAGTTGTAGTATCGCAGACCATCATGGAACTGGAAGAAAGATACATCCACATCTTTTGCAGAATGAGAAAAAAATTGGCTTATCCTCATTTTTTTCACATTGGGGTAAGGTGTGGTGAAGCAACTCAAACATTTAGAACAGACAAATGATATTCAATATCGATCTGAAAGTTAAATGATGGGCCTAAGACAAATTTTAAAATATAAAATTTGAGCAGAACACAGGAAGTTTTCATCATTTTCATAAGTTAATCACTTCTGTGAAAAATAACTTTAAAAGAGGCTCAATAAATAGATGGACAATACAAGCCAGGATGGTAGGTTTGCTCTTTGACATGTACTTAGTCTGCTAAATAACAGGGATGATGTAATTGGCCTCAGATCCCTGTGATAGAGAGGGGAGAAAGCAGCCAGAGCTCCTGCCCTCAAGTGCTGTTCAGCAACACCCACTGAAAGTGTGCATCATAGCCACTCAGCAAGAAAAGGTTAGGGCTTTGATGTGCTATCCCTATAGTTGAACAGTCAAATAACACACAGTGTCATTAATCACAAATGAACAATTCCCACTTGAACCCAATAATGGAAGGCAATCACATGGAACCATGCACAGCAAGGAATCGGGCCCTTTTGAAGAGGAGAGGTGTTACCTGCCATATCTGCTCCTCGCTTAGCGATGTCAGGCGGTCACTCTTTAGAACTTCTCGCAGCAGCCGGTAAGGAAGTGCCATGACCTTCTCAGGGTGGTTCTTCAGCAGTTCAGAAAGATGTTTGACGAGGAAATTAACCACTGCTTCTTCCAGCAGTGTAAGATTAAATAGGTCAGCAAGTTTGTATAAATCCAGGTAATTGAAACTAGTCAGTTCCTAAGACAACAAAAAGGGCACTGAAAATGGCATTCCTGTCAATATACATATATACATTTACATATATAAAATTACATACATGTCCCATGCAGTCTATAAGCAATTTCATTATAATCTATATCATCTCATTAACCTAAAGCACTGCAGTAATAATAGTACGTGGTTAATAGCCTTTGTGTATGTCATAACATAGAGTGGTGAGTAAGTCTTCAAAAGGCAACTAACCCAATCAAATTTCAGAAGAGGCAGAGAAATGAAATAGTCTGTGGAATGTAGTCAGTCTTGCTTAAATCTAACTGCAGAGGAGCATTGGAAGAAACCTCGAAGGAAGTCACCTGTCTACTCATGTAAATGAGTGTCTTAAAGGCAACAGATGTTTTTGAAAATGGAATAAAAATGAATCAAAACAGCAGGCATTAGAATAGTTCAAGGTTGTAAACTAATTTGAAAGACTTAGATTCTCTTTCCCCCAAGAGGGAGAGCAAATTTTGGTCCATATATTGAGAGCAACACTTCGTCATTTGAAATAAAAAGGCTATTTAATTTCACAGTCAGCTTTATGATCTTTATGAGCTCATCTGCTACCTTAATGTCAAGTTATATATAAAGCTGCAACTTACATCCATTAAAAACTGGAATGAGGCACCTCATCTAATTTCACCAAAGTGTCATAGGGTAATCAGGAAGCCAAGACCGTCAACAGGACCATCAATAGAAAGGACTTTAAGTTTAAATCCAGTCTGGTACCCAGTCCAACAATTATTTTTAAACATTATCTGAACATTATCCCAATAATAAATTATAATCTATTTTGCCAATCCAATGTATCCATTGTTCAAAATTTATTTTATATATTGGATATACGAGGATATTGGAGGATAGGTCATCCTGGGCTCTTTGTTTGCAACTCAGTTTCAAAACAGCAAAAATTAAAATCCAATGCTATGTTGCCTGTTTCCTCTTGAACATGGATAGATTGCTCAAAAACGAGTGACTGAGCAGAATACACCAGAAAAAGCAAACATTGCTCTCAAAATAAAGAATTATAATTTTTGCAAAGTAATTGATATGTACATTGTAAATTCAATGAAACCTTTCCAAGTTTCTTATAAATGTGTTCAACACAATCTCCTATACAACCTCTCAAGTCTGAAAAGTATTGACCATTTGATTTTACGTCAGTTTCAGTAACAAAAGCCAGTTCTAAATCAGTTTATTTGCAATGCACCTTAACTAAGATTACACCAGAAAATAACTGTAGAGGACATTATCCTTAAGTTTACTGCATTTGGTTTGAAAATAAATTTTAAAAATTAAATTACATTCACTCCATTTCCCAGTTATTTTCCTCCACATAGATATACCCAGATATTTTAATTTGCACCTATATATCTTGTGAGATGCTGTTTTCTTACAATGTGTCCAGCAAAATAAGAATGGAGTGGTCAAATGAAAATAGTATCTGGCAGTAAAAGGAATGGTCCCCTAATCTGTCCAAAAATGCACCCAGATAAGAAGATCCTGAGCAGGAATCAGAACCAGGTAATTACAGATTACAAAGTTGCTGAATGATGAACGTCAGGTAGATATTGGCCAGGATTTTTCCTATGGCGGGCGGGCTGGGCTGGAGTGGGCAAGGGCGGGCACGGAGCCGATCGTGCACACAAAAGAGTGCAGCAATCTCCCTGAGGCACGGAACTGCCTTGGGGAGATTGAATGGATAATAAAACAGTTTATAAATTATGGAAAAATTTATTTAAACATGTCCCCTATATGACGGTGTCAGATGAGTTGGGACATGTTTGTAAAGGAGGAAAATGTATTTATTTATTTCATAAAAGCTTCAGGAAACCTCATTCCACCCGTGGATGAGGTTTCCTGAAAAACATGAAGGCTGTTTGGGCTTTTCGCCTGCCCACCAACCTTAAGGTTGGACAGGCAGCATTCTTGACTACTTTAATTAATTTCTTAAAGGCCTTAATAGGCTGTTGACATTTTGGTGGGCGCACAGCAGACTCCGGCGTGTGCCCGCCAAACGAAATATTGCGATGGTGCACGATGACGTCAGGATGCACGCCTGACGCCATTGTGTGTCATTTTACGTGTCAGCGTGTCGGGCTCACCCCTGCATGCCAACAGGAAAATTCAGGCCATTGTGCTTTTTTAAGTGTCCAAAAATCTTCTTATTAAGTGCTGCACAAAAGGTTACTAAGTAATATTGAGGTTTGTGAAATTAGCAAGCGGATCTTAGGTTGCACAGCAAATTGATTCTGTTGGCATAGACAGAAGGTGGCTATTAGCGCTTGCAGCTCCAGAAGGGTTCTAGTCACTCATGGAGTCTTGCAGAGATCTATGTTAGGTTTGTTGCTTTTTATTATATTCCTTCACAATCTGGATGAAGGCACTCAGGGGAAGGTTTACAAGTTTGCTGTGACACAAAGATATGTACCTGAATTAGGAATTTAGATAACATAAACAGTCTGCGGGCAAACCTACACGCATTGGGGGAAATGGGTTCATAATTGGCAGATGTTTTCCATGTAAACAAGTAAAAGTTGATACATTTGGAGGGAGCAGTTCAAAGTGACTACATCATGTAGGGTTGCAGGGTCAAGGCTGCTGGATGTTGCAATTCATTAAATGTTATGACCAATGTCACAACATTTTGTTGCAAAAGCAAAAAGGGTGTTAGGGAATACAGGTCTGACAATTAAATAGAAAAATATAATTACAATCCTTTCCTAGTACAAAGCTTCATTCTGGCCACATCTACCATACTGCTTAAAGTTTTGATCCTTCACTTGGTGAGAGTTATTGAGACTCTGGACAAAGCTCGGAGGATCACTTGACTGATGCTCAGGTTAAGGGTCCTGGGTTATCAATGTAGACTTAGAGATTTGGAGCTTTTTATTCTGGGAAACCAAATACTTCAAGTGAAGTATGAAGTGAAGTCATTAAAATAAAGAAGGAATTGGATTCTCTCCGTTGCATGAGTGTAAGTTTAAAAAAATCAGCCCCCTTACAATCCCAGCATTCGTTAACTGCCCATTTTTAAAAGACATAAAGTGTTCCCCTACAATCTACATGGAGATGAAAGAAGTTCTGAAAACTTGAAATCACCAATTTTGTTCCCTTCCTTTTCCTTTTTGTGTTCTGTGCCCGGAGGCAGGTCCAACCCACAGTGCCACGATCTCCACCAAGGCAAGGAGGCAGATTCCAAATCCACCCCAGGTGGAACAGGGATTGAACTCTGTGCTGTTAGCATCAATCCGATGCACACTGCCACCCTGCCGACTGGGCCAACCGCAATCCCCCTGTAGCTCAAAAGGGAGTTGGAGCTGCGGTGGCCACATACACTGACACTTCTACATGCATGTTGTAGTCTGGAGCAATGGATAGTGTTGACAGAGGCTCCAGTTTCTTTCCATCACATGGCTGACCAAGAATCTCTCCCACCCTTACCACCATACCTGCCACTGACATATGTTGGAAGGATTTACAAGTTGATATTCAACCTGTTTGGCCATGTTATGAATGCACCTTGCTTGCTCAACAAGTCCTGGAGTGGGACTTGAACCTGGAGCTTCTGACTCAGAGACAGGGACAGTATCACAGCGGTACAAGTCCTCCCATATTCCCTTAGAGATTCTTAGTTTGATGTCGAGTTCAAGTAAAGAATTCTTTGAAGGGAAAGTAGAATAAACTGCACTGATAAGGAAGATGTATAAGAATATTTCTTAAATACAGCTGGGAGGTGTTTGATGCTTTTGCCTCAAGAAGGGTGATCAAAGCTTGGGCTTCTTTCAGCGAGGACGAAGTTTCATCTAATCTGAGAATAAAGAACCAGCTTCTTTCTTTGGGAAAATTTTTTAAAATTTGGACATTCTACAGTAAACTAGCATTAAATACTTGTGTCAAACAAGATGACAAAGCATAGATTTATTTATTTATTTCTTCGTTCACGGGATGCGAGTGTCATTGGCTAGGCCAGCATGTATTGCCCATCCCCAATTGCCCTTGAGAAGGTGGTACCACTGCAGTCCATGTGATGTAGGTACAGCCATAGTGCTGACCTACTGGCTATCTAACCCTTTGTCAGTGATGTTAATAGCTACCTAAAAGCTGAAGATTTGCAGTCATAATAATCCTCTCACATACTGAATTTTTACCTAACACTTAAAGGATAAGTCTTGCACTTTATCCCTTAAGACATCATGATAATGTGCGAAATAGGCCCAACAACTGCTCAACCCAGCCTGCAAGGTACTGCCTGAATGCAACTTATTAGTTCAAGCATCCATCCTTCAAAGTATTGCCTCTCTCTCTCGAAAGAAGACAAGATGATAAACCCAATCCACCTGAGTTAAATAAAATTAAATGTTCTTATTTGAAGCATGTGGTAAGCAGAAAAGACAGCCAGATGCTGAAAGTTTCTTGGTTAGGTGAAACACGACCTTAATAATGAGAACTATGAAGCACTCATCAACAATCCTGCTAAATACTAAAACGGTCAAATGGCAACTCTGGGGTTTAGATCTTGACTGATGGGATTTTGTTTTTGAAACAACCAAGGACTTCTAAAGTAGAATAAGACATCTCATTACATAATTTCTACTCAGTGTGTAGTCTAATGCATTCTAACAAGCTCATCCCCCAGATCTAGGGAGAGCACTGAATGGATTTGATATCTTGTCCAAAAAGTCACATAGTAAGAACCAATCTCTATTGAGGTTAGAAAAGTATATAGTGTGTGCTAAAACAAAAACAAAATTACCTGGAAAAACTCAGCAGGTCTGGCAGCATCGGCGGAGAAGAAAAGAGTTGACGTTTCGAGTCCTCATGACCCTTCGACAGAACTTGAGTTCGAGTCCAAGAAAGAGTTGAAATATAAGCTGGTTTAAGGTGGGTGTGTGGGGGGCGGAGAGGATATTATAGTGTGTGCTATTTGGAAAACACAAGAGGTGGCAACCCCCTGCACTGAGTAGAAAGTATTACTGAGATATCCTTTTGTACTTTAGAAGTCCTTGGTTGTTTCAAAAACAAAATCACATCAGTCAAGATCAAAACTCCCATAGTTGCCATTTGACTGTTTTAGTGTTTAGCAGGATTGTTGATGAGTGCTTCATAGTTCTCATTATTAAGGTCATGTTTCACCTAACCAAGAAACTTTCAGCATCTGTAATGTATGGACTTCATACCTCATCCTCAGGTAATGGTATTCATGCCAAATTCCTAAAAGCTTGAGGTGGAATTGGCAATGATCTTGGAGAATCACACCAGGAACCATTGACTTGCATTGGAATTGTCCCTCTGAAGCAGAAGAATAGAATTCTGGGAAAGAAATGCAGTGTTGAGAGCACAATTGTGCTTCATGGAGTACTTGGAAATTGCTAGGCAATGTTGTTATCTCACTGGCTGTGAAGCTAGTTCCCCTCAAGTTGTTGTGGCACATATATTAGTAGTTTGATGGTCCATGGAATAGTTAGAAAGGAACAAGCTGGATTCTGCTTTCCTAAGTAACATTTAGGGCATGGTGTGACTTAATCAAAAAAAAACTACGGGGAAAACCCATAGATATTACTTTATGTGATTTTTCTAAGGTTCTGGATTAGGGAGGATGGGAAATTGACTCAGCAGCAGCTCTTTAAACTCCCCAAAACCATAGTCACTTCCTGGGTTTTCTACTCCCCAGTCACACATACCTTTGGCTACTAGACAGGTTATTTGATGGGATAGCAATAGCTTTTTGGTTAAGAACCTGATAGTAGTGGGAATTTATTTCTACATCTGTCACTGTATATGAATATTATTAAAGGTGTTGACAGTCATTTTCTTCCATTGGTTTTTCACCAGGCCTAAAAATAGTCAAAATAAAAATTCCTGCAACATGCAATTTTAGTATAAAGTAATGCAACAAAAATATAAATTTATAATAGCGTGGCCTCAGTAATGTACGGTTCCTTATTATAACATTATCTTTGCATGCCTCACAAAGATAGCCTTACAGGCAGTGCAGTGCAGCACAGTAACATTTGAGGGAATTTATACAAGTCTAACTTCACTACTTTGAATTTTTCAGCAGTGAGCATTTAATCACAGCTTTGGCCCAGTATTCTTCTGACCAAACTGGTCCACTTTGTCTTAGCTAGGTTGTTTGATTGATTTTGTTCTATATGTTTCTATATTGAATAGGTTTCCTGGCATTTTCCTGAACTTAAGTATGTGCCATCTGCTCCATGGATATTAATCACTTTCGCTTAATGCACCTCAGAATTTATCATACAATCCATTCCTTATCTTTGGGACCATGAAGTATCACAACACAAAACAGTGAAAACAATGGTCAAAAATTTCTTAACTATAATAAGCCAGGAGGAGAAATATTTAACTGCGCAGCGCTCTTTTAGCAGCAGGAGAGTGTTACTGGACAATTATATGCCATTTTTCCCCTCTGGAGAACAGCCTTCAGGTTTGGCTCGTTGCTATTTCAACTGCTCATGTTGCAGTGATCAGAGCACTGGGCTGTGCTTATTAGTTTCATGAACCTATTAAAGAATTACTTTTGTCATTCCATTAAGCTGGTACAGAGTTTTAAGCAAATTATTCAGACAGTGCTGGTGGTATTTTATCACTGATTTTAGGTACAGGCAACATAACTTTAAGATAGGCAATAATATGATTATATTGAAAACATGTATATTTAACACTACTTTAGAAACAAAATATGGATGTAATTGAACAGAATAGTGTGAAACACAATAAAACAAAGTCTGATAACTAATACAGAAATAGATGGGTAAAAAGAGTGGAGCGCAATACGGAACTGGTAAAGATGTGGCTTCTGTCTATCCTTTGTGTTCTGTCTTAAGACAGGTCCTAATTTAAGTCTCACACAAGGTTTGCAAACCTCCTACTAGGAAGGAGCAGCTGAAAAGGATTCCTATTGCTTTCCTCACAATTTTTATCCTCAGAGTATCTTCTACTAAGTAGGCTGCAACCAAGGCTAAAGAGCTCCAGATTTACCCTTGACAATGGAACAGGTGCACAGGGACATCTGCACCTAACAGACATGAATTCCACCACCCACCCTCACCCCATCCCAGGTGTCAAACCAGTATTTAACAGACATATTATAGTCTTGTGAAATTGATATCCCTTCTGTCACAATGCATCAGCTATATATATCATCTACAGTACAATCAAAGAAGAAAAAGATTGAATTAATTTCCATTTTTTCCCTTCCCAATATGAACTCTCTTGTTAGCTATATATTTTTACACTAATGGAAACTCTGGTATTTTCCTAAGGATATGGTGCCTCTCTTTCCTATATCTGTGGTGTTTGCATTGTTTTTATTGTATATCTGTCTTTCAAAGTTATCTTTATATGGCACATCTATTTTTGTGTTGTCTTTCTTGTCTCTGTCTTTATGCTGTTTTTTCTTTTTCTTCTTCTTTTATTTTGGGCCAGAGGTGACGTGTTATATGACAGGGACCAGACTAGTTGAGGGTGCAGAATTCCAGTGATGAGCATAGCACCAGCAAGATGCAATAACACTTTAGGTACAAGCTGTCTCAACTATATCTACCTGCTCAATAAGATTATTTTGCATTGTTTTCCTCCATATTGCTTGTGGTTCACCTCCTGTAGTCATTCCTTTCATCTAATGTGGTCCCATACTAACGCATCTGCCTCTGATGTCCCAATTCGTAGGTGTCCCAGTAGCTGGTGCTCTCATAAGCTTTCTCCTATGTTTCCTGCTTACCTTAAACTCCACTTATGGCGTCTGTGCCTTAATTCTTGGCTCCATGGTCAACAATGCATAAAAATTAAGCTGCCCCCATATACCAAGATCTATACAGGCTTAACTGCACCATTGGGTTGGGGAAGGTGATATTTGGGTGGGGAGGAGGACATATTGAGGAGAGTGAAAATCAGCGGAAGAATGGAAAAGGAAATGAAAGTGCTTTCAGTGGATGGCCTACGAAATCAGCAGGAAGTTTGTTGGTAGCGAGAGGGCAGACAGATCAGCATCGGAAGTGGTCTAGGGTGAATAAGCTTAGCTAAGCAGCAAAAAAAGGTAGTTAAAACCTATGAATGGGGTTAGCATATATTTTCTTCTTGGAAACTAGGGCTAAATTTATGCATTTACAGTTTGTCCTGAGTTGATAACAAAGCTGAAGGATGTGGGAGACACAAATGGCATCTATGGGTCAGGTGCCAGTAATTATAGTGTGACAGCCAAATGTTGCCATTGGATTTTACAAGCGTAAAATTTTACATGTTGAAATAGGAGTTTACCATTATAAATGCTGACATGAAGAACATCACCCAGAACTCGTGACACAAGACGTAAGGTTAATGTTGACAGGAAAATGCACACTCGGTGCAAGTCTGTAATATTGTTATAGGCATTTAAAAGAGAAAAGCAATACCAATGCAAACAGTCTTCAATGATTTAATTGCAAATCCAGTGCCCTTTGCACCTGAGTTTATGACATCGTCTCCATGTTGAAAAGATTCTCTCATAATCACTTTTGGATAGTCATCATTTTTGACAGCTAATTGCAATATTGAATTATATTCTTGAACACTATACAGTAACAGGTTATTTAAACAAGTTAAAACAAGAAATGCCTAGAGGTGTATTTTTTGGCTGTTAGGGCACTTCAGTAATTTGTGAAGCAATAAGTGGCGAGTGGTGGAGATGGTGCCTGCTTTCGCTGTCCAGTCGGAGATTTGTCAAATTGTAACAAGACAAGCTCATCACAAAACAGATCCGACGTTCATGACAAGTATGGAAATGCTATCCTTTTGGGAGGATTAGCATTCTGTGTTACACTCTGGAGTTATGTTGCAACACAGACTGGGCTCACATGGAATTGTCTCCTATTGGGAAGATCATCCCATAAAAGTGGAGGGAAGACTAGAGGAATGGACCAAGTGTTTGCAAGAAATTGAGTACAGATAGGCTGGATTGCAAATTTGCTTCGAGGCTCAAGGCTTCTGCTGTACTGATTACCTCTGTATATTGGGTCTCATAGTAAATCAATAAATTATTGAAACATTAAAAAAAAGTGGGCTTTTTGTCAACCGTGAACATTGCACATTTCAAAATACTGCATTTTAACTGGCTGCTAGAAGTAACCTAAGGCTGTCAATCACTTCCCAACTTAAACACCTAAATAAACAGGGAACCAAGCACTTGACCCCTGTAAGTCAGCATTCAAGAGATATGGTAGTGCTCGAAAGAAGAATTGCCTCTTGGTGATTTTCAAAGACCCAGAAAACTAGTAATGATTAGTGCCATTTTCTTAGTTGCAATTCTAATTGGTTCCTTTAAGTTTATTTCCAGTATCAAACAGATGAAAGGCATTTCTCCTTTCTGGAGAAATTTCCATATTCCTCACTCTTCTGATACACCAAAATACAATATGTAAAACATATACAATCTGGAATGAGGCTTTTTCCACATTACCTTTCACCCCTTCATTCTACTTGTTCAAGAATGTTATTGCTGTAGCTAGTGACACATTTTAATGACTGAAAATGGTAACCTTGCCACCATTTATCATTCATTATTATTGACTAATGGTGAGATGACTATGAGACACTCAATTTCTATCTCCAACAGATAGTTAAAACTTGGACTGTCTGGAAAATGTAAGTAATGACGTACTTCTTAATTTATCAAATAACTTCTCCTCCTCTCCCCACCCCCCCCCCGCCCCCCACCAACCAGTCAATGTTTCCTTTCTCCCCCTTTATTCAGCTATCTCCCTGCAGAACTTGCTAATTCTGAAACTCCTTTTAATTCTCTTGCTTTCTAGCAAGAGCACACCCTGGAGCAAGTTAAAGAGCTCCAAAGCTTCTAACTGCAAAACAAAATAACAAATACTGTATATCCAAACAGACACGTGTCTTTTTATCACCTATGAATTAGGTCATCTCGGGCAATCTAGGATGTAAGATATGCACACAACGTACTGTCAACAATTACACTGAAACACATTACTGCATCACTTTGTTTTTAATGTTATATGACAAAAGAATGACCAACATACGTATTACAACAAAATAATTTCATGATTGTAAAATAAAATTATTAGAAAATATCAATTGTGACCCATAATCAGAACATGTATGGTCATTTCTAGCCCTTGGAATATTGCCTAATTCTATCTAATTTTGAAACAATCAATTCATCTATTACACTGTAAAGAAAGGGATTACTATTTGTGTGGAACCCTGATGAGTTCAATCAAGATTTCAAACCTTAGGAAAAGATCTATTATATAGACTTAAATCTTGTCAAAAAAGGTTATATGCCTTTCAAGTTATTAGTTAAATTACTGTTATATATTGGCATTTTTTTGGCTTCATCTAGCAAGCAAGTTTATGTTGAATAAATACACATCCATATTTAAAATTTAAAATGAGGCCTGATGCTGCTCTTCTCCTTTTTGGAGAGTGAATAAAGTTTCTGTTGAGGCACAGGATAGATCGTGCAACCAAAGCAATTAACAGAAATGTTTCATGTTCATTATCCTGAACTTGCTATCAGAAACCTGCCTAGCTATTAGGGTTAGTGAAGATAAACTCGAGGCCATAAACAGTTAAGACTCACTTTAAGTTAGTTAGAATGCAGAAAGTAAGGTAAGATATCTGGGCCTTGATTTTAACCCCTCATCCAGTAAGAATGGCGCATAAAAGGAGTCAAAATCAAGTCGAATCACCTTATCGGCTGAAGTTACCTAGCTCTCTGGCTTTCAAGTCAGCTGAGGCTCTTGCTACAGGCAACTGCTGTATGTTCAAAAATCAGGGCCCGATGACATCATCCATGCCTTAACTTTAGTTTAAATTGGAGCCCAGGGTAGGCCCACATGGTGCGAAAGCTGGTAGCCAAACATCTTCAGGTAGAGGGAATGTGGTATACATTCTATCCAAAAGCAATGATGCATAGTGCTTTGAGGTGCTTATTTGAAATGTACGGACATTTAGAAGTGCAAAGCATTGGCAGCGAATTGGGATTAAAAAAGAACTGTAGTTTCTGTGCTGACCAATCCACAGCTTTCTGTCCATTAATGTGTATGGGTGGAAAACCATGGATTTGTGAGCACAAAAGCAGAAACCATGGCCTTCAAATCAATGGCAGTGATGATCTCTTTGATGAGATTACTGAGATATGGATGAAATTTAGATTTTCAAAAGTTTCTCATGTAATGTTAATCGGGAAGGTTTTTTTTATAGAATAGATGAAAATCATCTTGATGAATTGTAAATTGGTTGAACAACAAAGAAACAAAGTATGCTGATACATGGAAAATTGCCTAGGAAAAGGTTAGTAGCTCTAGTGTCCTGTTCTTAACTTCTATTCCTCAGGTACTACTCTAGTATTTACAGAGCTCTAAAAAATAATGAAAGCATCATTAATTGTTTGTTTCATTCCTCAAGGACTCTAGGATAGATTCCATTTGGTCAAGGACTCAAATGTGAATATTTAGTACTGCCACATTAAGCATCTATACGTATCATGGATTCCTTAACCTCATTTACAATCACTAGAATTTTTCATAATCCTTTGTGAAAACTGATGAGAATAGTCTATTCAGTATAACTCGATATTGATCATTTGTAATAATGGTATCAAACTTCTCCTCTTCTTTGACCTTTATTACTTCAACATGGTTGTACAGACATCGCCTTCATTCTTTGAAAAACAGAACTTACTTTTTTCTTCATTTAAGAATAGGCTTAAATATAGTTTGTGCTTCTTCTGTTGTTCTATATGTGAACTATTGTTTCAAAAATAATTTTCCCTAAAACTCTACCTATAACTTTGAAGTCTACTTAAACATGTTCATCTCATTCATGATCGACAACAGCTGCCAATTAATAATTGGCCACTTTAATAATTACTCAGTTATATCAGATAGTAATTCAACCTCATTCCTTTTTGCTGTCGTGTCCATCTTTTCTATAGTTATTATGCTTTATTTATAGAATTCTTTGTTCACCCCTGTTCTTCTTCTGACATCCAATTTAGTAATTTTAATCAAATCTGCTATCCTATTTACTTCTAGACAGCTTACTCAAAACTGGGGTATCCAATATAACAAACTATTTTTTTCTGGTGGGGGAATCAAAAACAAGGAGGCATAATCTTAAAGTTAGAGTAGCACCGATTAGAATTGAAATCAGGAGCATTTTTTTCCCCACGTGAAAGGAAGAGGAAATCTAGAATTAATTCCCCAAAAGGCTATGTATGCTAGATTGATATACATTTTCAAGGCTGAAATTGACAGACTTTTGTATTGACAGCGAGGTAAGGGTATCAAGGGATATGGAGCTGAATGGCTTATTCCTATTTCCAACACTACGACAAAAAAATTAGAAATTAGAACACGACAACAACTTGCCTGCATAAGGAGGATGTTACACAGAATTTGCTTATATTTGAATTACACATAAATAAAATCTGACCTTTACATATTGCAAAAGTCACACCAGGAATTTGTAGCCATCCTCCTGGTCCTTAACCTATTAGATCTGAGTTGTACAAACACATAAGTTAGACTGCCAAGATTTTCCAGGCAAAAATCTACACATTAACTATATGCCTGATTTTGCAGTATGCTTATTCTACTATGTGTACCAACACAGCATTGCTGTCATGAGACCGGCCAATAGAAAAATAATTGAAGTAGAAAACTTGCTTGCAAGAATTTAATAACCCACTTGTGTCTTTATCACCAGTGAGTTATCAGGTCATTGCTCACCAATGGGATAATTCTTGTAACCCACTGATCATCACTATGACTTTGCAATGTATTCATTAGCTTTCTTTAATAATGTAAAACAGCTGCAGGGTGATACAGCAAAAGAGTAGCCATTGCATGTCTTACAGAAAGCTGCTCTTTCAGATCACGTTCACCACATAAAAGTGCTAAACTAATGGTTCTTAATGACAAATTAATGCCTGTGAATTTAAAATATACTTATAATAGAGAAAGTAATTTGCCATTACAATATCATCATTGGACATGCTCCTTGTTTAATAAGATGTATTTAATTCAGAACCTAATGAATGAAGTATGAAAGAAAGGAGATGAACCCTGCAATTTCTCTTATGCAAGTCTGTCACCTTATTTGTAAAACCGAAGTGTAATTTACTTTCAAATTATAACAAATGACTAGTTTTACAATGCACAGTGATAAATGATTATGCTGGTAACTGGTAATATGCTAACTATATAGAAACAAGCCACTGGCCTTTTTAACGTTTACATTGTGAAATGTTTACAATGGCAGAAATAAACCTAAAATGTATAAATAAGGTCACCACACTCCCCCCACAACCTTCAAAGGAAATATTTTATAAAAACTAAACTACAATGCCAAATCTCTAGCATTTAATGAGTTCATACTGCCATCTACTGGTGTTTTAACTTTAAATGCAGATAGAAGGACAGGAAAAATCAATGGGTCAAATCTCCCGGTCTCCAGATCATGGAGACTGGACATATGACCAAAGATGTTCATCACGACCCTGCGGAACTCCCGATGCATGGACCTCCATGGGAATTGCCTGGGAAGTTTCAAATTGCCCAGCTCCCCAGTACCCTCAGTGAATGTCTTCGAATCTAAGCTAGAGTCAGAGACTTCAGACAGTTCCGTAGTACTTACCTGAATAATGTTAAGACAGAAAAATCCTAGTCTAACACCTGGGTAGCTACACAACTAACCCCCCCATCACTCATACTGGCTCCTTGACTAGCTTTCTTGACCCCCCAACTACCCACCCCGACCCCATGGCTACCCTCCTGATACCCACCACCCCCCGACTATCCACCCCAACTATCTCCTGACCCCACCCCCCCCACATCAAATACCCACCCTGACTATCCCCCTGATCCCCTCTCCCTGACTACACCCCCCACCTCCCCAACTACCCCCTTGACCCCACAACTACCCTTGGTCCCCAACCAGCCCCCCTTGGCCTCATGACTAGATCAGCTGACCCCCTCAACCCAACTAACCCCCAATCACCTAACACACTTACCCACTCATGCGCCTACCCTCTTATCTCAGCCACAGTAACCACTTACCTCACTTTCCCTGTCCGCTTATCCACCTCACCCACCAGCCCATTCCCTCATGCATTCACTCAGCCATTCACTGACATTTAAGATTGGACATTTAAACTTACCATACGACAGCTATTGCCGTAAAAAGAGGGCCTATCCTCTCTTCCCCCGACTTTGCTCCGCTGATATTCAGATGTGAATAGGCCACAAATTGTTCAAGTTTAAAATCAGTAAGATTGAAGCCATTGTTTTTGGCCATTGCCACAAACTCTGTGCCCTCCCATCCAATCCCATCCCCCTTCCTGAACACTATTCAGGCTGACTTAGACACCAGACAGAAATAAAGCTTTTGATCAACCCTTCTTTCCTTCTTTGGCTCAGAACCTATGGGGCTATGCTAATGCAAGCTGCAGTTGTTTTCTCCTTACACGTACTGAAATGAGCTGCAGTATTGTCATTTTTTTTATGTTCCTACTTTTATTTTAGAACTCTAATATTTGGGGCTTTTTATTTGATCTTTCAAATAGCTGATTTTACGACTATTTTGTAATTATATCCTTCAGTGCTGCAGTAATATTCTGGGTTTATGATTTCTATGTCATTGGCTTGTGTCCACTGATTGTGATGCAGACAGCACATCAACTTTGTATTGTCCGTTCATTTGAATGATTTCAGTGCCCAGCCATTGCTAAGCGCACTATAGGTTGGCTGGACTCATCAGCAGGGGCCAATATTGTGAGTGGCTAACTCAAGTTAAAGCTGGCCTGCACCTCTTAAAAAGAAAATATCCTGCCTAAGGGTCATTGGCCCAACTCTTTCTTCTTCCATAGATTCTGCCTGCCCTGCTCAGTATTACTGCTTAAAGGGGCAGTGCACTGTGGCTGGAATAGGTGCTGGAAATTGTATAGGAAATGACTCTGGCCTGGGAAACACTGAAGAATAGCACAACATGGGAGAGCATGGGCTCCAAGGTGCTTGGATGCTGCATTTGAGACATTGGTGCATGAGGTGGAAAGGAGGAGAGATTTCCTGTATCCACAAAGAGCAAGGGAGACCCTCCAGGCTTGGTCAGAAGGCAGTGGAAGCAGATGGCAATCGGGATCAATGCGAGGACCTGGATGTAGTACAGCAATCCCTCGTTTATCACTCCTAATGTGTTCCAAAAAAACAGCTTGCTAAACAAAAACGTGCTGAATGAAAATCACATGTAATAAGGGCGGGTTATGTTCCTGATCTATAATTCTTACATCAAAAATTTATTCCCTGCCCTGAACCTAAATGGCCCAAAAATCCTCTTATTAAGTCACTAACTCCTCCTACATTCCTTCCATTTGCCACTTCCCTCCCCCGAACCTCCTGCTCGCCTCTTCCCTCCCCCGACCCTTCCACTCGCCTCTTCCCTCCCCCGACCCTCCTGCTCACCTCTTCCTTCCCCGATCCTCCTGCTCAGCGCTTCCCTCCCCCAACCCTCCCACTCAGCGCTTCCCTCCCCAGACCGGCCTACTCACCGCTTTCCTCCTGACGCTCCTGCTCACCTCTTCCCACCCCCGACCCTCCCGCTGCCGCTTCCCTCCCCCGACCCTCCAGCTTGCTGCTTCCCTCCCCCAACCCTCCCATTCAGTGCTTCCCTCCCCCAACCCTCTCACTCAGCGCTTCCCTCCCCAGACCGGCCTACTCGCTGCTTCCCTCCCTGAATCTCCCGCTCACCTCTTCCTTCCCCGACCCTCCCGCTCAGCACTTCCCTCCCCAGACCGGCCTACTCGCTGCTGCTTCCCTCCCGACCCTCCCACTCGCCTCTTCCCTCCCCCGACCCTCCTGCTCACCTCTTCCCTCCCTGGACCGGCCCACACGTCTCTTCCCTCCCGCCGGTCCTGCCTGCTCATCTCTCTCTTAACTCTCCCATTCACTGTCTCCCTCTCCCGACCCTCCCACTCACAACCTCTCTCTTGCTGTCTCTCTTCTGAGTCCTTGATCACAGCGAGGGCACCGAAGAGGGGTGGAGAGTAAGGTGGTGAGCAGGTAGCAGTGAGTGTTCGGGAAAGGAAAGTGGCAAGTGGGGCGATTGGGATGTGGGAGCGGGGGGTGGGAGAGGTAGCAAGCAAAGAGGCTGTTTGTTTTTAAAAAGACCAAGCATTCACAGTAACCATGCTAAAACAAAAATGGAGGCAACATTTTTTAGAGGACTTCCCTAAATTACAAACCTTGCTAAAATAAAAACTTGCTTTTAGAATGCACTTTAAACGGGGATTCCTGTAGTGTCAGGAGTTCAATGACCTCACATGAGTGGTTAAGGTCAGTGAATGCAACTTCAAAAGCTATAACCCCCCCAACAGTGCTACTGGTCTCAGGCACTGTTTAACTAACCCCACCCCCATCACTCACCACTCACTTCCCAACAATCTCTATCCATCAAGACACAAGCCTAGCATATATATGCTCCACTGCAACCTCAAAAACTTGACATTGATGCAAGCTTCAGAACCACATCTCACAACCAGCACACAATCCCAGCCACATCACTCACACGCACTGCATTACACACAATGAGCTGAATTTTAAGAGCCAGTGTGAAAATCGGGGACGAGCTGCCTGCACTGCCACTGCAGGGCTGCACCCAGGCTGGCAGTCCCATGAGACTGGCCACTTAATGACCTCAATTGGCCCATGGGTGAGCAGGCACCTGCGCCTCCTCGGCAGCGGGATACCCGTGGGGTGGGGGGGGGGGGGGGGGGGGGGGGGGGGGGTAGGTGACAAACATGGCACCACTGCCGTTGCACCCGATTTTACATGCCCCCTCCCCTCGCCTGCCAACCCATCCAGTGCCGGGGTCGGGGGGGGTGGGTGGGGGGTCTGCGGAGAGAGGAAGGGGATAAGATTCTGGCCAATGACACACTTCCCTCTCACTTGCATGACATGTTGGCCCACAACTGGAGGCAGCTGGGCCTAACTGGAGGGGAACAGCCCTCACCCTGATGGAGGAGACAATGCAGGCCATTATGCAGGACAGCCATTACTATGGATATGACCTGAGGGAGAGAGAGCTGAAACCATACAGGATGCCAGTATACTCATCTCTAGGCTGCCTTTTCACATGTTGTGGGGAGCAGGCAGGAAGCTGGAATTAAAGCCACAATCAGATTAGCCATGACTTTATTGGATGGCAGAGCAGGTTCGAGGGGCCAAATGGCTTACTCCTGCTTCTATTTATTGTGTTCTTACATTCCCCTTACCCCCCAATCTCTTCTGATTTACAAGCTGCAGGTGGTGTAAGCATGCACCACTTACTTTTCTCCTTACCCTCACTATAACTCTATCTTTTGTCTTTCTTCTTTCAAATACCCAAGAATTGAAACTTGGCCAGGCAGTGATGTAAGAGCTACTAGACACTGATGAAGATGCAGCGTCACTCAGTTTCATATGCACATCTACTCATTCAAATATAGGCACTGCTTGTTCTTTCCTCTTTATTCTTTCATGGGATATGGGTTTCGCTGGCAAGGCCAACATTTGTTCATCCCTAATTGTCCATTTCAGAGGGCAGTTCAGAGTCAACCACATATGGAGGAACCAGGTAAGAATGGCAGAGATCCTTCCATGAAGGGCATCAGTGAACCAGATGGGTTTTTACTACAATCAATGATATTTCATGGTCACCATTACTAAGATGAGCTTCATATTCCAAATTTATTAATTGAATTCAAAGCCCACCAGCTGCCATGGTGGGATCTGAAGCCATGTCCCCAGCGCATTAGTCTTGGGCCTCTGAATTATTAGTTATGTGACACTACACCACTGTCCACCTGTTAAATGTAATTTACAGGATAGCACAGAGATGGCATCTGCATGTGGCTAGTCACTGGACACAAGTGACCTCCAGACAGGGCAAGGATTACACGAGTGCCAGCTCACCAAAGGACAAGATCCAGATGAGAATTTCAAAGGGGCTGCCTACAGAAGAAGGCTAATGCCTATGCACAATGAAATGCTTGTTGCACAGGGAAGCCTGTTAGGAAGCCTGTATGCAATGTCAAGGATCATGGAGGCTCTGCACAGGGCTTTGTGCAGAGTTTGGATCCCAACCTTGCAGCATTAAAGTGGCAGCCAACACTATTGGCAAACTTGTGGACTCAACCACAATGCATAGTCTTCTGGTTGATGTCTCAGTTTCCACTGCAGCACAACTGGAAGCCATCCAATGTCTGGGTGGTGCAATGGAAACTCAGGCTTCTGCTGAGCAAGCTCATGCTGCTGCCATCATGACTGTGATACCAGTGTTGAAAGGGACTTGTAGGGTATCACAGTAGTCCAACAATCTGTGCTTCAACAGATTTCTTGGATTGCTGAGGTGCCAGCCCAAGGGAGTTGCAGAGGCTCCTTGGAGCATGAATGTGCTACTCTCTCTCAGTATAACAGCATTGGTGCTCCCACCACTGCCACTCCGCCAGTGCCCTTGCTGTTGCCTATTAGTCAGCCAGCCCAGACTGCTGTCACCCCTGACAAGATGCTGCAGTCCTAAGCTGGGGTCTTCTGGGACTGGAACTCTTTGATATCATCCACCATAACCCATCTGCGGCCTCCCCCACTGAAAGTAAAGAGCCTTCCACCAGCCATGCTACAGCCAATGGGATAGCACTGTAAAGGAGCACTAGGACAGTCAAAGACATACAGATGACAAGCACTAAGGCACTGCATAAAGATGATTAGTGACTTAAATGCAACATGGCATGATTTATTTTTGAAATTTGGTTTGTAGTGCATAATTTCTGGATGTTCTCATTTTTACACCGTGACCAGGCGGGTGCTGTGACAGTCAATGACAGAGGGAAGATAAGGGGCTGGACTTTACGCTCCTCCTTCAGCAGGGAGTAGGGGTGTGGTTGGGGAAAAGTAAAAAATAAAGGGTGACAGGCTTACTGACTTCCCACCCGGTCCCCATAATACGGTGGGTGGGCGCCGAAATCAGCAGCCTGCCTGCCATCTTTAAATAAATAATTAGTGGGCAATTGAGCCCGTTACCAAGCCAATCAACCTGTATTTCCACGTTGCCCATGCCATAAAACAGCTGGAGTAATCAGACAACCAGGAGTGGGGAGTCCGCTTCCGAAAAAAATATTCGTAAAGGCAAGAAGGGGGAGCACAGGATTCGGGGGTGCGCTTTGCAATCAGGGGTGCCTCCCTCATGATGTTTCCCCCACATTGCTCCTCCCTGTCTGGCCTCCAAACCCTCCCTAGGCTGCAAAATCGCTCCCCGCCCAAAAGGGGCTCGACGTACCTGGCTCCGACGCCTGTCTTCTCTCCTTCATGGAGATGCCTGCAATCAGGTTGGCTGGCGGCTCTCAAAAAGCAGGCCTTCCTCCCACTGAGCCTGTTTAACTTGCTGGAGGGTGAGTTTTTTTGGGTCTGTCAACTGCCAGCCGACTCTTGCGGGGGGTGGGGGCAAGCAATATGCCCAGCGTGCCCCACCCCCCCTCCCCCCCGACCATGAAATTCAGCCCAAGGTGTGGGACTATTGACGAATTGGGAACTGGGTATGCGGTTACTGGTATCGCACTCAGATGTTTTTCTTCACATCCTGCCCAGCCAGAGTGGCTTGTCCAGGTTACCTTCTCCCTTCCTCTTGCTCCTCAACTGATCATTGTGGAGATGGCGTCAAGTGCTCTGTGCTCATGATTGTGACATTGTGCAGAATGCAGCACGATACCATGAATCTTGAAACCCGTTCAGCCCGCTATGGCAGGGCATCTGTAGAAAGTCCAGGCATTGGTTTCTGTACGCCAACTATCTGTTCTGCCACATTTCACATGGCAGCCTGACTTTCATTGTACGCATGTCACCAGAATTATAAGTCACACATCAACAACAGCCCTTGTCACCCAGTAGCCACACTTCTCTATGCCATGGTGAATCAAATGTAGATGATATAGTGACTGCCGCAGAATGAAGGCATCATGACTGCTGCCAGGACACTGGACACCTGCATGATTTGCTGCCTATGGTCACACACCAGCTGGATGTTGAGGGAGTGGAATCCCTTTGGGTTGCAGTAGATCAGAGCTGACATGCAGTGCCTGCAAAGCCTCATGTGCTGTCAATGGCACCATGCCACATGGGGGAGCCTGCAATCGGAGCGAAGCCATGTGCTCACTATGCCTGTTGCTCTCTGGTAAGAGAGAATGAAACATAGTCAGACCCAGTGACTTCCCTTTTGAACAGTGTAAGGGTAACAAACTGCAAGTTGTTTCAAAAATTCTCCAGGTCCAGCCTAGAGGGAGCCAAAAGGATGAAAGTTCATTGCCACAGACACCTTCACAGCCACTGGCAACATCATCCTGGCCCTGCTCTGAGGTTGCAGCTGCGGCTGCAGCAATGGCTGATTTCATTGAGTAAGTGAAGTGCTGTACTTTGCTCTGTTCTTTGCTGAGGTTCATTAAAGACAATTGCTCCCCAGACAGATGGCCTCTTGCTGAGAGCCGCTGTCCCTCTCCCCCTCCTCCCGCAGCTTGTTTCAGCTCACCTGTGCTCATTCTCCTAGTTATGCTGTATTCCAAGATGGACACAAACTTCTGCACCCAAAACTGGGAACTGGTTTGCGCAGAAGCCTTGAGGCAGGGCAAAATCTTTCAGTACATTTCTCTGTACTCAGGACGCTAGTAACCACCAAACACTGCTACCATCACAGCAATAACCAGCAGAAATCAATCATCAACAGGCCTGAAAGTAGTTGACAATTCCATCAAAAAGTGCTGTTTGAGGAGTGTCCTTCTTACTGATGAATAAGCTGTGTAAATTTAAGGGAGGATGTCAGCTGGAATATTGAACTCCAAAATGGCAGGGCTGCTGTCAAATCAGCATTACACATATTCACGTTAGGATCTGCCTACTTTGCATATTTTCAGCAGATGTTCACCCAACAGAAGGGTGTGTGCATGTGTTGTGCAGACACCATTTTGGACATTTATGGCTACCTGTAGCTCTCAAAAAGCAGGCATGACAGATCCAAGGTTTGCGTTCTGTATCATTTTAATTTTGAACGGCAGTCCTCCAAACATTGCATGGGCTGGATTCAGCAGGCCCCAATTCATTCCAGCCCTGCACAAGACTCAAGCTGCACAGGGAGCATGTGCAAATTATTAAAATTAGCTGACCTTGCAGGATTCAGCAAGGTCAGCTCCCCACTTCAATTGCTTTAGTGCATTTGTATGCGTAGCAATCCCAAAGCCAATTTCCCTGGGATTGTGGAATCATTCCCTTCAGTCCTAACCCAGTACCTAGAGCAAGCATTACTGCATTACGAATTCACAGATTTGCTGTCTGGTGAGTAGTAGCACTTCAGAAAAATTGTCCAGGCTTATTAGAATTATGTGTGACTCTGTCATTAATTTTCAGCATATCACAAACAATTACATTTTCAGATTTCTTTTGATAAAATTAATACACATGAGAAGAATTGACTGGACAATTTTCAATTAAACCTACTGGGATATGTTAAGGTTTTTGGTAGCTTTCTAGCTTCTCTATGTTTATGGACAGTAAACAAAATTAAACAACAGATATGTGACATAACAAATATAATAGATTTATGCAATTACTGTACCTAGATGAGTAATAGATTTTATTTCAGAAGCTCATATGTGCAGCTCTTTCTAAACTCCAGAGGAATACACGTCCTCAACAGTGTTCCCTCTAAGCTGTGTGCTTGTGCAGCTGCACAACAGTCCATGGTAGACTCCCCTGTAAGAGGAAATTAATGGACGGGAGCCAAGCCTGAGATGATTTAATCGGGTGGAAATAAACAGCCAAAATCCACTCGTGTCAATTTCCCCACTCTCCCGCTCGCCACTTTCCTCCCAAACCTTCATACTCGTCACTTCACTCCCTAGCCTTCCCACTCCCTCGCTCACTTCTTCCCTCTCCTGAGCCCTCACGGGAAGGGATGGGGAGATGGAAGCGGCGAGCGGGAGGGAGATAGCATGAGGGAGAGGCAGTGAGCAGGATGGTCTGGGTGGGATGAGTGGGAGCAAGGTGGCGAGTTGGAATTGAGGTGGTAAGTCAGGAGTGAGCCAGGAGGATGGTGGCAAGTCGGGATCAGGCGGCAAGTCAGGAGGGAAGCAGCGAGTGGAAGGTAGGTTGAAAGAGTTAGTAAGCTATTAAGAGTTGTTAAGTCATTAATAGTAAGAGGATTTTTGGGCCAGGTAATACCACTGATCTATTCATTGTGCAGCAGCAGGTTTTGTGGAATTATTAAAGGAAGATTGATCTCAAAGACATCTGAGACTTTAAAAACACAAGGGCATTTCTATGGAGTTTGTGAAAAGTTTTGCATTCCTAGCCCACATCTCCAAATAATAATGCAAAGGTTCTTGTGAGTTTATCTCATGGGACATTTTAAAAAAATGCACACTTCTAAGTACTACTTCTCCCCAATTCATTTTTGTTTGCACTGTGAGAGGCATTTTACTTTAAAAATTGTGAATCAGTTTATTACTTCACAATTCGTAGGTTTTTAATCATAAAGAAAACCGTAGGTGGAATAAATGCCACCACTTCCCCCAAAACTACCTCAGTCATTCTCCCTCCTCAAATTCCATTCTCTCTTCACCGCAACACTTGGTTTCCCAGGTGTAGCTTCCCCCTTCAGTATTCATTGAATTTACAGGGACACTGTGGGCTGGATTTTCATCCACACATCGTGTGTGCAGGAGAATTCCCAGCTCCGCGAACTCGACTTCTAAAAATGTCTGACCAAACGTCAGATTTTCATTCCAAGTTTGTGGGTTTTCCTGGGAAATGGGCCCGGTGGCCCTGGAACAAGTGTGGAGAATGTCTGGCACTGGGGCAGCCTAAGCAGAGGGCACCATATTGAAATTTAATAAAAAAGCAGAGAATGTAAAATAGCCCTCCAGCCCTCATCCCTCTCACCCCACACATTCCTCATGCCCCCCCTGCCTACCCCTCATGGTCCCTCATACCCTCCATGCCAACCTATGCCCCTCTGCTCACCTTCCATGGCCCTTCATACCTGTCATGCCAACCTATGCCCCTTTGCCGACCCCCGACTCTTTATAGCCCCTATGCTAAAATATAATCCTCTACCCATCTATGGCCCTTTATAGCTCCTAGGCCAACAGTTTCAACTCATGCCAACTCATGATCCCCACCCACCTACCATTGGTCCTTTCACCTACCATGCCGCTCACCCAGTATCCATCATGGGCAGACCTAGGGACGCATGCTGAGATTAAATAAAATAAAGTTTTAAGTGTCTATTACAAACTTTATTTTGATACACTCATTCATAAAAACCCATTTACTATATTTGCATTCCTTTACCAACATTATCCCTTACAACAACAAACATTACATTTAATTGCGTTACTCATTATAACAAATAGCATTGGAATTCACAGCCCACTTCAAAGGGTCCATAGCTATTTGGAACTGTCAATTAAACTGAAATGGTAGGCAACCCTGTGATAATGGACTGTTGTGAAATCAGTCATGTAGCACTAATCCAGTATTGGAAGCTGTTATGAACCCAGGGTGAGGTTACTACTGGACAAACCTGATCCCAGGGTGGAACCCAGCTTGACAGATTCTAACCTTGTTTGTTTAGATATATGGAGAGGGGCTACTGAACAGAGTCACTGGAGTCAGCTAATGAATTTATAACAAAAAAATAATAAACAATGAAGGATGAACTATATTACAGTACTCCTTCACCCACAACTATACCTTTACAGATATATATATAGATTTGTAAGGATAACACAAGTTTACAAGTTAAAAAAGCTATTGTATACTCTAATATCCACAGTACGTACACAGTCCATGTAAAGCAATAGGCACCTATGGTCAGGCACACCACACTCTGAAGCCAAGTGACAGATGCCACCTCAACCAGATGTTATGGATCTCTCATCAACTCCCTCCCCCAGATGCCTGTCACCCTGAGCCAACCAGTCTCACTGAACTCTGTCTTTCACACAAGGGTTGCCAATCTCCACTTCCTAAGAACTCACCTTGGAATCTTCTTCCAAACTGATGCTTTCTCTCAGGCGCCTTCCGCAAAGGTTCAGCTCCAGGGTTTTGACCCCTCCTTCTGATGTTCCTCTCCCCTGGGTCACCACATGCTTTGAGCTTTCTTCCATGCACTCTCTCTCTCTCACCGACTCAGCTGTCAACAGTGCACCACTGCTTCACATGCCCACAGCAAAGATTTACAAACTTTCAGTTGGCTCTTTGGACCTTCTGACTTCACACAAGCCTTTATATCACTTTGACTCTGCTTTCTGCAGCTTGGAGCTTTAAGCCCAAAGCCTTTCTCTGCCCCTCACTCTTAACGTCTCTTAATAGGGCCTTTTCTAGCTTCCTGTCCTTCCTTTGACTTGAAGGTCTGCTTGGGACTTTCTCCTGTTCCACTCCCCTGGATTCTTGGGGCCTTTCTTCTTTAGCTTGGGGCTTACTATCTATCCCCTTTGCTCTGGTCTCTCTCTGGCAGCTACTTTCAACCAGCTTTAGCTTGGAACTGGCTATCTGCCCCTCCTAGGCTCCTACTGCGTGGCAGCTGTCTTCAAAATTGAACTCAAAAACTGCTGGTTCTAGTTTCTTCTATGTATGTCTGTGAGATGGGGCCTGCCTCTCTGGAACACTGTTGCTAGGCAACAGCCCAGTTTTCCTACTCTAGTGTTTGTTTAACTTCTCTTACATTCGTAAACTCTCATTAGAAATGCAGGCACCTTTTAAAGTTAAACTAAAACTCAACTTGACTTTTTCTTAACACACAGATACAGAAATACGAATCAAACTTAAACATTAAAGCTAAAGCTCATTCCCAACATCCACAAATACCAATATAACTTACTTAAACTATCTCTATTTACTGACAAATGCCGTCAACAGACAGTTATTTTTCTTCAGTCTGTGAAAGTATTTTACAGAGACAAACAAGAAATCTTTTTTTAAAACACTCCAGATAGTTTATTTCAAGAGTTAAAGGGCAGGAGTTTTAAATACCTTGACAGTTCCTCTTGACACATTTGACAGTATGAAAAGTTTGTATTCCTAGCCCTAATTTCCAAATAATAATGTAAAGGTTCTTGTGAGTCAGTTCCAATGAGCTTCATAGTTCCAATGAGTTTATGCACTTTATTTACACATTCATGTCTTCTTTTAGGGGAAGGATACCCTTAATCACATATTTAAGTCACAAAATCATAAATATTTAAGGAAGGATGTAAATGTGTTGCAGGCAGTTCAGAGGAGCTTTACTAGATTGATACCTGGAATGAGGGATGGGAATGTGGAATTCAAAACAAAGAGATCAGCCATGATCTTACTGAATGGTGGAGCAGGCTCGAGGGGCTGAATGGCCTACTTCTGCTCCATTTCGTATGCTTGTATGTTCTTAAAGGATTCTACAAAGTTGAAATCTGGTCCTACCAGGTCTAATCTGCACATGTCAGGTTTCCAATACCTATCAAACCAAAATCACACATTGGTGGAGCCAGCTGTTGATTTCTACGTGTAGCTGCTTCCACAAAATGCAAATGCACGAATCCCGATCCGGACTCATTCCCACCCCTGCGAAAATGGAAGGTGCCACTTTCGGAGGCGGGCCTTCCAGATTTGGACCTCTTCTGCCATTTTCGCTACAATGGAGAAGCTCTCCATCATAACGAAAATGCAGGCCTGTGTCCCTCTGACTTTCACCCTCCAGTTCACAAGAGCCAAATTCTCTTCAAATTCACAGAACACTGCGAGCTCGAGAAAAGAATGAAAAAACTTACATTTTAAAATGAAGGTCGGGACCTCTGTTGGGAATTACAATTCCCAGTGGGCCTCAACAGTTTCTGTGCATGCGCCAGCCCTGGTATGGCCACAAATGTGCTGATTGTGCATTTTTACAATCTTCGGGTTGTGCCAGCCGGAGAATGGCTGCACGTGTGCAGTTGGTCAGGATTCCCGTCTTCAAGCCGGTAAACAGCACAGCGCAAATGCGCAGTTGGTTCTTTGTCCTTTTTTTTATTTAAAGGGAGCCCTGCAACTGTGTAGGAGAAGAAACAAAATGGAACAGGGCAAAAGAGATCAGATGACTCAAGAAGAAAAATGCCATTACACAGTGAGGCACAGAAAAAGCTGGACACGAGAGTGGAAGCTGCAGAGAGCAGGTTTCACAGAAGAAAAAAGGAAAGCCCCAGAAATCAGGGAAAGGGACAGAAAAAAGACAGGGAAAGACAAGGAACAAGCGTAGGAATCAGAAACAGGTCCTGTTCAGTGAAGTTAAAGTAAGGAGCAGAGGAAAAGGTTCCAAATTAAAAGGAGAAAAGTGCAGAGATATTATCAAGGCAGACTGGGCTTGTGAGAAGCCAGTAGATCTGAGGAGACAGCCAAAGGTTGGTCACTCCTTCCGAAGGGCCTGTGAAACAGTGGAAGGAGAGATCAAAACCCTGGGGGGTGGGTCCTTGCTGAAGATGTCCGAGAGAAAGCATCATTTGGGAGAAGATTCCAAGGTGACTTCTTCAAGAGAGGAGATTGGAAACCCTCGTGTGAAAGACAGAGTTTCCGTGAGATCGATTAGCTCATGATTTTTTAAAAATTCATTCATGGGATGTGGGCGTCGCTGTCTAGGCCAGCTTTTATTGCCCATCCCTAATTGCCCTTGTTCAGAGGGCATTTAAGAGTCAACCACATTGCTGAGAGTCTGGGGTCATATGTAGGCCAGACCAGGTAAGGATAGCAGATTTCCCTCTCGAAAGGACATTAGTGAACCAGATGGGTTTTTACAACAATTGACAATGGCTTCATGGTCATCATCAGACTTTTAATTACAGATTTTTAAAAATTGAAGAGGTGTGATGAGCGCCTGGAGGAAGTTGATGAGAGATCACTGAAGTTGCATTGGTGGCATCCGTCATTTGGTTTAGGAGTGTGGGATGTGTCCAATCACAGTTTGCTTATTATTACGTGGACTGTATATTTATTGTGAACATTAGAGTATAAGCTAGATTTTTGTAACTTGTATTATTCTTATGACTCTGTATATATCTGTAAAGGATTCATTGTTGGTGAAGGAGTCGTTTAATATAGTTCTTTCTTCTTGATCAATAAATGTTTTATTCTTTTGTTAAAAGTTCAACAGACTCCTGTGACTCTGTTCAGTAACCGCTCTCCAGGTTTCTAAACAAAAAATAAAAATTAGGATCTATCATGCCAGGTTCCACCCAGGGATCTGACCTGTTCTGTAGCAAGATCAGCTGGGATCATGACAAGAGACACTTTATCTCTGTCTGATTATGTTTGTTGATGTGAAGAAACTACTGAGCTATTTTCCTCAATACTCATAGCAGTTTTGAGTAAAGACAATATTCAATTAGCTGAAAAAATAAAAACTATCTTTTCCGCATTTTCTATCAATTCAAAAGGCAAGCCTCTTTCAAAATCCTTTGATTTTGAGCTTGTCAAATTAAAAAAGAAGAACCTTGCCTTGAGCCAGCGTTACCAATTCAACTTCTCTCTAAACACAAGCTACAATATAAAAACTAACAAATGTCTCTTTCATATCTGGTAATGTAGTGGTTATGGTACTCAACTTAAAACCTAGAGACTGCGAATTCAAATGCTATCATGGTTAAATTTAAAATTGAATTCAGTAAATCTGGTAATTTGTGGACTAGGGTGTTACCATGTCAATGGCTGGGGGTGGTATTCTTTCTTCTTCTTCCACACCTATGATAACTTTTAAAAATGTAGATACTATATAGGTTATTTTTTGTTTCTAATGATGGTACACATCCACACATTATGTTTATATTGGAGCATGTAACATAAATTATTCCACACATGGGTGGGAATGGGAACATTGAAATCACACTACAAAAGGGGCTGAGGATCAAAGTCCCGCTAAGAATAATAAGACTAGGTATTGGCTCACCTGGATTAGATAGTGAGAACACAGTTTCAGGAGCTCCAATAACTGAAGGTGACTTCCCGCTGCAAGCACGTCTTGAACTATACCTGGTTCCAATAAGATCTGAAAATCAAACAGTTTCAGTGTTTAAAAGGGAGGCTGACTTTGTGTCAAATAAATTATTTTTCTGCATTGCTAACTGCACTAAATTACAACAGCTTATGCGGCTCTATCCAGCAGGGAATTACCAACAAAGAAGAAATACTGACTACTTCTGAAAGCATCCTAATGCAAAAGGGGGTCCTCGATGTTCCCAGAGTAAAAAGTCACACGATAAAGCAAAAATGGTTAATTAGTCATACGGCGAGTGCCTATCAGACTAAAGCAAAAATACTTTGACAAGCTGAAGAAAAATAACTCTCAAGAGAATAGAGATAGGTACTGAACCCAGTTAAAGGCACCAAAAGTGCTATCAGAGCAATCAAAAGCTCACTGGAGAGGGAGATAGTGGTTAACTACAGTAGCAATAGTAATTTTATTAAGTTTGGAAGCCCAAGAACCATTAAGGGCTTCTTAGGGCTGTGGAAAGATTCCTGATGACAGATTCAGGTGAACACCTGGGATTTGGCAGAGGTTTTAAATTACCACAATAAATTAACCTTCATTCCAGTAAACTATGTTTGTTCCTCACTCCAGTAGACTATGTTCAGTTGTTATTAATGCGATCCACAATTGTCTCTAAAGCTGTAAGGATCAAACCAAATATGACAAGATTAAGGGGTCTCAGAACAGACATGGTGTTGGTACTAAAACAGAAATAGCTAGAAAAACTCAGCAGGTCTGACAACATATGTGGAGAGGAATACAGATAATGTTTCAAGTCCGTATGGCTCTTCATCAGAACTAAGAAATATAGAAATGAGATGAAATATAAGCTAAAAGCAAAAAACTACAGATGCTGGAAATCCAAAACAAAACTAAAAATACCTGGAAAAGCTCAGCAGGTCTGGCAGCATCTGCGGAGAGGAACACAGTTAACGTTTCGAATCCGTATGACTCTTCAACAGAACTAAGTAAAAATAGAAAAAAGATATTTTTACTTAGTTCTGTTGAAGAGTCATACGGACTCGAAACGTTAACTGTGTTCCTCTCCGCAGATGCAGACAGACCTGCTGAGTTTTTCTAGGTATTTTTATTTTTGTTTCGATATATAAGCTGGTTGAGGGGGTGGGACATGTAGAGCTGGATAGAGGGCCAATGATAGGTGGAGGCAAAGAAGAGATTGCCAAAGATGTCATAGACAAAAGGACAAAGGGGTGTTGACGGTGGTAATATTAGTTAAGGAATGTGCGAATGATGACATTAAGGGTAGAAAGCAGGACAAGCAAGGTACAGATAGCCCTAGTGGGGGTGGCGTGGGGGGAAGGGATCGAAATAGGCTAAAAGCTAGAGATAAAACAATGGATGGAAATACATTAAAAAATAATAAGAATAGGTGGGAAAAGAAAAATATATTTTAAAAAAATTTAAATTATTGGGAAAAGGGGGATCGGAAAGGGGACAGGGATGGAGGAGAGAGTACATGATCTGAAGTTGTTGAACTCAATGTTAAGTCCGGAAGGCTGTAAATTGCCTAGTCGGAAGATGAGGTGCTGTTCCTCCAGTTTGCCTTGAGCTTCACTGGAACATTACAGCTGGCCAAGGACAGACACGTGGGCATGAGAGCAGGGTGGAGTATTGAAATGGCAAGCAGCAGGAAGGTCTGGGTAATGCTTGCGGACAGACTGAAGGTGTTCCGCAAAGCAGTCACTCAGTCTGCATTTGGTCTCTCCAATGTAGAGGGGACCGCACTGGGAGCAACGAATGCAGTAGACTAACTTGAGGGAAATGCAAGTGAAATGCTGCTGCACATGAAAGGAGTGTTTGGGCCCTTGGAAAATGAGGAGGGGGGAAGTAAAGGGGCAGATGTTGCACCTTCTGTGGTTGCATGGGAAGGTACCATGGGAGGGGGTTGAGGTGTAGGGGGTGATGGAGGAGTGGACCTGTTGGTACTGATGCTTTCAATAGAAAACGTTCAAGAAAATGGATACAATCTATATCAGGCTTGTGACCCGTGAGAGTGCGTGTGCTGCGTGCGAGAGTGTATGCGTGCTGCATGTGAAAATGTGCACGCATGCGAGAAAGTGCGCGTGTATGAGTGTGGGCGCACGTGCGAGAGTTCATGCGAGAGAGTGGGCGCGCGCGAGTCCATGCGAGAGAGTGGGCGCGCGCGAGTCCGTGCGAGAGAGTGGGCGCGCGCGCGAGTCCATGCGAGAGAGTGGGCGCGCACGCGAGTCCGTGCGAGAGAGTGGGCATGCGCGCGAGTTCATGCGAGAGAGTGGGTCTTGCGTGCGCGAGAGTTTGTGCGAGAGAGTGCACACGCGCGAGAGTTCGTGCGAGAGAATGGGCACACGTGAGTCCATGCGAGAGAGTGGGCGCGCGTGTGCGAGTCCGTGCGAGAGAGTGGGCGCGCGTGCAAGTTCATGCAAGAGAGTGGGTCTTGCGTGCACGAGAGCTCGTGCGAGAGAATACGCACGCGTGAGAGTTTGTGTGAGAGAGTGCACGTGCGTGAGAGAGTGTATATGTGTGAGAGTGTGTGACTGTGTGTGTGGTTGTGAGAGAGAGTGCGTGTGCATGCGAGAGTGAGTGCATGTGTGCGAGAGTGCGTGAGAGTGCGCGTGCAAGAGAGCGTGTGCGCGCGTGAAAGAGTTTGTGCAAGAGATTGCGTGCTCGCGAGAGAGTTCATGCGAGAGTGCGCGCGCATGAGAGTGTGTGAGAGAGAGGGAGGGTGTAACTGTGTTTGGGGGCCTGAGAGAGAGTGTGTTTGTGTGTGTGCGTGGCACGTGCGTACGCATGAATGAGAGAGTGAGTGTGTGTGTAACGGAGAGAGAGATTTTGAGTGTGTGTGTGCAGGGGAGAGAGAGATTTTGAGTAAGTGTGTGCGGGAGTGAGAGAGATTTGGAGTGAGTTTGTGCGGGAATGAGAGTGAGTGTGTGTGTGGGAGTGAGAGTGTGAGAGTGTGTGTGGGAGAGAGATTTTGAGCGAGTGTGTATGGGAGTGGCAGAGAAAGTGTGCGTGTGTGGGAATGAGAGAGAGTGTGTGTATGTGGTAGAGTGTGTGTGTGGGGGATTGAGAGTGCATACGTGTGTATGTGTATGTGTGTGTGGGAGGAGTGAAAGAGTGAGGGAGTATGTGTGGGAGTGAGAATGTCAGGAAAGGTGCGGGAGCGAGAGAGGGAGGGAGGACAGCTGTGGAAGTGAGAGGGGGAAGGAGGGCAGGTGTGGGAAAGAGAGGGTGCAGGCGGGCGTGGGAGAGACGGGGTGTAGGAGCGAGAGGGGGAGGGAGAGTGGGAGCCAGAGGAGGAGGAAAGGTGTGGAGGCGAGACGGGGAGAGAAGATGGGTGTGGGAGAGAGAGAGAGAGAGGTGGGAGGGAAGGTGTGGGAAAGAGAATGTGAGGGAGGGAGGGTGCGAGGGAGAGTGAAGGAGAGGGGGTGTGAGGGGGAGAGGGTGTGGGGGGGAGAAGGAGGGAGGGTCTGAGGGAAGGAGTGTGTGGGAGGAAGAGTGAGAGGGAGGGAGCGTGCAGGAGAGTGTGAGGGAGAGTCTGAGGGAAGGATTATGTGGGAGGAAGGGTGAGAGGGAGGGAGCGTGCAGGAGAGAGTGTGAAGTGAAGATGTGGGACAAATAATGTGGAGGGTTGGGAGAGAGGATGCGTGGAAGCGAGGGTGTGGGAGAGAGACAGTGGAGCGTCTGCCTTACTCCCAGTCTCAGGTTTCTCACTCACTTTGATGACCACCCACACACACATACACACACACATTCTCTCTCTGACCTTCTCACTCTCTGGTCATTTTTATTACTTACTTTTTCTTTTAAGCTTAACAATTTACAATGTCTTGACATTGCTTTACTTTAGCTCAGCAATTGTTTCTTTTCTTAATACCTCAGATTTTTTTTGAAATTCAGTTTAATGTTGTGCCAAACCTTATCTTTTCGAAATTTGTTCATCGGCCCCTTGAGTGAGAAAAGAACGGAAACGTGGCCACGCCCTGAGCGAAAGGGTTGGACAACCCTGACCTAGTATGCAATAACCTTCCTCCTCGCTCCTCTACTTAACAGCTGGTTATGGGCACAAGTCTTTACCATGCGTTGTGAGGAGGCATGTTTCATGCCATTTTTTAAACAAGTCAAAAAACAGAAAATTATAGGTCCATATGCTTGATTTTAGTTATAGGAATGTTGTTAGAATGTATCATTGAAGATGTACCTTATAACTACTTGGACAGAGTAGGAGAAATCAACAACTCTTGTCATGCCTTTTGAAAAACGTCATGTTTTACCAACTCAGGTGAATTTTTATGACCATTAACCATTTGGTGGATGAAGGTAGATGGTTCACATTTGGATTTTCATCAAGATTCTATGGCAACTTGTCAAAAAAACATTACCTTATAAGATAGGGTCCTGAAGGGTTGGAGGACAGACCTAGGGTTGGTTAAGGCATTAGTTGCATTCTCATAGTCAGAAGGCTGGCATTAATGTTATGGTTTTGTGTGAGACTAATTAGTAGAGTCCCACAGAAATCATTTTTAGGATATTACTCTTCGCAATTTTCATTAACAATCTGGTTCATAAAGATTTGTATGAATGTTAGCACCTTGGAAGTGAAATAAACAAATACTTCAGACCTACATGCACTGGGGCAACAGACTTGCATTTAGCAAATGTCTCTTGATATTGGTAAATGTACTTCTGTGCACATGTGAAGGCTAATAACAATCACAAGAATGCCATGCAGTATTTCAAGCTGAAGTCTGCTGAGTGGGAAAGAGATTAAGTGCATTGTTACTTTTGTATCTTCATACACACTTTTTTCCCCTTAGGGGAATAGTGGGGAAATGCTGGAAGGACTAACAGGCTGATTATTAACCTGTTGCACCGTATCATGAACGCTTCTTCCTTGGCTAACAAATCCTGGAGTGGGAGAGCACTTCTGACTCAGAGGCAAGGGCACTACCTATGGATCTGCAAGGCTTCCTTCACCAAGTAATGAATATGATAACTAAATGCAGTAGATGAATTTTCCTAAAGTTTCATAGTGTTGCAACGTTATGGCTAAAGCAATTAGAGTATTAGGGTATATTGCTAAAGACAAACCAAAGAACAACAAACAGGACTCTATTGTCCTTAAATAAGACCTTGCTTATTTTTTTCTGGAAATACTGTGAACAGTTTTGGTCCCATCACGTGTTGAGCAATATGAAGGCCTGGAAAATGTTCACAAGAGGGTCTGCAGATTGATACTTACCTTAAAACGTCTTTAGTTGCCACGATAGGTTTAGAGGGTTGATTTTTTTTTTACTTCAGGAAAGCAGAGGCTTTGGGCAGATTTGATTCATGTATTTAAAATGAAGCAGCACCTAATACCAGATAGACCATTTGAATTGGATAGATTATGGAGAACCATGGGATATTTGTACAAGTTACTTAAGCACAAAACAAGGTTGGATACCAGAAGGTTTTGACGAGGCTTATCGACATTTAGAACAAGTTGTCAGCTGCTGGAGTGAGTATTGATATGCTCCAAGCATCCAGAAGGAAGTTGGATGAGTTCCTGAATATTGCTAGTATCACAGCATGTAAAAGTAGGTGACCTATTGGTTCATAAGTTTCGAGTTCATATTTTGATCATGTTGGGGGGGAGGTGTTGGAAAGGAATTTTGCAAAGGTTTGGTCTAAGCTTGTTCTAGTTAAGTATCTTCTTTTTGTCTCTCGTAGGTGATGACATGACTGTTGGTGCAAAGGAAGGATTGTGGGTCATGAAGCTTAGTTGCAACAAATTAGTTTGTTGGACCAATTAGTCTTTTCCTGGCCATCATTTTTATAAGCCTGCGTACCTGCAATAAAGGCAATGAGTGACAGCGACTGTATGATGTTATGAAATAGAGGAAATGGAGTAATTTAAATAAGCACAAAAAAAAATTAAGTTCATGTTTCATCTTTCACCCTTCATCAGACCCACTCCAAACATTAACTGAACTTTCCCTTCAAGGTGTTGCTGACCATTTAAGTGCTTGGCACTGCCAGCTTTTATTGCAGATTTCAGCACTCAGCTGCTCTATTATATGTCAGGGCTGCTGATTTCCTGGAGCAATTGAGTCTGGGAAGAATGTCCTGCAGTCAGCATTGTGGCGAAGCAGTCTGGGAAGAATGTCCTGCAGTCAGCATTGCTGTGAAGCAGTCTGGAAAGAGTGTCCTGCAGTCAGCATCATGTTGAAGCAGTCTGGGAAGAATGTCCTGCAGTCAGCATCACTGTGAAGCAGTCTGGAAGGAGAGTCCTACAGTCAGCATCGCGGTGAAGCAGTCTGGGAAGAGTGTCCTGCAGTCAGTTCTTATTGAAAATAACAAGAGTGATATCACAAGACAGTGCTAGAGAGCGGTGGAGAGATCAGAACCAGCGTGAGTGCAGGGAAGCTTCAAAAAGTGAAGTCAGCACAAAGGTGACAGCTGATTGGTGAGTATGGGTAAGTGTTTTTCTCCAGTTTTTTTCCAGTTTAAAATAGATTAAGCTAAGGAAAGTTAAGTAAGGGTTCTAGTTTTCATTTAAAGTACATCGATAATTTAACTTTTTTTTTTACTGTATTTAACTTAAAGTAAGGGTTTACTTTTCAACTAGAGGCATGGCAGTGCAGTTCAGTCCCGTGTTAGGTACCGTCTGCAACATGTGGGAAGTCCTAGACACTCCTTGCACTCTGACTGACCACGTGTACAGGAAGTGCCACCAGCTGCAGCTCCTTGAGTTCCAGGTTTTGGAGCTTGAGCAGCAGCGGGAGGCACTGAGGTGCAGACGTGAGGCTAAGAGTTTTGTGGATAGCACGTTTTTAGACGTGGTCACCCCACAGCTTACAGAAGCGCAGACAGAGAGAGAATTAAGAAAGGTGTCAGGCAGGTAGTCAGGAAATCCCCAGGGTGCATATCACTCGAGAACCATTTTTCTGAGTTGGAAAACGGCAACAGTGATGGTTCCTCTGGGGAGTGTAGCCACACTCATGGCACTGAGAGTGACTCAGCTGCATGTGGGGGGGAGGGTGGGAGAAAAAAGAGGAGACTCGACAGTAAGGGGAACAGACAGAGATTTCTGCGGCCGTAGGCATGACTCCAGGATGGTATGTTCCCTCCCTGGTGCCAGGGTCAAGGATGTCACTGAATGGCTACAGGGTATTCTAAAGTGAGGGGTCAGACAGCGATCGTGGTACATATTGATACCAATGACATAGGCAGAAAGAGGGATGAGGTCCTGCAAGCAGAATTTAGGGAGCTAGGAAACCGATTAAAAAACAGGACCTCAAAGGTAGTAATCTCTGGATTACTTCCGGTGCCATGCGCCAGTGAGTATAGAAAAAGGAGGTTAGTCCAGATGAATGCGTGGCTGGAGAGATAGTGCAGGAGGGAGGGATTTAGATTTCTGGGGACGGTGGGACCTGTACAAGGTGGATGGGTTGCACCTGAACTGGAATGGGACCAACATCCTTGCGGGGAGGTTTGCTAGCGCTGTTAGGGAGGGTTTAAACTAACTTGGCAGGGGGATGGGATCCTGAGTGGAGGTTCAGAAGAGGGAGAAGCACAGCCAAAATTAGAAGAGAGAGCAAGTGCATCTGGAAGGCATAGAAATTATAGGCCAGTTAAGGCACAGGGGATTTTGGCAAGGTTGGATGGTATTTATTTTAATGCAAGAAGTCTGACGAATAAGGCAGGTGAGTTGAGGGCACAAATAAACACAAGGAAGTATGGTGTCATTGCTGTCACACAGACATGGTTGAGAGGAGCAGGATTGGCAGCTCAATATTCTAGGATATAGGGTCTTCAGGCAAGACAGGGAAGGAGGTAAAAGAGGAGAGTATCGCAATATTGATCAAGGAATCAATTACAGCAGTAAGGAGGGAGGTCATCTTAGAAGGCTCCTCAAATGAAGCCATATGGGTAAAACTGAAAAACAAAAAAGCAGCAATCACATTGCTGGGAGTGTACTATAGGCCGCCAAACAATCAGAGAGAAACAGAAGAGCAAATATGTAGGCAAATTTCAGAGAAGTGTAAAAATAATAGGGTAATAATAGTAGAGGATTTCAACTTCCCCAACATTAACTGGATTAGTTATAGTGTGATAGGTTTAGAGGGAGCGGAATTCTTAAAATGCATCCCAGAGAGCTTTTTAAGCCAGTACATAGAAGGTCCTAGAGGAGAGGGGGTGGACCTGGGCTTAATTTCACGGAATGAAGTTGGGCAAGTAGTAGAGGTATCGGTGGGGGAGCATTTTGCGGATTGTGATCATAACTCCGTTAGATTCAAGTTTGTTATGGAAAAGGACAAGGATGGGCCAGAAATCAGAGTTCTAAATTAGGGGAGGGCCGATTTTAATAAGATCAGATATGATTTGGCCAGAGTGGACTGGGAGCAGCTACATTTAGGTAAATCTGCGTCAGAGCAGTGGGACTCATTCAAGAAGGAAATAGAGAGAGTACAGGACCAACATATTTCAGTAAAGACAAAGGATGTGACTAACAAATCCAGGGAACCCTGGATGTCGAGGGATATACAGGATTGGATAAAGAGAAAAAGGGAGGCTTATGGCAGATACTGAGGGCTCAAAACAGCGGAAGCCCTAGAGGAGTATAGAATGTGTAGGGGAGAGCTTAAAAAGGAAATTAGGAGAGCAAAAAGGGGGCATGAGAAAACATTTGCAGGTAAAATAAAGGAAAATCCAAAGTTATTTTAAAAGTACATTAAGAGTAAGAAGATAACTAGGGAAAGAGTAGGGCCCATTCAGGACCAGAATGGTAATTTGTGTGTGGAGCTGGAAGACGTAGGTAGGGTTCTAAATGAATACTTTGTGTCGGTGTTCACAAGTGAGAGGGACGATGTGTTATGGAAATCAGGCAGAAGGATGTTGATATGCCTGGACACATGCCTAGATAACTGTCGGTAAAGCATAAGAATCTTAATCTTAGGGTTGTGGGGTCGAGCCCCACGTTGGATACTGTGACTCTATAGCAGGCTATTGAGTTGGATGATCAGCCATGATCATAATGAATGGTGGAGAAGGCTCGAAGGGCCGAATGGCCTACTCCTTCCCCTATTTTCTATGCATTATATAATGAAATAAATTAGAAAGGGAAGCAGTTCTGGCAGGCTTAAAAGTAGATAAATCTCCAGGCCTGGAAGAAATATATCCCAGGCCGTTGAATGAGGCAAGGGAGGAGATAGCAAGGGCGCTGGTAATAATTTTTAATACCTCTCTGGCCACAGGAGAGGTGCCAGAGGACTGGAGGACAGCCAAAGTGGTACCGTTATTCAAAAAGGGAGGAAGGGATAAACCAAGGAACGACAGGCTAGTCAGTCTAATCTCAGTGGTGGGGAAACTATTGGAAGCAATTCTGAGGGACAGAATTAATCTACACTTGGAGAGGCAGGGATTAATCAAGGTCAGTCAGCATGGTTTTGTTAAGGGGAGGACATGTCTGACCAATTTGATTGACTTTTTTTGAAGAGGTAACCAGGTGTGTAGATGCAATGCATTTGACATAGTCTAAGAGTGCATGAGTTCCAAGGCAATTTTGCAAATTGGATCCAGAATTGGCTGATTGGCAGGAAGCAGAGGGTGATGGTCAAGGGGTGTTTTTGTGACTGAATGCCTGTGTCCAGTGGGGTTCCCTTGCTGTTTGCGGCATATATAAATGATTTAGACTTGAATGTGGGAGGGTTGATCAACAAGTTCACAGATGGCACGAAAATTGGTGGGGTGGTAAATAGTGAGGAGGTTAGCCTTAGATTACAGGAGGATGTAGACAGGCTGGTCAGATGCGCTGATCAGTGACAAATGGAATTTAATCCAGATAAGTGTGAGGTGATGCACTTGGGCAGGACAAACAAGGCACAGGAATGCACGATGAATGGTAGTACCCTGGCAAGTACTGAGGATCAGAGGGACCTTGGTGTGCATATCCACCAATCCCTTAAGGTAGAGGGTCAGGTAGATTAGGTGGTTAAGAAGGCATATGGGATACTTGCCTTTATTAGGCGAGGCATAGAATATAAGAGCAGGGAGGTTATGCTGGAGTTGTTTAAAACACTGGTTAGAGTATTGCGTACAGTTCTGGAATCCGCGTTATAGGAAGGATGTGATTGCAGTAGAGTGTGTTCAGAGATTTACCAGGCTGTTGCCTGGGCTGGAGAGTTTTAGTTATGAGGAGAGATTGGATAGACTGGGGTTATTTCCCTGGAGCAGAGGAGATTGAGGGGGGACATGATTGAGGCGTATAAAATTATGAGGGGCATAGATAGGGTAGACAGGAAGGAACTTTTCCCCTTGGTGGAGGGATCAATAACCAGGGGGCATAGATTTAAGGTAAGGGGCAGGAGGTTTAGAGGGGACGTGAGGAAGAATTTTTTTACCCAGAGGGTGGTGGGAACCTGGAACTCACTGCCTGAAAGGATGGTCGAAGCAGAAACCCTCATAACATTTAAGAAGTATTTGGATGTGCACTTGTAATGCCATGGCTGGAAAATGGGATTGGAATAGTTAGGTACTTGTTTGACTGGCACAGACTCGATGGGCCGAAGGGCCTTTTTCTGTGCTGTAGACCTCTATGACTCTATGACAATTGATGTCTTCTGTCTGATGAAAGAGCAACATAGGATAATAAGACAATGGTCATGGCACTTTTTGTTTGAAGACTGGTAATCCATCATTGAGGTTTCATGGCTCCAATATTGTTGGAAGGATGTGCCAGAAAATGTGAACTACACATGTTAAATGTCTATGGGATTGCAGAGATTAGTGCAATAGTAATATAGTTTAATTCTCAATCAAATATCAGCATGGTATAACCATTTATGACACGTCCTTATTTCACGAGCTTCATTAAAGGGGCTGTGGCCTGGCCTAGGGAATTGTATTTTTATTCTAACTGCAAACACACTTGTGAAACTATGACCTCTCATGATCTGAAATATTCTTTTAGTATCAAAAGTTCTCAAGATAAATCTCACTATTTCTTGGACCTATGATGCTGTTGTTATTTGAACTGTGGATGAGTGTTACAGGAAAGAAAACAAGGACATTGTAATTTGCCAAGTAAATTTAATTTTGACTTTTGTTTAATATTTTAAGCTCTCAGAGGCGCAATGAAGTTTAGTTATATTCTGCTAAAAAGAACATTTTTGACAGTAAATTGGATGTTTCTGTAAGAGGATTTTACTGCACACAGTTATGGGTTAATTACCACAGAACACGCTTGGACTTTTTCCAGTTGCTCTAACACATTGTGAACGCGGTTTTACAATGCAAGGTTTGGGCACACAACCTTCTAACTCAAAAGGTCACTGCATTGCCAATATATTCCTGAAACCCCCTCAGATGTATGAAAAATATCAGCCATGGGTATTTCAAGCTGACGTCCAATACATCAGAGATTTGATTTGAAGGGGGCAGTTTTATAAATGCACAGGGAATACAGACAAAAAGCCTCACCTCAATAGGGAGCAAGACACCTGACATACGCAGCCACTTTTTTTAGTATAAAGGGAGTGCCACACAGATGACGAAGTAGCAGCAGTCGGACCACAGCATGTCTGGGTCCATCTTTGGCCCCAGTGCCTTAATCCTGAACATGACCGGCCAATTGCCTGTCTCCAGGTGACATAGCCAGTAAGTGAGACACCCCTCCAGTGGCACAAATTTTTAAAATATCTCTCAAGACGTTCAGGCAATTAACGAATAAGTAAAGATGCACATTTTAAATCACCTCTCACATTTTAAGAGGGAAAAGCAACATGAGTAGGCCATTCAACCTGTTGAGCCTCTTTTTTTTTGTGTGTTGAGCCTCTTCCATCATTTAATGAGATCGTGGCTAATCTGTATTAACTCATTCCACCTGCCTTTAACTCCTTAAACTAAATGCCGGTATCATTGACCCATATTTTTAACAACAGACTGTTCCACTAACAACTATATCCAAGTTTTGTGCCCATGTTGCCAATTGTTACAGTCACTCCCAAATTTGAATTTTATTCTTTTTCATTCTTTCATGGGATGTGAGCTTCGTTGGCAAGGTCAGCATTTGTTGCCCATCTCTAACTGCCCTTGAGAAGGTAGTGGTGAGCCATCTTCTTGAACCGCTACAGTCCACATGGTGTAGGCACACCGATATAGTTCCAAGTCACAATGGTGTGTGACTTTGAGGGGAACTTGCAGGTGGTGATGTTCCCAAGTGTCTGCTTCCCTTGAACTTCTAGGTGGTAGAGGTCACAGGTTTGGAAGATGTTGAAGGAGCCTTGGTGCGTTGCTGCAGTGTATCTGGTACATGGCACACAAATGTTGCTATGGTGGATATGTATGGATCAAGCAGGCTGCTTTGCCTTGAATGGTGTCAAGCTTTTTGAGTGTTGTTGAAGCCGCACTCGTCCAGGTAACTGGGGTTCTGGATGTAATGATATATTACAACAACGGTGAAATGTCCAAGTTCCAGAGGTTGAATATGAGTTTTATGAATGGAGATTGGTTAAGTGAGGACAGAAATTGAGAGTTTTTACGGGTGCTGCTGAGCTCCATTAATGTGTGAGCACAGGGCGCAGAATAAGTGTAACAATGGCCCAAAGCAAGAGGTGCTTGCTGTTGACCTCAGAGCAAGTTGTGCAGAGAGTTCTAATGATATCAGTGATGAGGACTTTACCTCTTTCAATGTGCAGTGGATTCGAGTATGGAGCTGCAGTGATGTCATCAAGCTATCCAAGCAGCCAACCACAGTAAAGAATTCTTACAGACAGCCACCCAGGAATTGAGAAGCACCAATCAATCAAATCGCTTTTATGAAAATTTACAGAGTGTAAAATAAAGATTAGGACATACACAAGGGGTCATGGTGATTCTGAAATATTAAAGAACTTTTTAAAAAGGATATTTAAAAAATCTATTTTAAAACAAAGTAATTAATCATAATAGAAACATTTAACAATGTTCCATAAATATAAGGCTCTCTTTTCATGGCCACATTCCTCATTCAACAGTAGTTATTTCTTAGGTTGTGGTTAAAAGCCCAGTTACATCTGACTGAACAAGACAACTTTCTATGGGTTTTCTAACAGCAATGAGAGAGCAGAAAAGCAGTGGTTCTCGCCAGATCGATTGATTCCACCATTTGCTGGCTTGTGGGGAGGAGAACTGAGAGTCCACAGCACAGCCTGTGCCACAGCGATGAATGACAGACTGCAACTTTAGGATTCCTGCATTGATCCTGTTACAGTCAGACGCAGAGGGGTAACGATGCCAAATGCTGAGTTTGCCTGGCCAATGTTGCAATCCTATCTCTAACTTGTACTCTCAATTGATGAACTAACATCAGAGTCTTGCAATTTCTATTTTATAATATTCATAGTCCAGCAATATTTCATGCGCAATAACCTTTTTGCATGTTTATGCATGTGAAATATCAGCTTTTATTCTTTTACATCTGATTTGTGCTAGTATATTGGAGAAGATTAATCCAGGTATTTTCCTTCAAAAGTGACTGCAGTTTGAGAGTCGAGGATCTCAAATATAGACAGAAGCTTTAAGATTTTAGCAAATCAAATCCTGAAGCTGTTACACCATCAGCACCAGGGCAAGTTAAAGAGAGTAGTAGTTATTCATTCCACTATTACAGGAAACTTTCTAGTTATATTCCTCTAGTTTCCAGATCTGTTACCAGCAATGGAATTAAATAGTTGACGAAACTATGAGCTATATTTGGCTTTGTGTGTAATGTTAAAGAAGAACCTGAATTAACAATTCAATGATAGGCTCCTGAAAATATTTTAATTTTACACAGAGGAAAATATCCCACCAACATTTGAAGGTTACACACGTTTTCATGCAGTAATCTAAATGTTGAAGTTGTTTGAAAGGCTGCTACTTTTTTGGTAAATTGTTTCTTTCTCCCTAAACCATTCATTGGCTTTTACACATACAGTTAAATACCTGGAGAGTGACCAGCCCACGCCAACCCCTCCCCACCTCCAATTTTCCCTCTCTCCTTCTGTCTGGACACTGCTTAAGTAATAATACAAAAACAAAATATTGCGAATGGTGGAATCCCTGATACAAAGTCACAGGCCTGAAACATTAACTCTGTTTCTTTCCCCACAGATGCTGCCTGACCTCCTGGGTATTTCCAGCAATTTCTGCACACGTATGTTAGGTTTGTGAAATAATGGATGAAGATTATGAATGACAACAAGAGCACACTGATAGATTAGGTGGTTTGTCAAAGACATGGCTGATTCAGTTTGCTGTAGAAAATATTAAGTAATATCTTATGGAAATAATAACATAGATTAAACGGTGAGATTTTACATGGAGTAAAGGAGCAGAGTTTGTGCAAATATACAGTACTTTAACCTGCAGTTGGAATGCTGGTAACAGTTTTGGGCACCCATTGGAGGAAAAATATAAAAGCGAAGGAAAATGTGCAGCAGATTCTCCAAAATGTTACCAGAGAATAGTTACTTAGAGTCTTGAGCAGTTCTGGCACCTTTAACTATTATTGATAAAGTTAGTAGGAGGCCTGAAAGAACTGTCCGAGATTATGCAGTTATAATGAGGTAAATAGTCATAGATTATTTCTACTAATTGGTAACATAATAGCAGGAGGGCACAGATTCATGATCATAAAAAGAGTTAAAGAGAAGTTAAAATCAATTTCTTAATGCAGCAAACAGAGAATGTGGAATTCTCTGTCACAAACCATTGTTGAAGGAGAGTCGATAAATATTTCAAAAAACAATGGGGAGAATTTTCTCCCCGTCGGGGGGGCTGAGTGGGAGCGGGAGCAGCCCGTGATTTGCCGCACGCCGCCATTTTACATGGGTGGGCCAATTAAGGCCCGCCCAGTATGACGTGCACCTAGAAGCGCTGAGCGCTCCCTGTGCAGGCGAGGGGAGGAGGGAGAGTCGGGGCCTGCACGAAAGAGCGCAGAAATCTACGAGGCATGGAGCTGCCTCAGGAAGATTACTTTGATTATTAAATATTTGAAATAAAGAAAAAAACAATTATTCAGACATGTCACATGAGCTGGGACATGTCAATGAATTTTAATAAAAATTTTTATTTGATTTATAAAGCCTTCATGAAACCTCATCCTGGATGAGGTTTCACGATAAATGCGAAGGCTGCCTGGGCTCTTCACCTGCCTGTCAACCTTAAGGTTGGACAGGTAGCTCTGTTAATCTTTTTAATTGCTAGTTAAATGGCCTTAATCGGCCTTTGACAGTTTGGCGAGTGCGCAGCTGACTCCAGTGTGCACTCACCGAACTGAAGACCTGAATGATGCGCGGTGACGTCAGGACGCACACCCAATGTCATTGTATGTCATTTTACGCATCAGCAAGTGGGGTCCACCCCCGCACACTGACCAGAAGATTCAGGCCAATGAGTCACTTGAAAAGAGGAACCTAAAGGATTTGGGCAACAAGAAAAAGATTGGGATTAGATGAGGTAGCTCCTGTGAAGAGAAATAAAAGCGCAGCTTTGACTAGTTAAATGACATTTAATATTCTAGGATTGATCTTTGCCAAAAGCCCTGAGAAGCAAAATCCCATTTTTTGTTCTTCCTTCTCTTTGTGGTTATTCGTAAGTATTCAGACCCGTTACTGCCTGCAGGCTGCACTGCAGCACCACCTGGTGGCAGGAATGAACACAATAACATAGCAGCAGACAACTTCAGAGAATTTTTCTCTTGTTGGTTTGCTCGTCACAAAAATAAGTCAGCATTGGAATCCAGGGAATTGTAACACCATTGAGAACTAATCTGATAAAAATGGGTGGTCTGAGTGGTTAATTTTCTTCGCAAGCTAATTTATTCTTTCATAAGTAGATCTATAGTTGAGGGATAGACGTTAATGCAACCTACAGAAATAATAACACATCAATTGACAAGTTAGTTGTACATTTTAATTTCGTAAATACCCTCGATATCCCACAATTAGAACATGTTGAAAAGTCCTTGAATTTTACTTTTTCTACAATGCCCTTTTGCACTACAAGAGTCAATTTTACTGCCTTTAATTCCTGCGCTATACACATGTTCTGGACAGGCACAGTTCACTCAGAGTCCTCAGCATGGCCGAACTGGTGGGCAACATTGGCCTAATTGCGCCCCGGTAGGGCCGAATGCCTGGCAGGGAGGAAAGAAATTTGGCTACTGCTGCACGCTTTACAGGCTCCATTACAATGTTGTTGTATAGGAGTCCAGCATTTCAGAGTGTGGGGGGCCTGACAAACCATGACATTGGATGCAACCTTAAGTCCATGCCAACCATTATCTTTTGTTTGCACTTGCGCTGCATGAAAGAAAGTACGCCAGGGTGATAAATTCCTAGTACACCAAAATTAATTGCACCCACTAAGGCGTCAACTATATCTACAACCTCTGGTTCACTTGCTTTGCATAGATCATAAAGAACTGACTTTACAGGGCCTGAATTAATTGGAGAAACATATGCTGAGCTATGCAGTCTGCTACAAGGATACTTGAGGCTAGCATGAAACATGGGGTTGCATATGTTACCGTCAAGCTGTTTCGACGGTGCCTTGCAGATAGGTTGAAATACTGACCTACAGGGATAGTGCAATGGAATGACACAGAGGGAAACTCCCTTAAGCAGCAGCACCTCCAGACTGCAGTCACCAAATGGGGAGCCAGGTTTTGAGTTGCTCTTCCAGCTGCCTGCAGCTTGGCTTCTTGGGTTCTGACTCCTGTTAGCATCTACACCCCTGGAACTTTCTCCCGAGCAGGATGCACCAAGCAGGAAGTTTCCCAACTCCTGCTGCCCGCATCGAATATGGAAATCCAGCTTATTGTCTCCCGATATAGCATTCAGTATAAGAGTAAACTCACGCTACAATCTGCTTGCTCCCAACCGGGGGTGGGGGGAGCAGTGGGGTGTGTGAGGTGGTGGTGGTCTCTCCTGTTCAGTTATCAATAAGCAAGTACAATACAAATGATTTATCTGTCTCCATTCTAAGGAACAGTGCCCCAATTAAAACTTTTCATCACTGGACCTCTCCATGGCTTTTACATATCATTGTGCATGTCATCTTGTTATGGATCCCAGAAGAGGAGAAAACTTGTCTTTTAATAAAACAAAACGAAGGTTGGGCCCTCGGAGTTGGGAAACTACAGTTCCCAATGGGCCCCAGCGATTTTTGTGCATGCATTAGCCCCAGAAAGGCTGCAGATTATTCTTTTTTTATTTCGACCTTTGGGTTCTGCGAATGTGCAGGCCAAAGAATGGCCGCACATGTGCTGTTAGTGCATTTTCTCGGTGTTGGACCAGTAAACGGCCCTGCGTATGTGTGCAGTTATTTTTTTTTTAAGATTTAAAGCCAGCTCTGCGCTTGCACAGAAGAAAAGGAAATGAAAGTGAAGCAGCACGAAGAGGTGACCCAGAAGAGAACACCTTTCGGAAGACAATACCAGAAGCAGTGGACACAGGGAAGGGACAGAAAGCAAGTCTCAAACCAAAGAAGGAAGTCCCAAAACCAGAGTGTGGGACAGGAAAATGTCTCAAGACGACAGTTAAGTCAAAGAATGAGGACAGGAATCTGGAACAGATCCTATTCAGTGAAGTGAAAGAAAGGAGCAGAGGAAAATCTTCCGAATTAAAGACAGAAAGCTGCAGGGAGCAGAATTAAGGCAAAGTGAGCTTGCGAGCAGCCAGAAGGTCGGGGAGGGCAGCCAAAGGTGTGACTCCTTACTACGGGCCTACGAAACAGTGGTGTTCTGTTGGCATGGCCGAGTACCAGTGTGCGTGTGGAAGGTGAAGCTTGAATGCACGTGGCGATCCAGGGGAGAGGGACATCGGAGGGAGAGATAGAAACCATGGAACTGGATCCTTGTTGAAGACATCCGAGAGAAGGTGTCCTTTTAGGAGAAGATTCTAAGGTGAGTTCTTCGAGGGTGGAGATTGGAAACCCTCATGTGAAAGACAGAGTTTTTGTGAGACCAGTTGGCTCACAGTGTGACAAGCATGTCTAAATCATGAAATGAAAATGGAAGGGAGGAACTCAGGAAAATTACAATCACCAGGCAAGTGGTATTGAGCAAATTGTTGGGACTCCAGGCTGAAAAATCTCCAGGTCCAGATGGACTTCCCCCTAAGGTCTTGAAAGAAGTGGCTAGTGAGATAGTTGATGCACTGGTTTTAATTTTCCAAAATTCCCTAGATTTGGGGAAGGTTCCATTAGATTGGAAAATAGAAAATATAACTCCTTTATTCAAAAAGTGGGGGAGACAGAAAGCGAGAAACTATAGGCCAATTAACCTAACATCTTTCATAGGGAAAATGTTAGACGCTGTTATTAAAGATGTTATAACAGTGCACGTAGAAAAATTCAAGGCAATTAGGCAGAGTCAACATGGTTTTGTAAAAGAGAAATCATGTTTGACCAATTTATTGGAGTTCTTTGAAAGAGTCACATGTCCTGTGGATAAAGGGGACCTGGTGGATGTACTGTATTTAGATTTCTAGAAGTCATTTGATAAAGTGCCACATCAGAGGTTACTGCAGAAAATAAAAGCTCATGGTGTAGGGGTTAACATATTAGCATGGATAGAAGATTGGCTAGCTAACAGGGAGCACAGAGTTGGCATAAATGGGTCCTTTTCTGATTGGCAGAATGTGACGAGTGATGTGCCGGGGGATCAGTGCTGGGGCCTCAGGTTTATACATTTTATATAAATGACATGGATAAAGGGACCCAAGGAAAGATTGCAAAATTTTCTGACGACACAAAGATAGGTAGGAAAATAAATTGTGGAGAGGATGTAAGATGGCCAGAAAGTGACATAAATAGGTTACATGAGCGGGCAAAGATCTGACAAATGGAGTATAATGTGGGCAAATGTGAAACTGTTCATTTTGGCAGGAAAATAAAAAAGCTTATTATCTACATGGTGAGAGATTGAAGAGCTCTGAGATTCAGAGGGATCTGGGTGCCCTTGCGCATGAATTACAAAAGGTTAGCATGCAGGTACAGCAGGTAATTAGGAAAGCTAATAGAATTGTGAGGAGAATTGATTACAAAGGTAGGGAGGTTATGCTTCAGTTGTACAGGGCATCAGAGAGACCACATCTGGAATATTGTGTACAGTACTGGTCTCCTTTTTTAAAGGAAGATGTGAATACTTTAGAACCAGTTCAGAGAAGGTTTACTAGACTAATATCAAGAATGGGCGGGTTGTCATATGAGGAAAGGCTGGACAGGTTAGGCTTGTATCCGCTGGAATTTAGAAGAGTAAGAGGCGACTTAATTGAAACCTTTAAGAGCCTGAGGGGATCTTTCTCAAGTTATGTATTAATGTAGCCCAGGGTCTGGCAATAAGGACCCCCTCTGATGAAAATTGCATATTATGTGCTTCACACTGGCCCTCATGCATATTCCTCTAACACTTCAGTAAGGGCGAATTCTTTCTAAAAAGTGAGATGGAACTGGATGAGAATTAAACTGTTTTATTTTACAAAGAAGGGAACATAGAATCATAGAATAGTTCAGTATAGAAGCACAATCGAGACTGCAACAGCTCTTCGAAACAGCCCTTTCCTTATACCTTATAATTTGTTCTCCTTCAAGCACTGGTCTAATTCCAATTTGAGGGCTATTATTGAATCTGTATGAACCACCCAAATCAGACAGTGTATTCCAAATTAAAACCACTCTTCCCATGTTTCCTCTTTTTTTTTGCCGAACATATTCAATTCGTGCCCTCTCGTTATTGACCTTTCAGTCATCGAAAACAGTTTCAATTTGTTTGCACTATCTAAACTCTTCATGATTTTAAACCTCTTTCAAGTTTCCTTTTAGCCTTCTCTGCTCTAAGGTGAACAATGCAGCTTCCCCAATCTCTGCGTGTAACTGCAATCCCTGATCCCTGAAACCAATCTGGTAAAGCTCTTCTGTACTTTCCAGAAATCTTTCACATCTTTCTTAAAGTGTGGTGCCCGGAATTGTTCACAAGCATTCAGCTAGGGCCAAATGAGTGTTTTACATCAGTTTAGTATAATTTCCTGGCTTTTGGATTCTATGCCTCTATCTAGAAAGAGGCCCCAGAATCCCATATGCTTTATTCTCGCCTTGTCACATTCAAAGATTTGTGCACAAACACCCCCAGGACCCTTAGTTCCTACATCACCTTAAATTGTGCCATTTAACATATATTGTCTCGCCTTGTTCTTCCTATCAAAATACGTCAGCTCATACTTTCTGCATTGAATTTCATCTGCCATGCTTCACCATTGTTTCTTATTTCACCACTCTGTCTTTGTCCTCCTGAAATCTTCTGCTAACTGCCTTACTATTTGGTACAGTTCATCGTTTTGTGTATCTGCAACCTTTGACATTATTCCCTGTATACATAAATCAGGGCACTGATGTACATCATAAAGAGTGATGACCTGAACACATGTCCAGGGAATCACAGTGGTGCCACATTAAATAAAGAACATAAAATCACATTGGATAGAGTTCACAGGTTTAGTTAGATAAAGTCCTGCACAATAAGGAGATGGAGTAACCATAAGGCAGCACATGGAATGCTGCAAGGACAGATATTTGCTAATTACACACAGACCAAACTACATCTCAAACACTGCTTTCAAAGAACTAAGTCTGGCTGTAAATTGGTACTGAGATTACAAAAGAGACACCCAAGCTTTTAAAGCAACATAGAGAAAATGTGCTAAGCTGAACTCTTGTGTCGGAGGACTGAGGTATAAGGTACTAAACTGGAACAGAAACAGTTAATTCTGAACCCCATTTTAAGTGACTGTCGGACAAGGAGATATCAGGAATAACTGGTAAAAGACAAGTTCAGGACTTATGTCAGTAAAAACTTCTTCACACGACCACTGATTAATACCTGGAATAATCTTCTGGATAGGAATACGGGTGCCATGTTTTAGCACTAGGTTTTTATTGAAGAATGTGCTAGATGGATCAAATAATCTCCTTTTCTACTTTATGATCTTATTCAGCTTTTAACTTGTCAGCTTCTACCTTCAGAACTAAAAATAATTTATCTGGATACCTTTTTCTTCAATCAACCTTTCAATTGCCCTCTCAAGCCTACTTCACACAGACTGTTGTTTGATTCAATTTAGTGTTTAAGCAACCTTCAGGGATAAAGAGAGTTTAGACATCTATTGATCTTGCACTGCAGTTTCACAGAATGGAAGAGAAGAAGGATGTCTCTGAAGCTTCACAAGACTATTGGTTTGGGTTCAGGATAAATGTGGCTGTCATGGGTTTTCAATTTTAAAAGGAAGCGACAGAATAGGAAAGAATGTTCATTCATTCCTAGATCAAAGACTAATTCTGATCAATATTGTTGTCCATTGGTGATACTTAGGCCACAAGGCTTGATAAGACCCGAAAATAGGCTGGGAGATCAGGATGGCGATAAACCCATTACTTCCGATGCAGATAGCTCACACACTTATACTGCCTGCTCATTTCAATGACTTGTGTGGGCAATGACGTAATGATATTGTTGTTGGACTAGTAATCCAGAGACCTAGGGTAATGCTCTGGGGACCTGGGTTTGAATCCTGCCATGGCAGATGTTGGAATTTGAATTCAATAAGAAATCTGGAATTAAAAGTCTAATGATGAACATGAAACCATTGTCAATGGTTGTAAAAATCCATCTGGTCCTCTGACTTGATCTGGCCTACATCTGACTCCTGACCCACTGAATGCCCCCTGAAGTAGTCTAGCAAGCCACTCAGTTGTATCAAACCGAAAGGAATGAAACTGGATGGACCACCCAGCAACGACATGGGCACCAGAAATAACAACGGCAACCTCAGCCCTGTGGACCCTGTAAAGTCCTCCTTACTAACAAACTTACTTACTAGTGCAAAAATTGAGAGTGCACAGACTAGTCGAGCAACAACCTGACATAGTCATCCTCACTGAATTATATCTTACAGATAATGTCCCAGACACCAAATCACCATCCCTGGGTGTGCCCTTTCCCACCGGGAGGACAGACACAGCAGAGGTGGCAGCACAGTGGTATACAGTTGGGAAGGAGTTATCCTGGGAGTCCTCAACATCGACTTCGGATCCCCATGAATCAGGTCTCAAGGCCAAGGAAACTTCCTGCTGATTACCACGTACCGCCCTCCCTTAGCTGATCCTCCATTGAACACCATTTCGAGGAAGCACTGAGGATAGCAAGGACATTGAATGTACTCTGGGTGAGGTCTTCAATGTCCATCATCAAGAATGGCTCGGTAGCATCATTATTGACCTAAAGGACATGGCTGCTGGACTGGGTCTGCGGCAGGTGGGGAGGGAACCAACAAGAGGGGAAAACATATTTGGCCTCATCCCCACCAACCTGCCTGGCGCAGATGCCTCTGTTCATGACAGTATAGGTATGAATGACCACTGCACAGTCATTGTGGAGACGAAGTCCCGCCTTCACATTGAGGATACCCTCCATCGTGTTGTGTGGCACTACCACCTTGCTAAATGGGATAGAATTTGAACAGATCCAGCAACTCAAGACTGGGCACCCATGAGGCACTGTGGGCCATCAGCAACAGCAGAATTGTACTCGAACACAATCTGTAACTTCATGGTGCGGCATATCCCCACTGTACCACATCCACCAAGCCAGGGGATCAACCCTGGTTCAATGATGAGTGCAGAAGGGCATGCCAAGAGCAGCACCAGGAATATCTTAAAATGAGGTGTCAACCTGGTGAAGCGATAACACAGGATTACTTGTGTGCCAGCATAAGCAGCAAGTGACAAACAGGGCTAAGTGATCCCACTACCTACGGATCAGATCTAAGCTCTGTAGACCTGCCACATCCTGTCGTGAATGGTGGTGGACAATTAAACAACTAACTGGAGGAGGGGACTCCATAAATAACCCCATCTACAATGATTGAGAAGTCCAGCACATAAGTGCAAAAGATAAGGCTGAAGCATTTGCTACGATCTGCAACCAGAAGTGCTGAGTGGATGATCCATCTCGGCCTCCTCCGGAGGTCCCCAGCATCATCGATGCTAATCTTCAGCCAATTCAATACACTCCACATGATATCAAGAAATGGCTGAAGACACTGAATACTGCAAAGGCTATGGGCCTTGACAATATTCCGGCATTGGTACTGAAGACTTGTGCTCCAGAACTTGCCGCGCCCCTAGCCAAGCTGTTCCAGCATCACAGCACTGGCATCTACCCAACTATGTGGAAAATTGCCCAGGTATGTCCTGTATAAAAAAAGCAGGATAAATCCAACCCGGCCAATTACTGCCTTAGCCGTCTACTCTTGATCATCAGTAAAGTAATGGAAGGGGTCATCAACAGAGCTATCAAGTGGCACTTGCTTAGCAATAACCTGCTCACTGATGTTCAGTTTGGGTTCCGCCAGGGCCACTCAGCTCTGGACCTCATTACAGCCTTGGTTCAAACATGGACAAAAGAGCTGAACTCCCGAGATAAGGTGAGATTTTTTGCCCTTAACACCAAGGCTGCATTTGACTGAGTGTGGCAACAAGGAGCCCTAGCAAAACTGGAGTCAATGGGAATCAGAGGTAAAATTCTCCGCTGTTTGGAGTCATATCTAGCACAAAGGAAGATTGTTGTGGTTTTTGCAGGTCAATCATCTCAGCTCGCAGACATCAGCAGAAGTTCCTCAGGGTAGTCTCCACAACCCAACCATCTTCAGCTCATTCATCATAAGGTTAAAAGTGGGGATGTTCGCTGATGATTGCCCAAAGTTCAGCACCATTCGCGACTCCTCAGATACTGAAGCAGTCCATGTCAAAAGGCAGAAAGACCTGAACAATATTCAGGCTTGGGCTGATAAGTGGCAAGTAACATTCGCAGTGCAGAAGTGCCAGGCAATGACCATCTCCCGCAAGAGAGAATCCAGCCAAGGCCCCTTGATGCTCAATGGCATTACCATCACTGAATTCCCCTCGATCAACATCCTGGGGATTACCATTGACCAGAAACTGTGACTACAAGAGCAGGTCAGAGGCTAGGAATCCTGCAATGAATAACTCAACACCTGACTCCCCAAAGCCTGACTACCATCTACAAGGCACAAGTCAGGATTGTAACATCTAGTCTTGACTGTTGATGTATTCTTAGGTTTTTCTCTCTGTCCCTTCCTACCATTCTCTGACCCTCATTTCTCATATTACTATTTTGTTCTCCTGTCTTGACTCTACACTTTGAATTGCTACTTCTACCTAAGCGTGATCCCTCACCCCTCAAAATGCCGCAATGCTAACACCAAACCCAAAGTCTCCTTTTCGATCATTGAATATCTTTCTCTGTTGTACATTCAACTTTCGTGAAAAACACCCAATCAGTTTTTCAATTCCAGTGTCATCTTCTTGCAACAATACAGTCCCAATGCCTATATCACTTTTGTCAATGGCCAGTTTAAATTGCTTGGCATAATTGGGCACTGCCAAAACTGGTGTTGTAGTTAATACAGTTTTCAAACTGTCAAATGCCTTCTGACATTCAACCATGATTGAAACTTCACATTCATAGCTTCACTTCACCCTTATACACTTCACACTGCTGCAAGCCTCACGCCTATATCTCTCAGCATGCACACAATGCCGGCTATTCAACCGTGACAGTCACAATACCCAAACACACTGCATCATACTCACTGACGCATTTCTCTCTTTCTCTCTCTTGCAGGATAAGGTGTTGCATAATTTCAGGCATCAGCAGCTGACAGGGGCAGGCATGGCTGCATGTCCTCACCCAAATGGAGGACGTGCTGCTTACTATCATTGGGGTGGCCATGACTGAGGCCATTACCAGCATCAGAGTCGAAACCATTGAAGATGATGACATGCTCATAGACCATCTTCTTTTTGGGTGACATACAGAAAAAGGTTGGTGGGTGTGAAAACCACAAGGTTTTCATGCATTGGCAAAACTGCAAAAAAGCCTGCTGTCACTGGCAAGGAGCACAGAGCTGAGAGCCAATCCTTTCTGGCATGGAAGCACTGGCCAACTCCACGTGATCTGCGGAGCCAAGGTGTAGTATCTGATGGTTGATGTCTCAGTTTACATTGCATCACAAGCAGAAGCCACCCAATGCCTGACTGCTGCAGTGGAAGCTTGGACTAAAGTCAAGTGAGGTCAGCTTGTTGCTATGCATGCTTAGCTTGCTGGAGTACATACTCTGACTAGTGCCATTAAGGCTGCAGATACCAGCATGCAAAGGGACATGTAGGGTCTTAGTGCAGTCTAGCAATTTGTGTACCATCAGATTACTCGGATCGATAAGACTCCATTCCCAGGGAATGGTACAGACGCCATAGTGCACAAGTCCTGCTATTCTCTCTCAGGATGATGGTCTTCATTCTCCCACCACAACCAGTTTCCTTACCTTTGCCTCTTGGGCAGCCAGCCCTGACTTCTGCCCCCAATGCGGAGGTGGTGCAGCTCAAAGCTGGATCCTAGGCCAGAGCTGCACATTCTGCAAGGTCATCTTCAGTTCCCCCCGACACTGAAAGTCAGTAGCCTTCTGCCAGCCATGCTGCAACTCCTGGGGTAGCACTACATAGGAGCACTAGGACAGGTAAAGGCACACAGAAGACAGGCTGAAGAGACGCTGCCAAGTCCCATGACATGGGTTAGTGAGTATGGTTACCCAGCATTAATAAATAACTATAACATTTTAAACAATCTAGTAAATTTTCAAGATATAATGTATAAAAGGATAGGGGGAAAGGACAAGGAAAGGAGACTAAATAACTCTAGTTAAAGATCTAGTGCTGCCACAAGACAGTGGTTCAAATGGCCTCTAAGTATTTTTTTCACTGTGCTTGTCAATTCCCTGTGGGTATTGCTGAATACTCACTAGTGACTCAGAGTGACCATCTTTCCTTTGCTTTTAGGGTTGCTCAATTTCCTCTTTACAGCACCTTTTGGTAACCTGCTACCAAACATGCTAGCTAGTGGTTTCATAGTTTAATCAACCATTTTAAGCATCAATTGTGCACTCTAACAATTGTGAATAAGCTTCAGGAGGACACAAACAAGTCAGTGTATATGTCAAGTGAAATTTAATGTCCATTTGGCTCAGTTGATAGCACAATTGTCACTGAGTTCAGAAGATTGAGTTCAAGCCTAATTTCAAGCGAGTTATCTAAACTGATACTTCATTGCAGTATTGAATGAATTCTGCATTGGTGGAAATGCTGCCTTCCTCTTGAGGCATTAAGTCGACGCTCTATTTAGTTGGCTGTAAATGATCCATTGACATTATTCAAAGAGCAGGGGCATCTCCGAGCCAGCACTTATCCCTTAAACCAATACTACCAAAACAGGTTAATTGGTATTTATTTCAATACTGTCTATGTGACCTTGCTATGCACAAACTAGCTATGACATCTGTTTACATGACAACAGTGCAAGCACTACAGAAGTAATTCATTGGTTGTGAGGTATTTTGAGCACACAAAAGGTTTTGTATAAATGTAGGTTAACTCCTTCTAATACACAAGAAGTGATAACATTTTAGGAAGCAAAATAAAGAGGTTAGATTTACACGGAATGGTAAACCTTTAAAAAGTTTTTCAAGAAGCAGGAAAACTTAGGAGCTGAAATGCACAAATCTTTCAAATTGAAAAGAAACACTGGTAAAACTGTGAAAATAAGCATTTAGTTGCTTAGGCTGCGTATTGTATTCTGTTGATATACTGAGTACAAAAGCAAGAGGTTGAAAGCAAAGACAAATCATTGGTTTTGCCCTGGTTAGTACACCCTGACACAGTTTGGTAACGACATCAAGGGCATGGAGATATCAAAGGACAGATTCATGGGATATCAGGAATAAGGTTTTAATTAGGGAGAAAGAGTACACAAATTTTGGTTTTTATTACTTTCACTGCTATAAAGAGGAGATCTAATAACAAAATTATGAAGTGCTTTGAAACGATAAATAGTGAAAAACTATTTTAATTGAATGATGAGACAACAACTAGAGAGCATACGTTATCACCAGCAAAATATCAAATATAAAGGTATGGGGAATTTTGTTTATGCATAGAGTCATAGAGGTCTACAGCACAGAAAAAGGCCCTTCGGCCCATTGAGTCTGCACCAGTCAAACAAGTACATAACTATTCCAATCCCATTTTCCAGCACTAGGCCCATAGCCTTGTATGCCATGGCATCGCAAGTGCACATCCAAATAATTCTTAAATGTTATGAGGGTTTCTGCCTCTACCACCCTTTCAGGCAGTGAGTTCCAGATTCCCAATACTCTCTGGATGAAAAAATTCTCCCTCACATCCCTTCGAAACCTCTTGTCCCTTACCTTAAATCTATGCTCCCTGGTCATTGATCCCTCCACCCAGGGGAAAAGTTCTTTTCTGTCTACCCTATCTATGTCCCTCATAATTTTATACACCTCAATAATGTCCCCCCTCAACCTCCTCTGCTCCAGAGAAAATAACCCCAGTCTATCCAATCTCTCCTCATAACTAAAGCTCTCCAGCCCAGGCAACATCTTGGTAAATCTCCTCTGCACTCTTAGTGCAATCACATCCTTCCTACAATGCAGATTCCAGAACTGCCGCAATACTCTAGCTGTGGCCTAATCAGCGTTTTTATAGAGTTCCAGCATAACCTCCCTGTTCTTTTTTCTATGCCTCGCCTAATAAAGGCAAGTATCCCATTTGCCTTCTTAACCACCTAATCTACCTGTCCCCCTACCTTAAGGGATTGGTGGACATGCACACCAAGGTCCCTCCAATCCTCAATACTTCCCAGGGTCCTACCATTCATCGTGTATTTCTGTGCTTTGTTTGTCCTGCCCAAGTGCATCACTTCACACTGATCCAGATTAAATTCCATTTGCCACTGATCAGCCCATCTGACAGCCTGTCTATATCCTCCTGTAATCTAAGGAAGGCTACCCTCCTAACAATTTACCACCCCACCAATTTTCGTGTCATCCGCAAACTTACTGATCAATCCTCCAACATTCAAGTCTAAATCGTTTATATATACTACAAACAGCAAGGGACCCAACATCGATCCCTGTGGAACCACACTGGACACAGGCATCCAGTCACAAAAAACACCCCTCGACTATCACCCTCTGCTTCCTGCCTCCCAGCCAATTCTGAATCCAATTTACCAAATTCCCTTGGATCCCATGGGCTCTTACCTTCATTATCAGTCTCCCATGCAGGACCTTATCAAAAGCCTTGCTGAAGTCCAAGTAAACTACATCAAATGCAGTGCCCTCATCTACACGCCTGGTCACCTCTTCAAAAAATTCTATCAAATTGGTCAGACATGACCTCCCCTTAACAAAACCATGCTGACTGTCTTGATTAATCCCTACCACTTCAAATGTAGATTAATTCTGTCCCTCACAATTGCTTCCAATAGTTTCCCCACCACTGAGGTTAGACTGACTGGCTTGTAGTTCCCTGGTTTATCCCTTCCTCCCTTCTTGAATAACGATACCACATTGGCTGTCCTCCAGTCCTTGGCACCTCTCCTGTGGCCTGAGGGGTATTGAAAATTATTACCAGCACCCCTATTATCTCCTCCCTTGCCTCACTCAACAGCCTGGGATACATTTCACCAGGCCTAGAGATGTATCTACTTTTAAGCCTGCCAGACCACTTAGAACCTCCTGCCTTTCTATGCTAATCTCTTCAATTATATCACAGTCCTTTTGCCTGATTTCCATACCCACTCGTGCCTCGCACTTGTGAACACCGACACAAAGTATTCATTTAGAACCCTACCTACGTCTTCCAGCTCCACACACAAATTACCACTCTGGTCCTGAACAGGCCCTACTCTTTCCCAATTATTCTCTTACTCTTAATGTACTTGTAAAACAATTTTGGATTTTCCTTTATTTTACCTGCCAATGCTTTTCATGCCCCCTTTTTTCTCTCCTCATTTCCATTTTAAATTCCCCCCTATACTCCTACACATTCTATACTCCTTTTGGGCTTCCGCTGTTTTGAGCTCTCGGTATCTGCCATAAGCCTCCCTTTTTCTCTTTATCCAATCCTGTATGTCCCTCGACATCCAGGGTTCCCTGGATTTGTTGGTCCCATCCTTTGTCTTTCCTGGAATATGTTAGCCCTGTACTCTCCCTATTTCCTTCTTGAATGAGTCCCACTGCTCTGGCGCAGATTTACCTAAAAGTAGCTGCTCCCAGTCCACTCTGGCCAAATCAGAACTGATCTTTTTAATATTGGCCTTCAACCAATTTAGAACTCTGATTTCTGGCCCATCCTTGTCCTTTTCCATAACAAACTTGAATTTAACAGAACTATGGTCACTATCTGCAAAATGCTCCCCCACTAATACCTCTACCACTTGCCCAGTTTCATTCCCTGAAGATAAGTCCAGGACTGCCCCCTCTCTTGTCGGACCTTCTTCGTACTGGCTTAAAAAGCTATCCTGGATGCATTTTAAGAATTCCGCTCCCTCTAAACCTATCACACTATGACTAACCCAGTTAATGTTGGGGAAGTTGAAATCCTCTACTATTATTGCCCTATTATTTTTACACTTTTCTGAAATTTGCCAACATAGCTGCTCTTCTATTTCTCTCTGGTTGTTTGGGGGCCTATAGTACACTCCCAGCAACGTGATTGCTGCATTTTTGTTTTTAAGTTCTACCCATATGGCTTCATTTGAACAGCCTTCTAAGATGTCATCCCTCCTTACCGCTGTAATTGATTCCTTGATCAATATTGCGATACCCCCTCCTCTTTTACCTCCTTCCCTGTCTTGCTTGAAGATACTGGAATATTGAGCTGCCAATCCTGGCCCTCTCTCAACCATGTCTCTGTGACAGCAATGACATTTTACTTCCTTGTGTCAATTTGTGCCCTCAACTCATCTGCCTTATTCTTCAGACTCCTTGCATTAAAATAAATACCACCCAACCTCGCCAAACTCCTTTGTGCCTTAACTGGCATATAATTTCTATGCCTTCCAGGACACTTGCTCCCTCTTCTAATTTTGGCTGCTGAACCTCCTCTCAGGATCCCATCCCCCTGCCAAGTTAGTTTAAACCCTCCCTAACAGCACTAGCAAACCTCCCTGCAAGGATGTTGGTCCCATACCGGTTCAGATGCAACCCGTCCGTCTTGTACAGGTCCCACCGCCCCCGGGAATCTAAAGTCCTCCCTCCTGCACCATCTCTCCAGCCACGCATTCATCTGGACTAACCTCCTATTTCTATATTCACTAGTGTATGGCACTGTAAGTAATCCAGAGATTACTAGCTTTGAGATTTTTTTTTAATAATCTGCTTCCTAGATCCCTGAATTCTACTTGCAGGACCTCATCCCTCCTTCTACCTGTGTCGTTGGTACCAGTATGTACCACAATTGCTGTCTGTTTGCCCTCTCACTTTAGAATGCCCTGCAGCCATTCAGTGACATCCTCGACCCTGGCACCAGGGAGGCAACATACCATCCTGGAGACACGGATGGAGACACAAAATGCCTGTGTGTTCCCCTGACTATCGAGTCTCCTACCACTATTGCTCTTCCTCTCTTTTTCCTCCCCCCCTGTGCAGCTGAGTCACTCTCAGTGCCATGAGCATGGCTACAATCCCCAGTGGAACCATCACTCTCACCATTTTCCAACTCAGAAAAACGGTTCTCAAGCGAGATCTTCCCTGGGGATTTCCTGACTACCTACCTGACACCTTTCTTCTGACTGATGGTCACCCATTCTCTCTCTGTCTGCACTTCCATGACCATGTCTAAAAACATGCTATCCACGAAACTCTCAGCCTTGCGGATGCACCTCAGTGCCTCCAGCTGCCGCTCAAGTTCCGAAACCTGGAGCTCAAGTAGCTGCAGCTGGTGGCACCTCCTGCACACGGTCGGTCAGAGAGCAAGGAGTGTCGAGGACATCCCCCATGTTGCAAGCGGTACATAACACGGGACTGAGCCACACTGCCATGCCTCTACTTGAAAAGAAAACCCTTACTTTAAGTTAAATACAGTAAAAAAAATTACATTATTTATGTACTTTAAATAAAATCTAGAACTCTTACCTTTCCTTAGCTTAATCTATTTTAAACTGGAGAAAAGCACTTACCCACCACTCACCACTCAGCTCTCACCTTTGTGCTGATGTCACTTTTTGAAGCTTCCCTGCACTCACACTGGTTCTGATCTCTCCACTGCTCTCTTGCGCTGTCTTGTGATGTCACTCTTGTTATTTTCAACAAGAACTGACTGCAGAACACTCTTCCCAGACCTGCTTCACCGTGATGCTAACTGCAAGACACTCTTCCCAGATTGCTTCACCGCGATGCTGACTGCAGGACACACTTCCCAGGCTGCTTCACCATGATGTTGACTGTAGGGCACTCTTCCCAGACTGCTTCACCATGATGCTGACTGCAGGATACTCTTCCCAGACTGCTTCACCATGATGCTGACTGCAGGACACTCTTCCCAGACCGCTTCACCGCGATGCTGACTGCAGGACACTCTTCCCCAGAGGATTTTTTTTTAATATACGGAATGCTTTATCATGATTCCATAATATAACAAGACAACTCCAAATGCTGGAAATCCAAAATACATGCAGGAAAAATGCTGAAAATGCACAACAGGTATAACAGCCCTCTTGTAAAACTTCAGAATTTTGCCCAACATTTGAAGCCTTTTACAGAAGTTGAAGTAGACACACAAGGACAGATTTTCTCACTGAATGCACCAGTACGACAGCCATGGATTGGGAATCAGGCAAGTCTGCCAGCTAGCCAAAAGGCCAAAAGAAAAAAAAAACTGCCAGATGCTCTTGTTCATTACAGTCCTAACTTCAATGCAAATTGATGCAAATAGCTGCAATTTCCTGTAATTTTTGCCAGGAATGCACTGACAACTTTGCATGCCCCCAAAAAACAACCACTAGAGGGAAGGCATATGTTACTCTTTGGAATGTTGGATATTTCAAGGTGTGCCGTACTACTTTGTTGATAGTGCAATTTGATTCATTTTCCTGAATTTTTACTTTTGCATTACTTGTTGCTTTTGTTTAGAATTTCTTTTCATCATTTTTCATCCCAGTTGAGCCACTATAAAACTGTTGCCAAATTCAATTTTAATTTCCCAAATAAGATATTGGAGAGCGGACATTCTTCTTGCATTGAGAGATTTGGATAGTTTTTTATCTTGCTCTGGTTCTTTGTTTTACTCTCTCCCTCTCCCAACCAACATGCAGCAAGAACTCACTTTACAATTACCCCCCTCACTATTTTTTTGAAGGACCATGCACCCTGTTTTTACCAAAGTATCATCTTACCTGTCCTATTGCCCACATGATTATTTTAAGAACTGTTGTGAGCCAGCCCTGAAGGAAGGTGTGCACATGCATTATATCCCCACAATTATTTTGCCAATATTTAACAGTATTTTTTTGAAAGATCACAAAATATTTAAGTTGCAGTTAAATTAAATTACCACAAGGGGTCATGAATGTATTAAAAATGACCAAAATGGGTATAAAATATATTAAGAGAAAGGCAGGGAGGAAAAAAAACATAGAGCAAACCAAAATAAGTCTATCAAATCTTTTCAATTACAACAGGTGCTGGTCCTCTAGTGAAAAAGTCTTTCTGGAAAATGTTAGTTTCCATTTTTCTCCCATAGCATTGAGGGCAGAAGAAATGAAGATTCCAAATATGAACATATAAAAGTATTAGTTCACTGAATTTATTCTCTGTTGTCAAGCAGAATTAATACATAGTAGGTACAAAATTGGGCTTTTTGAGCCACTACCAGGCCCCTTAAGATTCCAATAACACATCTGTGGCACACAATTCTGTTGCAGAATAGGCTGCTCCACAAACTTTATCCTCTGAGGCTACTGCAGCAGGACATACATGCAACCTCACTTCCAGCCAACTGGCACCTGCTTTACCTTTTCCCCCTGTCATGGCTGCAGCACATTTGTGCATGGTATCTCACCATATGCAGGACCGGCCTCTATGCTATCCTCTCAATCATACGCAGTGTCAGTATCTGTGCTGAAGACTGTGACTCCAAGTGACAATGCGCCTTCATCCTTATTGCCTCCTTGCTCTTCCTCCATTGACTGGGCAGACTGCAGTTCTTGGGTGTGTGAAAATAAAGGGAACAAGGGTTATGTTGTGGTGAGGGGAGAGGAGGAAGGAAGAGGTGCATGCTCAAACCATCAGCAGCTTCTCAATCAGACTGTGGAATGAAGGAGAAATGGGACGAGAAAAAGAAGATAAGGTATGTAGGTTTCTTCACCTTCAATAGCTTTAGCCTGGCTGGTAGTTACAGACTCAGCAAAAGCCCTTCATGGCCAGCAGCAACTCCTCTATGAGGGTTAGGACATGCAGACATGCCTCCCTCCCTTCAGTTAAGTTCCTGCTCCCTCCAGTTGTGCGTCATCTTCTGCAGCAAGAAAGAGGAAATGTGCCAGTGAGTGACGTGGAATCTTTTTGGGTGATGTGGCTGTAATGGCTGAATATCTAACGGTGTGTGTACAAGCTGAAAGATGTGGGCTTGAGGCCTTTTCTTATTCTTTCACGGGATGTGGACATCACTGGCTAGGCCAGCATTTTTATCGCCCATTCCTAGTTGCTCTTGCGAAGGTGGTGGTGAGCTGCCTTCTTGAACCATTGCAGTCCATGTGGTGTAGGTACACCCACAGTGTTGTTAGGAATGGAGTTCCAAGCAAAATATGCAATATCCTTAAGTGTGCAAGGGTGTGGTGAAGCATATGAAACAAAAACGGGAAATGCTGGAAATACTCAGCAGGTTAGGAGAGAGAAACAGAGTTAGCTTTCAATAAGATTTCAAAACCTGAAACAATAACTTTGTTTCCCTCCTCATGGTTGCTGCCTGATACGTTGAGTATTTCCAGCGCTTTCTGTTTTTATTTCAGGTTTTCAACATCTGCGGAATTTGCTTTTTATGTTGTGTGAAGCTCATGAATGTTAGAAATGAGTCCTGAGTGGTAGAGATTTTTGGGAGGTGAGCGTTGTGGGATGGTGAATTGAGTAGTCACTGAGGCTAGTGGTAAAGTTGATGGGTCATGGCATTTGAAGATGCATTCACAGACTTCAACTACTTTGTGAGTGCATTCTGCATTGCATCATGTTCTTGCAGCTATACTCGTGGCATTGACCTCCTCCACTTTCTCTTGTCACCGAGTCCTGAGCATCTGTTTGGAGGGCCTCCAGCCTCTGAGGATACAGGATATTTCTCATCTATTCTATCTCTAGTGCAGCATTTGAAAATGCTCAGTACCTGCTCTTTCCTAATGTTGTTTATTGCACAGCACACTATTCCCAATCACCTCAGTAACTCCAACAGCCCCTGTAGAATCTGAGTACAATGAGCCATGGTATGCATAGAATCATACTTAAAAATTCTGCAGTGAGTCCAATCTACAACTTGAGTCTGCAATCTGTCAGTGACAGACCTCTGGTCACTCCAATGCTATCTCAGGAGAAGCAAGCGGTTCCTAAACAGTGTGTGTTAACACTCATCCTTAGGTTGTTTTTATTAGTAAGGAAAGGTTGGTCCATACACAGTCCATGTAACAGCCCCCTTTATATCTGCTGTAAATACAAATATGCCAAATTGGTGGAAAACCCATGTTGCGGTCAGACCAAATTACACAGATTATGCCCCAAAAATCTCATCACTCTGAGCTCACTGCAGAAATTTTATGTAAAACTCTATGCATGCATTGTATATGGGCACATGATACTTGCCTCTTTGTACTGAGATTCTGCAGTGACCTTCTCTATCTAAAGCCTGCAACTTCTGTTTTGAATCACAAAAAGTGCGCAAAACTTGAAATAATTATAGGGTTCCAACATTCGAAACTTTCACCACCTCCTATGAAACTATGCTTGTTTACTTGACAATTCAAGTCGCTCAAACAAACAAAACATTCAACTTAGATGTGAATGCCTACCAAGAATGAGCATATGATTTGACTTCTTGGAAGCATCACCAAACCAATAATGAAACGTTTTGCGAAGTCTTATGAATGCTGACTCTATAGTGTCCTTGCTTCAATCTTTATATAATACAGAAACATAGTCGGAAAAGTTCACCATGATTCTGGTTCCTGACAAGATTGCCCTTTTATTATTACTGTTTATTGAACTGTGCATGACCGGCCTGCAAAGAGACATTTAACTGTTTCATGGTACATTTTGAGATCCCAGGCATTTCAGACCACTATGGGTACTTAAAGATAGAAAAAGTATTTTTATGAGCATTATGGCTTCAATTTGTGATGGTTCTCAAGTGCTATCTAAAATTTAATGGCTGCAACTAAATGCAATAAAAATAGCAAGTGCTGGAAATATTCAACAGGTCTGGCAACATGAAGAGAGGAACAGAGTTAATATTTCGAGCCAAACATAACTCTTCTTCAGAACTGAGGGAATGTGTAAACGTGATGGGTTTTATGCCGTTGAAAAGGAGGTGGAAAAAGAACAATACAGAAGGTCTGGTATAGGGTAGAGGGCGGAAGTGATTAAATAACAATGATGTCATGGAACAAAAGGCAAAGGGAGTGGGTAGTGGTTAGGGAAAAGAAACAAAGCATTTGTCCAGACTGAATGTGGATGGTAGAATAGGCAAAAACTTGAAAAACAAGATTAAGACCAGCACATAGCAGAAAAACTGAATCAAAACGGGGGACAGAATTCATGGTCCGAAATTGTGAAACTCAACGTAGAGTCCAGAGGCTGTAAGTGCCTCACTGGAAGAGGAGGTGCTGTTCCTCCAGCTTGTGTTGGGCTTTCCTGGAACACTGCAGTAGGCCGAGGACAGACATTTGAGTGCGGGAGTAAGGTGGCAAATTAAAATGGCAAACAACCAGAAGCTCTGGATCATGCTTGTGGTCTGAGTGGAGGTGCTCCACAAAGCTCTCACTCAATCTGCGTTTGGGTCTTCCTAATGTAGAGGAGACCGCATTGTGAGCAGCAAACACAGTATACTAAATTGAAAAGAAGGAGTGTTTGCAGCCTTGGATGGTGAGGAGAGAAGAGGTAAAAGGGGTGTTACACTTCCTGCGATTGCATGGGAAGGAGCCGTGGGAAGAGGTGTCGTAGAGGGAAAGGTTCTTTTGGAATGCTGACGGGGAGGGGAGGGGAAGATGTGCTTGATGGTGGCATCATGCTGTGGGGTGGGAGAAGTGGCAGAGGATAATCCTTTGAATGTGGAGGCTGGTGGGGTGGAAAGTGAGGACAAGGGGAACCCTGTTGCGATTCTGGAAGAGAAGGAGTAAGAGCAGAAGTGCAGGGAAATGGGTCAGACACAGTTAAGGGCCCTGTCAACCACCGTGTGGAGGAATCCTCAGTTGACCAAAAAGGAAGACATATCAGAAACATTGTCATGGGAGGGTGCATCATTAGAACAGATGCAGAAGAGATGCATTCTCCCAATTTCTCCATTTCCATTGCATCCTCCACCTTCAGCATAATGCCGCCACCAAGCACACCTTTCCCTGTCAGCATTCCAAAGGAGCCATTCCCTCTGCATCACCCTGGTGCACTCCTCAACGCAAATTTGAAGAACAACACCTCATCATCTGATTAGGTGCTTTACTGTCTCCTGGGCTCAATGCCGAGTTCAATAATCACAGACCATGAACTCTGTCCCCCATTTCAACTCTATTTTTGCCATGTGCCAGTCTGAATCTTGTTTTTGCTTTCAAACAGAGCAGTTCATTATTCTGCCATTCACTCTAGACAAATGCTTTATTTTGTTACTACAACCATTACCTTAGCCTTTTGCTCTGTGACATCTTTGTTATTTAATCTGTGTGTGTGTGTGTGTGTGTGTGTGTGTGTGTGTGTGTGTGTGTGTGTGTGTGTGTAGGTTTTGATTTATTAGAAGATAAGCTAGGTTTCATATGTTAAGTCAGTGTAAATGGAACATTTGCATGACTAGCTTGAACTCAGAAGAGGTTGTGAAATGTTTCACCTAGCCAGCAGAAGTTAAGAAACAGTGTTTATTTTTCAAAAAGGTTACTGGTAAAATTGGTACTATTAGAGATTTTTATTATCAGAGTGGTAAAGTCCAAAGACATAGTGAAACAATGGGAATTTGCATTCAAATGGGAAAATATGCATAAAGGAGCGAATGTTGTGTGTAAGGGCAGACATTCTAAGATCTAACAAGTGTGAAAACCTCCAGCATCTGAGCTTCAAGTTGCTGTCTATGAATAACTGAAGCTGAGAAAAACTCACTACGAATTGGATTGTTCCGTGTATTATGTTTCTTTGCCTGGGACTTTTAAAATCTGTGCCTTACTGTTGCCTTAATGAATGTGTAACTGGGAGTTAGATTAACTAGAGGATTTAAAAGTTATCTAAGTAGTAATTTACTGATTTATGTATATGCTTGAAATCATTTCCTCTATTAATAAAGGTTTAATTTAGTTTTGTGAGAAACTTATAAGGCTTGGTGGTCTTATTACTAATGAATTCAAGGCACACATCTCAAAATTTATACAAATTACAAAACAGTTGTGGCAGTTGTTTCAAGTTTCCCTCTGGGATTTGAGCAGCTCAGCATTTACCATAATACTGACAGTCCCTTTTGTTCTTCCTCCTCTCCCTCCTTTCAATGGCATAAAACCCATCACATTTATACCTTCCTTCAGTTCTGATATTCAACTTGAAACATTAACTCTGCTTCTCTCTCCTTAGATGCTGCCAGCCCTGCTGAGTATTTCCAGCAGCTTCTGTTTTTATTTCAGATTTCCATCATCTGCAGTATTTTTCTCTTAGCTTAGCAATTATGCAAGTTACAGGTTCTGGAAACACAGTAATCCTTCAGAATTTGGAGTCACTACTGCTTATTCCCTCATCAAATGCCATTCCAATATAGTAAGTATTTAAAACACTGTTGGCTCAGGGAAATACACACATCACAGCAAGGACTAATCATTTCATGTGACGCCGTCGCAGCTGAGTTTGGTATGTTTCCTTCTTATATGCAGGAAATGACCATTTCTTAATTTTAAATTAATTCTCAGTAAGAATTAATTTGACTGTCTATCATTTTGTTCTTAAAAAACAAACAATTCTGTACCTGGCCTGTATATGCAAAATCCAGAGCTTGTTTCAGACCCAGGCTGGTCACTCCATGTAGGCTCACTTCCTCAGCAACACTCTCCACCATACACAGGCTAAACATGGCCTGAAAACAAAGGTAAAATAAATTCATCTCAAGAGTCAATTACATAGAACGTATGTATATGTATTCTAACTTTTATTGTCACTTGCATATGTTAGAAGTAATCTCTTACAATCACCAAAAATATTGCAGGTGCATTCTTAATGCTGGGACTGCAATTCACATTTTCAATATGGTTTGTCGTTCATAAGATCATAAGAAATTGGAAAAGTAGGCCATTCAGCCCCTGAAGCCTGCTCTGCTATTCAATAAGACCATGGCTGATCTGACTGTGGCTTTAACTCCACTTTCCTGCCTGCACCCCCCGCCCCCCCATAATCCTAGATTTCCTTGTAAATGAAAAATCTACTTTACTGAACCTTGGATTTACTCAGTGACCCAGCCTCCACTGTTCTCTGGGGCTGTGAATTCCAAAAACTAACTACTCTCAGAGAAGAAATTCTCCTCAGCTCAGTCTTAAATGAGACAGCCTTATTTTTGAACTATGCCCCTGGTTCTAGATTCCCCAACGTGGGGAAATATCCTCTCAGCATCTACCCTGTCAAACCCCTCAAAATTCTATGTTTCAATAAGATAGTCTCTCATTCTTCTAAACTCCAATGAGTATAGGCCCATGCTCAAACTTTCCTCTTAAGACAGTTCCTTCTTACAAGGAATCAGACTAGTGAACCTTCTTTGAACTGCTTCCAATTGGGGTGTAGTGCCAAATTATGCGGTGCAGGAACTCTTTAAAAAAAATTGTGTTGGTCATATCATTTTTAAATTTACTACTGTGTTGTTTTCCTATGGATTAATCATTCCAGTCCCCATACATCAGTAAACTATGCTTAAGAAAAAAAATAATAGTGCCGGTAGGCATTTTATTTCCAACCATGTGGTATTTTGAATCATTAGTCTTTAGCATAGCTAGAAATTCATTATGCAACAGTTTAATTATTTAATTCATGCCTATTAAAAACATCAATTACAGAAAACTTTACTTACTTCTGACTGGGGAATGGTATAGAGAGGGATTACTGCTTTTTTTGATTTATATTAATAACCGAGACCTGGGTGTACAAGGCACAATTTCAAAATTTGAAGATAACGCAAGACTTGGAAGTACTGTGAACTGCGTGGAGCATAGAGATAGACTTCAAGAGGATATAGATAGGCTGGTAGAATGGGCAAACACGTAGCAGATGAAATTTAATGCAGAGTAGTCTGAAGTGATACATTTTGGTCAGAAGAACCAGGAGGGTTGACATAAAATAAAGGATAAAATTCAAAGGGAAAAGCAGGAGCATAGGGACCTAGGTGTAAATGTGCATAAATCATTGAAGGTGGCAGGTCAGGTTGAGAAAGCAGTTAATGAATTATACTGAATCCTGGGTTTTATAAACAATGGCACACAGTACAAAAGCCAGTTAGTTATGAATCTTTATAAAACACTGGTTCCGCCTCAATGGGAAGTATGCGAAGGCTTTAGAAAGGGCGCAGAAGAGATTTATGAGAATGGTCCCGAGTATGAGAAGCTGGGGCTGTTCTCCTTGGGGATGAGAAGGTTGCGAGGAGATTTGTTTTTGTGTTCAAAATCATGAGGCATCTGGATGGAGTAAATGGGGAGAAACTGTTCCCGTCGGCAGAAAGTTGAGAACCCCAAGGTGATTTTTTTTAAATTCATTCATGGGATGTGGGCTTCATTGGCATTTATTGCCCATCCTTAGTTGCCCTTGAGAAGATGGTGGTGAGCTGCCTTCTTGAACTGCAGCAGTCCATGTGGTGTAGGTACACCCACAGTGCTCTTAGGAAGGGAGTTCCAGGATTTTGACCCAGCAACAATGAAGGAAAGGCAATATACTTCCAAGTCAGGATAGTGAGTGACTTGGAGGGGAACTTCCAGATGGTGGCGTTCCCATTTATTTGCTGCCCTTGTTCTAGATGGTAGTGGATGTGGGTTTGGAGGTTGCTGTCTAAGAAGCCTTGGTGAATTCCTGCAGTGCATCTTGTAGGTGGGGCACACTGCTGCTACTGTCCGTTGATGGTGGAGGGGGAGAGTGTTTGTGGATGTGGTGCCAATCAAGCGGACTGCTTTGTCCTGGATGGTGTCAAGCTTCTTCAGTGTTGTAGAAGCGGCACTCATCCAGACAAGTGGGGAGTAATCCATCACATTCCTGACTTGTGCCTTGTAAATGGTGGACAGGCTTTGAGAAGTCTCAGGAGGTGAGTTACTGGTTGCACGATTCCTAGCCTCTGATCTGCTCTTGTAGCCACAGTATTTAGATGGCTAGTCCAGTTCAATTTCTGGTCAATGGTAACCCCCAGGACGTTGATAGTGGGGGATACAGTGAACAGCAAGGGGCAATGGTTGGATTCTCTCTTGTTGGAGATGATCATTGCCTGACACTTGTGTGGCACAAATGTTACTTGTCACTTGTCAGCCCAAGCCTGGATATTGTCCAGGTCTTGCTGCATTTGGACATGGACTGCTTCTGTATCTGAGAATTAGCAAATGGTGAACATTGCACAATCATCAGCGAACATCCCTACTTCTGTCTGACCTTATGACTGAAGGAAGGTCATTGATGAAACAACTGAAGATGGTTGGGCCGAGGACATTACCCTGAGGAAGTCCTGCAGTGGTGTTCTGGAGCTGAGATGACTGTCCTCCAACAACCACAAACATTTTCCTTTGTGCTAGGTATGACTCCAACAAGTTTTCCCCCTTTTTCCCATGCACTCTAGCTTGGTAGGGCTCCTGGATGTCACACTCGGTCAAATGCAGCCTTGGTGTCAAGGGCAGTCATTCTCACCTCACTTCGGGAGTTCAGCTCTTTTGTCCATGTTTGAACCAAGGCTGTAATGAGGTCAGGTGCTGAGTGGCCCTGGCGGAACTGGGCGTTAGTGAATAGGTTATTGCTAAGCAAGTGTCACTTGATAGCAATGTTGATGACCCCTTCCATTACTTTAATGATGATCGAGAATAGACTGATGGGTGGTAATTGGCCGGGTTGGATTTGTCCTGCTCTTCATGAACAGGACATACCTGGGCAATTTTCCACATAGCCGAGTAGATGCCAGTGTTGTAGCTGAACTGGAACAGCTTGGCTAGGGGTGCGGGAGCACAAGTCTTCAGTACCATTGCCAGAATATTGTCAAGGTCCATAACCGTTGCAGTATCCAGTGCCTTCAGCCATTTCTTGATATCATGTGGAGTAAATCGAATTGGCTGAACACTGGCATCTATGATGCTGGGGACTTCCAGAGGAGGCTGAGATGGATCATCCACTCGGCAATTCTGGCTAAAGATTGTTGCAAGTGTTTCAACCTTATCTTTTGCACTGATGTGCTGGGCTCCTCCATCATTGAGGATGGGGATGTTTGTGGAGCTCCCTCCTCCAGTGACTTGTTTAATTGTCCATCACCATTCACGGTTGGATGTGGCAGGACTGCAGGGCTTAGATCTGATCCGTTAGTTGTGGGATCACTTAACTCTGTCTATCACATATGCTTATGCTGTTTGGCATGCAAGTAGGAGTCCAGCATTACATACTGGCATACCCTGCACCAATGAAATAAAATGGTGAAGCATCCTCAGGCCATGACAACAAAACCAGATTTACATCATTTTGACAAGTGTAGACTATTTACATCAACCTCTCTGGTCTTAAGTCCCAGACCAATATACAGTAACTAAACATAAATGAACATAAAATCACCTGTGACCCGTCCCCCTTGTGCTCATGGTCCCTTTAACTTATGCTTGTGAGTGCTAGATCTAGGTGCTCCCCCTTGCTGGCACCAGCTTTGGAGGCAGCCGGCTGACTCTGCTGTCTTGTTGGCCTTGATGACCTTGGTGGCCGTCCTCTGGCCAGTGGAGCCTGTGCTGGCCCCGCCTGGGAGGGAGTGGCCAAGCCACGGCTGGCATCTCCTCAGTCGCCGCATCTTCCCTGAGGAGGAAGAGAGGGGCTGAAGGGAGAGGAGGCCAGGTGTCCCAATGCAGCTTCCAGGGGAGGGACCTGTGGGAGGAGAGGCGCAGGCACAAGGGTCACAGGGCAAGCAAGAGGTCCCAGGCAGAAGCGGCCACAGAAGATGCCACTATCCTGCTGCCATGGTTTACATGCAGCGATGAAGCTACTTCAACATGTTGGAGGTGCAATGCCGGAGGAGGCTCCGCCTCTCAAGGGAAACCGTGACCTCCATCTGTCAGATGATTGGGCCTGAGATCAGCTCTGACCATGTGGGTGGACACCCCATGCCAGTGGCTCTGAAGATCACAGTGGCCCTCAACATCCATGCCTCTGGCATATTCCAGGGGTCAGTGGGGGGTCCGTGTGGAGCGTCCCAATCAGTTGTCCACAATTGTGTTAAGCTGCTCGCAGAAGCTGTTCAGGCGGGTACTGAAATTTGTTCTTTACCATATGGATGAGACCAGCCAGGCTGAGCGAGTCAGGGGCTTTGCAGTGGTTGCTCGGTTCTCCCACATCCAGGGTGCCATCAACTGCACACATGTGGCAATCAAGGCGCCAGCAGGTGAGCCCTGTGCCTTCATCAACAGGAAGGGCTTCCACTCCATGAACGTGCAGATAGTGTGTGATCACAGGATACAGATTTTACAAGTCTGTGCAAGGTACCCAGGCAGATCCCACAACACCTATATCCTGAGTCACCCCCAGGTGCCGGGGCTCTTCAGTGCTCCAGCCCAGCTGGATGGATGGCTGCTGGGTGATAAGGGCTATCCGCTGAAGAAATGGCTTATGATGCCTTTCCGCCACCCAAGAACAGAAGCAGAGAAGCGGTACAATACGAGACATGACTCCACAAGGACAGTGATAGAGAGAACCATAGGTCTTCTCAAGATGTGCTTCCGATGCCTGGATCATTCAGGGGGAGCACTACAATACTCCTCAGAGTGGGTGTCACTGATCGTGGTTGCATGATGCATGCTCCACAATCTGGCACTGGCAAGGGGGGAACCCACTGGAGAAGAGGATCTTGAAGCAGCTGCACAGGCCACAGATGATGAATCCAGTGGTGAGTCAGGAGAGGACCACAGTGAGGAGAACTCTGAAGGCATGGAGGCAGACCTTGGTAACTTGTAGAGAGGGAGGAACACCAGGGATGCCTTGATCCAATGCTCCTTCAGCTAGGCTGCCAAAGATCTGTCAGGGCTGCCATCTCCATCCCGGATGCCTGAAATGACCCTTTCAATTGAACACAAAGTCTATTCAAAGCCTGTGCAATGAAGTATCAAAACATAAAAGGTGAAGCACACTCAGACCATCACAACAAAAGCAAATTTAATGTTATTGTCACATTGAAATCACACTGACGTCACCATTACTAGCATTGATGTCCACACCAGCAGACATATAAACCAAATGAACAGAAAATCACTCATGAACTGTCCTTCTTGCGCTCATGGTGCCTTTAACTTATGTTAACAAGTGATACGCATTGGTGCAACGCCCCCACCACTTGCTGGCATCGGCATTGGAGAGAGCCTGATGACTCTGTTGGCCTTGATGGCCCTAGTGGCCATCCTTTGGCCAGTGGAGCCTGTGCTGGCCCTGCCTTTGTGGGAGCGGCCAGTGCCATAGCTGGCATCTCCCCAGTCATTGAAGCCTCATCAGATGTCACGATCACTAGCGGAGGGGCGGAAGAGCTGCTGCCATCATCCGGAATGCCCTGAGAGGAGCCAACAGAGATGACAGGCAGCTCGTACGCCAACATGGACCTCGCTGCTCACCACTGATGGACAGGCACCTAGCTGGGATGCTGGGTACCACATCCATCTCCCACACTGACACTGACCGCCTGAGATCATTGCCTGTGTGAGCGTTTGCAGGTCCGAGCACAACCCCAGGAACCCCTGATTCTATCCCTGGAGCTGCCTCTCCATGAGAGTCACCATTCTCTCAATGAAGGAGGCAGTGCACTTGCCCATGATGGTCAACATAGTGTTCACACTCCGCATGGACTACTCCATCACAGAGACCATGGCATGCACACCCTCATGGACCTCCACCAGATCCTCCCGCACATCCCGCTGGACATCCAGCATCTCCCACCTAATGGACAGCTCCGGAGGCTCATCATCACCCTTTGGCTGAGCAATTTCCTGGTCCCCAGCAGTCCCCTGACTGCCAGCGCCCTGGGCACACTCTGCCTCCACCTGCACCTCAAGTGAGTGTGAAGCACCCGCACCAATGTGTACCGAGATACTAGCAGCCAAACTAATGCCCACCAAGGTGCTGGTACCTCCTTCAAAGAGTGGGTTTGACACAGTGGCAGTGACGCCCGGTGGTCCCCAGGCATCAGGGGTGGCCCTTCGGGGTCTACAGATGGAGCTCCTGCTGATGAACTTAAAAGGGAGAAGGACACGTCATTAGCTAAAGTCATCACCACTGTCACTGCACATGCCAGGTACCCTGGTGAGACAATGAGATCTGCAGCACGGTGCCATCGTCTTCCAATGATCAATGGGGACCCCAGGTTCGAGGCTCCCGTCAATGAGGAGACTGCACAAGAATGTAGTACAATCCAAAACTCTCACCTCTGTGCACTATAGTCTTACCTTCGTCTGGCACCTCCACTTCTCCACACCCAGTTGCAGGGGCTCTCAAGCTCAAGGGCATCCTGCTCAAGCCGGGAGAGCAGCAACAGGTTGGGCAGGCCTCCGCCTGTACATGACCTCTCTGCTTGGTTATGGCTTGTCTTCTCTTGAAAGGACAAAGGAGCATTGATTAATCCACTCTCTACCTGCAACGCCATTGCAGCCTGGCCAACCCCAGCTAAGGACACCTCACAGGGAACATCCAAATTGTGGCCCTCGAGCTGCAAGGCAACCAGTCCAAGCAGCCAGGACTCACCCACTTGGCCAGCTCTGGTGTGATTGACAGTTGGCACTCAGACCCTAGCACCCCTGAGGTCCATGGGGGGGAATGGCCAAACCTTAATGCTTCTGCACACTGATCCATGCCAAAACAGTACTCAGCCTTCCTGAGCACAGCTGCCAGCACTGCACCCATGTGCGCCACACCATATCATGGCTGCTACCTCCTCCCCTGCCCTCTTGGTGAGATAGGGTGGCCTCCTCCTCTCATCTCTGGGGACAAGGGTGTCTCTCCTGGCAGCCCACCTCCTCCAGCAGGACGGCGAGACACTCATCGGAAAAGCAGGTGGCCGAATGCCCACCTGACCTGTCCTCCCACCTGGCGTTTGCTGCCGCGCTCGACTACATCGTCCTTTAATTGGCCCGCCAGCATGAAATCGCGGTTGGGGCCCGATCGCGGGCAGCAGTCGGTTTCACGGCCGCGCTTGGGCCCAGACACAGCACCCCGCCCAATGAGGGCGAAATTGAGCTCTATGCTGCATTTCGCATCCTCAGACCATCACAGCCAAGGAACAAATGTTCAGTACACAAATACAGCAGGACGTTTGGGGCTATTGATGCTGCTTCCGATCCTGAGAACCTTGAGCTTCAAAGACCCTGAAATGCCTGTTTATGAGAAAGCTGTGTTGCAGGGAGTTGTAAGTTGTATTTTTTTCTTTTACAGTCACGGAGCTGTACAGGACGGTTACTGCTGTTGCTGCACAGTGACTCAGATATTCAGGAGCAGCAGCGTGAGGCCTGGGACCCTGGGCCCCGCCTTCCCTCCGCACCTCCTAAACTTCCCAGGATCAAGATTTACAGCTACACCACGATCTCCGGACATTCCGGCCAATTCTCACCATCCTGTCCGAACTCAAACTCCAGGAACTCGTGGTCAAACTTGCCCTTGTGCCCCACATAACACAGGTAGAAATTACTCAACATGACCGGCTGCTTCTGTGTCACAACTCACCCAGCCCCACGTGGTTGGGAGAGGACTCCTCTCCAGTTCTGATTGTTGTCATCAATGAGCCAAATCCCCCTGCTTGTGTTACTCCTGGAAACAAGTAACCTCAATGTGCAAGGCAGGGGGGAAGGTCTTGCCAGTCAATTTTGTATGTTCATAATGTCAGGTTATGTGAGACTTTCCGGATATTAAGGGATAATAGAAGATTCCACGGGGATGAGAGCAATGAGTGCAGAAGCCCTGCTTTAGGAACATGAATTCTGAAGAAATAAATTGAGATTTTTACTTTGTAAGATTTGTCCCCTCCTGCTCGTCCACACCCAAAACTATAAGCAAATCCAAGTTATGCAGTTAAAGCTGGCACAAGCAATGAAACAAATTGCAAAGTTTTTTTGAATCTAATTACAAAACGTGATAAAAGTATTTGATCTTTTAAAAAAGTGAAAACACGGTCTATCTGCAAAGTTTGCATTTTTGAAACATTTGTTTTCATCACACTCATACAGTGTTGGTCTCACGCACAAAGTTCACTGTGTCCCATTTATCACTTGTCACATTAGACATGGTTTCCTGGCACAAAAGCCAGTTAAAAACCGGTTTTCACGAAGAAGTGTCAAGAATTTCCGCGAATTCGAACTTTGCTTTTACTCACTTTTCAAGCCAGATAAAACGTAAAAAAAAAGTGCAAAATATTTATCATTTCAAAGTGCATTTACAAATATACAATAAGAGAATAAAGTCACGAGCTGAAAATTACAAAGTTACTATATGTTTCACAAGTTCATTCAGTAATAAAGATTGCGATAAACAGAACAAAGGAAGTGTAGTGTTCAAAATATATTAACCTTTCTGCAAGTTCAGTGCATTTAGATTATGCACACTTCAATCAGGACAGTGCTGGAATTGTGGATCTGATTTTTTACACTGCTCAAACCAGTCTGAGTTCAGAAATCTTGTATCCCTCTGGTCCCCTCCCTCCTTGATACGCCACTTTCTGATCCCACAAGACAAACAGCCTTTTAAAGTAAGCAGCGTTGGAAGAGTTGTCCAATGCATCAGTGACCACAAGGCAGCCAGGGTTCTCCTTGTTTATTAGGCTAGCTGTTTTCTGTCAGTTTTCCAGAGAGCAGTGCCTTGGGATATCATAGGGGGCATCAATGCTGACCCAGATATCAGATGGTGGGCTTCCTCAATGTAGACCAGCAGAAATTCTGGAACACCTTCATATTGGGTGGCAACTCATTGGAAGGACTTGAGGCCATGAAGACTATCAGGTTCAGCTCCCAACGTTTAGAATCAATGGTCTCACTCCTCAGCTGTGATCAAGTGGTGAATATTAAAACCCTTAAATAGGTCATGCTGGAGCGCATACCTGCTTCCAATACAAATATATCCCTCCTTAAGTAAGGAGAGCAAAACTGCACACAGTAGTCCAGGTGTGGTCTCATCAATGCCCTGTACAGTTATAGCAACACTTCCTTCATTTTATACTCCATCTCCCTTGTAATAAAGGCTAACATTCCATTTGCATTCCTAATTATTTGCTGCACCTGCATGTTAACTTTTGTGATTCATGTACAAGGATACCCAGGTTTCTCTATACCACAGCATTCTGCAGTCACTCTCCATTGAAATAATATTCTGCTGTACTATTCTTCCTGCCACCTATATCCCTTTGCAGACTCTTTGTATTCGCCTCACAACTACTTATCTTTCTATCATCAGCAAACTTGGCCACAGTCAATTCTTTCATCCAAGTCATTTTTAAAAGTTCATTCACAGGATGTGGGCTTTGCTAGCTGGGCCAGCATTTATTGCACATCCCTAGTTGCCATTAAGGAGGTGGTGGTGAGCTGCCTTCTTGAACCGCTGCAGTCCATGTGGTGTAGGTGCACCCACAGTGCTGTTAGGGAGTTCCAGGATTTTGACCCAGTGACATTAATATAAATTGTAAATAGTTGAGACCCCAGCACTAGCCTGTGGCACTCCACCAGTCACAGTTTGCCAATCTGAAAATGAGCCATTTATCCTGAGTCCCTGATACCTGTTCACTAGCAAAATCTCCATCTATGATGATAAATCACCCCTAACATGATGAGCTCTTTTACAGCCATATTCATCTCAAAACGTAAACTGTTTCTCTACAGATGCTGCCAGAGCTGAGTATTTCCAGCAATTGCTGTTTTTATTCCATCAGATGTTATCTTGTGCAGTAACCTTTTATTTGGCACCTTATCAAATGCTTTTTGGACAATCAAATACACTACACTTCCTGGTCCTCAAAAAATTGTAATAAATTTGTCAAACACGATTTCTCTTTCACAAAACCATGTTGACTCTGCCTGATTGTATTATGGGTGAATGCTGAGCAGGACATTTATACAAAGTAAACAAAGGCAACAGGCAAATCCGCCCAGGAAGAGCCTCTGGTAGCACTTAAAGACATAAAGATGAGGGTGACCTTTCTTGAATTTGACACCAGTTCCGAAATTCCATGGGTATTTGGCTCCTCTGTATGGAATCGAATGAATGAAGGTGCAGCAGGAGCAGAGACACATTTGGTTTAAGTAAAGAAATGCAGTGTAAACATGGCTCCTCCTGCGGCTCAGTGATGAATTGAAGGCGCAGGCACCAAAAGCTGAAAAATCATGTTCATATAAGTGGAGGAGTAGTAACAGGTGAGCCTTGGAAACAAGAATCTGTGAGGAGTTGCTGCACCAATCACAGATTCTGTCTCTTATGCTTCTGCTCCAGCTCCTCCTGCTCAGCATTCAACCTCCCTCCCTCACTTACTGTTCCTTGAGAGACTGAAACTATGATCGGAGGAGCAGCTAATAGTGGGGAATGCAGAAATGGCAGAGACACTTAATCAATATTTTGTCTCAGTTTTCATGGTGGAGGACACTAGTACCATCCTAATAGTGGCAGGTAGTGCAGAGGGTATAGAGAAGGAGGAACTTAGAACAATCACCATCATTAGAGAAAAAGTACTGAGCAAACTATTGGGATTAAAGGGTGACAAGTCCCCAGGACCTGATGGCCTACATCCCAGGGCCTTAAAGGAAGTGGCAGTGGAGATAGTGGATGCATTGGTAATAATATTCCAAAATTCCCTAGAATCTGGAAAGGTTCCAGTGGATTGAAAAAATGCTATTATAACGCCCTTATTCAAAAAGTGGGGGGAGGCAGAAAGTAGGAAACTATAGACCGGTTAGTTTAACGTCTGTCATTGGGAAATTGTTGGAATCCATTATTAAGGAAATAGTAATGGGGCATTTGGAAAGTCAAAATGCAATCCATCAGAGTCAGCATGGTTTTATGAAGAGTAAATCGTGTTTGACTAATAGTTCTTTGAAGATGTGACAAGCAAAGTGGATAATGGGGATCCTGTGGATGTAGTATATCTGGACTTTCAGGAGGCCTTTGATAAGGTGCCGCAGTTAACCAACAGAAAGCAGAGTCTCGGGATAAATGGGTCTTTTTCTGGATGGCAAGCCGTAACTAGTGGGGTGCCACAGGGTTCAGTCCTTGGGCCCCAACTATTTACAATCTATATTAATGACTTGGATTCAGGGATAGAAGGTACTATAGCTAAATTTGCAGATGACACCAAAATAGGTGCGAAAGTAAGTTGCAATGAAGAAATAAGAAATTTACAAATGGAAATGGACAGGTTAGGTGAATGGGCCAAAGTTTGGCAGGAGTTTAATGTGGATAAGTGTGAAGTTATCCATTTTGGTTGGAAGAATAAAAAGGCAACATTATTTAAATGGAGAGAAACTTCAGAATGCTTCAGTGCAGGGGGGTCTGGGTGTCCTCGTGCATGAATCGTTGAAAGCTGGTATACAGGTACAGCAGATAATAAGGAAGACAAATGGAATTTTGGCATTTATTGCTAAAGGAATAGAGTATAAAAATAGGGAAGTGTTGTTGCAACTGTACAAGGCATTGGTGAGACCACACCTGGAGTTCTGTGCACAGTTTTGGTCCCCTTACTTGAGGAAGGATGTAGTTGCATTGGAGGCAGTTCAGAAGAGGTTCACTAGATTGATTCAGAGATGTGGGGCTTGTCTTATGAGGAGAGATTAAGCAGTTTAGGTCTATACTTGCTAGAGTTTAGAAGGATGAGAGGACATCTAATTGAGGTATATAAGATGCTAAAGGGGATAGACAAAGTAGACGTGGAGCAGATATTTCCCCTTCTGCGGCATTCTAGAATGAGAGGCCATAGTTTTAGGCTAAGGAGCGGTAGATTTAAATCAGAGATGAGGAGGAATTGCTTTTCTCAAAGGGTCGTGAATCTGTGGAATTCACTACCTCAGAGTGCAGTGGATGCCGGGACGCTGAATAAATTTAAGGAGGAGATGGACAGATTTTTAATTAGTAACGGGTTGAAAGGTTATGAGGAGAGGGCGGGGAATTGGAGTTGAGGCCGAACTGAGATCAGCCATGATTGCATTGAATGGCGGGGCAGGCTCGAGGGGCTGAATTGCCTACTCCTGCTCCTAGTTCTTATGTTCTTAGGTATAAGATTAGCAGCCTCACCATTTGGGGTGGGAGCTGTCATTCTGAAGATGGAGAGAGAGAGAAGTCAATAAGTTTATTTGATTTTTAGCTGCCTGGACATGATCCTGGAGGAACAACCCCTCCAAGGGACAGCAGTAGCCATAATGTGACCAGTGCAGGGGTCTTTTACGTGAAAAATGAGAAGACCCTGCCTGTTTGCTGCCTATCACGTAGGCTGCATGCCCACATGATTACCCACTGGAAAGCCCTGTTGCCTCAGAAATGGACCTTAATAAGCTCCCTATTGACACTAATTTGCAGATAATTGGCTACCACAGCAGACGTCCGATCTGACCCGAACCCAGCCTCTTCAAAAATAGTTCGGGGTCAGAATTGTGGCAAGGAACTAGCACCAGTGCTAGAAGAGCCAAATTGCAGGTCTGCCCACCTCCAATCCCGACCTCAACTAAAAGTCCTGCCAGTGTTTCTAGTTGCCACCCAGTTTCCTAGTCCTGCCAGGCCTCTTCTGCCCTTTATTCCAGGTTTCCCCAAATTTACCTGGTTACCGGGTGTAATACAGTTCTCTGTTAGCTCCTCCCTCCCCCTCATTTCTACTTCTCTTCTACTATCATCAATCATTTATTGAGCTTGGAACAAAAGCAGAACTGGTGTTTTTGTTAACTTCTTACATGATAAAGGTGATGTATCCAAGCGCATGCCATCTGTCTGTTTTTAAATTAGCTCGGGATTAACAATGCAAGACAACAGACTTAAGTGTTTAAATTGTGTTGCTATGGATCTGTAGCAGACTTTAACTACTATAGAGAATCTAATTAAACATTGTGAATGTTGGTTCATACGGTTGATTTTTTAAAAAAACTGGAAATTCTGAATTTTATCAAATTTTTGGCACCAAACCAAAACCTATCCATTAGTTTCACACTCCTTTCCTCCCTCAGTCTCCACACTGTGCAACTCAACCTGTGATTTCAACCTCCATCTCAACTCATCTTGCCTTCTCCCTCGGAGTTCACTACGCTATAATACCTTCCTTTAAACACTCACTTCACATAAACTCTCCATCCATATTCAAGCTTCCCCCCTACCCCCCCCATACTCAACTGGCATGGCTATTCCACTTGTCTCAGGCAAGGTCATCGCTGTTCAGTATTTGTATTCCTTACCAGTTGCACCCCCTACCCCCTTCCAACACACTTCCTTCTGCACTCATTCCTGGATAAACCTCTCCAAGTCATTAGCGGGACTTTCCGGTCCTGTTGTGGTGGGACCCGCCACAGGGAGGCAGCGGCCCAGCCAAAAGTCCATTGATTTTCGGCGGAACTGGAAGATCCCAGCAGTGGGCGCAACTGGAGAATTCCGCCCATTGTCACTGGCACTTTCTATTCCTAACTTTCTAGCCATTGACCATCCGTTGTCACAAGACTTTTGCAGCTGCTGGTCTACTCACTCACTCTCCTCCACCTTTGATGTCTTTCTTCCCAGTAAAACCCTTACTCTCCCATCATAGTCATTCCTCTTAGTAAGGACTGCATATTTTCTCCTTCATATCCAAGAAGTGCAAACCTGAACACATATGGTAACACAGATACTGGAAACCTGAAAATAAAAACTGAAAATTCTGCAAATATTCAGCAGGTCAAGCAGCATCAGTAGAGAGAAAATCAGAGTTAATGGCCAGGATTTTACTACCCCCAGGGAGTCAGGGTGGGAAGTGGGGTGAGGTCAGTAGAATTGCAGGGAACTGGGTCGGATCAGCTCCCTGACTCTGCGGGGGCATTTTACCGATGGTGGGACCAGAGGCGGAGAGGCTGTCCACCACCCCCATTCCCCCATCCTACCCCAAGGAGACAGGCAGCCGATTTATATAATTAAAGGCCAAATTAGCAGCATTTTGCTTTGCTGTTGGTATTTTGCTGATGGAGGGTGACCTCCTGCCACATGGGGAGGCCTCCAGTTAAATGGAAGTGGCCTGCCAGCAGTAGCCTATGAGGGAAAGCCTCACGAACCAAAGAAGGGACAGGGAAGGAAGCACCCATGGCTCCAACGACTTCCCCGGGAGGTGTTTGCCCTCCGGGAATTACATTTTATTTTTTTTAAAGCTTGCCCCGTACAGCTCCTGAGCTCTTGCATTCTTCAACAGCAGCCACCTCTCCTCGTGGCACTGCTGAGGTTTCAGGGCTGCTGGCCGTTTGAACGAGCTGGCTGCATGAAGAGCCCACTCACCGCCCTCAATTGCCGAATATGAGAGTGGGAGCTTGGGACCTGCTTTTCACCCTGGCGTCGGGGTCCCAACACCCCTCAAAATTCAGCCCAACATTTCAGCTTACTGACTTTTCAACAGAACTGGAGATTTAACAGGTTTCAAGCAAGTACAGATGCAGGAAAAGAGTGAGAGAGAGGAAGAAATAAAAGGGAAGGTTTGTGACAAGGTGGAAGACAGAAGAGATGAAATGACACAAGGAATGATGGCTTGGACAAAAGGAAATGGCAAGGAGACAAATAAAGAAACAAAATATGGGTTCAGAGGGGTGTAAATGGGAAAAGCAGAATCAACAGCTGTCATCTGATAAACATAGGACAGAGGTAATGATCTGAAATCATTAATTCAGGGTCAATGACCCAAACATTAATTATTACTCTCTCCACAGATGCTGTCTGAGCTGCTAATTTCTAGATTTTGTTGTTTTTTATTATATTTTGTTATATATGGCACACAACTAGTTTAGACAATCATCACTCGTTCAAGCTAGGCCCATCAAGTCCCACTGGACTCTGCTCTCTTCTGTCAAAACCAATCATAAGAACATAATAGGAGCAGGAGAAGACCATAGGCCCCGAGGGCTTGCTCTGACATTCAATATCATCATTGATGATCTTCTGCCTTCACTTCAGTTTCCCAGTCGATCCTCATTTCCCTCAAGTCCCTGAGAAAGGCAAAAATCAGTCTATCTCAGCCTTAAATACCTTCAATGATGGAACATCCACAATTCAAAAGATTCACAATCCTGAATGAAGAATTTTCTCTTCATCTCAGTCCTAACGGACCCCTTATCCAGAGGCTGTGCCACTGTGTTCTCATCCCAGGAGCCAATCCAGAGAACCTTCATTGTACTGCCTCCAGTACTAATACATCCCTCTTTAAATATGGAGACCAAAACTGTGCATGAAACAGACAGACACACACAGACACACACACAGGGTGGCATACTGATAATGTCACCAGACTAGTAATCCGGAGGCCCCGGCTAATGCTCTGGGGCATGGGTTCAAATCCCACCAAGGCAGCTGATGGAATTTAAATTCAATTAATAAATCTGGAATTAAAAGCTCGTCCAATGATGACAACGAAACCATTGTCGATTGCTGTAAAAATCCATCCGGTTCATGCCCTTTAGGGAAGGAAATCTGCCGTCCTTACAGCAATGTAGTTGACTCTAAAATTCCCTCTGAAATGGCTGAGCAAGCCATTCAGTTGTTTCAAACCACTACGAAGTCTGAAAGGAATGAAACTAGACAGACCACCCAGCGTCAACCTAGTACCAGAAGTGACAATGGAACATCCGACCCTGTCAACCCTGACATCTGGGGGCTTGTGCCAAAATTGGGAGAGCTGTCACACAGATTAGTCAAGCAACAGCCTGACATAGTCATCCTCACGGAATCATACCTTACACCATCACCATCCCTGGGTAGGTCCTGTCCCGCCAACAGGACAGACTCACCAGAGGTGGCGGCACAGTGGTATATAGCCAGGAGGAAGTTGCCCTGGGAGTTCTCAACATCGACTCTATGAAGTCTCATGGCATCAGGTCAAGCATGGGCAAGGAAACTTCCTGCTGGTTACCACCTACTCTCCACCTCAGCTGATGAATCAGTACTCCTCCATGTTGAACACCACTTGGAAGAAGCACTGAGGGTGCTAAGTGTGCAGGATGTAGTCTGGGTGGGGAAATTCAATGTCCATCACCAAGATGGCTCGGCAACACCACTACTCACCGAACTGGCCGAGTCCTACGGACACAGATGCTAGACTGGGTCTACGGCAGGTGGTGAGGGAACCAGCGAGAGGGAAAAACTTACTTACTCTCATCCTATCCTATCTACCTGTTGCAGATGCATCTTGTCCATAACAGTATCAGTAGGAGTGGCCACGGCGCAGCTTTTGCGAGATGAAGTCCTGTCTCCATTTTGACGACAATCTCCATCGTGTTGCACGGCATGACCACCATGCTAAATGGGATAGATTTCAAACACATCTAGCAACTCAGAACTAGAGATCCATGAGGTGTCGTGAGCCATCAGCAGCAGCAGAATTGTACTCCACTACAATCTGTAACCTCATGGCCCAGCATATCCCCCACTCTACCATTACCACCAAGCCAGGCAATCAACCCTGGTTCAATGAAGTGTGCAGGAGGGCATGTGAGCAGCAGCACCAGGCACACCTAAAATGAGGTGTCAAGCTGGTGAATCTAAAACACAGGACTCATTGCATGCCAAACAGTGGAGCAGCATGCGCTGGACAAAGCTAAGCAATCCCACAACTAATGGATCAGATCTAAGCTCTGTACTCCTGTCACATCCAGTCAGGAATGGTGGTGGACAATTAAACACTAACTAGAGGAGGCAGCTCCACAAATATCCCCATCCTCAACGATGGGGAGCCCAGAACATCAGTGCAAAAGACAAGGCTGAGGCATTTGCAGCCAGCTTCAGCCAGAAGTGCCAAGTGGATGATCCATCTCAGCCTCCTCCTGAGGTCTCTACCATAGATGGCAATCTTCAGCCAATTCAATTCACTCCACGAGATCAAGAATGGCTAAAGGCATTAGATATGCAAAGGCTATGGCCCCTGACAATATTCCAGCAAAAGTATTGAAGACTTGTGCTCCAGAACTAGCTGCGCCCCGAACCAAGCGAAATCTGGTATCAGCCCAGCATTTTGGGAGGTAGCTATAGAGATAGTGAATGCATTGGTTTCAAAACTCAATGGTTTCTGGAAAGATTGCTGAAGACTGGAAAGTAGTAAATGTAACCCCACTATTTAAGAAGGGATGTAGAGGGAGAATGGAGAACTACAGACCTGTTAGTTTGATGTCAGTAGTAGGAAAATGTAAGAATCTTTTATAAAGGAAGTGATAACTGGACACTTGGAAAGTAATGGTAAAATTGGGCAGTCAACATGGATTTATGAGAGGGAAATCATGTTTGACAAACCTGCTGGAGTTTTTTGAGGATGTAACTTGTAGCATAGATAAAGGAGAACCAGTGGATGTAGAGTATTTGGATTTTCAGAAGGCTTTTGATAAGGTCCCAAGGTTAGTAAACAAAATTAGAGTGAATGGGACTAGGGGTGATATACTAGTATGGATTGAGGATTGGTTAACAGCCAGAAATCTGAAGAGTAGGAATAAATGGGTCATTCTCAGGATGCAGGCTGTTATTAGCAAGGATCAATTCATGGGCCGCAGCTGTTCAATCTATATAAATGATTTGGATGTGAGGATCAATTGTAATATTTCTAAATTTGCTGATGACACAAAACTAGGTGGGAACATAAGTTGTGAAGAGAATACAAGGAGGCTTAAAGCAGACTTGGACAGGCTAAGTGATTGGGCAAGAACATGGCAGATGGAATATAATGTGAATAAGAATGAAATTATCCACTTTGGTAGAAAAAAACAAAGACAGTAGTTCTTAAATGGTTGGGAACTTTTGGTGCCCAAAGGGGCCTGGGTGTCCTGGTTCATGAATTGCTAAAAGCTAGCATGCAGGTGCAACAATTAATAAGGAAGGCAAATGGTAAATTGGTCTTTGTCACAAATAGGTTTGAGTACAAAAGTAAAGATGTCTTGCTGTAATCATAGAGCCTTGATGAGACTCACCTGGAGTATTGTGTGCAGTTTTGGTCTCCTTATCTAAGGAAGAGTATACCTGCCATCAAGGGACTGTAACGGTGGTTCAACAGGTTAATCCCTGGGATGGTGGGATTATTTTAGGGGAGATTGAGGAAACTGGACCTATACGCTGAAGAATGACAGGTGATCGCATTGAAATTTTAAAAATTCTTAAAGAGAGTGTGACGGGTTGATGTAGATAGGATGTTTCCCATGGCTGTTGAGTCTAGAACCAGGGGACATAACCTCAGAATAAGGGGTAGACAATTTAAAACAGTGATGAGGAGGAATTTCTTCACTCAGAAGGTGGTGAATCTTTGGAATTCTCTACTCCAGAGGGCTAGAGAAGCTCAATCATTGAGGATGTTCGATAGATTTCTGGATACAAATGATATCAAGGGATATGGGGATAGCGTGGGAAAGTGGCATTGAAGTAGATGATCAGCCATGATCTAACTGAATGGCAGAGCAAGTTCAATGGGCTGAATGGCCTACTCCTGCTCCTATGTTCCCAAAATTGCCCAATAACGTCCTGGCCACAAAAAGTAGGACAAATCTAATCCTGGCCAATTACTGCCCCATCTGTCGACTCTTGATCATCAACAAAGTGATGGAAAGTGTCGTTAACAGTGCTATCAAGCAGCACTTGCTCAGCAATAACCTGCTCACTGACACTCAGTTTGGGTTCTGTCATGGCTACTCAGCTCCCAAGCTCATTATAGCCTTGGACCAAACATGGGCAAAAGAATTGAACTCATGTGGTGAAGTGAGAGTGACTTCCCTTGACATCAAGGCAGCATTTGATAGAATGTGGCATCAAGGAACCCTAGCAAAACTGAAATCAATGGGACTCAGGGTGAAAACTCTCTGCTGGTTTGAGACATACCACGTACAAAGGAAGATGCTTGAGGTTATTGGAAGTCAATCATCTCAGTCCCAGGTCATCATTGCAAGGGTTCCTCTGGGTAGTGTCCTCAGCCCAACCATTTCAAGCTACTTCATCAATGACCTTCCTTCCACCTTCAACACCTCTTTGTTCTTTTGGCTGTGACATCTTTTGATTATCTGCTCATATCAATGCTTGCTTGTCCCTACAACCACCCCCTCCAACTTCTCTCCGCACCCCCCCACCCCCACGGCAAAACCTTAAACCAGCTTATATTTCACCCCTCTCCTATTTTTACTCAGTTCTATTGAAGGGTCATGAGGACTCGAAATGTCAACTTTGTACTTCTCCACTGATGCTGCCAGACCTGCTGAGTTTTTCCTGGTAATTCTGTTTTTGTTTTGGATTTCCAGCATCCACAGTTTTTTGTTTTTATCTCTGTGTTTAATTGACTGCCACTTCTCTTCAAGAAATGCCTACCCTGAAGAAGTACTGCTCTTCTCTCCGACAGGATTTCCGTATCTCTCTTTTGCCTTGTTCACTTTCATTGCTTTCCATTTCTCTCCTGGTGTTTGACAAGGTGGTTACTAAAACTTGCTTTCACAGCCATATTTCCTTTCTCAGTGACTGTCTCCATCTCCGACTTACCCCAAGTGGATTTCAACTGAAATTTCACCCCTCATGTTTTGAACTCACCCAGGATTACAGGTATCTCCGGGACATAAAACATTTCTCGGACTGCTGTTCCCGTCACATTCTGAGATCCACACTCAGTGCCATGCGCCACCATATGAACACACTCGACCTCTCCCTCCAGCAGCAGTGCCGCACCCTCTTTCAAAGCTGCACGTGCCCCCAGTTTCATTTTATTCTTCGTCTCATCCGATGCCTCAACAAGAAACTTTTTCTCTTTCTCTCAAGTGCTAAGGAACGCAAGCTCTAACAATTCATCAACACCAACACCCGACTAGGACCCTCCACCTCTGCCTGTCCCTCCGTCCCCACCCCATCTTCCAATCCCAGCCCCGGCCGTGTATTCACTATACCCCCTGACCTTCCCCTCTCCGACGCTGAACGTTCAGTGCGCAGCAAAGGACTTAGTTTCATACCATTACGCCCTCATCTCAATGAATTTTGCACTCGGCACGATGTTAAACTCTTCTCCCGCCGCCTTCGTCTCCATACTCACTTCTTTGGGCAGGAGACTGCTCCCCGTTCAACGGATCCTTTTGCCCAGCTCTAATATTCTCCCTCCACCTGGACCACCCCCCCCCCAACCCCTCTGGATTCTTACCTTCTCTTGATCTTATCGTTGAGAACTGTCAGCGTGACATTAGTCGTCTCAAGTTCTCTGCTCCTCTCACCCATTCTAATCCGTCTCTCTCTGAACTTACTGCACTCCATTCTCTCAGGTCCAACCCTGACATTGTCATCAAACCCGCTGACAAGGGTGGTGCTGTTATCGTCTAGCGCACTACCTCGCGGAGGCTGAGCGTCAACTCGCAGACACATTCTCCTACCTCTCCCTGGACCATGAGCCCACCACTGAACATCAAGCCATTGTTTTCAGGATTGTCAATGATCTCATCTCCTCTGGAGATCTTCCTCCCACAGCTTCCAACCTGATAGTCGCTGAACCTCGGATGGTCCACTTCCATCTCCTACCCAAAATCCACAAACAGGACTGTCCCGGCAGACCGATCGTGTCAGCCTGTTCCTGCCCCACGGAACTCATTTCTCGTTATCTTGATTCCCTTCACTCTCCCCTTGTCCAGTCCCTTCCCACCTACATCTGTGATTCCTCTGACACCTTATGTCACATCAACAATTTCCAGTTCCCTGGCCTCAACCGCTTCCTCTTCACCATGGACATCCAATCCCTCTACACCTCCATCCCCCACCAGGATGGTCTGAGGGCCCTTAGCTTCTTCCTCGAACAGAGGCCCAAACAATCCCCATCCACCACTACTCTCCTCCGTCTGGCTGAACTTGTTCTCACACTGAACAATTTCTCCTTTAACACATCTCACTTCCTCCAAATAAAAGGTGTGGCTATGGGTACCCGCATGGGCCCCAGCTATGCCTGTCTCTTTATGGGGTATGTGGAACATTCCTTGTTCCAGTCCTACTCCGGCCCCTCCCACAACTCTTTCTCCGGTGCATCGAAGATTAATTCGGTGCTGCTTCATGCTCTCGTCAGGACCTGGTAAAATTTATTAATTTTGCTTCCAACCTCCACCCCTCCATCAGTTTCACGTAGTCCATCTCTGACACTTCCCTTCCCTTCTTTGACCTCTCTGTCTCAATTTCTGGTGATAGACTGTCCACCAATATCCATTACAAGCCTACCGACTCCCACAGCTACCTCGACTACAGCTCCTCACACCCCGCTTCCTGTAAGGACTCCATCCCATTCTCTCAGTTCTTTTGCCTCCGTCGCATCTGTTCTCAAAAACAGTTCCTCTGACATGTCCTCCTCCTTCCTTAACCGAGGTTTTCCACCCACAGTCGTTGACAGGGCCCTCAACCGTGTCCAGCCCATCTTCCGCGCATCCACCATCATGCCTTCTCCTCCCTCCCAGAAACATGATAGGGTCCCCCTTGTCCTCACTTATCACCCCACCAGCCTCCGCATTCAAAGGATCATCCTCCACCATTTCCGCCAATTCCAGCATGATGCCACCTCCAAACACATCTTCCCTTCACCCCCCCGGCGGCATTCCGTAGGGATCGTTCCCTCTGGGACACCCTGGTCCACTCCCCCTCCATCACCCCCACTCCTCAACCCCCACCTATGGCACCTCCCCATGCATACGCAAAAGATGCAACACCTGCCCCTTCACTTCCTCTCTCCTGACCGTCCAAGGGCCCAAATACTCCTCTCAAGTGAAGCAGCATTTCACTTGCATTTCCCCCAACTTATTCTACTGCATTCGTTGCTCCCAATGCAGTCTCCTCTACATTGGAGACACCAAACGCAAACTGGGCGACCGCTTTGCAGAACACCTGCGGTCTGTCTGCAAGAATGACCCAAACCTCCCTGTCGCTTGCCATTTTAAAACTCCACCCTGCTCTCTTGCCCACATGTCTGTCCTTGGCTTGCTGCATTTTTCCAGTGAAACACAACGCAAACTGGAGGAATAGCACCTCATCTTCCGAATAGGCACTTTACAGCTTTCCGGACTGAATACTGAATTCAACAACTTTAGGTCTTGAACTCCCTCCTCCTTCCCCACCCCCTTTCCGTTTCTTCCCCCTCTCTTTTGTTTCTTCCAATAATTTATATAGATTTTTCTTTTCCCACCTATTTCCATTATTTTAAAATCTATAACTTTTATGCCCTGTTAGTCTTATTTCACCCCACCCCCACTAGAGCTGTACCTTGTGTGTCCTGCCATCCATTCTTAATTAGCACTTTCTTTTAGATAATATCACCACCTTCAACACCTCTTTGTTCTTTTGGCTGTGACATCTTTTGATTATCTGGTCCTATCACTGCTTGCTTGTCCCTACAATCAGCGCCCTCCCACTTCTCGCCCCCCAACCCCCCTCCCCACCTTAAACCATCTTATATTTCACCCCTCTCCTATTTTTACTCAGTTCTATTGAAGGGTCATGGGGACTCGAAACGTCAACTTTGTTTTTCTCCGCTGATGCTGCCAGACCTGCTGAGTTTTTCCAGGTATTTCTGTTTTTGTTTTGGATTTCCAGCATCCGCAATTTTTTGTTTTTATCCCCAAGTTAACTACCCTGCCTCTTCCACACTTTCACCTCCAGCAACAAATACAAGGTGGTCATGGAGCTCAGTCATTAAGATTGAGGCCATCTGTTCAGCTGCCTTTGCCACAATCCACCCTTCCCCTTTCCCACTAAGCCAAGCTTCCCCAAGGATCGGCCATGGCCCATCCCTGAACTCACACCTATCTTTATTTCTCTATCTTTTTTCCGCATACCCTCGCCAAGCTCAACTTGTCCCTGAGACTCACTTCCTGTTCTCTCAACCCAATTCTCATAATTCTTCGTAAATGCAAACAAATCCGTAACTCCAAAAGATTTATATGTGGAAGCATACAACATAGGCCTTCAGTGCAAGTAAAACTTTCCAAGTCAACAAAAATATATAGTAGTTATCTCTCATTTTAAAATGTTCACCCCAGCAATCCTGATCCAGTAATAAGAATATTAAACCCTCCAGCAAATTCATTCTTCCAGCAGTTTTGTAATCTTCCAATATACTTGTATGTCACAGTAGATTTTTAAAAATAAATATTGCATTTGAGCGGTAAACTCATGAACAGTTTAAAGATAGAAAATGATGGATATCTGGTAATGAGAACACAGAAGTAATTTAATCATGGAGCTCAGAAGAGAATCAAAGTGCAGGAACAAAGCTAGAGGTGTTCATATTTGTTATTTGAATCCAACATTACATTACATCCCTGAATTAAAACACTCAAGGGCACTAATTTTTAATATCGAATGTATATGGGTAAGATTACGGATAATATGACATTGTCTTTAATTCACTTTTAGTGTCAACAGCATCTACTAGCACAGATGCTAAATGGCAACATGCTTCTGTGGTGGTGCCCTCTAGGAATCAACCACAAGAGACTCAGATACAGGTTAACGATCGTTTTATTCAAGGAAACGCAGGGAGAGTCCACCTTAGACTGACTAAAACAGAATACTCCCAATTACAGGAATAACCATCTTGTTTATACATGACTAGTCATGTACACATTGCGTTATTCAAATTCCAATCTTGTCAGTACATAATCGCATAATAAGCAGATGTCTCCAGTCCAAGATACATATCTTTTACTAACCCAAGCAGGGCCTCTTTATCTCGTTCTAGCCTTGCTCTGTCCCTGGTACTTCCGTTTCCTATCTAGTTAATCCCTTGTGATCCCCAAGATCTTTCTGGAGAGTTTTGCCAAAAGCGGCCCTATGGTGTACAAGATTTGCCTAGAGAATTCTGCTGACATCTGGTTTTACTGAAAGACATAGAGATGTCTTAACTCTTACACTTCAAATACTTGATGCACAAGACAGCTAGGAGTAAACAACAGTCACTGGTCTTGCCAGCAACACTCACATTCCAAGAATGAATTTTTAAAATGTTCAAACTGTGCGACTATACTTTATTCCTAAGAAATTCTGTGGCCAATATACATTACACTGTATAGTGCATTTAAACAGAAGGAGCTTTTGGAAAAAATTCCTTTCAATGCATTTCTATAGATAGAAATTGGCCAAATCTTTTGTCTTCATTGCCTGCATAGATGCATAGCTTGGAGCCTGATGCAGAGGCGGGGGCATGGACTAGTTGTAATTCATATGTTCATTAACTTTCATACATCTCAAGTTGTATCATACTGATATATCTTGATGTTCTGATCTAGGACTTATCCAGTAATAAGGCAACAGTATTAAAAACAGCCTTCTTGAAGCCTTCAAGTTCATAAAATAAACAAATCTGGATGCAAATAGTGCTATTATCCATATATATATTGCCTAAGTTAACTAGGTTTCTATGACCAGGAGCTGCAACAGGCTCACAAACCAGAATTTGGACATCCTTACTGGTTTTGCCAGATCAGTAGGTATCAGAAAACATTTCAGACTGGCTTTCTCAGGTTTGTTTAGGTCATGGGTTTAGATACTGAAGTTGCAGGAAAATGCATGGGGCAAGTTATGACACAGTGTATAAATTGCTATTTTGGAACTACTTGATTTGCCTGGCAGGAAGTAGCTTGTAGGAATACAGCCAGCTCACAGCTTTCCTTGAACACCTGCCTGCAATTCCAACCAGTTTACCCACCACACAGTTGTCAGAGGCAGCCAAAAAGTTTCCTTGGTGCTTTTTCACCCCAGGCTCAAACAGAAGTACATATGTAAACTAATGGATTGCTGTGAAGTGAGATAGTTAGTTAATTGAGATAATACACATTCCACATAGGTGTCCTGATTAACCAGCATCTACTGCGAGATGTAAAATAAAGCAGTTAACAGCTGATATCAATACACAACTTTTATATCACAAGTGGCCTGTTCACATGATTAAGCATAATTTCACATTAATTATGTCAAGTTAACAAATCTATGCATTTATCTATATTTTTTAAAAATCTCACGTCTTCTTGACCACTCAATCTTTTTTGCTGTTGTCAACTTTTTCCATTATAAATTCTTATGTTCATATGTTCATAATTACAATGTAAACTAACTGCCTCTGTAAACTACTAGGTAATCTTGCAGATGGCCAGCATAAAGATGACAGGCTGAATGGTTGCAACTATTCTATGGCTTTGTCATAATTTAATCACATCCTCCTGTAGCACCTCAGTTTTGCTTCTGCAAGTTCCTCAGCCTGTACTGCAAGGAAACCCAACACTCCAATCACTTCCTGTTTGCACGTTGCTATAAGATTTGCTAGATTGATATCACTCATAGCTTAATAGCATATCTAGGTGATGTGTAAAAGGGCAGGATAAATAGCTTCAAAATCATGACTGAACCATATTTGCACATCACCACTCCACGCGCTAAAGGATTTCTAACATCTTGAGGAAAAGAAGTTCCAATATTTAAACTGCAAATGAGTTGGGCAACTCTGTAGGAACCCAAAGCTCATACTCCCTCCACCCAGGCCAGCCCATTCCTTGCCAGCCAGCAGCTTTTCAATCCTCCTACTGTAACCCATCCCAAATGCCTACCTGCCCTGCTCTTTTCATCTTGGGCTCTTGCCTGCTGCACTAAATACTCCAAGTACTTTTTTTCCTTCTCCATTTTATCATATCTCACTCCTAACTACATTCCTCCGTGACCAACACCTGATCAGAAAATACATCCTGCAGCATACAATTCCCATCTGCCAGAAGTAATCAACAGCACAAAATAATGATTTGTGACTATGACACACGGTGATCTACTATCAAGTGGCCATATCACTCATATGCCCGCTGCCCCCCATAATTTCTATCTCCAGGCCCTATCATTTTCTCCAACCTGTGCCCATTACTATTAACATATCACCTCCCACACACTGCCTCCCATCCCAAGGAGCCCTTCCCTTCCACCTTTCACCCTCTTATTGCATTCCGTGCTTAATAACACGCCTCCAGACCCAACACTGCTGTAACTACAAAGTATTCCCTTCTCTAATTTACCACCTTCCATGTGAAAACAGGAAATAGACAGTTAAGCTGAACAAAAGAGAGGGAACGTGACAAACCAAGAAGAGGTGGAATGAAGGGTATTGGGAGGTAAGCGAACTGCGAAGTTGAAGCTACAATTAGATCAGCCATGAGCTTATTAAATGCCGGATCAGGCTCAAAAGGGGCTGAATGGCCCAATCCTGCTTTAATTTGTGTGTTTCTATGAAGATCACAGAGAAAACAGGAGTGAAAAGGATCTAAAGGAAAACGTTATAAAAAACAAAAGGACAAAACTAAAGGCTCTGTATCTAAGCATACATAGCATTTGAAACAAAACAGATATATTACAGTGCAAATGGAAATAAATAAATGTGATACAATAGTCATTACAGAGACATGGCTACAAGATGACATAGATTGGGACCTGAATGTTGAAGGGTACGTGGCATTCAGGAAGGACAGGAAGTTAGGAAAAGGCGGAGGGGTGGCTGTGTTAATTAATGATGGTATTGGCACGTTATAGTGAGATGACCTTAGTTCAGGAAACCAGAATATATAAGTGGTTTGGGTTGAGTTGAGAAATGATAAAGGCAAGAAGTCACTTGTGGGAGTGATGCATAGGCTTCCTAACTGCAACTACACAGTAGGACAGAGTATAACGGAAGAGATAATGGGGGCTTGTCAGAAAGGTAGAGCAATAATCATGAGGGGTTTTGATCTACATATCGAGTGGAAAAATCAGATGGGCAAAGGTAGCGTAGATTTGGAGTTCACAGAATGTTTTAAGGATAGTTTCTTAAAACAGCACATTCTGGAGCCAACCAGCGAGCAGGCTATACTAGACCTGGTATTATGCAATGAGATAGGATTAATTGATAACCTCAGTGAAGGGACTCCAAGGTAGCAGCGATCATACTATGATTGAATTTTACATTCAATTTGAGGGCAATTAGATAAAGGCAATTATGAGGTCATGAAAGCAGAGTTAGCTAAAGTGACTGGCAAATGAGGTTAAGGGACAGGTGAATAGAGATGTTGAGGCAGACATTTTTATTATTCATTCATGGGATGCGGGCATCACTGTCAAAGCCAGCATTTGTAGCCAATCCATAATTGCCCTTGAGGTAGTGGTGGTGAGCTGCCTTCCTGAGTTGCAGCCCATGTGGTGTAGGTCCATGCACAGTGCTGTTAGGGAGGAAGTTCCACGATTTTGAACCAGCAACAGTGAAAGAACGGCGATGTATTTCCAAGTCAGGATGGTGAGTGGCTTGAAGGGAGACTACCAGGCGGTGGCGTTCTCATGTGTCTGCCACCCTTGTCCTTCTAGATGGTAATGATTGTACGTTTGGAAGGCGCTGTCGAAGGAGCACAGATGAGTTCCTGCAGTGCATCTCGCCACTGTGCGCTGGTGGTGGAGGGAGTGATTGTTTGTGGATGAGGTGCCAATCAAGTAGGCTACATTGTCCTGGATGGTGTCCAGCTTTTTGAATATTCTTGGAGCTGAACTCATCCAGGCAAGTGGAAAATATTTCATCACACTCGTGATATGTGCTTTGTTGATGGTGGACAGGCTTTGGGGAGTCAGGAGGTGAGTTATTTGCTGCAAGATTCCTAGCCTCTGACCTGCTTTTGTAGCCACAGTATTTAGATGGCTAGTCCAGTTCAGTTTCTGGTTAATGTTAACCCCCAGGATGATGATAGCAGGGAAATTCAGTGATGGTAATACCATTGAATGTCAAGGGATGATGTTAGATTCTCTCTTGTTGGAGATGGACATTGCCTGACACTTTTGTGGCACGAATGCTACTTGACACTTGTCAGCTGAAGCCTGGATCTTGTCCATTTGGACATGGAATGCTTCAGTATCTGAGGAGTCGCAAATGGCGCTGAACATTGCGCAATCATCAGCGAACATCCCCACTTCTGACCTTATGATGGAAGGATCATTGATGAAGCAGCGAAAAGGGTTTGAGCCTCGGACAAAAAGGATATTTCAGATTACACAGAATAGATACATTCCAAAAAGAAAGAAAACTTCCAAGGGGAGGGCTCACCACCTGTGGTTAACTAACAAAGTTAAAGACCGTATCAAACTTGAAGAAAAAGCATATAATTGCATAAAGACAGAACAGAAGATTGGACAGAATATAAAGAACAGCAAAGAAAGACAAAAAGATCAATGAGGGAAAATCTAGACTACAAGAGTAAGTTAGCTAGAAATATAAAACCTGATGTTCAGTTTCTATAGATATTTAAATAAGAAAAGTGTTTTAAAAATGAGCGTTGGTCTTATAGAAAGTGAGTCTGGGGAATTAATAGTGGAAAATAAGGAGGTGGTACATGAAATGAATGGGTAATTTGCATGGATCTTCATTATAGAGGATACGAGTAACATCCTCGCTGTGAATCAGGAAATGGAAGGGAGGGAGGAATTCAGGAAAATTACAATCAGCAGAGAAGTGGTAATGAGCAAATTGTTGGAGCCACAGGCTGACAAATCCACAGGTCCTGATCGACTTGATCCTAGGGTCTTGAAAGCAGTGGCAAGTGAGATAGTTGATGCATTGGTTTTAATTTTCCAAAACTCCCTAGATTTGGGGAATGTTCCATCAGATTGGAAAATAGCAAATTTAACTCCTTTATTCAAGGGGGTGGGAGACAAAAAGCAGGAAACTACAGGCCTGTTAGCCTAACATCTGTCATAAGGAAAATGTTAGAAGCTGTTTTTAAAGGTGTGATAGCAGGGCACTTAGAAAAATTCAAGGCAATCATACAGTGTCAGCGTAGGTTTGTGCAAGAGAAATCATGTTTAACCAATTTATTGGAGTTCTTTGAAGGAGTCGCATGTGCTGTGGATAAAGGGGAACTGGTGGATGTACTGAACTTAGATTTCCAGAAAGCATTTGATAAGGTACCACAACAAAGGTTATTGCAGAAAATAAAAGCTCAGTGCAGGGGTAACATATTGGCATGGATAGAAGATTGGCTGGCTAACAGGAAACAGAGTTGGCATGAACAAATCATTTTATGGTTGGCGGGACGGAACAAGTGGTGGGCCACAGGAATCAGTGCTGGGGCTTCAATCTTTTAGAATTTATATAAATGATTTGGATGAAGGGAAAGTAAATTGTGAAGAGGACAAAAGGAGGCTACAAAATGACATAGATAGGTTAAGTGAGTGGGCAAAGATCTGGTAAATGGAGTATAAAGTGGGCCAATGTGAAATTGTCCATTTTGACAGGAAGAATAAAAAAAAGCATATTATCTAAATGGTTGCAGAGCTAAGATTCGGGGGGATCTGGGTGTCCTAGTGCATGAATCATAAAAGGCTAGCATGCAGGTACAGCAAGTAATTATGAAAGCTCATAGAAAGTTATTGTTTATTATGAGAGGAATTAATTACAAGACTAGGGAGGTTATGCTTCAGTTGTACCAGGCACTGGTGAATCCACAAGTGGAGTACTATGTACGGTTTTGGTCTCCTTATTTAAGGAAAGATGTAAGTGCATTAGAACTAGTTCAGAGAAGGTTTACAAGACTACGTTAGAAATGGATGGGTTTTCTTATGCAGAAAGGTTGGACAGGTTAGGCTTGTATCCACTGGAGTTTAGAAGAGTAAAGGTGAATTCATTGAAACATATAAGATCCTGAGGGGTCTTGACAGTGTGGATGCGGAGAGGGCATTTCCTCTTGTGGGAGAAACTAAAACTAGCGGTCACAGTTTAAAAATAAGGGGTCGCTCATTTCAGATAGAGACAAGGAGAAATTTTTTCTCAGAGGATCATGAGTGTCATGAAAATATAATAATTTTCTTATTATTGTGATTTATTGTAAAGATAGGTTAATAGTGGGATTTGGATTAGTTTCTGTGTGTGTGAGGGTTTTAACTGAATTGCAGATAGCTGGTCTGGAGTTTTGAGTTATCAAAAGGGAAGCTAGGCTTGAAGCACTAAATACATAAACATGCCTGAAGTTTTCGAATGTGAGATGCAAGGAACAGTTGCACTTTTAAATAGAGTAGTTTGAATTTCAAAGAGGTGATGAGATGTCATAACTAGCCATAAGAGGCTAAACCAGTTTCTCAAATGTTACTGATAATATGAGTACTATGAAAGATTTATATTATGGAAAAAGTAAAGTTGCAAAGACATATTGGAACAATGGAATTTACATTAAAAAGGGAGAAACATATATAAAGGAGATAAGGTTACGTGTAAGGAAGAAGACATTCTAAGATCTAACACAAGAGTGAAAAGCCTCTAGCCTTTATGTATCAAGTTGCTGTCCACAGGAACAAAAGCTAAGAAAGCTCAGGGAATATCACTGCCCAGGGTATTGTGTACTTTGCCTAGGTCTGTTGAATTTATTTTGTTTTCCTGTTGCCTTAACGGAGGTGTAACTGGGAGCTAGATTAATTAATAGTAGTAATTTGTAGACCTATGCATGTGCTATAAATGCTTAATTTAATTTTTGTAAAAAACCTCTAAGTCTTGGTGGGCTCATTGCTATTGAATTCGAGGCATGCATCTCGAGATAAAGTACAAATTGCAAAACAGTTGTGGCAGCTATTCCAAAGTTTCCTTCGGGTTTGAGCAGCTCGGCATTTACCATCCGCTGTGCCATAACATGAGTCCTTGAAACACCGCTTCCACTGCCTTTTGAGGAAGAGAGTCTTTGAATATTTTAAAGAAGAGCTAGACAGATTCTTGATTAACAAAGGGGCGAAAGATTATCGGGGGTAGGCAGGAACGTGAAGTGGTGGTTACAATCAGATCAGCCATGATCTTATTCAATGGTGGAGCAGGCTCGAAAGGCCAAGTGGCCTAGTCCTGTTCCTAATTCATATGTTCGTATGTGCCTAGAAGAGACAGACAATTACAACGATAAAGAGGGAGCCTACAGTGCAAAAAAGACTGTTTCCTCTCATTTTCCATGAGAAAATTAATCGTGCACTTAATTAAAAGTCTAGGACTTAGTTACACAAATTGGCATCATGTCATTCAGGGCATTCTGCCTCAGGACAAAAGCTAAGTAACTGGTGATTTAACAGGTAAGGCCAGTCATTGGCCCAATACAAAACATCTAAAGCATTTAATTTCAGGCAATAGCTACCGAAGAGGAATGAATAAATGGCAGAAAACTGCACTATTAAATTAGAGAGGCAGTAAGGAAATGATAGGACAAGCAGGAAATTATAGGTTAAGAACAAAGGAGGAGGGTGAGAAGAGTGGAAAAGTAGAAGAGTGGGACAGAGAAAAGGAACAGGGTTAAGCTGTACCTCCTCCCAGGTACCAGAATGTGTCTCTGAGGATGAGGAGATTGTAGGCTGCTAAACCATCCCTGACACCTACATTCCCATCAGTTGGTGGAGCTATAGCTACCTTCGCCAAAATTCTTCTCAATAAGCTGGCTGTAGGGAAGGGGGATTTGCGGTGGCCTGTATGTTCACCTATCATGATCCTAATATTTAATTCAACTCCCTGTCCTTCCCCCAAATAAGGGTACATCCAACAAGGGCAAACAGAAATCTGATTTAAGGTCACAGATTTGAAACATTAACTCTTTCTGTCTCCACAAATGCTACCAGACCATCTGGTTATTTCCAGCATTTTCTTTTTCTCGTTTCACAAAAGGAAACTGCTCCACTACACTTTCCTTCTTTCAGCTCCCAAGTTCATCACAATAATAGGAATGTGTACATGCTGCACTCCATTGATTGATTTCAAATCCAGAATTACTTTAAGGCCATAAGACATAGGAGCAGAAATTAGGCCATTCTGCCCATCGAGTCTGCTCCGCCATTCAGTCATGGCCGATAAGTTTCTCAACCCCACTCTCCCGCTTTCTCCCCGTAACCTTTGATCCCCTTACCAATCAAGAACCTATCTATCTCGGTCTTAAATACACTCAATTACCTGGCCTCCACAGCCTTCTGCGCCAATGAATTCCATAAATTCGCCACTCTCTGGCAAAAGAAATTTCTCCTCATCTCTGTTCTAAAAGGTCTTCCCTTTACTCTGAGGCTGTGCCCTCGCATCCTAGTCTCGCCTACTAATGGAAACATCTTCCCCACGTCCACTCTATCCAGGCCTTTCAGTATTCTGTAAGTTTCAATCAGATCCCCCCTCATCCTTCTAAACTCCATCGAGTATAGACCCAGAGTCCTCAAACATTCCTCATATGTTAAGCCTTTCATTTCTGGGATTATGTTCGTGAACCTCCTCTGGATCCTCTCCAGGGCCAGCACTTCCTTCCTGAGATACGGGGCCCAAAATTGCTCACAATATTCTAAATGTGGTCTGACCAGAGCCTTATAAAGCCTCAGCAGCACATCCCTGCTTTTATATTCTAGTCCTCTCGAAATAAATGCCAACATTGCATTTGCCTTCCTAACTAATGACTCAACCTGCAAGTTAACCTTAAGAGAATCCTGGACTTGGACTCCCAAGTCCCTTTGCACTCCAGATTTCTGAATTCTCTCCCCATTTAGAAAATAGTCTATGCCTCTATTCTTCCTACCAAAGTGCATGACCTCACACGTCCCCATGTTGTATTCTATCTGCCACTTCTTTACCCATTCTCCTAACCTGTCCAAATCCTTCTGCAGCCTCCCCACCTCCTCAATACTACCTGTCCCTCCACCTATCTTTGTATCATCTACAAACTTAGCCAGGATGCCCTCAGTTCCTTTATCTAGATCATTAATGTATAAAGTGAATAGTTGTGGTCCCAACACTGACCCCTGCGGAACCGGCCGCCATCCTGAGAAGGACCCCCTTATCCCCACTCTCTGCCTCCTGCCAGACAGACAATCTTCTATCCATGCTAGTACCTTGCCTCTAACACCATGGGCTCTTATCTTACTGAGCAGCCTCCTGTGCAGCACCTTGTCAAAGGCCTTCTGGAAGTCCAAGTAGATAATATCCATTGGCTCTCCTTTGTCTAACCTACTCATTACCTCCTCAAAGAATTCTAACAGATTTGTCAGGCATGACCTCCCCTTGATGAACCCATGCTGACTTTGCCCTATTTTACCATGCACTTCCAAGTATTCTGAAATCTCATCCTTAATAACGGACTCTAAAATCTTACCAACGACCGAGGTCAGGCTAATCGGCCTGTAATTTCCCGTCTTTTGCCTCGCTCCCTTCTTAAACAGGGGGGTTACATTAGCGATTTTCCAGTCCTCTGGGACCCTCCCTGACTCCAATGTTTCCTGAAAGATCACCACTAATGCCTCCACTATCTCTTCAGCTATCTCCTTCAGAACTCTGGGGTGTAATCCATCTGGTCCAGGCGATTTATCCACCTTCAAACCTTTCAGTTTTCCTAGCACCTTCTCCTTGGTAATGGCCACCATACTCATCTCTGCCCCCGACTCTCTTGAACTTTGGGGATGTCACTCATGTCTTCCACTGTGAAGACTGACGCAAAATACTTATTCAGTTCCTTTCCATTTCTTTGTTCCCCACTACTACTTCTCCAGCATCATTTTCCAGCTGCCCAATGTCCACTTTTACCTCTTCTTACCCTTTATATATCTAAAAAAACTCTTGCAATCTTCTTTTATATTAATGGCTAGTTTACCCTCATATTTAATCTTCACCCTCCTTATTTCATTTTTAGTTGTCCTCTGTTGGTCTTTGTAGGCTTCCCAATCCCTGGTTTCCCACTTTAAGAGCACAAAGGGGAATGGACTAAACGATTCTTATAACCAGGCTATGAAATATTACAATTGGGAAAGAAAAGGCATGACCCATTTGCCAGACTTGGGAATCCAGCAGCCCTTACTGGAGGAGAAGTTGTTTCCTTCAACCACGTATTGGGAAAGCTGAAGCCATTGATTTTGGTCACACTATAAACTCCTTTCATTTGCCATCAACTCAACCCAGTCACTGTCCGAGGTTGAACTAGATGGTTTGCAACCTTGGCGTTCTATTTAACCAAGATGAGCTTCTGACCACAAATCCACTCCATCACCAAGACTGCCTACTTCCAAGTCTGTAACATCTTCACCTCTACCCTTGCCTCAGCTCATATGCTGCTAAAACCCTCATCCATGCTTTTGTTGCCTATAGATTGATTATTCTAATGCTTTCCTGGTCAGCCTCCCAACTTCCACCCTTGTAAAACTGACCTCTCTCTAAACCTCTGCTTCCTTTGTGTTATCTCGCACCAAATCTCGTTACCTATTACCCTTGTGTTTACTGAACCACAGTTGATCCCAGTTCGGCATTGCCTCAACTTTAAAACTCTCATGCTTGTTTTCAAATTCCTCCAAGGTCTTGTCATTTCATATCTCTAATCTCCGCCAGCCCTATAACCTTGCACTCCTTCAATTCTGGTGTCTTGCGCATTCGCTTGACTATTGGCATCCATGCCTTCAGCTGCCTGGTCCTTAATCCTCCAGGTATTCCCTCGCTAAACCACTCTGTGTCTTTCTCTCCTCCTTTAAGATGCTTCTTTAAACCTACCTCTTTGACCAAGGTTTTGGTCACCTGCCCAATGACCTGGGCTTTGGTCTGAGCAGCAAAAAGATAGCTTCCATCATTAACCCTATATACAGTTGCCCACAAAGTTTTAGTGGGTTTTACAGTGGAGGTTTTTACTCTTCTGGTGTCTTTTGAATTCAGAAAACTCTACAGGGGATCTGTGATGTCGGTCTGGAAGCTGTTCAATCAGATTGAAGAATCCTCACAGACAGAAAAAGCAGGACTTAAAAAATGCGGGAAATACAAATTAAATTTAAATCATTGTACACTATACAGGAAGCAAAATAAAAATAGAGATACAAATGGGATTAAAGGAAAGTCACAAAAGAGCAGACATAAAAACCATACAAAGATTTTGTTTTAAAAGCACAATATTAATTTTCTTCTCAGGGAATGAGACTCCACACTTGTTAAATTATTTTTTTTACCGTGAGAGGGGCTGATTAGCAGTAATTATGGCTTACTACTAAATTAAAACCTCAATTACATCTGATATCAAAGCATAACTTTTTCATTGGTCTTTCATGCAATAATGGTGGAAAATTAAACCAAGTTTGTGCCTTAACAGTGGTTTCTGTGCGGATTCCATCTGCAAAGACTGTGGAGGAGCAGGGCATCATAGACAGCATCTTACAAATTTTTGCATTTAACTGTGCCTGTACAGCCATTAGGAGTAGTTGTCAGTTTCTTCAATAAGAATGGAGAGTGCTGAAAGAGTTGCTTTTATTATGATAATAAAATGGGTGCCAATATCACCCATGCTGCTCGGTGCCAAGTTTTGCTGGGTAACGCTCTTTGATGTGCCTTGGCATGTTTTACTAAATTAATGACATTATATAATTGCAACTTGCTACTGTTGAATCACATAACACTAATACATTAGGATTAAGTGTTTCACTGCTGATCTAAATGCTGTTGATCACCAAGTTAGAGGCAGCAGGCAAGATTCCCATTTCAGCCCTCAAGAGTAGCTGATATATCAAATAAACTCACAGCAAGACCAGCTAATGCTTTGTTCATTAATAGTTTTAAAAGGGCCAATTAAATGCATGCTTAATAGCAGGGTCAGAGATTATAAGGATAAACAAAGAGTCAGAGATGAAATAGTCTGAACAACATGATTCATGGGCTGGTGGAATTATAGATGTCACTTCTGAAATTTAGCTGGTCAGATTAATTCTGACCATTAATATGTAGTTTTACTATATTATCCTTTTTGGTTGCGGGGGCGATGGGGAGGGGGGGAGCATTTCACAGAGTTTATCCTCTTTTGAGGTTTACTTAAGGCTTTTTTGTTCCCTCAGCAAATTAAGTGGATTGATCAAAGTTCACAACAGATCAAACAGCATATGCTCTGTGGAAAGAATAACCATTTCAACCAAATGAAATGTTCTCATTTCATAATACTTCTTAGTCAATGAATGTTCAGAATACATCCTGCTTAAAATCAAATTATGATTTCAATGTACCTAAAACATCTTATCAGGTCATTCTATGACTTAAACATAGAAAGTGAATATCCAAGTGATAAACTCAGGAAGACTGATCACCATATGCTATTAAATGATTTATTTATTACATAACATAATCATCAAGGAAATTGGTATCTCCAGGTGCTCTTCAGGTCTCCTAAGTTTATCTCCGTTATGCTACTTAACTGAAAACCTTTATTAAAAGAAAAAAGAAATTCCTAATAGAATTTTGTGTTTGGAGAATGAATCTATTGTAACGGAGCTATATTTTGACAGGACATTGCATATCGACAGAACGTTGCATATCAAAAGAATATTGCAATAGGCATTCATGTCTAACCTTATAATTTATTATCATGGTCTTGTGACAGAAATTTGACTAACAGGATGGCCAACAAGGCATGCTGTTATCAATTTTATTTTGATCACATGACCTGCATAAAATTAGTTTTGTTAGAATGATGCAATCAAACCAATAATTTCAACTGCTGTTGGCAACATAAATCTGCATTGAGTAAAACAAATGGTTCAGAACAATGATTTTGAATATTATTTTCATCAGATTGAGATTGAGAATCAATTCAATGGATGTGCTAGGTTTCCTTTTTTCGATCCTCAAGAGGTTGTTGTCACATCACTTGAAATTTAACAGAAAAATCTTCACCAAACAGCTCAAAGCTACAGGACGGGTTTTAGGCTTAATGAAATATGCAGGAATTACCATGGTAATATTTTATTAGTCCCCATTATCATATTAAGTATGATTAGCAATAAGACAGACATGGTTATTACCATGGCAATATTTTATTAGTCCCCATTATCATATTAAGTATGATTAGCAATAAGACAGACATGGTTATTAAGCCTACAAAAGCTACTTTCAGCACAACATTTACTGAAGTAAAAAAGATATGCATTCATAGAGTGCCTTTCAGGACGTCCCAAAATGCTTCAGAGCCAATTAATTACTTTTGAAGTGTAGTCACTATTGTTCAAAATAAATTAACTGCATGTAAGCAAAAGCTGTGCCACAAAATTTAATTTCTATATTTGAGCTTTTGTTTTCCCTTATAATTTGAATTCAATGGCACTTACAAACCACACTGCCACCTTTATTAAAACATTCCTTGTTCCAAGTAACCTATATTTTCCTCAAGTATTAGGGGTTCTGTGTAAAATAACACTTGAACCTAGATTATGCAGTAACATCTACCGGGCTCTGTATAATTATGCTTTTCTGACACAGGCTGTTTCTGCTTTTCTCTGCAGTGATATGATATTGTATTTGTAGTCAGTGATGTTTGATACTAAGTCCTCCCACACCCCCAAAAAACTAAATTAGTGGTTTAATAAATATATCGATCATAAGCAGCTATCAAAACAGAAGAAGCGGGCTGTTATTCAACTAACATGGTCAAAACACTTCAACACTCAATTACAGGATGCTTGCTAATTTCATATGGAAAGCAACATGAAATCCTCTCACGACATTTAACATTGCAGCAGGCAGGCTCTGACTGAATCAGGTACAAAGCCTTTTAATGTATAAAAAGATGGCAAAAAGGATAGCCTAAAATGAAGAATGCCAGCAGTAAGTACACTGCAAATTGGTCACAGAATCTGTAGGCTGGTAAGAGTTAAAGCTCCAGGTTATTTTCAAGCAACCCTTGTTTAAAAACATACATGTTTGGATGATAAGAAGATCCAATCAAAATAATCTCTGCTGACGTCTATTGTGAAATTCTCTGTTTACACCCACTAAACTCACTGGCCCACTTGGGCAAGTAAGGTACCAGGAGTCTGCTGGCACTTGTGGCATCAAATTTCCAAATCTTCAGCCAAGAAAGCAAAGTAACCTCATCAATCTTATTCATATGTTGTGAATTTTGTCAGCTACCTCATATATGCCAACCAACAAAAATCACATAAACTGACAAACAGCATCAAAATGGTGACAGACTGTAAATAAAGAGCAACTTCTTTACAGCCATCAGCAAGAAAACACCTAATATTCAGTCTATTGAAAAGTTGCTGATTCCCTTCTGGCTGTGAACAGAGGGAGATAGAAGATAGAGCAGAGAGACAGAGATAGTCACCTTTTTAAAAGGAGAAAGCTATGAGAGACGACATTAAAATGTTGCCAGGTGGCTTGAAAACATCTTATTGCAACAAGTAAGGTGTCCACTAATGTGGGGAAGTGTGGCATATTCTTTATTTTCTATTCTTACGTGAAGATAAGTTGTACTTGTTAAATTAAATGAGTCTGATCATTAACTGCTGTTCTCTAAGTACACCTTATTGTGAAACAAAGCTTTTTATTAATTTGTTTCAATCTTCAACTCTCATTCGGAGAGTTTGAAAGTGCATGCTTAGAAGGCAGGAATATCTGATTAGATTACAAGTGGGTATTATTGTTATAATCCTGGGTTCTGCAATCACACTGTAGAGATAGGCCAGTATGCATCAACTGCCACTTTAAAAAAAAAAATTCACTTAGATCATCAATGAATTAACAAATGGGGCTGATTGACACTACTAGTGTAAAGGTCTAGGTGTCCAAACAAATTTGTAACAGCCCCTCACCTAGGGCAATGAAGGCTTACTTCCATTTTGTGAAACGGACGGGCAGAAGATTTAAACAGTACCAAGAACTATAATCCTTTCCAGTCTTTGCTGGGTACTGGATGGCCACAAACCATCTGGTAACCCATGTGATGTGCACATAACCTCTGCATATGGACATGGGCAGCCTCCATGCATGCACATAAAATTTCAGCCCTAGCTACACACACAGAAGTATATGAGCTATGTGCATATATCAAACTCCATGCACCTGCACAATCAAACCGCAGGACATTTTGGGCAACTTAAGAAGAGGGGTCATGGGCTGATTTCTGTCAGCAAATGCACATGGGCAAGAGTCAGGAAATCCTGACTGTCAGCTATGACTGTACTTCCCATGGAAGCTGTACTCATGCCCCCAGTACCTGGCAACATACTTGCAGCGGTCAAACCATCCCCTTAGCTGGGTGCGATCCTGTGCAATGTGGGAACTCCAGGACACATCTCATATCCTGGATAACCATTTGTGCAGGAAGTGTTATCAGTTGCAGCAACTTAAGCTCCGAGTTCTGGAACCTGAACAACAGCTGGCATCACTGCAGTGTATCCATGAGGCTGAGGCCTATGTGTGGACAGCACTTTTATAGATGAGGTCACCTCGCAACTTAAGAGTATGCAGGAAGAGAGGAAATGGGTGACCACCAGACAGACAGGTAGGTAGTACAGGAGTCCACTAAGTACATCCCACTCTCCAAAGAAATATTCAGTTCTAAATGCTAATTATAGCGACTGTTCATCTAGGGAATGTAGCCAGAGCGAAGTCCATGGTGCTCAGCTGCACAGGATGGGTACAAGGAAATCTGGAAATGCAAAAGTGATACATGATTCGATAGTTAAGGGAATAGATAGGCATTTCTGTAGCCACATACATGAATCTACGATGGGGCATTGCCTCCCCGGTGCCAGGGTTAAGGATGTCACTGATTGGCTGCAGAGCACCCTGAGGAGTCGGGGAGAGGTGGTGAACAGCCAGAAGCCATGGTCCACATTGGTACCAATGATATAGGTAGAAAGTGGGATATGGTTCTGCAGTTGGAATATAGGGAGCTAGGTAGAAAATTAGCAAGCAGGGCCTCAAAAGTAATAATCTCTGGATTACTCCCAATGCCACACACTAGTGCATACAGAAATAGGTGGATAAGACGATGAATGTGTGGCTGGAAAGATGGTACAGGAGGGAGGGCTTCAGATTATTAGGACATTTTCACCAATCTTACTCATATGTTGTGAATTTTGTCAGCTACCTCATACATGCCAACTGAGAAAACTCAGAAACCAACAAACAGCATCAAAAGGCTGACAGACTGTAAATAAAGTGCAACTTCTTTTAAGCTATTAACAAGGAAATGCCTCGTATTCAGTATATTGAAAAGTTACTGATTCCTTTCTAGCTGTGAACAGAGGAAGAAAGAGCACAGAAACAGAGGCAGTCAGGTTTTTAAAAGGAGAAAGCTGTGAGAGATCGGCTGTGAGGGACTGGCTCTGGATGAACATGACCTTTACAGGTTGCACCTGAATAGAGCTGTGACAGAATTCCATGTGGAATGTTTTCTAGTGTTGTTGAGGAGGATTTAAACTAACTCAGTAAATGTGTGGGAACCAGGAAATAATATCAGAGAGGAATAAATACCAAGGGGCACAAGGGGATAGATAGCCAACACCAGAGTAGAAAATAGTAAGTTAATAGGTGGGGGTCAAAGTAAAGGAGAAAATAATAATATTAAGGTTACTGTGCATGTATGTGAATGAACGGAGTGTGGTAAATTAGATTGGTGAGTTAGAAGTGCAGACTGCCATGTGGAAATATGATGTTGCAACTATAAGAGGCCTGGCTCAAAGAAGGGCAGGACTCAGTGTTAAATATTCCTGGATACAAGGTGTTCAGGAAAGATAGGAAAAGAAGAAAAGGAGAAGGGGTGGTGTTATTAAGGAGAACATTGCAGTGCTGGAGAAAAAGGATGCCCCAGGGGGTCAAGGACATAATTTACTTGGCAAGAGCTAAAGAACAAAAAAAAAGAGTACATTGCTCAGTGTAGTCTAATGGCCAAAAACTAATGGGAAGGATGGAGAGGGACAAATTTCCTTGCAAATTATAAAGAGGTGTAAAAATTATAGAGTAGTTATAATGGGGGGACTTTAATTATCCAAATATAGACTGGGATAGTAGTAGTGTAATGGGCAGACAGGTGCAAGAGTTCCTAGAGTGTGTTAAGGAAAATTTTCTACAGCAGTATGTTTCTGTCCAATGACGAAGGAGGCACTGCTAAACAAGATTCTTGGAAATGAGGTGGGCCAATTGAGTCAAGTGTCAGAAGGAGAACATTTAGGGGACAGTGATCATTGTATCATAAAGTTTAGGTCGGCTATGGAAAAGGAACAGTCCAGAGTAGGAGAAATTAACTGGGAGAAAGCAATTTCAATGGGGTATGAATGGATTTGGACTGAATAAATTGGAGTCAAAGGTTTTCTGGAAAAATGGCAGCTAATCAATGGGCTACTGTCAAAGAGAAGATAATTCAGGCACAGGCAGGTATATTCCCTTGAAAGGTAGGGCAAACAAATCCAGAGATCCCTGGATGACAAATTAGATAATTAGATAAAGAAGAAAAAGAGTGCTTACCACAGGTGTCAGGTCGAAAATACAATTGAAAACCAAGCAGAATCTAGAATGTTCAGAAGGGAGGTGAAGAAGCAAATAAGAGATGCAAAGAGGCAGTATGAAAAGAGACCAGCAGCTAACAAAAAAAAAGGGAATCCCAAAATCTTCTATAGGCATATAAATACGAAAAGGATGATAAAAGGAGGAGTGATTTTTTTAAAAATTCGTTCATAGGATGTGGGCATCACTGGCTAGGCCAGCATTTATTGCCCATTCCTAATTGCCCTTATTCAGAAGGCATTTAGAGTCAACCACATATGTAGGCCAGACCAGGTAAGGACAGCAGATTTCCTTCCCTAAAGGACATTAGTGAACCAGGTGGATTTTTATGACAATCGGAAATAATTTCATGGTTGTCATCAGACTTATAATTCCAGATTTTTTTTTAATAGAATTCAAATTTCACCATCTGCCGTGGTGGGATCCAAATTAGAAACCAAAAAAGGCATTTATACATGGAGGCAGGAGACATAACTGAGGTATTAAATGAATACTTTGTATCTGTGTTTATGAAGGAAGAAGTTACTACTCAGGCCATGGTAAAGAGGTGGTAATTCAGACACTTAGAAGGATTTAAAATTAAAAAAGGTGGTGGTATTAGATAGGAAATCTGTTCTTTTGTTGACAAGACATCAGGACCAGATGAGATGAATCCAAGAATACTGAGGGAAGTGAGAGTGGAAATTGCAGAGCCACTGGCCATTACTTTTTCGATTTACCTTGGACTCAGGGGTGGTCCAGGAGGAGTGGAGAATTGGAAACATTACACCCTTGTTTAATAAAGGATGTAAAGATAAACCCAGAAACTACAGGCCAGTCAGTTTAACTTTGGTGGTGAGGAAACCTCTAGAAACAATAATTAGGGGCAAAATGAATAGCCACATGGACAAATGAGGGTTAATTAAGGAAAGCCTGTTTGGATTTCTTAAGGGAAAATCATGTTTAATTAACTTGCATGCATTTTTTGAAGAGATAATATAGAGAGTTGACCAGGATAATGTTGTTGATGTGTACATCACAAAACGTGTTTGATACAATGCTGTACAACAGCCTTGTGAGCAAAGTTATGGAATAAAAGGTGTTGACAGTAGTAACATGGATACAGAATTGGCTGAGCAACAGGATCAAAGAGTAGTGGTTCAAAGATGCTTTTGTGCTGGAGAAAGGTTTTAGTGGAGTTTCCCAGGGGTCAGTGTTGGGGTCCTTGCTTTTCCTGATTATAAATTAATGACCTAGACTTTAGTGTACAGGGCACAATAACAAAGTTTGCAAATGATACAAAACTTGGAAGCAGTGTGAACTGTGAGGAGGATAGTGCGGAACTTGAAAAGGATATAGATAAGCTGGTGGAATGGCCAGACAGGTGGTAGATGAAGCTCAATGCAGAGAAATGTGAAGTGATTCATTTTGGTTGCAAGAACATGGAGAGGCAACATAAAACAAAGGGTATAACTCTAAAGGGCGTGCAGGACCAGAGGGGGTTCTGGGTGTATATGTGTACAAGACATTGAAAGTGGCAGGACAGGTTGATAGAGTGGTTAATAAAGCATATAGTATCCTGGGCTTTATTAATAGGAGCATAGAATACAAGAGCAAGGAGGTTAAGTTGAACTTGTAAAGTCATTAGTGCGGCCTCAGCTAGGCTACTGTGCCCAGTTCTGGGCGCTGCACTTTAGTAATGGTTTGAAGGCAACAGAGAGTGCAGAAAATATTCACAAAAATGGTACCAGGGATGAGGAACTTCACAGAATCTCAGAATCTTAACAGCTCAGAAGGAGGCCATTCAGCCCATCATGTCTACATTGGCTCTTCAGTTATGAAGATAGATTAGAGAAGTTTTTCTTGGAGAAGAGCAGGCTGAGAGGGGATGTGATAGAAGCATTCAAAATCATGAGGGGACTGGACAGAATAGATAGGGAAAAACTGCTCCCATTCATGAAAGATTCGAGAATGAGAGGGCACAGATTTCAAGTTTTTAGTAGGAGAAGCAAAAGTGATATGAGGAAAAGAAATTTCATGCAGTGAGTGGTTAGGATCTGGAATGCACTGCCTGAGAGTGTGGTGGAGATAGGTTCATTTGAAGCATTCAAAAAGGAATTAGACTTATCTGAAAAATAAGAATTTGCAGGGTTACTGGGAGAAAGCAGGGGAATGGCACCAGGTGAGTTGCTCATTCGGAGAGCTGGTGCTAACACGATGGGCCAAATGGCCTCCTTCTGCACTTTAACAATTCTGTGATGCATAGTGTGGGAAGATCAAAAATTCAGGATAACAATAATTGTTAGAAACATATGAATACCGATGCGGCACAAGCTTCAACCTAGAGTATTGCAAGGTCACTGAGAGGAAATAGCATGCTGATTCATTATGAAGCGCACAAGGTCAAATCCAATGAATGTATCATAAATTTGGGTAGTAGCGAGTGTATGCATATTCAGATTCACCTGAAAAAATCCAGAGGGTGATTAAAAAAATTCAAGTACAGAACTGCATACTGAAGCAAGGTTATGACAACTATGACAATCAGTGACTAATTTTATCCTGTACATGATTTCATAATCTTGAGTAATCGCAAACTACCAGTGTTCTGGGAATAGAGCAAGCTTCTCAAATGTAAAGTAGTCTTCTTAAATTATATAAATGTAAATAAATAGACTCATTTATGATAGCCACATGCTTCCTTACAACATATGATTCAGTATCTTTGGTATGCACATTGGCCACACACTGCATGCTAAAAGGAAGGTCTTTTCAATGAATAAAAATGGTCTTCATGTAGAAATAGGTCACTGTCTTCCTCAGACATGCTCAGTGTCCCTGCCCTACAGCAAATATATCAAATGACTCCTGACTAAAACACATCCAGCAGAAATCCATTGGGATTTCATAGTGACTGAATTGTAAACCACAAGCTGCTACAATTGGTGAAATATTTATTCCCATGTATGTAAACTGAAATCTTGAACCTTGGGAAGGCAGCAACAAATACAATTATATTGCTATACACTGTGGAATCCATTATACATAATTGGCTAGGACAGTTTTTTTTTAAAGATGTTATTTAAAATTGGAATCAAGAACTGTTTTAATTTCACGAACAGTATTAAGTGGGTTAAAAATGTATCGTTTGATCACTTGTACTCATAAACATCCAAGAACTCAAAGAATATGGGGATCGGGCAGGAAAATGGAGTTGAAATCTAGGATCTGCCATAATCTTATTGAATGGCTCGAGGGACCATATGGACTCCCCCTACTCCTATTTCTTACACTATGTTCAATTATTGCCTGTAGACGAGGAGTTCAAATAAAAGTGCCAACCAAGTGGCTGACATGTTTATCCAGCAAGTATTGAGCTATACAGACCCAAAAGATCCCAAATTTGCTCCCTGTACATATGTTTGATTAGGAGGGAATGGGAAGTCATTTGTAATGCTTCCCGTAGTTAAACAGTCCAAAACCACCAGCTATCATGGTTCATAGATGAAAAACCATTACTGGGGTGCTCAGGGAGATCAAATAAAGGTGGGAATTGTAAAGGGTTAACATCAGGAGCACCTAATACTGATGTAACCAATGTCACATGACTAAATCTGGTGCAAAGCAGAAGTACAGCCTCAAGTGGCGTACTAAGATATATATATGTATGTATGTGTGTATGTATGTATGTGTAAATAAATAAGAATAGTTTTTACGAATAACAGCCTATAGCAGCATTCTTAAAGTAACGGGCAAACCCTAAAGAAACCCTGTCTATAACCCAGCTGCAGGTAGTTTCTGTCAATTGTTCATATGCACCATCCAAAATATGGTGACCGTAGACAGAGCGTAAAGACCTAGAAAAGCTCCAAGAAGGCTGCAGGCATTGGAATGTAGGACTTAGGAGCAGGAGTAGGCTATTCAGCCCTTCGTTCCTGCCCTGCCATTCAATAAGATCACGGCTGACTTGATTGTGGTCTCAACTCCACTTCGCCATCTGCCCCTCAGAACCCTCAACTCCCTTATCTATTAAAATTCTATCTAACTCTGCCTTGAATAAACTCAATGACCCAGCTTCCATTGCTTTCAGGGGAAGAGAATTTCACAAACTAATGTCCCTTTGAAAGAAAAAAAATTCTCCTCTCAGTCTTAAACGATAGACCTCTTATTCTTAAACTGTGTCCTCTGGCTCTAGTCTCTCCCACAAGTGGAAATGTCCTCCCGGTATCCACCCTATCAAGTCCCCTCAGGATATTGTGTATTTCAATAAGATCACATCTCATTCTTCTAAACTCCAACAAGTATAGGCCCAACCAATTCAACCTTCCTTCATAAGATAAGCCCCTCATCCCAGAAATGAGTCATGAACCTTCTCTGAACTGCTCCTAACACAATTATATCTTTTTTTCAAAAAAGGAGACCAAAACCATACACAGTATTGACCTGAAAGACCTACAAATCCTTGGAAAAGGACAGAAGTGCGGAAGCACCTGGAAACAAAGCACCGAGGGCGCAACAGAAGCAAAGTCCAGACAGCAGTGATCTGCATCACAATCTAGAAGCCAAACTACTGAAGCAGCATCAGGTCCAGAGCTTAGAGTAAGAATGGAGTCTACATTGCCACTCCTAGAACCGTTCCGAAGCATGGAAGGCTTCCAACAGGCTCAACACTTGAGACAATTTGAAGAAGAGATTCTCCAGATATGGAACTGTTTCAGGTTCGCATAAGCAGAACCGGAGGATCAGGGCAAGTATTTTACTCTACACAGTAGGGGCCATAGCAGACAATGTTATTACAAGACAGGGTGTCAATGAGACTTTGAGCTCATGAGGAAGCCCTCCACACATTCTATTTATACTTCAGTGTTCAAAAACATTTGATCATTCAGTGAGCAAAATTTAACAAGAGGAGCCCAAAACTGGGCAAGTCCATGGACTCATTTATAAATGACCTATACAACCCATGGAGAATTACAACTACAGGATCTTCAGAGATTAATTAATATGTGATCGTAGAGTGGTTGGGGTCTTAGATGAAACCCTATCAGATGTTTCACAAATGAGGGAAGATTTAAGTCACACAAAGGCAATACAAATAGTGTGACAAACCAAACTTAGGAAGCTGAACAGAATGGTTGTTTGTGGGTACGATGAGATATATATATATATATATATATATATATATATATATATTTATATTTCTGCGGTTATGTTGTCTGTGTAGAAAGCTGTGGGGGTGTGTGTGCCCAGGATTAATTAAACAGGGGGAAGGTTACTAGAGACAGGTTTCCTCTGAGATCTAAGAGATGAAAAGTTAAAGTAGTTAGGTTTGTGCATTTGTAATGAGAGGTTATGGTGGGGTTGTGTTACAAGTAAATAGGTTGGAACCGAAATTTGCATTTTGAGGTAAGTTGGGAAATTGGTTTTCAGCTTTTGAATTTCAAAAGGGAGTTCTGAGGTGTCAGGGAATATTTGCATCTTACAGGGGTTCCATGAGTAAAGGTGGAAGGTATATTATATTTTATGACCCAAAAGTAGAAGCAAAATAGAAAACATGAAGGATTTTTATGTTGGAGAAGTTGGGTTTCAAAGAGGAGTTTGAGGACAATGGAACCTGAGATGAAAGTGGGGGGGTGGGGGGGAGATATTTAATGAAAGGGTTGCTTAACTGTAGAGAGTTGCTGTGGGTGAAGGGGAAGATACTGCGGTCATAACAGTAAGGAAAAAAATTAGTGAAATTATTCAAAAGTATAATAATTTTCACAATATTTTTCTGGTTTGTTGTAAAGTAGGTTTATAGGTATTAGTGCAGATGGTTCTGTCTGTGTGATTTAATTACATTTGGAGTCAGGTAGCTTGAAATTATCAAAAGAAGCTATGTGTAGAAATGCACTTGAAATGCTAATGAGTAAACATGAATGCTGTCTTAGCACATAAAGTATGCAGAGAATCTGCATTTTTATTTGGTAAGTAAATGGATTGTTTGGATTTCAAAGGGCTATTAGTCTGTTTACAACTAGCCAGATAAGTAAGGCTAAGGTGTGTGTTTATTTTTCCCAAAGGTTACTGACAATATTGGCAACATGAAAGTTTTTATATTATGGGAAAAGTAACAGTTCCAAGGACATATGGAACAATGGAATTTACATATTGAAAGGAGAAAAACATATATAAAGGAGAATGAAAGTCTATATTAGAAGCCATGTAAGACCTAACAGGAGTGTGTGAAACAACCTTCAGAAAGCCTCCAGCCATTTGTGCATAAGTTTGATGTGTCCAGTAATGAAATTGGGGAAAGCCATTTGGAACTCCACTGTCAAATGGGCACTGTGCTAACTTAAAATCTATTTTGGACTGTTGCCTTAAAGCCTTATTTACAAGGTTGATGAAATTACTAATAAGCAATCCACTAAAGTATTCAAAAATAAATTTCCATTCCTATTTTCAGAGTTAGGAAAGCAGAAAACAGAATATCACAAAATCTTAAAGGCGGATGCTAAGTCTATGTGTCTCTTCATAGCGAGGAAGATTCCTCACTCACTCTTAGACAAAGTCAAGAATGAGACTGAATAAACTTTATAACAATGGGCCATCTCTCCAGTAACTAGACTGAAGAAGTGATGTTCTGGAATGGTCACAGTACCAAAGTCCAATGGTTCAATCAGAATCTGTGTGGATTTGACTCAATTAAATAAATCAGGAGTGCATGAGATAGTATGTGTGTGAAAGTCTCACCAAATTAGCAAAAAGCACCCCCATTACAAAATTTTATGCTAACAGCAACTTTTGGCAGTTATCTCTGCAAAGAATCTAGATTGCTTACTGCTTTTATCACCCCATTTGGTTGTTAATGTTTTAACAGGTTGCCATTCAGAATTGCTTCTGCACCTGAGATATTCCAAAGAATGATGTCTCAGACCCTGGAAGGAGTTAATATGCCATATAGGCGACATTTTCGTACACAGTTCATCAAGGGAAGAACTTTGTTATGATATGGTAGGTGGTATTTGCCAGGCTGACCAAATCCACAAGGGAAACTTGGCCACGCTATCACAACAATTTTGCAATTTGTATTTATTATGAGAAGGCTTGTGCACTGAAGTCAGAAGTAATGAGTCCACTACCACCTTTAGAGAATTTAAAGATTAAGTTAAAACATTTATTAACAAAAGAAGAAAAAAACTTAAACACACACACAAGATTACAGTTACACAGTTATAACATTTCCCAAAATTTCTACTTAAGATTCCCAATTACACATCCCTTTTAAGGCAACAGTCCAAATAGATTCTGACCACAAACATTTGGTTACTCTTCATAACCTAAAGGAAATAGCTAGAATGCCACATAGAATTCAGTGTTTTAGACTAAAACTCATGAGATACGATACAGCTACTAGTGCATTCAAGGAAAATGCCAGGCCACAACGGATGCATTGTCAAGAATACCAGTGGAAGGAGTCAAACTGGAAGATTTAAATTTTATTGAGGAAGCGGAAGCATATACTTTTCTCATTACAATTTAACAGCCACTGAGAAGAGATTACAAGAAATTAAACAAACACAACAGCAGGAAGACGAGTGCATCAAAATGAAAGAGTACTGCCAGAAAGGATGGCCAAATTATTTTCCTAACAACCCAGTGCTTTGCCAGTACTTCAAACAGAGAAAACATCTCACAATCATCAATGATTTCTCAGTTTTTAATGACAGACTAGTCATCCCTAAAATACCTTGACTTGACATTCACCAGAAAATCCATCAAGGTCATTTGGGAATGGTGAAATGCCGAGCAAGAACCCAGCAGTCAGTCTGGTGGCCAAGCAACAGTCACTCCATTGAAGAGTTAATCACAATTAGCTTACTTGTGCAGTGAATAGCAAACAGCAGAGCAAACTGCTGGCACCCTCCACTTTTCCTTCGAAGCTTTAGTGTCACCTGGGAATGGATTTATTTGAGTTTAAAGGCAAAGTTTTCAACATCATCATTCATTACCACTCCAAATGGTTTGAAGACCAAAAGACCATAAGACGTAGGAGCAGACGTAGGCCATTCAGCCCATCGAGTCTGCTCCGCCATTCAATGAGATCATGGCTGATCTGATAATCCTCAACTCCACTTTCCTGCCTTTCTCCATAACCCTTGATTCCCTTACTGATTAAAGATCTGTCGATCTCAGCCTTAAGTATACTTAACGACCAAGCCTCAACAGCACTCAGCAGTAAGGAATTCCACAGATTAACTACCCTCTGAAAGAAGAAATTCCTCCTCAGCTCTGTCTTAAATGGGTGACCCCTTATTCTGAGATTATGCCCTCTGGTCCTAGACTCTCCCACAAGGGAAAACAACCTTTCAGTATCTACCCTGTCAAGCCCCCTAAGAATCTTATATATTTCAATAAGGTCACCTCTCATTCTTCTAAACTCCAAAGAGTACAGACCCAGCCTACTCAACCTCTCCTCATAAGAAAATCCCTCCATACCCACAATCAACTGAGTGAACCTTCTCTGGACTGCTTCCAATGCCAGTATATCTTTCCTTAGATAAGGGGACCAAAACTGTTCACAGTATTCTAGGTGTGGTCTAACACCTTGTATAGTTTTAGCAAGACTTCCTTATTTTAATACTCCATTCCCTTTGAAAGGAAGGCCAACATTCCATTTGCCTTCACTATTACCTGCTGAACTTGTATACTTAGCTTTTTATGATTTGTGCATGAGCACCCCCAAATCACTCTGTGCTGCAGCTTTCTGCAGTCTTTCTCCATTTAAATAATATTCAGCTCTTCTATTCTTCCTGCCAAAGTACATAACCTCACATTTTCCCACATTATATTTCATCTGCCAAGTTTTTTCCACTCAATTAACCTGTCTATATCCCTCTATATACTGCTTGCGTCATCCTCACCATTTGCCTTCCCATCTATTTTTGTGTCATCCACAAACTTGATAATAGTACATTCATTTCCCTCATCCAAGTCATTAATATATATTGTAAATAATTGGGCCCCAGCACTGATCCTGTGGCACTCCACAGGTTGCCATCCTGAAAATGCCCCCCTTATCCCAACTCTCTGTCTTCTATTAGTTAGCCAATCCTCTATCCATGCAAATACACTGCCCCCAACACTATGGGCTCTTATCTTATTAAGTAGCCTTATGTGCAGTACTTCATCGAAATCCAAATATATTACATTTACTGGTTCCCCTTTATCTATCCTGCTCGTTACCTCCTCAAAGAATTCTAATAAATTTGTTAGGCATGATTTCCTCTTCATGAAGCCATGCTTACTCTATTTGATTATATTATGCATTTCTAAATGCTCCGCTATTACATCCTTTATAAAAGGCTCTAACATTTTCTCAATGATGGATGTTAAGCAACTGGCCTATAGTTACCTGTTTTTTGTCTCCCTCCATTTTTGAATAAGGGTGTTACATTGGCAGTTTTCCAATCCTCTGGGACTTTTCCAGAATCTAAGGATTCTTGGAAGATTACTACCAGTGCATCCACTATCTCTGTAGCTACTTCCTTTAATATCCTAGGATTTAACCCATCAGGTCCAGGGACTTGTCGGCCTTTAGTCCCATTAGATTCCTGAGTACTTGTTCTCTAGTGGTAGTAATTGTACTTATTTCCTCCACCCCCCTTTTGGCCCTTGATTATTTAGTATTTTTGGAATGCTATTAGTGTTTTCTACCGAGAAGATAGATGCAAAGTATTTATTCAACTCCTCTGTCATTTCCTGGTTCCCCATTATTATTTCCCCAGCCTCATTCTCTTAGGGGCCTATGTTCACTTTGGCCTCTCTCTTCCTTTTTATATATTTAAAGCATAGATGGCACAGCACCACTGCAGAGGCAGCCCATATACCACTAAGAAGAATCTTCATGACATATGACATCCTGGACATTGTGTCAGAAAACAGGCCTCAGTTTGTTAATGAGCTGTTCCACAACTTTGTGCAGGAATATTGTTCCATTTATGTGAATAGTTCACCTAGATATCCTCAGTCGAACGGAGAAGCAGAAAGAGGAATTCAAACAATTAAGGAATTGATGAAAAAGAATGAAGATATTAATTTAACCCTTCTTAGGTACAGAACCTCACCAGCAAAAATAAAGTGTTCTCGCCACCAGAACTACTGATGAGAAGACGGCTGCGAACACAGCTTCCAGCTCTGCAACAAACACTACAACCTAACATTATCTCACATGATCGTGAGAAAGTTAGGAAGCAACAAAGAGACAATCAAGCTCATAATTTGAGCTTCAGGAACAGAGAATGAGACTTGAAAATCCTATAGCCTGACGAGAGTGTGTGGATACAGAATCAACAGAAAGAAGGAATTGTAATAAAAGAGCTTCACAACCGAGATCTTATTGAATTGAAACAGACCAGGGAAATATCAGAAGAAACCGAAGAGCCTCAATATCATTGGGAAGGAAACCAATGGAACGTTGGACGTACTACTGAGATCCGGATGGAGACGAAGAACCAGAAACAAGTAGAAACTCTACAATCACCCAGGTGGAAGACACTCCTATTGGACAATAAGAGTGCAGTTCATCCTCAAATTCGAAATGAAATCAGGACCAGATCAGGGAGATTGGTCAAGGCACCACCAAGATTAACCCTCTGAAGTCTGAAACTTTGGGGGCAGATATAGGAGTATGTATATACTTAGGATAAAGACTTGTGAAAGAATATTTTTAAAAATCTGCCTCATGATGTGGGTGTCCCTGGCTGGGCCAGCATTTATTGCCCATCCCCAAATGCCCATGAGAATGTCATGGTGAGCTGCCTTCTTGAAGCGCTGCAATTCATGTGTTGTTGGAATACCTACAGTGCTGTTAGGAAGGGAATTCCAGGATTTTGACTCAGCAACAGTGAAGGCATGACAATATAATTCCAAGTCAGGATGGCATATGACTTGAAGGGGAACTCGCAGATGATTATGTTTCCATGCATCTGCAGCCCTTGTCCTTCCAGGCGGTAGATGTCATGGGTTTAGAAGATGCTGTTGAAGGAGCCTTAATGAGTTGCTGCAGCACATCTTGTAGATGGTACACACTGCTGCCACTGTGAGTCAATGGTGGAGGGAGTAAATGTTTAAGGTGATGGATGGGATGCCAATCAAGTGGGCTGCTTTGTCCTGGATGGTGTCAAGCTTCTTGCTGTTGTCAGAGCTGCACTCATCCAGGTAAATGGTGAGTATTCCATCACACTCCTGGTCCTTGTAGATGGTACATAGGCTTTGGGGAATCAGGTTGCATGTTTCTCTCTGCAGACCGCCCAGCCCCTGACCTGTTCTTATAGCCACAGTATTTATATGGCTGGTCCAGTTCACTTTCTGGTCAATGTAACCCCCAGGGTGTTGATTGTTGAGATTCAACGATGGTAATGCCATTGAATGGGGCGATGGTTAGATCCTCTCTTGTTGGAGATGGTCATTGCCTGGCACTTCTGTGATACAAAATTTACTTGCCACTTAACAGATCAAGAGTGAATGTTGTCCAGATCTTGCTGTATATGGGCACGGACTGCTTCAGTATCGGAGTTGTCACAAATTGTGCTGAACATTGTGCAATCATCAGCAAACATCCCCACTTTTGACCTTATGGTGGAACGAAGATCATTGATGATGGTTGGGCTTAGGACACTACCCTGAAGAGCTCCGGTAGTGATGTTCTGGAACTGAGATGATTGACCTCCAATAACCACAACCAATTTCCTTTGTGCTAGGTATGATTCCATCCAGAGGAGAGTTTTCCCCCTGATTCCCATTAACTCCAGTTTTGCTGTGGGCTCCTTGATGCCACACTCTGTCAAATGCTGCCTTGATATCAGGACAGTCACTCTCACCTCACACCTGGAGTTCAGCTCTTATGTCCATTTTTGGACCAAGGCTGTAATGAGGTCAAGAGCTGAATGGCCCTGGCAGAACCCAAACGAAATGTCAGTGAACAGGTTATTGTTGAGTAAGTGTTGTTCAATAGCACTGCCAACAACACCTTCCATCAATTTGCTATGTAAAGATTTAACAGCAGGAGCACCTGATACTGCTATAAGCATGATGCAATGACAAATGACTAAGAGCTGATGATAAGCATAAGTACAACTCATGTCGAGTACTGAGATATATAAACATCTGTATAAGAACAAGAATTTTTTTTTCAAATAACAGTCTATAGTAGCATTCCTAGGGTGACAGGCAAACCCTAAAGAAAGCCCATCTTGTTTGTTGGATTGTCACCACCCATGGTGTGTACTGCTTAGACACCATTAAGCAGTCTCGTAGAAGTTATCAGGAAATCTTTATTAACATTGCTGAGGTAAAAAATAGTTCAGAAGACTGGCTTCCTTGGAACTTTAAAAAGGTTGTATCCCACCCTGCAGGCTGCTAGCTCTGCTTTGTTGAAGCTGCTTCCAGAGGGATCCACTGGAGACTCTAACTTGAACTTAACTCCTACCTTTCCATCTGCTTCCAGGGTCTTTTATCACCACTGCTTTTCAGGTGAGTTTTCTTAGCTTCTTGAGTGAGTTTTTTTTGGAACAGGAATTTATTGCTGGTGTCCTTTTCTGGATTTTTTCAGTCTTTTTAGAGGATGTGGATTTCGATCTCCAGCTGCTGTTGTGTTGTTGGGTTGTCGATACCCATGGTGCATACTGCTTAGATAGCATTAAGCAGTTTCGTAGAAGTTATTAAGAAGTCTTTATTAACATTACTGAACTATGAACACATTTACAGTAGAGGGTACAGGTAAGAAGAGGATTCCATGGCTTTTCCTTTCATGCTGCTACCTAGCTCTACACTGCCTACCTAAGCTCTAGGACAGGTGCCTTCTTACACTACTGGTGGGTGGTACAGTACTCAGTCCCAGGTTAACCCTTAATGTAACGGATCTTTCTGTTAGGCATCTAGATTCTTAACTCAAGACAAAACAGGAGGCTGAAAAAAATTGTTCAGCTGAAAAGATTATTTTTTAATTGGAATAAACATGCACAGCTGTTTTTAAGTCTTAAAAATCTCTGAGCACAGTAAAGTGATCTGGCAAAAATAACAAGGGGCACAAAACTGGGCTCGGTAGCATCACAAGTGCCAGCACTTTGGAAAGTTGAAGTGAGAAAATGGTGTGTGCAGTGCACTGGCCACCTCTGGCTTGGCATCTCGTGCTGGGAAGGGCAGAAGCTTCTGCATTGGGCAGATCATGAATTCGTCATCCTCTCAGGCTGGTTTGATAAAAGTTCTGCAAAGCTTTAGACCACACAGGTTCAGTGAACGCTTTGGCCTATTCGTTCAAAAGTGAAAATGTGCTCAGCTGCACAAAGGTTTTATTTAAAGGGCAAGCCATCCAACTTGCAGGTGAGTTGCTTTTGACTTACTTCTGCTCTTGCAAAGTTTGCAGAGGTACAGTGGAGTGACTTGGAGGTAATAAAAGTAGATTTGGTAGAGAATTTTGCTGCATCCTGACATGGAGCTGAGTACATACTGACAGAGGGAACAGGAGTAGGAGGTATAGGCAATTTGACTCCTCAAGCCTGCTCTGCAATTCAATAAGATTATGGCTAATTTGATTGTGCCCTAACTCCACTTTCCTACCTGCCCCACATAACTCATAGCCCCCGTGTAGATTAACATTATGTATATTCAATGATTCAGCCTCCACTGCTTTCTGGGAAAGAGAGTTCCAAAGAATAACAACCAGAGAAAAAAATTCCTCCTCATCTCCACCTTAAATGGGAGACCCCTAATTTTGAAATTGTGCCTCCTAGATCTAGATTTCCCCCATGGGGGGAAACATTCTCTCAGCATCTATCCTGTCGGGCCCCCTCAGGATCTTATATGTTTCAATAAGATTATCTTTCACACTTCTAAACTCCAATGAGTTTGGCTCAACCAGCTCAACCTTTCCTCATAAGATAACCCATCCTCCCAGGTATCACCTAAAAACCTTCTCTGAACTGCTTCCAATGTAAGTATAACCTAAGTTAGGAGAACAAAACTTCACGCAATACTGTAGGTGTGATCTAATCAATGACCTGCATAGTGTACAGTTGTAGCAAGACTTCCCTATTTTTATACTCCATCCTCTTTGCAAGTAATGCCAACATTCTGTTTGCCTTTTTATTTACTTGCTGTACCTACGTGCTAAAGTTTTCAGACCTCATGTACGAGGACACCCATATCCCTTTGTACTGCAGCATTTTGCAGTCTCTCTTCATTTAAATGATATTCTACTTTTCTATTCTTCCCACCTGCATGGACATTCTCACATTTTCCCGCACTACACTTCATCTGCCAATCTTTTGCCCACTCACTTAACCTATCTATATCCCTTGGCAGATGCTGTATCCACCTCACAACTTGATTGCCTTCCTATCTTATATTGTCAGCAAATTTGGCTGCAATAAAGTCAGTCTCTTCATCCATTTTATTAATATAAATTGCAAACAGTTGAGGCCCAGCACTGATCCCTGTGGCACCCCACTAGTTATGGCTTGCCAACCTAAAAATGACCCGTTTATCCCAGCAAGAGTTTTGTAACCTGTCCTCTGAAAAGTTGCAATGTGGGGCTGTAAATGCAGTGCCTCTGGGTTTGCAACACAACAGGCAATTGAAGCAGAGACTGCAAAGAGGGGAGGCTGTGTGCAGAGACAGGAAGAGGAGGACTCTCCACAGAAGGCCCTACCCTTCAGGGCCTTCAGGGAGCACTTCTCCCTTCCTCCGCTTCAGCCAGGATCAATATCTCAGACACCGGCAATTCATCAAGAAGGTAGTCACAGAATAGAGCTACGTCTTTCAACACTGGCACAAGGAAGGTGCTAGAGTGGCAGTCAAGGACATTGTTGTTCTGAACTTCTACATGACTGGATCATTTCAGACAGGAGCAGGCAGTGTTGTGAACATATTTCAGTACACTTTTTATCACTGCATCTAAGAGGTGATGGAAGCCATGTGTATGAGGAGAGGCAAGTTCTTTGTTTTCTCAGGATAAGGGGACAATCATTTAGGACTGAAATGAGGAGAAATTTCTTCACTCAAAGGATTGTGAATCTTTGGAATTCTCTAGTCCAGAGGGTCTTGGATGTTCCATCATTGTATATACTAAAGGCTGGATAGGCAAATTTTTGGTGTCTCAGAGAATCAAGGGATATGAAGAGCAGGCGGGAAAGTGGAGTTGAAGTCCAAGATCAGCCATGATTGCCTTGAATAGAAGAGCAGGCTTGACAGCTTTATGGTCTATCCCTATTCCTACCATTTGTGTTCTCTCTAACCAGAATGAAGCAGGATGAGAGGGCACATGGCTTTGCCAGGATATTAGGATTCCCAAAGGTGCAGGGAGACAGCATCTGCACATGGACCTGCAGGCCACCTATCAACAGGAAGAGGTGTAGGTACAATGGCTTCCACACCATTAATGTGCAGTTGATGTGTGACTATGCACAGAGTAGTGTGTCAATAAATGCCCATTATCCTGGCAGCTGCCATGAAGCTTTCATCCCAAGGCAGTCTGACATTCCCATCATCTTCAGAACACCAAGAACCATCAGGGGCTCACTACTTGGAGACAAGGGATACCTGCTGCACATATGGCTTACGGCAGCCCCTCCCCCAACCCTCACCACTAGACCACACAAGGATAATGATAGCCATGCTGCCACCAGATACATTGTGGAGTAAGACGTCAGTGTCCTTAAGCAACTATTTCACTGTCTGGATCACTCAGCAGGGAGCTCTACAATACTTGCTGGAGTATGTCTCAAATTTTGTGTTCGACTTCTGCTTCCTCCACAAGCTCATTATTATGAAGGCTCAGGCATTGCCAACCTGACATATGGAAGGCACCTTGAAGGGAAGAGAAGAAAGAAGAGGAGGAGGAAGGTGTGCAAGCAGAGAGGAGGCATTCAGCACACTTCTCTGCCTGACGTCTGCAGGCACCTACTCAGATTCCAGTTCCCCCAGGACATTATCCCTACACCAACAAGTTCCATGATTTCCCACCCATCTGTGACATCCCATCTCTGCATCCTCTTCACCAAAATCTTGCAATAAGAGCCACTAATGTAAACCTTTCCGTAACATCTTTATCAAACAACATATCCAATTATACCAACATAAATGAACTATTCATTCATTAGTGTGTTTTCTTAGTGCCAGTCTTGTGGGTGCTTTTTCTTGATGAGTGCTCTGTCGCTGCAGCATTACAAATGGAAAGCTTCTGGGTTTCAATGAAGGATACTGCAGATTGTTTTGCAGAATGCTCTCAAGGAACGAGGCCCAGCTTCAGGCTGCACCATCTTAGCATGGGTGGCAGTGGTCTGGACTGGCTGGCTGACGGGCAACAGCAGGGATACTACTGGAGCGACAGTGATGGGGCCTGAATGCTGTCATTCTTTTGTGCACCATGGAGCCACTGTCACTCTCCTGGACTGGCACCTGAGCAATCCTAGTAATCTGCTGGAGCACAGATTGCTGGACCGCTGCAAAGCCCTGCAGCCTCTTTGAGCACTCATATCCACAGCTATGATGGCACCAGTCTGAACTGAGCTTGCATGATGTAGCATGGCTTCTGCCTGCGCTGTAATGGAATCAGAAACAGTCATCAGGCGTTGCTGTCTGCGTCTGCTGTGTTCTTCCTAAGTGCACCACAACTTTCATGTTGGAAAGGATGTATTCCAAGCTGTGCCAAGTTGAAGCTGGATTCCTCTATGCTCCTTAACAGTGTGACAATGAAAATAAGTTCTCTATTATGCCTGTCAACGCATCAAATATTTGTGTGTGCCTGTCCATCAGCCTTTTCCTTTCATCACCTGCAGCAGAACTCATCTGCGACCTCACTGTTCAAGGATATGGCATCCATACCATCCTTGCCTACAGCCCGGCTACAGCCCACTTGTGCACAATGACTCACCACGTACAGCTCCCACCTCTGGGTGATCCTCTGAATTTCATGTGGCCTAAGCTGGCAGCTAAAAAGTGTCAGATCAAGTGGCGGCATTTTTTCCCCAGAGGTCTGTTCTTCCTCGGGGCCTTCATCCTCTGGCACTACTAGCTGACCAGGCTGCAGTTCTTACATATCTGAAAGCATAAATGCACAAGGGGGAAACGGTTGGGTTGAGGGAAGTGGTAGAGAGAAAGAGGTACATGGTTACAATCTGCAACTTGCATATCAGACAAGATTATGGGACAAGGGTGAAGTGGGCTTTCAGATGGTACATAAGGCAGGACCATACCATCATCCTGCATTGCTACAGAGACACTGCTTGCCAAACACCCATCCTCTCCAAAAGGGTGCAAGAGCATGAAGCCATTTATTCTCCTTCTGTGCTGTAATTTTTTTCTACATTTTCTAACTGTTCTAAATATCTGAAAAGGAGGAATGTGCAGGGGAGAAAGGAGAGGGCAGGGGTGTGGCAGTACATGAATTGCTCCCGTAGTAGAGCAAGAACCAATGGAGTGGAGCTGACCTGAGTGAAGACTTGGAATTTGGTGAGGGGGGCAGTTTTAAGCGTTAATTTTGTTCTTAAAATCTATTCTAGTCTGGAATGAGCAGCAATTAGAAAGTACTGTGTAAGCAGGCTAAGTTCTTTCTTTCTTGCAGTTTAGATAAGGTAAACTCACTCTCAGCTGGAGGAATTGAGTAGTTAATTAGCTAACTGGTTGGATTGCTACGAATTCAGGGTTCTTTAGTGTAGCCTTGGCAAATGGAGTGCAGTTGAATGAAGACTTGGAGCTTGGCAAAAGGTGAGGGTTTGGGAGTTGGGAGAAGGAGGTGTTTGTTTCCTTTCTCTATCTTTCTCGCCCCATAGGAATTTGTTCTTGCTTGACTACAGGGAAATGTGCTAGCTGTTTGCCGAGTACCTGGTAAATTCTATTCTATCCCCAAGGTTTAAAATAGTGCACAAATTGGTGGTAAAGTTAATAAAATATATTAAAAAAGCACATAAATAATTGATTAATATGGTTAAGTAATTAGTTAAACACACTAAGGATGGCAGAACAGGTGATGTTTCAAGGCTGCAGCATGTGGGAATTCCTGGATAACATTGTGATCCAGGGCGAAAACATCTGCAGTAAATGTTTGTGGTTTGAGGAACTTTGGTTCAGAGTCAAAGGCCTTGAGCTGGAGGCTGAGCTGCAGACTCTGTGACACATCAGGAAGGAGGAAAGTTACCTGGATGCTTTATACCAGGAGGCAGTCACACCACTTAGGATGGGGTCCTCTAATTTGGTCAGTGCCTGGGGACAGGAGGGTGTGACTGCAAGTGAGGCAGGTAAGGGGACCCAGAAGGCAGGTGTGCAGGCCTCTGCAATTGCCTAATATGTTTGAGGCTCTCTCAGCTTGTTTGAATGAAAGCAGAGGGTGCAGGGTGGATGAGCAAACTGACCATGGCACCGTGGTACAGGAAGCCACCCAAGTGGGGGGAGCATAAAAGGAACATAGAGGCAGCAGGGGACACTATCATGAGGGGGATTGACACTGTTCTCCGTAGCAAAGAGCAAGAGTCCAGATGGCGGCATTGCCTGCCCAGTGACAGGGTTCAGGACATCTGCAGAGGAACTTGCAGTGGGAGAGAGAGCTTACCATGGTCGATGTGGGTACCAACAACATAGGTAGGATGAGGAAGGAGGCTCTGCATAGTCAGTATGAGGAGCCAGGCACCAAAATAAGAAACAGAAACTCAAAAGGTAATAATTTCTGGATTACTACCAGAGCCACGTGCAAATTGGCATAGGACAAATAAGATTAGAGAAATGAATGCGTGACTCAAAGACTGGTGTGGGAGAAATGGGTTCCAGTTTGTGAGGCAGTGGCATCAGTAATGAGGAGAGTGGAATCTGTACCGTTGGGATGGTCTACACCTGAACTGTGCTGGGGCTGGTGTCCTCACGAGCCGCATGACTAGGGAAGTAGAGAGGGTTTTAAATTAAACAGTTGCGGTTAGGACCAAATCTGGGAAGATGTGGCAAACCAAACAGCAAAGACAAGGCAAGGGAGAAAGGTATTAATATGAGAAATGATAAACAGAACATGACAGGAAGGGACAAAGAGTACAAAGCTAAGAGTAAATCAACAGATAAGGCTAGACACGACAAAATAATAAAAGGACAAAATTAAAGGCTCTGTATCTAAATGCATGTAGCATTCAAAACAAAACAGATAAACCAATACTGCAAATAGAAATAAATAAGTACGGTCTGATAGCCATCACAGAGATATGGCAACAGGATGACATAGATTGGGACCTGAATGTCGAAGGGTACGTGACATTTAGGAGGGACAGGAAGTTAGGAAAAAGGTGGAAGGGTGGCTCTGTTAATTTGCACATTAGAGAGGGATGACCTCAGTTCGGAAAACCAGAAGTGGTTTGGGTTGAGATGAGAAATGATAAAAACAAGAAGTCACTTGTGGGAGTGATGCACAGGCCCCCTAATTGTAATTACACGGCAGGAGAGAGTATAAAAGAAGAGGTAATGGGAGCTTGTCAAAAAGGTACAGGAGTAATTATGGGGGATTTTAATCTACATATAGAAAAATCAGATGGGCAAAAGTAGCGTAGATGAAGAGTTCATAGAATGTTTTCGGAATCATTTCTTGGAGCAGCACATTCTGGAGCCAACCGGAGAGCAGGCTATACTAGACCTGGTATTGAACAATGAGATAGGATTAACTGATTCCCTCATGGTAAAGGCATCCCTAGATAACAGCAATCATAATGTGATTGAATTTTACATTCATTTTGATGGAAGGTCCAAGACTAGTACTTTAAACTTAAATAAGGGCAATTATGAGGGCATGAAAGTAGAGCTAGCTAAAGTAATTGACAAATGAGGTTAAGGGATATGTCAAAAGAAGTTCAATGGCAGACATTTAAAGGAATATTTCAGAATACACAGAATAGATGCATTCCAATGTGAAAGAAAAATTCCAAGGGGAGGACCCACCATCCATGGTTGACTAAAAAAGTTAAAGAGAGTATCAAACTTAAAGAAAAAGCCTTTTAATTACACAAAGATAGGTGGCAGGTCAGAAGATTGGAAAGAATATAAAGAACAGTAAAGAATGACAAAAAGCTTAATAGTAAGGGAAAAATTAGAATATGAGAGGAAGCTAGCTAGTAATATAAAGACAGATAGTAAGAGTTTCTATAGATATTTAAATAAGAAAAGAGTTAACAAAGTGAGCGTTGGTCCTACAGTGTGCACGTCTGGGGAATTGATAATGGAAAGTAGGGAGATGGTGGATGAATTAAACAGGTATTTTGCTTCAGTCTTCACTGTAGAGGACACAAGTAACATCCCGTAAATAGCTGTAAATCAGGAAATGAAAGGGAGTGAGGAACTCGGGAAAGGTACAATTACCAGGGAAGTGGTTAGGGCAAATTGTTGGGGCTGCGGGCTGACAAATCCCCAGGGCTGGATGGACTTTACCTTAAGGTCTAGAAAGAAGTAGCTAGTCAGGTTGTTGATGCATTGGTTTTAATTTTCCAACATTCCCTAGAATCGAGGAAGGTTCCAATAGTTTGGAAAATAACAAATGTAATTCCTTTATTCAAAAAGGGAGGGAGGCAGAAAGCAGGAAACTACAGGCCAGTTAACCTAACATCTGTCATAAGGAAAATGTTAGACAGTATTATTAAAGATGTTATATCAGGGCACTTGGAAAAATTCAAGGCAATCAGACAGAGTAAACATAGTTTTGTGAAAGGGAAATCATGTTTAACCAATTTATTGGCATGCTTTGAAAGAGTCACAAGACACAAGATAGGTAGGAAAGTAAATTGTGAAGAGGATATAAGGAGGCTACAAAATGACATAGATGAATGGGCAAAGATCTGGCAAATGGAGTATAATGTAGGAAAATGTGAAATTGTCCATTTTGTCAGGAAGATTAAAAAAGCATATTATCTAAATGGGCAGAGATTGCAGAGCTCAGATTGAGAGGGATCTGGATATCCTAGTGCATGAATCACAAAAGGCTAGTATGCAGGTACAGCAAGTAATTAAGAAAGTTAATAGAACTTATAATTTATTGTGAGCTGAATTGATTACAAAAATAGGGATGTTATGCTTCAGTTATACAGGGCACTGGTGAGACCACAACTGGAGTATTATGTGCAGTACTGGTCTCCTTATTTGAGAAAAGATATAAATGCATTAGAAGCAATTCAGAGAAGGTTTACTAGACTAATGCCAGGAATGGGAATGTTGTCTTATGAGGAAAGGCTGGACAGGTTAGTCTTGTATCCACTGGAATTTAGAACAGCAAGAGGCAACTTGATTGAATCCTTTAAGATCCTGAGGCATCTTGACAGGGTGGATGTTTCCTCTTGTGGAAGAATCTAGAACTAGGGGAGGTCATTGTTTAAAAGTAAGGGGTCACTCATTTAAGACAGAGCTGAGGAGGAATTTTTTCTCTGAGGGTTGTGAGTCTTTGGAACTCTTTTCCTCTAAAGGCAGTGGAAGCACAGTCTTTGAATGTTTTTAAGGTAGAGCTAGATAGGTTCTTGATTAACAAGGGGGTGAAAGGTTATCGGGGTAGGCAGGAATGTGGGGTTGAGGTTACAACTGGATCAGCCACGATCTTATTGAATGGCAAAGCAGGCCCGAGGAGCCAAGTGGCCTACTCCTGCTCCTAATTTGTATTTTCGTATGTATGTTACAGCAAGATGGACTGTATGGTCTTTTCCTGTGCTGTAACAATTCTGTGATTCTATGATTCTTTCCCCCATTGCTCATTGCTGTTTTCTCCTTTTATGTGCCACTTTGTCCTGCAAATGAAGGGAAAGAGTGTCCTTGTGTGTGGTGCAGTGGTTTTGGGTGATGTGCCTATCATAGCTAAATAGCTGGCATATGTGGAAGCTATAAGATTTGGGTCTAAGGCTTGCAGCAGTGGTAACTGTGTGAGGGTGAAGTGGAACATATGGTAGGCATGAGAACTGGTTGCTTGAGATCTTTGGTAGATGAGAGACAGGGATGTGCTGCTTTGAGCAGTGTGAGGTTGGTGGTGCAGATATTCGAATATGGCGGTTGGAGATGCATTCACTGACCTTGACCACTCGTGTGAGGTCCCTGAACTTCATCCAGGTCCTTCTGACCTGACTCTTAGCATTGGTCCGTGTGACTATCTGTCTCTACTGCCTTTGCAGTGCCTGTCTGGAGGGTCTCCTGCAGATAGAAGACATAGCTCCTGCACTAAACCCTTCAGTGCTGCACACTAGAATCTAGGAGCCATTTCTCTGGCCTGCTGCTCCATTGCTCAGCTTACTTCCTGCTTTTAATGTGTTTCTCAGCCAGCTCAATGAGCTGCAAGCAGAATGCACCTCTACCTATAAGAGGTGCGGGCTAGCTAAAACAGTGCTAGCCTTACATGTACATGCAGCCACTTAGCAGTGCATTTCGCACTGGGCTGCATGCCACGATCATGAAAATTGGCAGACAGCATAAAGTTTGCATGATGCCTGCAGTACTCTCAATGGCCACAGGTTATTCACTCATTGCAATCCTTGCACCCCCCTATCAGGCCTAATTGAATTTTTTAATCCATTATAAATTGGGTGACAGAACTGACCAAGTGTGCAATCAAACCCCGTGAATTTTTAATTTCTTGCTTGGCTCTCTCAAGTTAGATAACCTATAGGAAATAACTTAGTTCTATAGGCTGCCATTGCAATCACCTCTTTACAGCAGCAGCTAAAACTTCAATAGTTCCTAAGATAAAAGCAAAAAACTGCTGATGCTGGAAATCCAAAACAAAAACAAAAATAACTGGGAAACACAGCAGGTCACAAATGCTGCTTCACTTGAAAGGAGTGTTTGGGGTGGAAATTGGAAGCAAAATTAATAAATTTTTCCAGGTCCAGATGGGAGCATGAAGCAGTACCGAAGTAATCATCGATGTACTGGAGAAAGAGTTGTGGGATGGGGCTGGAGTAGGACTGGAACAAGGAATGTTCCACATACCCCATAAAGAGACAGGCATAACTGGGCCTATGCGGTTACCCATAGCCACACCTATTATTTGGCGGAAGTGAGAGGAGTTTAAGGAGAAATTGAACCGTCCAAGCGCCCAAACACTCCTTTCAAGTGAAGCAACATTTCACTTGCACTTCCCTCAATTTAGTCTACTGCATTCGTTGCTCCCAATGCGGTTTCCTCTACACTGGAGAGACCAAACGCAGACTGGGTGACCGCTTTGCAGAACACCTTCGGTCTGTCCGCAAGCATGACCTAGACCTCCCTGTCGCTTGCATTTTCAACACACCACCCTGCTCTCATGCCCACATGTCTGTCCTTGGCCTGCTGCATTGTTCCAGTGAAGCTCAACGCAAACTGGAGGAACAGCACCTCATCTTCCGACTAGGCATTTTACAGCCTTCCGGACTGAATGTTGAGTTCAACAATTTTAGATCATGAACTCTCTCCTCCATTCCCATCCCCTTTCCGATCCCCCTTTTTTTTCCCAATAATTTATATAGATTTTTCTTTTCCCACCTATTTCCATTATTTTTAAATGTATTTCCATCCATTGTTTTATCTCTACCTTTTAGCCTATTTCGATCCCTTCCCTTCACCCCACCACACCCCCACTAGGGCTATCTGTACCTTGCTTGTCCTGCTTTCTACCCTTAATTAGCACATTCCTTAGATAATTTCACTACCTTGAACACCTTTTTGTCCTTTTGTCTATGACATCTTTTGGCTATCTCCACCTATCACTGACCCTCTATCCAGCTCTACCTATCCCACCCCCCCCCACTCTCCTTAAACCAGCTTATATTTCATCTCTCTTCTATTTTTACTTAGTTCTGTTGAAGAGTCATACGGACTCAAAACGTTAACTGTGTTCCTCTCCGCAGATGCTGCCAGACCTGCTGAGTTTTTCCAGGTATTTTTGTTTTTGTCTTCAATAGTTCCTGTCTTGGATGCGAGGATTGAGATTAATCAGTGCTCGGGCCATTGAGGCCGGCAGCAATCAAACTTGTGCTGCCTCCTCGTTTCCATGATTGTAGCTTTCAGTGAAAAGATTAAGAATTTTCTTTCTTTCAAGAGACATTCTCTAAAATCTGATAGGATATGAGACAAACAAATTACTTTTCTTTAAAAAAAATAACAGGCTTAGTAAACTCAAGCTTATAATTGAGTTTCCATTTCTTCTGAACCTTAAGAGGACTTTCTTCACCACCATCCAATTGCTAATTATCTGTTTGTAATTATCTGTTATTTGTTTGTAAACTACAGATATTACATTGATTTTTAACCATTTTCTACAATGGGTTTGAATGCAATACAAAAATTGTTCAAACATTAATAAATAGGTTCATTCCTGAATAAGGTACAATTATTCTGCACAAAGCAGGTCTATGTTCCCATGGATGTACATCAGTCAAGGAAAGAAAATAAAAGGAAGACTTGCAATCATATAGCGCTTTTTGTGACCGCCAGACCTCTCAAAGTGCTTTACAGCCAATGATGTACTTCTGAAGTGGAGACACTGTTGTAACTATGCAGTCAACAACCTTTAAATGTAAAACACTTTTTACAAGCATTGAAAAACATACGTCATTTCTGAAAATCAGAGATAACATGAAGGCGGTGACTAACTTACTCGGAAATAATCACTGCATGCTGCCAGCACTGCTTTATGGGCATGGAATTTTTGTTCCTCAGCAACCAGAATGACATCACAGAGTATCCCATCATTCCTCTGCTGGTTCAGAGCTGCTAGGACGGCATCCTTATGAGACTTTGATTGGCACAGCCTGTGACCTGTCAGCATTTCTTGAATGCTGTAAATAAACAAAAGTAGGTTGTGATCAAAATTAAGGCCTTTCCCCTAAAACTAAATTAGCAATGTGTTCCACTTACTAAATCGTATTCCCTGCGCTCAACTGTTCTCAATAAACGAAAACAGCAACACTTTGCAAATAAAACAAAAGCTTTCTCTCTAAGGAATAATTAGAAAATAATGAAACCACCACCCAGTTAGTGTGGGCCACATGCTGGATTAGAAACAAAGCCTTGAAATTCTCATGACTGCTTGACATACAAGTAAATTCCCTAAATTGAACCTGAGGCAATGCAGAGAAAAATAAATGGCTATTTTGTACACAGCATGCATTAGAACTATTTTTTTTTAAAGAGTTCAACATAAACCATAGATAATTAGCTTAAAAATAAAACTGGAAACAAATAAACCCATTAAACCTCCTACATCTTACTAGCTGTGCAATACAAGTTGCAGACAATATTTTAATGCTGCAAACTCACAATCCAATGAAAGCTTTGAATGCCTCAACTGAATTAAATACCAGCTTGCTTAAGGTGACATCACATACACTCATGGGTCAGATACACAGTACCTGAGGCACATTTCAGATGGCATATTCCAATCCAGACCCAGCAGGTATCAGTGCAAAAGGCGGTGGTGTGAGAGAGAGCCCAGCTGAAAGTGTAACAATGGGATAGCAATGTGTGAGCATGAATAGGTTTGGCTCCAGTTGACTGTACAAGCATGGATTCCTAAGGCTCATCCAACACTGAATCAGGATTAGCACAAACAGCAAATGAAAGGATGTTTTAGATTAATGGTTATGCAGCTTCTGCCATTGGGTTTTCCATTTTGCAATTTGCACAGTATTATCTTTCAAATTAAGAAACCACTTTGCTTATAAAGCAGTTACATTTGTTGTTGAATAGTTGTATCAGTATTGCACAAGATTTTTTTTCAAAATGTATATATCAGCTGACTTACAAAGCAACGCTAGAAAACTTTCAAAACATTACATTCTTTGTTAGCAAACAGTCTTCAATTCACTCATTCCTAATACCAGAAGATCTCCCATGGCAGTGCTCATGTTAAACTGGAGGATATGCTGTTTTATAAGGAGAGGAGCATTATACAATGTAATGCACAATGTATTATCAAACAATAGGTAAGATACATCTGTGTGCAACCCTAAGGTTAATGGCTGTAGGTAGGTAAATCTCAAGGTCAATGAGAGCAATGTTTTTTTTCTGTAGAATGGCAGCTCTTTGTAAATACCTAGTCTGTTGAAATGACTAGCTAGTTTTCTTTCTTTTAAGAAATTTGAATGTCTGAAATTGTTCAGAGGTTGACTAGATGATATAGTAATATATACCACAGGGCGCAGAGATTGCAATAATCAGATTCAGTCTGAAACAGTGACCAGAAGATGGGTGGTCGCCAGTGAGTGTACAGAGTCTTCAGTGGAGTTGAAGATGATTGTTTACTGATGTCCAACTGTCTTCTGTGGCATTGTTCACAGCAACCTGGATAACACTCTGTTTTAAAAGGTCAAAAGCAAATACAAAAAAAAATCATTCTGCTGCTAACATGATGCTCTGTCCCTTTCAGGCCACAAAGTTTAACTGCTGAGTAAACACTGGGGAAGGTCAAGGCTAAATATAGTTCTTTTCAGGCAGCAGGTCAGAAGCTTAACTTTGTTTCTCTCCTTTCTAAGTGGGATTGGCTCGGCTATAATATTAATATATGTTGCATTAATGTATATTGCAAGTCATCACAATTTCTATGACACTTCTATATCATACCTACTTTAGAATCACACTAGAACAAAAGGTAGCCGTGGCTTCCCTGCACTCTTGCCAATGGCCCCTTTAAACTCTCACCGTGGTCCCTCCACTGATATCTTTGAAAAAAGTGTAAAGAGCTCATAAATTTATTTGCCGCCAAGATTGTGACTATCTGTTCAGCTGTTTCCCCTCCAAACGAAACCTTCTCCAGCAATTAAATCTTAGTGCTGAACCTATGTCTATCTCTAGTTTCTCTATCATTTTCCCTCAAGCTCTCTGAATCCATTAAACCCACCTCTGCCTCCATTCTGATTAAACTATTGGTCACCCAACATCCCTTCCTAGATTCATGCTCACTGAAGATATAAGTGGCTTCCTCGCCTCAGGTATTTCTCCCTCTCTAAAAAAAAACACCTTCTTCATTACCATCCTCAAAACACCCAACCCCAACTCATCTACCCTGATATAGTAACACCCCATCTCCAACAACCTTGAATTATTGTCTTACTACTTGAATCTTCCAATCAGGTTATCCATCATCTCAAAAACTAAAACAGCCCTAATTAAAGTCAAGAGCAAAATTCTCTTTAATCATGGTACATTATCCTTCCTTGTCCTCTCTAAAGCCTTTAACAGTGAAATATACCATCCTCCTTCTTTGGCCTTCTGCCACTGCCCAGCTCAGCTGGACGGCCGTTGCTAGCTTCCTAATTTTTAAAAGCAAAATACTGTGGATGCTGTTAATCTGAAACAAAAACAAAAATAGCTGGAAAAACTCAGCAGTTCTGACAGCATCTGTGGAGAGGAAGTCAGAGTTAAAGTTTCGAGTCCATATGACTCTTCAAATAGTTACTATTTCTTTCAGTTCTGATGAAGAGCCATACGGACTCGAAACGTTAACTCTGTCTTCCTCTCCACAGATGCTGTCAGACCTGCTGAGTTTTTCCAGCTATTTTTGTTTTTGTTCCTAATTTTTAAGATATTTTGAATTGCCTCTTTCTCATTTGCCTATTATGACCTCCTTTACCGAATGCCCACACTTCTTCCCTCCTCTTGCTACATCCACCACCTGCCTACCGTTTCCCATCCATTTCTGCGTCTGTGCCTGTCACCTTACATTAATCAGCCTATGGACTGGATCCCTGCTCCACATATGAACTACAGCTCAAAAGCATCCACAGCCTACCAGCCTCCAGCAATAACTGTATGCCTATCCCACCAAACTCACCGTCATAAAATGCTGCTTTCCCCAACATGTCTTCCATACAAAAGGACAGAAATAGGGAAGTTGAAAAAGACAGGATAGCCAAAAGCAAGAGTTATCAGCCTGCCTCAAGTTTTTGATCGATTATTCTAATGGCATGCATTGTGAAACTTCTGTAGTTGTCTCACCAGTCAAGGAGCTCCATACGTTGGTTACCAGGTAAATGCAGCACTTCTGATGCTCCTGAAGTACAATATAAACTTGAATTTGGAAAATATACACAAGTTATCAATATTGCTGTGTGCTTTGTATACCTAAGAACTAAGAATAACCCTTAGTACATCAGGTATTTAGTAATGTTAGGCACTCATTTAGTCTCAGGTGCAATTAAATATCTTGAAGGAGAAAGGAGATGATTAGACCATCAATTGCCATTGTTGTAATCATAAGGGGAAGAGTGTTGGCTAATTTTGCACCCAGATTCCAGCCAAATCAGCACCAAGGAATAGGGAATTTAAAATGCAAGTAACTTACACCAAATTACAACACTTACCCAAATATTTTCTGTGATCCCCCATGCTGGTTCAAGATTCAGTGCACCCAAAACAAGCCCTGCCCACAAAACTCAGAGCACCCAGGTTCAAAACTGCAAGAAACCTGCTGGTTTAAGAAGCCTCTTCAAATAATGCTCATTCTCTAAGTGCATATGGGCTATAAGGCACATTTTAAGCACATTTCTTCATAGCAAAAAATTTATAATTTACTGAGAAGCTTAGTTGTGTACACAATTAAACTGTTAAATAGTTAATCTTTTAACCTTATTTTCAGTGATTTTCAAATAGGTTACTCGCCAGTGGAGGAGTGAATACACTTATGTTCAATGATCAAACCATTTTAATTTCTTAATAATAAAACTGCACCAGGTAACAAGTGTTAAATACGTCAAGATTACTGTTTAATGAAAAGAAATCACATTATATTACATTGCCCAATTGCACTGAATCCTAAAAGATTTTAATTGATTGTGAAAATGAATTTTAACAGAAACTTGAATTGTCATTTAACCGTCACAATTTTAAGTGCATTTTGCGAAGTGGAAGCATCATCCTCTTATGTATATTTATTAAGAAACTATATAGAATGTTACTTCATCACAAGCATCTTACAGAAAGATATATATATTTATGAAAATGCCCCACATCAAATATGTATTTCACTATGTACTACCTAGTTGATGCCACCATAAATATAACAAACATGAACAGGTGTTTCAGGAATCTAACCCTGGCAATTGCTGTGAGCAAAGACCATTTAGTTGCCAACAGGGAAGAACCATTTCCATATATTACAGCAACCTGCTTTGCTGTTGTGGTTGTTAACATGTGGGATAGGTGCGGACTTCACTTGACACCCGAAAATGATTTTGAAAAACTTACACTCAATAAAGGAGTATGATACCTTTAGTACACTCCACATGCTATATTAACAGGTAAATGCTGGTGTCTCAGTACACCTTTCATGATAAGAGTATAGGAGCTATTTTGTGAAAAGCTATCTGCTGCTAAGATATCTCATTGACCTGTAGTTTCAAGGCCACACTTGCTTCAACACAAGGTTCTGATGAAAGGCCATGGACCAAAAAATTAACATTGTTTCTCTCCAGAGTTGGAAATATGTTCAATAATTATAGAATGTCAGGACAGGAAGGTGGCAATTTGTCCCATTCAACCAGTGCCAATTCTCTCTCTTCAACTGTTTACACCAATCAAATTTTCCTTCCCATTCCATAGATCCTTTTTAAAAATATTTATCCCATTTACTTTTGAATTATATTATCAGACTTTTGCCTCGGTGAACACAAGTTGTGAAGGATCCTTGTAAACTCCTCTACTTGAAAAAAATTCTGACTTCCCCTTACTTCGAACAATAATCTTGATTCATCCATCAGTAGATTTTTTCCACTATTTACCATCTTAAGCTTCTTGTAATCTTTGAAACCTCCAATACATTTACCTTAACTTTTTTTACATTGAGAAAGTCCCAATTTTAAAAATCTTTCTTCCTAACTAGAATTGTGCACTGCTGGTATATTTCTACTGAAAACTTGCCCCTAGCTGTAATATCCTCCCTTTAAAGAAGTTTGCAGAACAATGTGCAATACACAAAGTGTGGCTTAATTAATGTCTTGTATAAATTCAATGTGTTTTTTTTTCTCTCAATACCCCTATGTATAAAATTCAGAACCTTATTTCCCCATTCATGTCCTTAATGACCTGTATTCATATTTTATCTTCACTTCACCCCTGCTCCACAAAATCATCATCTCCTCATTTTATTAATCATACTAGTTAGGGTATATTTTGTTTCACTGTTCCTTTTTCCCCCAAAATGTTCCACTTCCCACCTCTATTCCCTCAGATCCTTTTCTTCATGTCCCAAAATGTTCCATTTTATGTCTTTATTTTTGGTCTGTAACTACTACTTATCTGCCCACTGTCAAAGCATATCTACCTGTAGTCTTCCTCACAAAGTCTACTGGACTCTCTAATTTTGTAGCATCAGTAAACCTAAAAATTATTCCTCTTGCACCTTATGTCCAAATCATTTATCCAAGTGAAAAATTACATCCTGCCAATCCAAAAAACATTATTTACCCCTCGTCTTTGTTTTTTTACCTCCACCCCTCACCATCGCTGTCCGTATCAGTACATTGCCTCTGACATCATTTGCCTTTATCTTCAGAACAAATCTCATGCAGCACCTGCACAGAATATACATCATGTAAACAAGCCATTCGTTCCAACCAGTCCATGCTGGCATTTATGCCCAATTCCTCCCATCCTTCCTCATCTAACTTAAGACAATATAATTCTCTATTCACTTCTCTCTCATTTGCTTATCTAACCTCTCCTTAAATGCATCTGTACTATTTGCGTCAACCACTCCCTCTGGTCACAAGATCCATGATCACGTCACCTCTGGGTAAAGAAGTTCCTTCTGAATTCCCTCTTTGATTCCTTGGTGACTATCTAATATTGATGGCCTCCAGTGTTGCTCTTCTTCACAAATGGAAACACTGTCTACTCTATAAAAGCATCTCATCATTATGAAGGCTTCTTTTTTGTTATAATTTTAAGGACCTCTATCAAACGTCTTCTGAAAATTCATACACAAAATATTCAGTGCATTCCAATTATCCATACACTGTCACTTCCTCAGAAAAATCAATTAAATTAGTCAACCATAAACTGCCCTTTGAAAATTCAGGTTAATCAGCGATAGTCAACATATGTCTTTTTAAGTATTAACTCACTTTATCCTATATAATGGGCTCCAGAAGTTTAACCATAGCCACAGCTGGCCTATAATTTCATGGCTAATTTCTTTCCCCTTTTCTAGAACAGGCTTGTAAAATGTGCCACGCTTGGTCGTTAGGCACAATTTGTTTCTGAAAACCTTTTTTTTTGAAAATTTATGGTTAATAATTCATGCTTCATTGTTAATCCATTGAATATGCAACACTGTAACTTATAGCATCTATTGACATAGGAAGTGTTTATTTGCAGGAAACAAAAACAGAAAGAAAACACAATGCAACTTTATCAGTTAAACAAAAGCTTGGGGGATCCCCATAAGAATATTAGAAATAGGAGTAGGCCATTCAGCCCCTCAAGCCTGCCCTGCCATTCAATAAGATCATGGCTGATCTGTCCCAGACCTCAACTCCTCTTTTGTGCCAGCTCCTCTAGCCCTCAACTCCCCGATATTTCAAAAATCTATCTACTTCTTCTTTAAATGCCTTCAGTGATCTAGTCTCCATAACTCTGAGGTAGAGAATTCTAAACATTCACTACCCTCAGAAGAAATTCCTTTGCATCTCAGTTTTAAATGAGTATCCCCTTATTCTGTAACTATGTCCCCTAGTTCGAGATTTCCCCACTAGTGGAAACATCTTCTCAACATCTACCCTTTCAAGCCCCCTCAGAATCTTGTACATTTCAATAAGATCACCCCTCCTTCTCCTAAACTCCAATAAATAAAGGCCTAACCTGTTTAGCCATTCTTGATAAGTCAACCTCTTCATCCCAGGTCTCTTTTGAACTGCCTCCAATGCCAGTAATCCTTTCTTAAATACGGGGACCAAAACTGTGCACAGTACTCCAGGTGTGGCCTCACCAACACCCTGTACAGTTGTAATAAGACTTCCCTCCTTTTAAACTCCAAACCCCTTGCAATACAGGCCAAAATTCCATTTGCCTTCTTAATTACTTGCTGCACCTGCATGCTAACTTTGTGTTTCATGCACAAGAACACCCAGATCCCTCTGTGCTGCTCTTTTTTGGAGTCTCTCTCCATTTAAATAATAGTCTGCCTTTTGATTCTTCCTGCAAAAGTGCATAGCCTCACACTTTCCTATATTAAACATGGGAATGCCTCAACCGGAGTCGACTGGCCTTTTTTGAATTGAAACACAAGCTTGGGGGATCACTGTTCCCTGTGCATTCTCAATGGCAATACCTCGACCTGAGACCACTTGCCAACCAATCAGCACCCTTTTTCTCATACAGAATAAACTGTAGTTCCCTTTGAAATTTGGTACTCTTGCATCTGTCCTGATGAGTACAAGGTGAAAAGCTTTAAGAGCATACCTCTTTTTCAGCAATACTCAAAGATTTGTGTACATAGCTATAAGTTTATTCACATAAAGTCTAAATATTCATGCTAGCTTCATGGCCTACTCTGAAATAAAACCACACTGAAGTTCAGGCTTTCTTATGAATATAATGCTTTACCCTATTTAAAGGTTTACCCTTTTTAAAAGATTTTCAATGGGAAGTCCAGTCATTGATGGAGAGAGAAAGGTTGGCTACCTTCACAGTATTAAAATGTCCTCTGTATTTCTGAGAATCCTCTTGAACTAAATAATGAAACTAAAAACAATTATCTGTGAAGATCAACCATTCCACTCACAAAAGTATCAATGCACTCAAAAATAATCGGCACATCATCCGACTGATAATGGTTTGCCCTTCAAAACGTCAAAAAACATGAACATCTGAGCATGTGAATTTGTTTGTAGCAAGGCCTCCCTGTAAAGCAACCACACTTTTGGGTAGCAAGTAATATAACCTGGTGTTAAGGAGAGTTTGGGAAGTCTCCTAGCAGCCTTTGCAGAACCATTTACGATGATACAGCAGGTGGTATTTGCCAGGCTGACAAAATCCACAAGGGAAACTTGGCCACGCTATCACAACAGTTTGGCAATTTGTATTTATTACAAAAAGGTTTGTGCATTGAATTCAGAAGTAATGTGTCCACCAACACCTTTAGAGATTTTAAAAATTAAGTTAAACCATTTATTAGCAAAAGAAAATAATTAAAACACATGCACAAGATTACAGTTACACCATTCATAGAATCACAGAATTTCACAGTGCAAAAGAGGCCCTTCGGCCCATCGAATCTGCACGGACGCGTGAGAAACACCTGACCTACCTACCTAATCCCATTTACCAACACTTGGCCCATAGCCTTGAATGTTATGACATGCCAAGTGCTTATCCAGATGTTTTTTAAAGGATGTTAGGCAACCCACCTCTTTCACCCTCCCAGGCAGTGCATTCCAGACCATCACCACCCTCTGGGTAAAAAAGTTTTTCCTCACATTCCCCCCTAAACCTCCAGCTCCTCCCCTTGAACTTATGTTCCCTCGTGACTGACCCTTCAACTAAGGGGAACAGCTGCTCCCTATCCACCCTGTCCATGCCCCTCAATCTTGTACACCTTGATCAGGTCGCCACTCAGTCTTCCCTGCTCCAACGAAAACAACCCAAGTCTATCAAATCTCTCTTCATAACTTAAATGTTTCATCCCAGGCAACATCCTGGTGAACCTCCTCTGCACCCCCTCCAGTGCAATCACATCCTTCCTATAATGTGATGACCAGAACTGCACGTATTACTCCAGCTGTGGCCTCACCAAGGTTCTATACAACTCCAACATGACCTCCCTACTTTTGTAATCTATGCCTTGATTGATAAAGGCAAGTGTCCCATATGCCTTTTTCACCACCACACTAACATGCCCCTCTGCCTTCAGAGATCTATGGACACACATGCCAAGATCCCTTTATTTCTCAGGACTTCCTAGCATCATGCCGTTCATTGAATACTTCCTTGTCAAATCGCTCCCTCCAAAGTGTATCACCTCCCGCTTTTCAGGGTTAAATTCCATCTGTCACTAATCTACCCACTTGACCATCCCGTCTATATCTTCCTGTAGCCCAAGACACTCAACCTCACTGTTAACCACCCGGCCAATCTTTGTGTCACCCGCATTACTTATTACAACAAATCTCAAAATTCCTAATTAACCGGACTCCCAATTACACACTCCCTTTAAGGCAACAGTGCCAAATAGATTTTAAATGTAGAAAGGCAATCCAGCAAAGTTACCACAGCACTCATGCGACAGTGGAATTCCAAAAGCTTTTTAACACAGCTTTGCTTACTGGAACAGCAGATTTCTGCAAAGCGGCTCGAGGCTGTTTCCTCATGTCTGTTTCACACAGAGTCTTTTAGATCTCACACATCCACCCCTGCTACAACCTTCCATCCTTCTTTAAATATACTCCTTCCTCTTTAATCTGAAAATCCCATTGTTTCCATATGTCTTTGGAATTTACTTTTCTCATACTATAAAAATCTGACATGTTCTTTTTGGGAAAAGCAAATGCTCTATTTATCCTGTAAAACTTTATCATTTTTCTTTGAAAACCAAACACCTGTCCACTATTTAAAATGAAAATTTCATTCACACCCTATCTGCTGAGACTTTTAACCTAGCTCACACTGAGCATTTCAAATACCTTTTTTACACCTAACTCTTTTGATAATTTCAACCTTGCAGTCTATCCAACTCTAATTCAATTAAATCAGCCACACAGACAGAACCATCCACACACACACACACACACACACACACAAACGTAAGCCTACATTACATTACCCAACAATACAATTAGGAAAAATATGATAGTTTTGTGACATATTACCCCAGAAAACAAACCAATTAGCTAGCAACCAGGTTTTTATTTACCAAAAGCTGAACTAGGCATTTGGAGTATAGAAACTTGAGCTCAAGTTTTTACCAGCCCTAGGATTCAAAATCCAGTCCCCTCACAAGTGTAATATTCACTTTCCAACATGAGCTCTTTCACAGAATGTTGTATGATGCTAATTTGTAGTGACCCAAAAATAAACTGCATGCAGTAAAGGCAAGATAAAAGAACCAAAGGTATGCAAAAAGAGAATTTTCAAAGCTGATAAAAAGCTGGTCTATAGTGTAGAAACCAATAAAGTCAACAAAGGCCATGTAGTATTGTGTATTTGTTTATGACTAAGATAAATAGTTGCCAACTAACCCGGATGAAAGTAAGTCATGACTATTTTAGGTTTTTGTAGAACACTGCAATCTATCAGCCAAGAAGGGCTGACACTAATGTGATTACCAAGTCACCTTCTAGTATTCTATGAAAAAGAGCCATTTGATTTCTGAAAGCAAAAACTCAAAAACATTTGTCTTGTAAATAATGTATCCCATTTCCTATATTGTTTCTGTAACCCTTACGGGTTGGGGGGGCGGGGGCAGTTAAACTAAATTGGCAGGGCAATGAGGACCACATACGGCCAGTGTGCAATTGGATTAAAAAATTGGCTTAAGAACAGAAAGCAGCAAGACATGGTGGCTGGTTGTTTTTCAGACTGGAGGGTGGTAGGCAGTGGTGTTCCCTAACGGTTAGTGCTAGAATCACTGCTTTCTTTTGCTATATATAAATGGCTTGGTCTTGGAATACGGAGCAAAATTTCAAAATTTGGCAGTGATATCAAACTTGGAGGAATGGTAAACAGAGGATGATATGAATAGCCTGCAACAGGACACAGATAGGCTAGCAGAATCGGCAGGCAAGTGGCAAATGGAATTAAATACAGAGAAGTGTGAGGTGATGCATTTTGGCCGAAGGGATGGGGAGAGACAATATAGCCTGAATGGCACAATTCTCAAGAGTGTGCAGGAACAGAGGGACCTTGTGGTGCATGCACATCAATTTTTGAAGTTGGCAGGACATTTTGAGAGTAATTAGCAAAGCATATGGGACCTTGGGCTTCATAAATGGAAGTATTGAGTCCAAAAGCCTGGAAATTATACTGAACCTTTATAAAGCTCTGATTAGGCCACAACTAGAGTATTGTAACCAGTTCTGGTCACCACACTTTAGGAAAGATGTGAAGGTCCCTGAAAGGGTACAGAGGCGATTTATCAGAATGGTTCCAGGGATGGGGAATTTTAATTACCAAGTTAGGCTAGAAAGGCTGGGGTTGTTCTCCTTGGAGCAAAGGCAATTTAGGGGAGATTTGATAGAGGTGCACAATTAAGTTAGACAAGGAAAAACGCTTCCCATTAGCTGATGAGAAAAGGACTAGGGACACAGATTTAAAATTTTGGGCAGAAGATGCAGGGAAATTTGAGGAAGAACATTTTTACACAGCAAGTGGTAATGACCTGAAACTTTCTGCCCACGAGCATGGTGAAAGTGGAAATGATCAAAGATTTTGAAGAGACATTGGATCGACACTTGAAGGAAATAATCTTGTAGGACCACGGGGACCAAGCCGGGGGAGTGGAACTGACTGGATTGCTCTGCGGGAGCCAGATTGGACTAGATGGCTGAATGGCATCCTTCTGTGCCATAAATAACTCTTCACTATCCAGAGTGCTTTTTTTTTTCAGACTGGAGGATGGTATGCAGTGGTGACAACCAGAGTCACCATTAAGGCCAGTGCTCTTTTTGATATATATTAATGACCTGGATTTGAGTAAACAGGACATGATGTCAAAGTTTGAAAACATGAAACTTAGAATTGTAGTAAATGCTGAGGAGATCTTAACAGAACTCCAGAGGGTATTGACTAACTGGTGAAATAGGAAGACACATGGCAGATGGAATTAAATGTACAGAATTGTGAAGTGATCCATTTTGGTAAGAAAAACAAGGTCGGTATATGTGCACAAGTCTTTTAAGACGACAGGCACAGCAAAGTAGTGGTTATTTGTAGTAATCCAAAGAACTGTGTTCAAATCTTACCATGGTATTTGTGAATCTGAATTCAGTTAAAAATAATGAAAGCTGGAACAAAAACCTAGTATCAGAAATGGTAACCATAAATTACAAATCACAATCATAAACCATAAACGACCATATTCACCAGAATAGTGAAGTCTTGCTTCAATTGTATAGAAGATTGGTTAGACTGCACCTGGGGTGCTGTGTGCAGTTTTGGTCCCCCAACGTCAGAAAGGATATTATTCCCATAGAGGGAGTGCAATGAAGGTTCACCAGACTTATTCCGGGGTGGCGGCACTGTCTTATGAAGAGAGATTGGGGAAACTGAGCTTGTATTCTCTAGAGTTTTGAAGAGTGAGAGGTGATCTCATTGAAACCTACGAAATACTTAAAGGAAAAGACAGCGTAGGTGCAGGTAAGATGTTTCCCCTGGCTGGGGAATCTAGAACCAGGGGACACAATTTCAAAATAACGGGGAAGCCAATCAGGACCAAGATGAGGAGAAATTTCTTTACTCAGAGGGTTGTGAATCTTTGGAATTCTCCACCCCAGAGGGCCATGGGAGCTCAGTTATTGCGTATGTTTAAGGTAGAGATTGATAAATTTCTGATTAACAATAACAATTAAAGGTTATGGGAATAGTGTGTGTAAAAGGTACTGACATGTTCCATCAGCCATAGTCGTATTGAATGGTGGAGCAAGCTCGACAGGCTGAATGGCCGACACCTGTTCCTAGTTCCTATAAATCTATCAGATTGTTGTAAACCTCAATTGGTTTTTATGTGCTTCAGGGAACGAAACCTGCCATCCTTACTTAGTCTGGCTTATACATGACTGCAGGTCCACAGTAACATGACTGACATTTTTCACTCCCTGGAAGTGTCCAGCAAGCTAGCCAGTTAAATCAAGCTGGTACAAAGAAGAAAAATGGATGGACCCCTCGGCTTCAGCCACAGGATCATATTCAGAAATGACAAAGGCACACCCAGCCCCATTGATCCTGCACTGTTCACCTCCCTAATGTCTGGGGACTTGTGTCAAATTTGGAAGAGCTGTCCAACAGATTATTCATGCAGGAACCTGATATTGTCATATGCACAGAATCATAACTATCAGCTTATATTCTCGACTTCTCCGCCACTGTCCCTGTGTCAACTGAATTTGATGCGCTTTAGTTGTTTTTGGTGTCTAACCTGCCTGATTTTATTCTCATTATGTTTTTGTAGCAATTTGATATAACTGAATGGATTACTGGGCCATTACAGAGGGCATTGATGTGAGTCTGGAGTCATATGTAGGCCAAACCAGGTAAGGATGGCAGATTTCCTTCCTTAAAGGACATTAGTGAACCAAATGGCTTTTTTACCACTACCCAGTAGTTTCTTAGTCACCATAACTAAAACCAGCTTTTTGGTTCAGATTTATTAAGTAATTGTATTTAAATTTGCCATCTGTCATGGTAGGTTTTGAACTAATTTTTCCAAAGCATTAGTTCAGGCCTTCACATCACTAATCCAGTAATATAATCACTCTGCTGCCATTCCCTTATCCTGGCATTTGGGAAACAAAGCATCATTTGGAATTCTCAGTTACTTCTAAAAACCACCGGTCCATTCCTCTAATTATGGAAACCCTTATTATAACTGCATTTCTACATTTCACTTCCTCTCTCTGCACCCATTTGCTCCATGGTTATACTTGAAGCTCTCCTCCTTACAGTTGTTTTTAACATTACAGGCTTCCAGTTCAAGTTGGGAAGGTGGGAGGAGAAGTACTAAATGAAAGGTAATGAGACTAAGAAATGGAAATAAAAAGTGAGAGTATAAATTTTATTTTATTAATTCATGGGATGTGGGAATCACTGGATAGGCCAGCATTTATTGCCCATCCCTCATTGCCCTTGAGAAGGTGGTGGTGAGCTGCCTTCTTGAACTGCTGCAGTCCATGTGGTGTTGTGCTGTTAGCGAGGAAGTTCCAGGGTTTTGACCCAGTGACAGCGATGGAACGATGATATATTTCCAAGTCAGAATGGTGAGTGGGTTGGAGGGGAATTTCTAGGTGGTGGTGTTCCCATGTGTCTGCTGCCCTTGTCCTTCTTGATGGTAGTGGTCGTAGGTTTGAAAGGTGCTGTCTAAGGAGGCTCGGTGAGTTCCTGCAGCGCATCTCGTAGATGGTGCATACTGCTGCTACTGTGCATCAGTGGTGGAGGGAATGAATGTTTATGGATGGGGTGCCCCAATCAAGTGGTCTGCTTTGTCCTGGATAGTGTCCAGCTTCTTCAGTGTTGTGGGAGCGGCACTCATCCAGGCAAGTGGAGAGTACAAGGAATGTACTACCGTGTAAAGCTTTGGAGACCATGCTACAGGAATAAAATGTAAGTACCCAGAGGAGGTACAGAAATTGACAATTTCTTCAAGCATTGAGCAATGTGAAGAGTTGAAAAGCCTGACAGCTTGTTTACTTTGAAGGGAAGGCTCATCCAAGATCTCAAGTTTTTTTAAGGGCACCAATTAAATGAACTCCAATAATATTTCTGCAAACTCTGGAATACTGCCAAGCCTTGGAAAAGGAATGTTGCAAAGTTTATATTTAAATACTTCACATAAGTGGTGGTGAATGTACAAAATGGAATCCTCAGCGAGGCGGACAGTGCAAAAAGATTAAAGGAGGAACCAGGGTAGATATGATGGAGAAGTACTTGAAAAGTTCATCAGATGAACTGTCGTCTTTTTCAGATCTGTACTTTCCTATGTTCCTATGAAATAAATGGCCTTTAACCGTTTCTTAGTACAGAAGACAAGGACAAATTCAAAATCACCCTCACAACTAAATGCTTCCTGTGAATACTCTCCCCCACGTCCTCACCTCAGAAACTGTGTGTGAGGAATAAATAGCTTTAACTGCAGAGGCAATTCTATCTACTCAGCTGCTTCTCCATCTCCACTAGTTCAATCTCGATAAACTGCTGCACCACATCAGTTTTTTTGCTCCATCTTTTTCCAGTCTTCAGACTCATTTCTTCCACGAGACTCACTATTTCTTTTGATCCATTCCTAACAACTCAATTACCTTTGCTGAGCTCAATTCTTGTGATGGTCCATCTTCCTGTTTCCTCAAGACACTTATTCTCCTCTCTTCGAACTACTTTAGCATTGCCTTTTAAAAGTCCAGCTTTGATTCTTTTGTTTGCTCTATCATCTCAGCTGTAACTTCCCTTTCTTTTCTAACGTTCTCAAGTGTTTCATCACAATCTAACTCCATTCTCATGTTTCCATATCCAAATCCAGTTAGTTTCCAACCAGAGTGCACTCTGCAGAGAAAAAGTTTGCGTAGTGTCTTCTGACTGTCAAGGATAGTCAAGCAAAACTATAACCTATCGAATCTTACAAGTTGTATATAACTCTGATCCTAGATCAGTGGAGCCATTTTATACCAAAGACTTTTTTCCTTTGCTATTTCCATTATCTCTTGAAAAGGAGATCCAATACATTAAAATATCAAGGGATGCACTGTTGTCCAATATCATTGCTTGCAATCTGGAGGCCAGAAAGGACATGCTCATCCAAAGCCAAAGATAAAGCAGCTCACTGGCAATATGGCAGGAAGGATTTATACAAACATACAAATTAGGAGGAGGGATATGCCATTCAGCCCCTTGAGTCTGCTCTGCCATTCAATAAGATCATGACTAATCTGATCGTGGCCTCAACTCCACATTTCGCCACGCCCAATAACTTCTAACTCCCTTGTTATTCAAGAATCTATTTCGGCCTTAAAAATATTCATTGACCCTGCCTCCACTACCCTCTGGGGAAAAGAGTTCCAAAGATCCATCACTCTCCGAGAAACAAAAATTCTTCTCATCTCCGTCTTAAATGGGACATCCCCTTTTTTTAAAAAACAGTGTCACTTAGTTCTAAAACAAAAACAGAATTACCTGGAAAAACTCAGCAGGTCTGGCAGCATCGGCGGAGAAGAAAATAGTTGATGTTTCGAGTCCTCATGACCCTTCGACAGGACCTTTCAAGGACTCGAAACGTCAACTCTTTTCTTCTCCGCCGATGCTGCCAGACCTGCTGAGTTTTTCCAGGTAATTCTGTTTTTGTTTTGGATTTGCAGCATCCGCAGTTTTTTTGTTTTTATCACTTAGTTCTAGTCTCTCCAATCTGTCCTCTCAGCATCCACCCTGTCAAGTCCCCTCAGGATCTCATGTGTTTCAATAAGGTCACCTCTAAAAGCCAACGGATATAGGCCCTGAGTGTCCAACTTTTCCTCATAAGATAACCCCCCCCTTCCCCCCCAGCCCAGGTATCATTGTGTAAAGCTTCTCTGAACTGCTTCTAACATATGTATCCTTTCTTAAATAAGGAGTCCAAAACTGTACACAGTGCTCCAGATGTGGTTTTACCAACGCCCTATACAACTGTAGCAAAACATCCTTACTTTTACATTCCATTCCCCTTGCAATAAACAACAACATTCCATTTGCCTCCCTAATCACTTGCTGTAGCTGCATAGTAGCTTTTCCTGATTCAGAACATCTAGACCCCTCTGTACCTAAGAGTTCTGCAATCTCTTTCCATTTAAATAATATGCTGCTTTTCTATTCTTCCTGCCAAAGTGGACAAGTTCACATTTTCCCAAATTATATCCCACCTCCCAATTGTTTGCCCGGTCACTTAACCTATGTCCCTTTGCAGGCTCCTTATATCCTCTACACGACATACTTTCATACCTACCTTTGTGTCATCAGCAAATTTAGCAACCATACCTATGGTCCCTTCATCCAAGTCATAGATAAAATTGTAAGTGGTTGAGGCCCCAGCACTGATCCCCGTGGCACTCCACATGTCACATCTTATCAACATGAGAAGCAGCCATTTTTATCCCTACTCTCTGCTTACGCTCAGCTAACCAATCCTCTATTCATGCCAATATGATACTCCCGACACCATGAGCTCTTATTTTGCTAGTAACCTCCGATGTGGCACCTTGTCAAATGCCTTCTGGAAATCTAAGTATAGCACATCGACAGGTTCCCCTTTATCCACGTTACTTGTTACTTCCTCAAAGCACTCCAATATATTAGTCAAACATAATTTCCCTTTCACAAAACCTTTCCCATGTGACTCTGCTTGATTGCATTGAGATTTTCTAAGTGCCTGCAATAACCTTCCCAATAATAGTTTCCAACAAATTCCCTATGACAGATGTTAAGGTAACTGGCCTGTAGTTTCCTGCCTTTTGTCCCCTTCCTTTCTTGATTAGCAGAGTCACATTTGCTATTTTCCAATATGATGAGTCCTTTTCAGAATTTAGGGAATTTTGGAAAAGTAAAACCAATGTATCTATTATCTCAGCAGCCACTTCTTTTAAGGCCCTAGAATGAAGTCCATCAGGAACAGGGGACTTGTCAGCTTTTAGTTCTAATAATTTTCTCCATATCCTTTTCCTGATGATTGTAGTTGTTTCAAATTCCTCCTTCCCTTATACCTCCTGATTCACAATTATTTCTGGGATGTTATTTGTATCCTCCACAGTGAAGACAGACACAATATCTATTCAGGTCATCTGCCATTTCCTTATTTTCCATTATTAACTCCCCAGAATCACTCTCTGGAGGACCAAACTCACTTTACTTACACTTCTCTTTTTAAAATATCTGTAAGAAACTCTTTCTGTTTTTATATTTCTGGCTAGCCTTCTCTTGTACTCTAATTTCTCCCTCCTTATTAATCTTTTAGACATTCTTTGCTGTTCCTTATATTCTGTCCAATCTTCTGACCTGCCACTCATCTTTGCACAATTATACACTTTTTCTTTCGATTTCATACCATCTTTAACTTCACTAGTTAGCCATGGATGGTGCATTCTTTGCTTAGGAGTCTTTCTCTCTCACTGGAAAGCATCATTTGCCGAGTGTTATGAAATAACTCCTGAAATGTCTGCCACTGCATTCTACTGACTTATCCCTTAACCTAATTTCCCAGTTCACTTTAGCCAGCTCCATCTTCATGCCCTCAATTATTTTATTTAAGTTTAAAACACTAATCTTAGACCCACTCTCATCTCCCTCAAACTGGAATGTGAAATTCACTCATATTATGATCACTGCTATCTAGAGGCACCTTCACTAGGAGGTCATTAATTAATCCTGTCTCATTGCACATTACTAGATCTGGTCTAGCCTACACTCTGCTTGGTGCTAAAATGTGCTGCTCTAAGAAACTGTCCCAAAAACTCTTATGAATTCATCATCCAGGTTACCTTTTGCAAACCGATGTGTCCAATCCAAATGTAGATTAAAATCACCTGTGATGATTATTGCCGCACCTTTCTCACAAGCCCCCATTTATTTCTTCCTGTAAACCCTACCCTACAGTACAGTTACTGTTAGGGGTCCTATAAACCACTCCCATAAGTGATTCCTCACCTTTACTATTTCTCATCTCTACTTAAACTGATCCTATATTTTGATCTCCAGAACTAAGGTCATTTCTCTCTATTATACTGTGAGGGATTAAGACCTCACACTGTATATTTTCATAATATATCCTGTATACAGTATCCTCATGGCTATTTCTAAAATTTTAAAAACTTATTAAAGATCCTTTAAATGGCTGAAACTGTGTCTGTGGCCCCAGAACAAAGGAAGCAATTTTGCAGTTTTGGAAATCTCATCACGTTATGGCTGAGGAACTACTAACAATCACCTGGGGACTGCACAGCCCAACTTCAATGTGAGCTACATCAAAGGCCTTTAGTATTTGATAACCAAGATTTGCCAGCGGAGGTAAAACATCTAAGGCAATGGCCTCTCAAATATTCCTTTTAACCCATAATGGCAGTCCTAAAGACCAAGCCGAATTCCAGACCCTCGATACTCGTCCTTTATCAAAGATGGTGGAGAGGTGGGAGTCATGTGACATGGCCTCAGGCTTATGGAACAAATAATATTGCCTCGCTGAACTGCATAGCCCAGTCTGCTGTTTAACATGACTAGCAGGCCATACCTAAGGCGCTCTGGCCCAGGATGGACACCTGACCCCATCTACACTGCTTCCGCTGGAAATTCTGTACCATCACCTAAAAGACTCATTCATCTCTGCATTCTTATCTCATCATGTGACATTGACACCACTGTAAAAGTGAATTATACAGCATTGGTTTTTAGTCCACCAGCATCTCTGAAGGAATATTTCATTAGGCTTTCATACTCGACTCTGGAAATCATGTGAAATGATAGTCCTTTTTCTGTTGTCTCTGTACTGTAAATCTTTCTTTTCTCTATCCGTCTTTACTATCTGAAGGCGCGGGAATGTTGTAAACCCTCTTTTCACATTTTGAGTGTGTGTAAATAAACTAACCCTTTGAATTCATCCTAGAGAGAGTTTGCTGCGGTATTATTAATAGAAAATTGGATTGCACCAAAACCAAAGGGCTGAGAAATACGTCGCCGCTTATACAGAGGGAAACGAATCAAAACACCTTTCTGTTTAGGGATGGGCAGCGAGAGGAGAAATCAGTACTGTTTAAATTAGCCATTGCTCCTCGCACCCCCAACCATAACAGTACCAATAACATCCTTAATTAACAGAGCTAACCCTCCAACTTTTCCTAACTTCCTTCCTAAGTGTCATGTATCCTTGAATATTCATGTCCCACTATTTGTCACCCTGCAGCCATGTCTCTGTAATGGCTATCAGATCATACACATTTATGTTTATGCAGTCAATTCATCTGCTTTGTTACGAATGCTATGTACGTTCAGATAGAGCCTTTAGTTCTGTCTTTTTACTTTTTTTCAAACTCTAGCCTTATCTGTTGGTGCACTCTTAGGTTTGTACACTGTGTCCCTTCCTGCCATTCTCTGATCATCACTTCTCTTATTCTCAACTTGCTCTTTTGCCTTGTCTTCTCTATTTAATCACATCTTCCCAAACTTGATCCTTTACCCCCACTATTTAGTTTAAATCTCTCTCTATCGCCCTAGTTATACGACTCGCCAGAATACTCGTCCCAGCACGGTTCAGGTAAAAACCGTCTCAATGGTACAGCTCCCACTTTCTCCAGTAGCAGTGCCAGTGCCACATGAATTGAAATCCATTTCTCCCACACTAATCTTTCAGCCACACATTTAACTATAATCTGATTTACCCTATACCAATTTGCTCATGGCTCAGGTAGCAATCTAGAGATTACTACCCTTGAGGATCTGCTTTTTAATTTCGCCCCTAGCTGCTCTTACTTCCTCAGCAGAACCTCTTTCCTACTTCTACCTATGTCATTGATGCCTACGTGGGCCATGACCTTACACCTCTTGCTGCAAGTTCTTCTCTAGCTCAGAGCAGATGTCCCAAATCCTGCCACCGGGTAGGCAACACAGCCATCTGGACTCCTGCTCAAGGCTGCACAGAACTGCATCTATCCCCCTGACTATATGGACCCCAACTACCACTTCATTCCTGTTAACTTTAATCCCCACCCCAAGCTTGAATACTGAAACACATTTGCAGACAGCAAGAATCATACCAGACTTCCATTTCTCCATCTGAATGTCTATCCTCAGCTAGTACAAACTAACTTACCCTGTATTTTTTGGAAGTTCTCTGGACAAAGATAAAATAAATTGCAATCAAATTTAATATGTAAAAGTTAAGTCTCTGTTATCAATGTGCTTCTCATGATAACAATGCATGATGTGTATTTTCTTGAACCTAACCTAATTCTCCTTCTAAGGAGTTACAGGTATATACAATGGTTTCCTGGCAGTTTTCGAAGTGGGTGCATTGTATATCAATTACAATATTTTTACATTTCCAGCACTTTGGAGTAGGGTTTTTAATAAACATAATTTCCTTATATCATGTCAGCTACTGCATACAAGATTATATATTCCACTGAGCTGGGGAAAAAAAGCAGCCATGATGATGAACCAATTACACTCTGGTAAATTTTCTATTAGCAAAATTATACACTTATTTCAAGTTGCTTCTTGCTATACCAAGAGACATTTGGAGATGGCAACATTATCTAATGACTTGTTATGCATTTGCATCTATTCTGTGTCTTCCATTTTAATAGGAGTGCAAAACTGTTTAAAATTAATAGGCTAACACATCCTCTAAAACAGCAGACAAAGGAATGACAAATAGGTGTGTTGAATTCATCCACCAGCACAACCAGAAGTCAATTCTTGGCTTAGCTCTTAAAATGAACTAACATAAAATAGCTCATTTCAGTAACAGCCTCACAATCTTCATCGGAAGATGGTTGCACACAAATGATGAAATTTGATCATCCATTAATTAACAGTTTGTATTTTTTTGCAGGCAAGATCCTGTGGATCCTATCAGGCGAGAATCCCAAGTCCATTCGCAGGCACAACTAAAGGTTTGTTAAGTTTCAGGCAACAACTGCTGCTTTATCACAGCATAATTATTCAACATCTTTGTTAATATGAAAGTCTTCAGACTAAAGTTTAATCAATACACAAACTGACCACTGTCATGTCATGCAGCTTCAGCTGAAAGATCTTGAATGAGCACCTTGCCTTTCAAGTCAAGGAGAAGTAACTAACTCATTAATTGGGTGTCCGGTTTGAGCAATAATGCGTGGTAATGAAGAGGAAATAATTTACATAATAAAAATATGAAATATATATATGTATAAACATTGAACATTTTGATGATATGGAACAAAGTGATCACACAGGTGTATAATGATGATAAGAATCAAGGCTGAATGAGGATTAAAGGTAGTGTCTGTAGGTATGTGGAAGATAAGGCAATGAGGACTTGGACTTCATCCTTTCATACTTTGAATCTCACACGTTATATCTTGCTTTCAAATTGCATTTATCAGTAATTCATTGTATATGTTGGCACTGCTTCTGATACCAACGTTTTGGAGATAGCCAAATTTTAACATGTAAATTAGTACTTCTCAATACACAATCAAGAAATATCACAGACAAAAATGATTTATAGCAATAATAGAAAACTACTACTTTTAGAAGTCTTTTGTTTAAATGACACAGCAGTTAGAGATTGCAAACAACGCCAGCAAGAGATGATATTTTAAGCAACATGAGCCAGCAAGCAAATACAAGTATTTAAACTCTAATTTCTACTGTTATTATATACAAACCTAACGGTCTTGTGTTGGTGCTGAGGGTGGGTTGGCACAAAAGCTGTTCTGTCATGACAACAGTATTATATCCAATGACAACAATATTATACTAAGCAACATACATTCATCTCCAGGACAGAAATTTGGAACACTTTCTGTAATTGTCTCATCTACTTTTCCACAATTTTTTCTTGTATCCCCATAGCCTTTTTGTGGTTAGTGCAAAAAAAAAGTGAAAAGAATCGTGGTCTGGAAGGAAGTGAGCAGCTGGTTGCTGAATCTAGGATGTAGTTTCAATCACGAGGCAACCTAGACAGCCGCCTCCTTGCCAGGTTGTCCTTGAAGAACTCATCCGAATTCAGTGTCAGTAACCACAATCCCCATTCCCTATTCACCAACAGCCCCACAACCTGGGCAGAATTTTTTGGATGGTGGGGCTTCCCAAACTGCCACCTGAAGAGATAGAGAGAGAGAAAGTGAATGTGAGAGAGAGAAAGAGAGAGCGGGAAAGAGAGAGCGGGAAAGAGAGAGCGGGAAAGAGAGAGCGGGAAAGAGAGAGCGGGAAAGAGAGAGCGGGAAAGAGAGAGCGGGAAAGAGAGAGCGGGAAAGAGAGAGCGGGAAAGAGAGAGCGGGAAAGAGAGAGCGGGAAAGAGAGAGCGGGAAAGAGAGAGCGGGAAAGAGAGAGCGGGAAAGAAAGAGGGAGGGAGGGAGGGAGGGGGGAGAGGGGGAGGGAGAGAGGGGGAGGGAGAGAGGGGGAGGGAGAGAGGGGGAGGGAGAGAGGGGGAGGGAGAGAGGGGGAGGGAGAGAGGGGGAGGGAGAGAGGGGGAGGGAGAGAGGGGGAGGGAGAGAGGGGGAGGGAGAGAGGGGGAGGGAGAGAGGGGGAGGGAGAGAGGGGGAGGGAGAGAGGGGGAGGGAGAGAGGGGGAGGGAGAGAGGGGGAGGGAGAGAGGGGGAGGGAGAGAGGGGGAGGGAGAGAGGGGGAGAGAGGGGAGAGAGGGGGAGAGAGGGGGAGAGAGGGGGAGAGAGGGGGAGAGAGGGGGGAGAGAGGGGGGAGAGAGGGGGGAGAGAGGGGGGAGAGAGGGGGGAGGAGGGGGGGAGAGAGGGGGGAGAGAGGGGGGAGGAGGGGGGAGAGAGAGGGGAGAGAGGGGGAGAGAGGGGGGAGAGGGGGGGAGAGGGGGGAGCGGGGGGGGAGAGGGGGGGAGAGGGGGGGAGAGGGGGGGAGAGAAAGGGACAAAGAGAGAGAAAGGGACAAAGAGAAAGAGAGAAAGAGGGACAAGGAAAGAGAGAGAAAGAGAGAAAGAGGAAGAAAGAAAGAGAAAGAGAAAGAGGGAGCGACAGGGAGAGAAAGAGAGAGAAAGAGAGAGAAAGAGAGAGAAAGAGAGAGAGAGAAAAAGAGGGAGAAAAAGAGGGAGAAAAAGAGAGGGAGAGAGAGAGAGGGAGAGAGAAAGAGAGAGAGAGAAAGAGAGAGAGAGAGAGAGAGAGAGAGAAAGGGACAAGGAGAAAGAGGGAGAGAAAGACAGAGAGAGACAGAAAGAAAGAAAGAGAGAGAGAGAGAGAGAGGGGGAGGGAGAGAGAGAGAGAGAGAGAAAGAGAGAAGACGACAGAAGGAGAATAAGAGAAAGAGAGAGAGAGAGAGAAAGAAAGAGAAAGAAAGAAAGAGAGAGAGAAAGAGAGAAAAAGAGAGAAAAAGAGAGAGAGAATGAGAGAAAGAGAGAAAGGAATAGGGAGAGAAAGCACAAGTGTTAGGGGAGTGTGTGTGCAGGGGCAAAGTGTTCCCTTAAGTCTGGCGCACTCCCAGTATCAGGATTCTCATGCACCCTCACCCCCACATGCACTCTCACAGTGGGTGAGGGTGAGTGAGTGAGGCAACTGAGAGACGCACACACGTGCACACACTCGCGTGCCCCCTCCCCACCCCCCGACACGAAAAGGTTGGACAAGCCTGCCTTCGTGCCTGTCTTCAATATGCCTTTGCCTATCTTAGTTGCTCCTACACTGGGGTAGTTCAGTGGCTGAGCATGGCAGTTGGATGGCTGATGACTTTCAGTGGAGAAGACTGAAGGTGGCCTTGCAAGATGACCTCGAGCAGTTCTGGTCCCTGAAAACTCAGCTGCTGATTGTATTTTGCCATCTCGACATGAACAGCAGCAATCTGGATTGGCTGGCTGATGGGCAATAGCAAGTGCACTGGCAGAGAAGCAGGACAAATGCTGTCATTCTGTGACAGAACAACAGGTTCATGTTCCATGGAGCCACTGGTTCTCCTGAGGCAGCATCTCAGCAATTCTAGTAGCCTGTTGGAGGGCAGGTTGCTAGATGTTGTGATGCCCTGTAAGTTCTTTTTGTTACAGACAGGAGAGAGAAACTGAACTTCTTTATCCTCTCCACGCCTGTTCATAAGCAGAGGTATTTTTGAATTATTTTTAAAGTAGGCTGAGGCGTGTTTCCCCAAACCATCAATTTTTGTGGTGCAATTTACTAATAACTCACAGTTAACTCACATTATGATTAACTCAGAAGATTAGCTTACACACACACATATACAGTAAGGGGGAATAGAAAAGAGGAAAATTTACAACTATGGGTAACAACTGTACAAGAACCACAGAAATGAATACTAGTTCATGTGATTTCCAGAGTCCAAGAAGTCAAAGTCCACAGGGTGTTTCCTTTGTGGCGGAGTTCAGTCCAGGTGGGCTTCTGGTTGGAGACAACACTATGAAAATCCTCGAAACGAATGTTGATGGAGCACAATAGGGTTTCTGTGCTTAGACCACTTAGCAGGCGATGATCAGAGACTTTTAAAATCAAACAGGCTTCGAGGAGTTGAGAGGTGGTAGCCGGCTGCTTGCTCAGCCAGGAGCTGCTGGAGTAGTTTCCGGTTCAGCAGTCTGAGCTGTGAGGTGACAAATGTTATATTAAAATGAACCAAAAAGGTAGAACAATGGGGTCATGTGACATGGCCCATTAATGAGTTAATTGCAGCCTCGCAAGCAGTTTCTGTTTTCCTGAAGAAAATCCGTTGTTCCCCTTAGGAGCAAAATGGTGGCTGTTAACAGTTCTTCAGGTACAAGAAGTTTCGATGCCTGTGTCTTTGTTATCGTCCCAGCTGGGGGACGTCAATTCACCTGTTATTCGTCTAGTTTTGTGATTATAATGTGGTCTTACAATGGGGTGTGAGATTCCACAAAGATGGGAGTGGATCTCTTCTAGTCTTGCAGTCTCTGGTGGAACCTTCCAGAATAGATGGTCAATCTTGAGATTCATGTGACCTGTCCCACAATCTTACCCTTGTGCTTGCACCATCTTCAACCTGTAAATCAGAAGACTATGTGGGATGAGGGGAGTCATGGTGTAAGAATGAGAATTATGTATGAGGATGCCATAATGTTCAATGGTTTCAAATTCTCAATATCCTCAGCAATGGACATCTCAATACTGGCCAGCACTGTCTCCTCCATCCAAGCAGCTAGAATGTGCAAGCGTATCTTTCCCCTTGGGTTAGCTCCTTCTACCTCCAGTTGTGTATCACCTTCTCCTGAAAGGGAAAGGGAAGCGTGTCAGTGAATGTTGTGCAATCTGTGTTGGTTGATGTGGCTGTCATGGATGAATAGCTGGCAGTGTGTGCAAGCTGTAAGATGTGGATATGAGGCTTGCAAGAGTACATGAGAGTGGGGTGAAGCATTTGAATATCTGATATGAGCCCTGAGTGAGAGACCTTGTTGGGAGGTGAGTGATAGGGGTGTAGTGCATCGAGCGGTGTCCGAGGATAGTGGCACAGTTGGTAGGGTACAGCATTTGAAGATTAACTCAGTGATCTTTACTAATTGTCAGAGGCCATTGAACATTTTGCCACACTATGTCCAAATCCTCAGACTTAACTCCTGACACTGAGCTCCACAGCTTTCAGCTCCAGCTGCTTTTTGAGCATATCTCTGGTGGGCTTCCTGGCCCCCTGTGGATACAGAGGATCCTTCCTGCTTTCCACTTCATCCACCAAGGCCTCCACTGGAGCATCTGGAAAAATTCAGAGACCACTCTCTCCCAAATTGTGCCAAACTTCACTGTTACCTAGGTCAGACTGACTTCCTGTATGTCTGCCTGCAGCTGCTCCAGTCACATTGTACTTCTTCATTAAGAGATACAGGCCAGCTTTAACGGTGCTGGCATGTTACAATTTTTAGCCACCTGCTGATGCATAGTGTCATTAAACAGTTAGAAATCATAGCAAATTTATGTCACAGGAGGCAGCTATTTGGCTGATCATATCCATGCCAGTCAACAAAGAGCTACCCAGCATAATACCGTCTTCCTTCAGTAGGTCCATAGCTCTGCAGATCATGATTCTTCAAGCAGACATCCAAGTACTTTCTCTGTGGTAAGAGTTTCTGCCTGAACCACCCTTTCAGGCAATGTGTTAAGATTCCTACCACCCTCTGGGTGAAACAATGTTTCTTCATTTCCCCTCCAATCCTTCTACCAATTATGTTAAATCTACGTCCCCTGGTTTTGGCTCTCTCCGCTAAGGTAAATATGTCATATCTGTTATTCTAGGCCCCTCAATTTTATACAAAAGTGAGTCACTTCTCAGCTTCAAAGAAAAAAAAAACAGCCTATCAATCTTTCCTTAAACTATTATTTGCCAGTCCTGGCAACAACCTCAAATCTCCTCTGCATCCTCTCCAGTACAACCTTTCATGTATTGTGGTGACCAGAGCTGCACTCAATACTCTAGTTGCAGTCTAACTTGCATACAGTTCTGCTAGAACCTTCTTGCTCTTAAATTCTAAGTATTAGCATTAAAGAAAAGCATGCAGAGTACTTCCTTCACCACCACATTGATCTGTCCTACTACCTTTAAGGATCTTTGGACATACACCAAGGTCCCTCTGTTCTACCACACTGATCAGTTTCCTTTCATTTACTGTGAATGATGTTGCCTTCTCTTCCCTCCCCAAATGCATTACCTGACAACCATCAGAATTTTATTCCATTTTCACTTTTCTGCCCAACTGACCAGACCATCTATAACTTCCTGTAGTCGAAAGCTTTCCTCCTCAACATCACTAGGAGATGGTGGCATATGGTACTGTCACTGGGCTAATCCAGAGGCTCAGGCTCATGCTCTGGGGACCGGTTCAAATTCCACTATGGCTGCTGGAGGTATTTGAACTCAATGAATAAATCGATGAATAAAAGCTCACCTAATGGTGACCATGAAACCATTGTTGATTGTTGTAAAAACTCACCTGGTTCACTAATTTCCTTTTGGGAGGGAAATATGCTGTCCTTACCTGGTCTGGCCTACATGTGACTCCAGAGCCACAGCAATGTGGTTGACTCTGAACGGCCTTCTGAAATGGCTTAGCAATCCGCTCAGCTATGAACATACGAAATAGGAGCAGAAGTAGGCCATTCTGCCTCTCAGATCTGCTCCGCCATTCATTAAGAACATGGCTGATCTATTTGTGCTTAGAGTTCAACATTCCCACCTATTACCTTGCCTAACAAGAATTTATCTACCTCTGCCTTACAAATATTCAGTGACTCTGCTTCCACTGCCTTCTGAGGCAGAGAGCTCAAAAGTCGCACAACCCTCAGAAAAAAAATTCTCCTCATCTCTGTCCTATAAGGGTGACCCCTAATTTTAAACAGTGCTCCCTAGTTCTGGACTCACCCACAACAGGAAACATCCTTTCCATGTCTACCTTGTCAAGACCATTCAGGACCTTACATACTTCAATCAAATGATCATTTGGTACTAGAGAACTTGAGTAATGCTGAAGAAAAAGATATGTCTCAGCTTTTTGGCTTGCACTCATACCAATATAAGGGGAAAACAACAATTTATACTGTAAGTGAAGAGACTACTAAGTGGTTGGCAAGTGGCATTGCCATGGAAAATGCACCAGTGATGGCAACTGACAGTTAACTACCAAGTGTCGTTTAGCTGAAACAGACACAAGTGAAATCATTTCACTCTGTATATCATGCAAACTCATGAACGGGCCTAAGGCTGTCACTTTTGGCCCCAAAAAGTGTCCAGTCTACCTCAGATTAACCTGGAAGGGTAAGATGTCTCAAAATTTGAGCAACAGGTAAAGCTAACAGTTTCACACTGCTACTATACAGTAGCAACATGAGTGTATTCGCCACTAGCAGGATGCTGCTGTCAAGCCAAAAAGATGTTTTGCCTATCACACAAATGAGTAATGTGGTATATGAGTTTCAGTACCAGTGTGATGATAATGGGTATATAGGCTGTGAGTCTTAAGGACTGGTGGATTGTATCAAACAGCATGTCCCAGCCGCTGTTCACAACGGGCAGGGTACAGACCTTACCCAACCAGCCTGGAGTAGATGTTAAGGATTCTCAGGGCAACTTCCTCCTGACTGTATACCACTGTGCCACCACCTCTGCTGGATCTGTCCTGCCGGTGAGACAGGACATACCCAGGGATGGTGATAGCGGTGTTTGGGACATTACTGTAAGGTATGATTCTGTGAGTATGACTATGTTCGGCTGCTGCTTGACTAGTCTGAGAGATTTTGGCACAAGCCCCCAGACGTTAGTAAGGAGACATTGCAAGATCGACAGGGCTGGGTTTGCCGTTATCTTTTCTGGTGCCCAAGTTGATTACTGGTGATCTGTCTGTTTTCATTCTTCTTTATTGGTTTTTTAGCAGTTCAATACAACTGAGTGGCTTGCTAGGCCATTTCAGAGGACATTTAAGGGTCAACCACATTACAGAATCACAGAATTTTAATGGCACAGAAGGAGGCCATTCAGCCCATTGTGTCTGCACCGGCTCATCAAATGAGCATTATGACCTAGTGCCATTGCCCTGCTTTTTCCCCGTACCCTTGCACATTGTTTCTATTCAAATAATCATCTAATGCCCTTGAATGCCCGATTTAACCGGGCTCCACCACACTTCCAGGCAGTGCATTCCAGACCCGGATCTGGAGTCACAAGTAGGCCAGACCAGGTGAGGATGGCAGATTTCCTTCCCTAAGGGACATTAGTTAACCAGATGGGTTTTTACGACAATTGACAATGGTTTTATAGTCATCATTAGGCGATTTAATTCCAGATTAGTGCCTCCGGCCCAACTATCTTCAGCTGCTTCATCAATGACCTTCCTTCCATCATAAGGTCCAAAGCCTGTCCACCATCTACAAGGCACAAGTCAGGAGTGTGATGGAATACACTCCACTTGCCTAGATGAGTGCAGCTCCAACAACACTCAAGAAGCTTAGCATCATCCAGGACAAAGCAGCCTGCTTGATTAGAACCCCATCCACAAACATTCACTCCCTCCACCAATGATGACCAGTGGCAACAGTGTGCACCATCTACAAAATGCACTGCAGAAACTCACCAAGACTCCTTAGGCAGCACCTTCTAAACTCACGACCGCTACCATCTAGAAAGACAAGAGCACAGATACATGGGAACACCATCACTTGGAAGCTCCCAGCCAATCCACTCATCATTCTGACTTGAAAGTCTATCGCCTTTCCTTCACTGTCGCTGGGTCAAAATCCTGGAACTCCCTCTCTAATTGCACTGAGTGTACTGCAGCGGTTCAAGATGGTAGCTCACCACTACCTCCTCAAGGCCAATGAGGGATGGGCAATAAATGCTGTCCTCACCAGCGATGTCGACATGCCATAAATGAATTTTTAAAAGTTACACACTTTTTCCTTAAGTTTCATGCTTTCCCTAACTATTTTAATTAACCATGGATGGTAGGTCCTCCCTTTAGAAGTTTTCTTTATAGTAAGAAAATATTTATTAAGTATTCGGAAATATTCCCTTAAATGTCTGCCGCTGCTTCGCTATTCATCTATCCACTAGCCTAGAATCCCAGTTAACTTCAGCTAGCTCAGCTTTCATGTCTTACTAGTCTTGGACCCACTCTCCTCACTTTGATACTGGATGTAAAATTCAATCATATTGTGGTCATTGTTAACTAGGAGTGCCTTTACACCCCTAGGTCATTAATTAATCCTGTCACATTACACAATGCCAAGTCTAATATAACCTGCTCTCCTAAGGGCAATTGGGGATGGGCAAGAAATGCTGGCCTTGCCATGACATCCCAAGCATAAAGAACATCATTTGAGTCTAAAACAAAAGTACAAAAAGCACGGGACCAAGTACTGAGCCCTCCAGAATCCCACTGGTAACAGCCTTCCAAACACAAAAACACCAATCACCATTGCTTTCTGCTACTAAGTCAATTTTGGATCCAATTTAGCACTTGTTCCTTGAATCCCAAGAAACTTTACTTTTTTGACCAGCTTTCCATGTGGAACCTCGGCTTTGTTAAAATCCAGGTGGACCACAACCATCATACATCAAGCCAACTTGTCACCAAAAAGTTCAAGACATGATCTTCCCTCAACAAATAAATGCAAATTTGCCTTGATTAATTTCTGCCTTTCTAAATGAAGGTTTATACTGTCCGTCAGAATTGATCCCAATAATTTGCCCACAACCAAAGTTAAGCTAACTAGTCTTGGATTACTCCAATTCCTTTTCTCTTTATAAACAGCGGTACAACATTGGCAGTCCTCCAATTCTCTGGTTAGTGTTGGCTGCACACTACAATTCTGGTAATTAGCAGACAACAAAAAGTTAGCTGTTAGCTGTAGTGCATTGATTGGCCATACAGTAATCCTAACATCATGATCCTTTTATCAGGGGCTATCCAATTTGGCTCCCGTAGTGTTTACGCTGTCAACCTGGAACACGGATTTGTCTGTCCAGAAGGGAACACTGCCCATGCACAGAGATTTTCTCCTAAAAGTTACATTTTCAATGCTTACAGAGTAAGAGGCAATATATGCAACCTCAGAGTACTGAAATTACTTGCAGGTTAGTCGATAACATGCATAGGAGGTCCAAGGTAATTGGACTCTGTTTAATCCCAAATCAAAGCAAGGGTACCCTCTCCAGAAAGTCTTGTGCCACTTCTCTCCAGATTCTGAATTTACATTACAACTTTGGCAAGGAAGTGAGGTTGAAACTGTACTGTCCCAATACTGAAGTTCTAATGTAAACATGTAATAAAATCGAGCCACTGAGAAATATACAAACATACAAATTAGGAGCAGGAGTAGGCCACTTGGCCCCTCAAGCCTGCTCTGCCATTAAATAAGTTCATGGCTGATCTGAATGTAACCTCAACCCCATATTCCTGTCTATCCCCCATAACTTTTCACCACCTTGTTAATCAACAATCTAACTAGCTCCACCTTGAAAATATTCAAAGATTCTGCTTCCACCACCTTTTGAGATCCAAAGACTCATGATCCTCAGAGAAAAAAATCTCATCTGTCTTAAATGAGCGACCCTTTTTTAAACAATGACCCCTAGTTCTAGATTCTCCCACAAGAGGAAACATCCTCTCCACATCCACCCTGTCAAAATCCCTCAGGATCTTAAAGATTTCAATTAAGTCACCTCTTACTCTTCTAAATTTCAGTGGATACTAGCCTAACCTGTCCAGCCTTTCCTCATAAGACAATCTGCCCATTCCTTGTATTAGTCTCTGAACTGCTTCTAACGTATTTACATCTTTCCTTAAATAAGGAGACAGGTACTGTACACAATACTCCAGATGCGGTCTCACCAATGTATAACTGAAGCATAACCTCCCAACTTTTGTAATTAATTCCCCTCACAATAAATGATAACATTCTATTAGCTTTCCTAATTAGCTGCTGTACCTGCACACTAACCATTTGTGACTCATGCACCAGGACACCCAGTGTTTCCCATAGTGCTGAACTGCACTTAAGAGGAGACAGCCAAGATCCAGAAATTCCCAGAGTGGTACTACTGAAGTTTAATCAGCTAATACTAGGAGTTACCAGCATAAAGCACTGATAAGCTTCTGCTTTAGTTATGTTGGCATCACAGAATAATATCCATATTCTGCCAACATTTATATGATTAGCACCAGCCAAACCAGGCATGGCCTGCTGAGTTATCAGTCCTGATAATGAAATGTTTACAGGGAAACAATCTAAAGATTGATCTTCAGGGTTTCAGGAAAAGGGGTTGTGACTAATTCCTTTAGCAACTTGTTCTGCTGTGGGATTGCCTTTGGGAAGAAAGACTGTTGATATGCTATCTTGGACATCTGCCTGGATGTCCAGCTAGAAATGTCCTTTAAGAGGTTTTGTCTTGCATGTTATCTGAAGCTGAGTGAGAAGAATCCCAGTTACCTGTGACAGATCTATCCCTCCAGGTTCCATGAATCAATTAGGCTGGTTGGTCAAACACCAAGTGCCCTGGAGAATTGTTTCTTGACTGGGCCAGGTTATACTCCAGAAAATCTGCAAAGAGGGTTGACTCAGTTCTAGGCATCCATCACTAGGCATGTGATTGTGAAGCCACCTTGATTACAAACAGACATTGTATTGTTTCTCCCCCTTACTTAAACACCCAAGGGATAGTTGCTGGTTAGTCATTAGACAACTGACAAGCATGTGTTTGAGCCCTCACGAGGCAGACATCAGCTGGCAGGAGTTCCTCACAAGCGGCTTGACAATCACCACAACTCATTATAAATTGGTGCAGACTAAAACCCTCCTGACCCCAACACACAGAGCATACTCTATTGAATAACAGCAAATTGAGAACTTCAACAGCTGTTGCTTGACTATCTGTAACTAATCATGTGTGATTGTGATTAATAATCAGGAATGAGAGAGCTGGGAAGCATAATGAAGAAATCACTGAGGTTTCACAAGCCAGCAAAAGGGGCTGTTAGAAGAGTGGTGGAACTGATCAGGGACCAGAATGGAGAACTATTGGTGGAGACAGAAGAAATGGATGAGGTACTAAATGAGTAATCCGCATTGGTTTTTATCAAGGACAAGGGCTTTATCGAAGCTACAATAAGCAAGGAGCTTGTTAGGATTGTTACAGGCAGGGAGGCAGTGGGTGGTTAACTTAAACAGCACTAATTTCTCCTCTCACTACCCGTCCATAAACAGAGTAACGGTGGCGTATCTCCAAACCCCTCGGTTTTGGTGCGATCTAATTTTCTATCAATACCTCCACAGCAAACTTGAGATTGAGTTCATCCTAAGGGTGAGTTTATTTCACTGTGTGCAAATAATAAAGAGAGAAATAGAGAAAAGAAAGATTTAAAATACAAGAGACCACAGAAGAAAGAAATATTATTTCACATGGGTTCCAGAGTCCAGAATCAAAGTCGAAATAGGTATTCCTTCACAGAGGTGAGTGGGTTAAAAACTAATGCTGTGTAATTCACTTTTCCGGTGGTATTGACTTCACATGTTGAGATTGGTGTGCAGAGTATATTCAGTCTGTAGGCGATGGTGCAGAATTTCCAGCAGAAGCACTGTAGATGAGCCTGGTGTTCAAACTAGACAGAGTTTCTTTTCTATAATAAAAGCAAAAAACTGCGGATGCTGGAAATCCAAAACAAAAACAAAAATACCTGGAAAAACTCAGCAGGTCTGGCAGCATCTGCAGAGAGGAACACAGTTAACGTTTTGAGTCCGAATGACTCTTCAACAGAACTAAATAAAAATAGAAGAGAGATGAAATATAAGCTGGTTTAAGGGGGGGTGGGGGGGGTAGGGGGTGAGAGACAAGCAGAGCTGGATAAAGGGCCAGTAATAGGTGGAGATAACCAAAAGATGTCACAGACAAAAGGACAAAGAGGTGTTGAAGGTGCTGATATTATCTAAGGAATGTGCTAATTAAGGGTAGAAAGCAGGACAAGCAAGGTACAGATAGCCCTGGTGGGGGTGGGGTAGGGTGAAGGGAAGGGATCGAAATAGGCTAAAAGGTAGAGATAAAACAAAATACATTTAGAAATAATGGAAATAGGTGGAAAAAGAAAAATCAAGGTAGCTTCTTTTGTTCGGGGGTCACAGACAGGCATAGATTCAGCCATTTTTAAAGGTCTTTGTTCAGTTTTTAAAATTTTAAGAATAGCCATGAGGATATCCATATATATTTTATAAATATATACAGTGTGAGGTCTTAGTCCCCTCACAGGATACAAAATTAAATGAAAATGGATAAAGAGGAAGCATTAGAAAAGCTGTCGGTAAAGTGGATAAGTCACGTGGTCTAGATCAGGTGCACCCAGGTTCCTGCGGAAATGAAGAGTGAAAATTGAAGGGATGTTGGTCACAATCAATCTTCAAATCCTAATTCAAGATATTGGTGATACCCAAGTACTGGAGGATTTCAAAAATTACACAGTTGTTAAAAAGGGGGAGTAGGATAAATTGGGGCAATTAGAAGTCAGTTAGTTAACATTGGTGATGGGGAAACTTTTGGAAACCATATCCGGGAGGAAACTTAACAGCTTTGGTAAGCACGTACTAACAAAAAGGAAACTATTTGTTAAGGGAAAATGGTGTTTGAACAACTTGGTTGCCTTTTTTGACAAAGTAACAGAGAGGGTGGCTGAGGGCGCTGCAGTTATGTTGCGTATGTGGACTTTCAAAAGGCGGTTGATTAAGTACAACACATTAGGCTTGCTAGCAAAGTGGAATAAAAGGGACAGTAGCAGAATGGATACAAACTTGACTAAGGGATATAAAGCATTGGGTTGAGGGGAATGGCTGTTTTTTGGACTGGACGGAGGTAGACAGTGGCATTCCACAATATTCAGTGCACAATTCTGGAATTTACAGATGACACAAAATTTGCAAGTGTAGTAAACACTTAAGACAACAATAATAGCCTTCAAGAGGTCAAAACAGACTGGTAGAATGGTCAGACATATCAGATAAAATTTAACACACAAAGTGAGGTGATACAATTTGGGAGGAAGAATAGGAGAGATTATGCATGCTAAGTTATACAATTTTAAAGGGGATGCAAGAAAAGAGATCTCAGGTGTTTATGTACAAATCGTTAAAGGTGGTAGTACAGGTTAGCAAAGCAGTTAAAAAAGCATAATGGGTATCCGATAACACATGGAATGCAGATGTTCAAGATGGCAGGTGACCACCTTCTCAAGGGCAATTAGGGACAGCGACGCCTGGAAGCCATGAACAAATAAATAAAAAAACATTGGATCCTGGGCTTTATAAATGGAGGCTGAGTTCAAAATCAGAAGGTTATGCCAAATTTATATACGATTTCAGCCCCAATTTGTTTTAATTAAGTTTTTTACAGGATGTAGGTGTCACTGGCTAGGCCAGCGTTTATTGCTCATCCCTAACTGCCCTTTTTGAACTGCTGCAGTCCACGTGGTGTAGGTGTACCCACAGTGCTGTTAGGGAGGAAGTTCCAGGATTTTAACCCAGCGACAGCGAAAGAATGGCAATATATTTCCAAGTCAGGATAGTGTTCCCATCCATCTGCTGCCCTTGTCCTTCTAGATGGCAGTGGTTGTGGGTTTGGAAGGTGCTGTCCAAGAAGCCTTGGTGAATTCCTGTAGTGCATCTTGTAGATGGTACACGCTCTTGCTGCTGTGCGTTGGTGGTGGAGGGAGTCAATGTTTGTGGATGTGATGCCAATCAAGCGGACTGCTTTGTCCTGGATGCTGTCAAGCTCAAGTGTTGTGGGAGCTACACTCATTCAGGCCAGTGCAAAATATTCCTCATGCTCCTGACTTGTTCCTTGTAGATAGTGAACTGGCTTTGGGGAGTCAGGTGGTGAGTTAGGCGTCGCAGGATTCCTAGCCTCTGACCTGCTCTTGTAGCCATAGTATTTATATGGCTAGTCCAGTTCACTTTCTGGTCAATGATAACCTCCAGGATATTGATGGTGGGGGATTCAGTGATGGTAATGCCACTGAAAGTTAAGGGATGATGGTTGGATTCTCTCTTGTTGGAGATGGTCATTACCTGGCACTTCTGTGGCACAAATGTTACTTGTCACTTATCAGTCCAAGCCTGGATATTATCTTACTGCATTTGGTTACGGGTTGCTTCAGTATTTGAGGAATTGTGAATGGTGCTGAAAATTGTGCAATCATCAGTGAACGTCCCCACTTCTGACCTTATGATGGAAGGAAAGTCATTGATGAAGCAGCTGAAGATGGCTGGGCCAAGTACACTACCCTGAGGAACTCCTGCAGTGATGTCCTGGAGCTGAGATGACTGACCTCCAACAGCCACAACTACCTTCCTTTGTGCTAGGTATGACTCCAACCAGCAGAGAGTTCCGCTCCCCACAAGTCCCATGGACTCCAGTTTTGCTAGTGCTCCTTGATGCCACACTCTGTCAAATATGGCCTTGATGTCAAGGACAGTCACTCTTACCTCAACTCAGGAATTCAGCTCTTTTTTCCATGCCTGAACGAAGGCTGTAATGAGGTCAGGGACTGAGTAGCCCTGGTGGAACCCAAACTGGGCATCAGTGAGCAGGTTATTGCTAAGCAAATACTATTGATGACCCCTTCCATTACTTAACTGATGATCGAGAGTAGACTGATGGGGCAGTAATTGGTTGGGTTAGATTTGTCCTGCTTTTTGTGTACAGGACATACCTGGGCATTTTTCCACATAGCCGGGTAGATGTCAGTGTTGTAGCTGTACTGGAACAGCTTGGCTAGGGACGCAACAAGTTCTGGAGCACAGGTTAACAGTACTATTGCCGGAACATTGTCAGGCCCCATAGCCTTTGCAGTATCCAATGCCTTCAGCCATTTCTTGATATCATGTGGAGTGAGTCGAATTGGATGAAGACTGGCATTTGTGATGCTTGGAACCTCTAGAGGAGGCTGAGATGGATCATCCACTCAACACTTCTGACTGAAGACTGTAGCAAATGCTTCAGCCTTATCTGTTGCACTGATGTGCTGGGATCCCCTATCATTGAGGATGGGGATATTTATGGAGTCTCCTCCTCCAGTGAGTTGTTTACTTTGTCCACCATCATTCACGACTGGATGTGGCAGGACTGCAGAGCTTCAATCTGATCCGTTGGTTGTGGAACCGCTTAGCTCTGTCTATCACTTGCTGCTTATGCAGTTTGGCACACAAGTAGTCCTGTGCTATAGCTTCAAGTTGACACCTCATTTTTAGGTGTGCCTGGTGCTGCTCCTGGCATGCCCACCTGCATTCTTCATTGAACCAAGGTTGATCCCCTGGCTTGATGGTAATGGTAGATATGTTGGGCCAAGAGGTTACAGATTGTGTTTGAGTAAAATTCTGCTGCTGCTGATGGCCCACAGCGCCTCGTGAATGCCTAGTCTTGAGTTGCTAGGTCTGTTCGAAATCTATCCCATTTAGCACGGTGGTAGTGCCACACAACATGATCAAGGGTATACTCAATATAAAGGTGGGACTTCGTCTCTACAACAACTGTGCAGTGATCACTCCTACCAATGCTGTCAGATGCATCTGCAACAGGCAGGTTGGTGAGGATGAGGTCAAATATGTTTTCCCCTCTTGTTGGTTCCCTCACCACCTGCCACAGACCCAGTCTAGCAGCTATGTCATTTAGGTCTCGGCCAGCTCAGTCCGTAGTGGTGCTACCGAGCCATTCTTGGTGATGAACATTGAAGTCCCCCACCCAGAGTACAATCTGCACCCTTGCCATCCTCAGTGCTTCCTGCAAGTGGTGTTCAACAAGGAGGAGCACTGATTCATCAGCTGATGGAAGGCAGTACATGGTTTCCTTGCCCATATTTGACATGATGCCATGAGACTTTGTGGGGTCCGGAGTCAATGTTGAGGACTCCCAGGGAAACTTCCTCCTGACTGAATACCTCTGCTGGATCTGTCCTGCCGGTGGAACCGACCATACCCAGGGATGGTGATGGTGGTGTCTGGGACATTATCTGTAAGATATGATTTCATGAGGATGACTTTGTAAGGCTGTTGCTTGACTAATCTGTGAGACAGCTCTCCCAATTTTGGCACAAGCCCCCAGATGTTAGTAAGGAGGGTTGAAAGGGCTGAGTTTTCTGTTGTCGTTTCCGGTGCCTAGGTCAATGTCCGGTGATCCGTCCAGTTTCTTTCCTTTTTTGAGACTTTGTAGTGATTTGATACACCCGAGAGGCTTGCTAGGTCATTTCAGTCAACCACAATGCTGTGGGTCTGGAGTCACATGTAGACCAGTCCAGATTCAGGACGGGCATTAGTGAACCTGATGGGTTTTTAAAACAATTGGCAATGGTTTCATGGTCATCATTAGACTTTTTAATTCCAGCTTTTAATTGAATTCAAATTCTACCATGGCAGGATTCAAACCCAGGTCCCCAGAGCATTACCCTGGTTCTCTGGATTACTAGCCCAGCGACAATACCACTACACCATCACTAGGGCTCCTTAATGCCACACTTGGTCAAATGCTCCCTTAATGTCAAGGGCAGTCACTTTCACCTCAGTAGCATGGCCAATTGTGGGCACCACACTTTAGGAGGGATTAGAAGGCTTTGGAGAGGTTGCAGAAGAGATTTAGCAGAATGCTTCCAGGGATTATAGTCACGTGGACTGACTGGAGAAGCTACAGCTGTTCTCCTTTATGCAGATTTAATAGAGATGTTTAAAATCATGAAAGATTTAGATAAAGAGGAAATGTTTCCAATGATTGAATGGTCAATAATGAGTGCAGAAGTTTATGGTGATTGGTAGAAGAATCAAAGGTGACATGAGGAAAAATGTTTCTATTCAACGAATGGTTAGGATTTGAAATGCACTGCCCAATATTGTGGCAGATACAGATTCACTAGCAGCCACCAAAAGGTATCTGGTTAAATGCTTAAAGGAGAAAAAATTGTAGGAATATTTATGGAAAAAGGAAAGTGGGTGGAATGAACTGGATTTGTTTTCAAAAGAGCTAGCACAGATTCGATTAAATAAATGGCACAGCACAGCATAGCCAGAGGCCATTCTATGAAGCTGTGCTTTGATGCCCCAGTTGCAGCCTGGCATTGGAGGACTAGACTCTTGTAGGTGTCAGGGTTTAGCTGAAATGTTAAATGGAGATCCTGCCTACTTTGTCATGGGGCAGAAAACATCTGGTGGCATTATTTGAAGAACCATAGAAAAATTACAGCACATTAGGCCATTCGGCCCATCTTGTCCATGTCAGCCCAAGGACACCCCGGTGCCCTTTCTAACCCCACCTTCCTGCACCCGGAAAAATTCGATTAAATTAGTAACACACAGCTGTCCCCGAATAAAACCATGCTGACTATCCCTGATTAACCCTTTCGAAGTGACAGTTTATCCTGTCTCTCAGAATTTCTAATAATTTGCCCACCACCGAAGTCAGACTGATCAGCCTCTAATCATTTGTCCTATTCCTCGCACCCTTTTTAAATAATGGTACAACTTTCGCAGACCTCCAATCCTCTGGTACCTTGCCTGTATCTAGTGAGGATTGGAAAATGATCCTCAGAGCATCGCTATTTCCTCCCTGGCTTCCTTTGACAGCCTGGGATACACTCCATCTGGCCCTTCAAGGATGCCAGTCCCTCCAGTACACCTTCTCTCACTATTCTCATTGTATCTAATATTTCACACTCTTCCTCTTTAACTAGAATGTCTGCATCATCCCTCTCCTTAGTGAAGACAGAGACAAAGTACTCATTGAGAACCCTGCCCACATGTTCAGTATCAACCCACACGTTACCATGTACATCTTCTTGTTCTTAATGTATTGATAAAGCATCTTTGGGTTTTCCTTCATTTTACCTGCCAATGTTTTTTCATATTCCCTCTTTGCTTTCCTAATTTCCTTTTTTTACTTCACCTCTGAACCTTCTATACTCCCTAGGCTTTCTACAGTAATAAGTTTTTTGTGACTGTCATAAGCTTTCTTTTCCTGTTTTATTTTGGCCTGTATGCTTCTGGATAACCAGAGGCTCTAGATTTGGTAGTACCGCCCTTTCTCTTTGTGGGGTCATGTCTACACTGTGCCCATAGAATCTCACCTTTGAATGCCTCCACTGATTTGACACTGTTTTCCCTTCAAAAAGCCGTATCTAGTCCACTTTTGCCAGATCACTTCTCAGCTTTGTAAAATTTGCCTTTCCCCAAATTAGAACTTTTACTCATGTTCTATCTTTGTCCTTTTCCATAATTATATTAAATCTAACTATATTATGGTCATTATCTCCAAAACGGTCACCCACTGCTACTTCATCCATTTGCACGGCTTCATTTCCTAAGACTAAATCTAGAATTGCGCCCCCTCTCGTTGGGCTTGTTACGCGCTGGTTAAAAAAATTCTCTTGAATACAGTTCAAGAATTTTGTGTCCTCTGTGCCCTTCACACTGTTCATATCCCAGTTTATATTAGGGGAGTTGAAATCCCTAACTATTATTGCCCTATTGTTTTTGCACTCAGAAATGTGCTTACATATTTGCTCTTCTCTCTTCCACTACTTGAGGATCTATAGTAGCATTCCTAGCAGTGTGGCTGCCCCTTTTTTATTTCTGAGTTCAACCCATATGGCCTCATTTGATGATTCATTTAGTATATCATCCCTCCTCACAGCTGTAATTGATTCCTTAACCAATAATGCTACACCCCGGCCTTTTTTATCCCCCTCCCTATCCTGCCTGAAAATATATATCCAGGGATGTTGAGCTGCCATTTTTCCCCTCTTTTTAAGCCAATTTTCCATTATAGCGATGATATCCTGCTGCCATGTGTCAATCTCTGCCCTCAAATCATCGGCTTTATTTGCTATACTCCTTGCATTTACCTATACACCTTTTAACACTGCCAAATTCCTGTGCTGTACACTTTTTAACCTTTGCTTCTTCTGTCTTTCAGAGTTACTCACTAATTTTCTGTCTCCCGCTCCCTGCTTCGAATTTGTCCAACCTGAATTTGCCCTCAGGTTCCCATCCCTTTACCAATCTAGTTTAACACCCCCCGAACAGCACCAGCAAATCTCCCTGCAAGGATATTCATCCTGGTCCTGTTCAGGTATAGACCGTCCAGCTTGTATAGGTCCCACCTTCCCCAGAACCAGTCCCAATGTCTCAGAACACTGATGCCCTCCCTCCTACACCAGCTTTCCAGCCACGTGTTCAATTGCTCAAATTTCCTATATCTCTGCTCATAAGTATGTGGGATTGAGAGTAATTCTATGATTACTGCATTAGAGGTCCTGCTTTTCAATCTCTAGCTCCCTGAAATTTGCATTCAGGACCTCACCCTCTTTCCTCCTAAGTCATTGGTACGAGCTGGGAGTTCCCCTAGAATCTTGAACCAATATCACATTCTCAAGCAACATGGCCAAATTCCCTATCCTGCCAAATCCTTTCAAAGTTTCCACTGGCATCACACTCTCCCCCAACTTGTGCTCTCAGATACAAAATTCCAATCTGTCCTGTGTTCTCAGACTGCATTACACTCCCACAGATCACAGGTTCTTGAAGTGAAAAGGTCGTGACCACATGCCTCCTAACCCTAAAGGATAAATAGTAAATTACTACTATGTTAATACAATTCCTTTCTTTGTTAACAACAGGATCACAAATGTGTACATGCGCTACTTCTGCACACATGCTTTATTCAATAATAAAGCTTGACAACTGATCATTGTTCACAATTCCCGGAGTGGGACAGCACTGTATCGTAAAAATTATGACAACTCATTGACATGTGCCTAGCTTCATGATAAAAAGAGTGTAAGATATGTCATACTCTTTTAAACACAAAACTTAGATATTACATTATGCAAATTTTAATGTGTGTGTCTTTTAATTTCAGAATTACTTGAAAGCAACTTTACAGTGTGGAAAGGGATGGGGCATAATTTCAATGTAAAGTACTCATTTATTAATATGCATGATCAAGATTTCTCATAACAAGTAGGACCTCAAAAATCTCAAACTTGAGAATTCTTTTAAAGAACAGGCAGCTTTCACAGACTTAGCAATTAACATTACTATCCAGGACCAGAAAGGCTAAGGGAACATTCTGCAATTTTAAGACTGGGTGTTGGGTTGAAAACACAAATCCTTTGAAAGACTCACACCCATATATAAAAATATCTTCCATCTAGCACATGTTCAAACACATTAAAGACATAATGCTTGAAAGTGAAAAAAAATATAAAAAGGACAATCTTGCATAATCTGGCCAATCCCCAAGAACTAATACCTGGGATTCACAGGCAACTGCCAATCTCCAGAAAATTTAGTTAGTAATTTGCCTCAGTTTGACCTCAGGACGTATTTAGACCCTTTCCCCACAAGATGTGCTTCATCAGTGCCTTTAAAAATAACCCAGGTTAAACTCCATTCCATCTTAAAATTCACAACTACATTCCAAACCACAAACTACTCAAGAATAGCCATACAAATCATCTTTAACATATTAAAAATCTTATGTCTATAGTGTCACTATTGTTTGGAGGATGCCATTACACACTGGCCAGATTGCTTCCGTTCTAAACATGAACATTGAAATTTATGATAGAAATATAACAATATGGACAAAATGCATGACTATAAAATGAGAGCTGAATTACATTTATATATGCTGGTTTAAATATTAACCTGCCGTCTAAGACCACTTTTCTCAAAGAAAATAGGTACTTTTGATTCCCTGTATGCATCGTGGCAAGATATCAACTACTCAGCTCGCTATAATTTGGCACATCAACTATTTCTAACTTTGCTCCTTCAGCTTTTATTTTTAAATAAAATTGTACCCTCCACCTTTTATTCCACATTAACCTTTTCTGATGCCACACACTTCAAATTTTATTTGTAAAAACAAAGACAAAAGCGTTAAATAAAGCATTGATTCTTCCGAGAGGAACAATATATTATTGGGCTGAAGCGCAAAGTGGACCACCCAATTTCAGATCCAAAGCCCGAGTGACATACTCATATTTCTCCAAACAAAAAAATCAATTTTGGTCAAGTGATCAGATATAGTCCCAAGCAAGGGTTCAATCTTTGATCATATTTCAGACTTCTTTCTAACTAGCTGCAGAAGGAAGTTGTGGAAGTGTCCATAATTTCCTATGTACTTCCAGCTAGCATTCAGAAAATGTGCCCACTTGTGACAGTACAAAATGAAGGCTTGATTTATCATATCTCACAAAATTATTTGATATTAGCAAGAGAGGGAGGAGATAAACCATGTGATTTAAAGCAATTTGAATTTTTAACCAGTTAGTTTTAACATGCTAATAAACTCTGATCAAAATTATTTATAAAATATTAAGATTTTTTATTGTAATGGAAGTTAAATGAAGTAAAATATTTAAAAATATGTTTTCAAATCTTCCATCGGCATACACTTCCAGTCAACTTTTCCCATTATCAAGTCCTTTGTCCACACTGATACTCTTTTTGAGTAAACCTGTTTCCATCTGTTTCAGATGAAGTTATATTGTTTTGTCCACACTGATGCTGATGTAAACTTTATCATGCTCTAATTATATCTTCCCTGCAGTGGAGGCATTGCAACTTAGGCTGTCTGCATTATAAATATGGACATAAGAATTTGTGATAAAGATATACAAAGATAAAGACAGGACACATCACCGTAAAATGTGGGGTGAATTACCCTATCCTCTATCCCAGCTTTATTTGAAAACTACACGAGCCTGGACTCCCCACGCGCATTGCCACAGGAGATCAACTAGTATATATTAACATTGCAACAACCTTTAAACTATATTAATTATTTAAAATGTTTGTAGCTACAATCAATGATAACATTTCAAAACAGGTAAATGTACAGCATCCCCCAAATTCTAGAAACACTTTATTTCAGCATTCTATTAAATAGTAAATATTACATCGATATTTTTCACTTTGATGGAAAGTATATTTCAATTTTAATTATTTTCACTCATTACTAATAACTCAAATAAAGTCATCATATTGAATTCCTGTCGAAATTCTCCCTTGAATCAAGGTCACGTAGTATCCTGTTTTACAGCTGTGTTGCCATGGTAAAGCTAAAGTCAACTAAAGTCTTATGACAGAATAAGCTGTTTTCACCACATTTTTCAATGACCTCTACATCGTAGTAATGGAACGCGTTCAATCTCGACGTAGTTTCTACTGCAATTACATATTCTAAAACTACTAAAACGGACTGGTAAATGGCACACCACCCAGCACCTGGATATTGCAATATCTAACCTAGCATAGTCACACAATGTCCCCACGATTATTGCTACTCCTCTTGCTCACAAACACTGGCTTCCCCGCAAAATGTACAAAATAACTTCCACTCACCTGATAAGACAGGGGCTTTAATTTATTTAGCTGCAGCACTTCTTGGTGCCTATATCTGTTGGGCGAACCTTGGAGATGCGGTTCACATTTGATGTGCCGTGTCCTGTGCGGAGCGGGTTTTGCAGAGCGACTCAGCGCTCTCTATGTCTCTGCCTTTGCTCCACTGCCGGAGCTGGAGCGCCGGCGCGCGCACGGTGATTGACACGTGACGCGAGGCGCAAAGCGCGCGCCTGGCCATCCATGGAACATTGTGCTGGCTGGCGAGGGATTTGCTGACAGGTTGCACACTGGCCAAACAACAGCCTATGTGTGTGTGTGTGAATGTGTGTTCTTTTTCTTCATATATTTTAACGTTGCTCACAATATGATGGGGGGGGGGGGGAATGTTCGCCAGTGACAAACTATGTTGATGAAAGCGTCACCGATTGCACTTTCCTTCAAAACAATGCAGCCGGGGCTGTGCTTTGCGAATGCAATCTGCATTAAAATAGGTCACGTTTCCGAACCGAAATAAGGGATTGTCACTTCCAATCAATGGGATTGTAGATCCGCAAGCGTCAAAGCAAGCTGCTGCCGCGCTTTTTGCCATTACATTCTCGAGTCAGATGTGCAAAATTAGGGGTCTTCATTGTAATCTTTGTGGAAAGCGGCTAGCCCCCATGTGTCTCCTCCCTTATCCATATTTCTAATTGTTACATGATTTGGCGAAATACGAATTATGAACATGAAAATCTCAGACTTGAAACGTTACAACGTTATCGTGCAGCGCCAGAATTATGATTTCAATATCAATTTTTTGAATGCATGTTGCCCTCCATTTTTCTTCTGATATTTTACACAGGGTGAGCGTCTTTCTCACTAGAGCCGATAGGTCATTTGCTCTTTGGCTTCTACCAATGCCACTCTGAAACTGATCATTAAAATGTGCAGAAACTTCCCCTGTGCCTCTCTTCCCACTTTCACGCCTTGGAACCCCATCCAGTATAACCTGTATGTGCAACGCCAGGGGATGTGTGCTAAAGCATTAACATTGTATCTAGCATGAATTTTATCTATCACACTTTGAGCACCATACCTGTAAAAATATGAATTTGTGTGTCACATTTGTACATTCATGAAGCAGCAATAAAAAAAACAAATAAACCATTTACCAGGCACTAACAAGCAATTAGGAACGGAAAAAAGTCAGTTACAAAAACTGCAAAGCAAGTTGCCAAAACAAAACAAAGAGAAGGCTTGGCCTAAATAGCCAAGTGGTTATGGTTCTGGGTTTGTAACCCCAAGATCGAGAGTTCAAATCTTACAACGGCAAACTATGAAACAATGTAACTTCATCTGAAACAGATGGAAACGGATTTGTACTCGAAAGAGTTACAAAAGAAAGAGATGCTAAGCCACGAAAATCGCATTTTTTCCATTCTTTTCGAGGCTATCTTGAACTCTAGCTGAGAAACTCATTATTGGAAACAAGGGTATAACATAATAAAACATTAAATATTTCTATATTTAAAATGACCACAACATTTCCCTGTACTTTAGCATCTTCTGTATTTATAAGAAGTCAAATAGCATTTTCTATCAAAGGCCTGTGTCTCCGATTCATGGCATTGCTAAAGCTATTCCCCAGCCAGCTGAGGATACAACTACAACTCTCAGCAAGGATTTGTGCGTAAAATTCACAGCACGTTACAGACTGAGTCCGTACAAACATTCTATGGTGAAAACTCCCACCATACTTATATATGACTGGAACCAATCTATGTTTTTCCTAACTCAAAACTCATTGGCAGAAAAGCTATAGTGGTAATTTTCCTAATGATTTCAGCACAAGGTAAAGCATGGCACTTACAACTTTATTAAGGTAAGTTTTCATAGATGAATTATTTTCATGGGGTTATTTTCAGAGAAAAAAGCAATAGGCAGAAATTAGAAATCAGTTCAGGAGCAGGAGGGAGAGAGGGAAACTGAAAGAGGCTATTACAGTATCATATACAATGAAAGAAAGGGATAGAGAGGAACATTCACTTAACATAGTCTTAGAACATCCTAAAGCGCAGTACAGCCAATACATTTTTTGAAGCGCAGTCACTTTTGTAGAGAAAAGCAACAGCCAATTTGCTCACAACAAAGTGATAAATGGCAAAATTGTCTGTTTTGATGGTTGAGATATAAATATTGTGCATGACACCAGGGGAACTTATGCTCTTCTTCAACTAGTGGCATGGGATCTTTTATGCATATCTGAAAGGGCAGAAGGGGCCTCAGTTTAATGCCTCATCTGAAAGATGGCACCTCCAACAATGTGGATCTGCAGTGAAGTGTTAGTCTAGATCGCATGCTCAAGTCTCCAGGGTGGTGTTTCAATTCACAGTTTTCTCACTCAGAGGTGAGATTACTGAACCAAGGGCTGATAAATCAGTGGCAGGCGAGAAATATGATGGTAGGGAATTAAGACCAGATTAAGTTTGTAAGGCAAAAATGTGCGTAGCATTAAATCTACTACGCGATGTGTTGCGACATTGGATTACCTTGCCAAGGTCAAAGCTGACCTGTTGTTTCTGCAGGAGTGTGCAATACCGTACCTCAGCTCCTACAGGCAATGGTCACGATGGTGGTCCCATGGGCCATCGATCTCGTTGGGAGGAAACGACTCTCGTTCCTCCAGCCTGGATATTCTGCTGCAGGGAGGCAACTTCACTGTCTCCCAGGTTAAGGAGGTGGTGGGCGGGCGCCTCCTCGTAGCAGACGTAATGTATAAGAATGCTCCACTCCGGTTAATTAACACCTACACCCCGTCACAAGGGGCTGAGCGGCTGGAGGTTTTTCAGCAGCTCCCACTGCTGCTGGCAACCTCCAGGCCGGTCATTCTGGGCGGTGACTTCAACTGCATCATCGATGCAGCTGGACGATCCGGCAGGGCCGACAGCAGATTGGACGCTACGTCCAGATCCCTGATAGAAACAGTAAAGGATGCCAAGCTGCATGACATCTTCAGCAACCCTGCAGACGAAGCACAGCGTAGATACACCTGGTCGCGGCCTGACGGGTCTGTCTGTTCCAGGATAGATTTCCTGTTTGTGTCCCATGCATTCGCAGTCAGATCCACCGACGTCAAGCTGGTGTTCTTCTCTGACCACTGCCTCCTACTGGCCGACTGTCACTTAGAGGAAGACCAGAGGGTTGGCAGGGGGGCATGGAAGCTAAACGTGAAACTGCTGACCCCAGAGAACATTGAGGAGCTCAAGAGGGATTACAAAGGTTGGAGAACCATGAAACCCCACTTTGAGTCACTGACACACTGGTGGGAAGCGATCAAGGGAAACATCAAGAGGTTTTTCATCCTCAAAGGCACCCAGAAAGCTAGAAAGGAACAGAGGGAAATGTCCCGACTCCAGAAAAACATGCAGAATCTGCTCCGGCTGCAGTCGATGGGGGTCGATGTCAAGGAGGAACTCCAAGAGGTGAAGAGCCAGCAAGCCTCGCTTTTTGCCTCGGAGGCCTCCAAGATCATCTTCTGTTCCAGAGTCTGCTCCATGGAGCAGGATAAGACATGCTCACGTTTCTTCTTCCAAAAGGTACACAGAGAGAGCTCTGTGATCAGCAGCCTGAAGGAAGAAGATGGCTCAGTAAAGTCATCACAGTCCGACATTTTGAGGAGGAGCAAATCCTTTTATGCTGGATTGTATGACGTGAAGCCCACAGACAGCACGGCCTCCCAGTCCTTCCTGTCCTCTATCACAGAGGTCTTAGACAACAGTACGCGGGAGAGTCTGGACAAAGCGCTAACTCCCGACGAACTGACTGAGGCCCTTGAGTCCTTCGAGAAGAGTAAAACTCCCGGAAGGGACGTCTTGCCGGCGGAGTTGTATTCGGCTCTGTGGGACTGGATCGGCCCAGACCTGCTAGAAGTGTACGAGAGTATGCTCCTGGCCGGCAGTATGTCAGAATCCATGAGGAAAGGCATTATCACCCTCATCTACAAGCACAAGGGGGAAAGGGAGGAAATTAGAATTTGGCGACCCATTTCACTGTTGAATGTGGATTATAAGATTCTAATCAAGGTCATCGCCAATCGGGTCAAATCCGCTCTGGAATTGGTGATTCACCCTGACCAGACCTGCATTGTGCCAGGCAGGAAGATCTCTGACAGCCTCGCGCTGCTCAGGGATACGATTGCCTATGTACAGGACAGGGGTGTGGATACCTGCCTCATCAGCCTGGATCAGGAGAAGGCTTTTGACAGAATATCGCACACCTATATGGTGGATGTGCTCTCCAAAATGGGGTTTGGGGAGGGAATTCGCAATTGGATCCAACTGCTCTACACTAACACCAGTAGTGCAGTCTCTATCAATGGGTGGGAATCAGATAGCTTTCCTATTAAATCTGGAGTCAGGCAGGGCTGCCCTCTCTCGCCTGTTCTTTTTGTGTGTTGCATAGAACCCTTTGCTGAGTCCATCAGGAAGGATCCGGGCATAAGACGAGTGACGATCCCAGGCAGTGGAGGCATTCAGGTCAAAGTCTCCCTGTACATGGATGATGTCGCCATTTTCTGCTCGGATCCGCTGTCAGTGCACAGACTTATCCACATCTGCGACCAGTTCGAACTGGCCTCGGGAGCCAAGGTAAATCGTGGGAAGAGCGAGGCCATGTTCTTTGGGGACTGGGCTGACCGATCCTTTGTACCCTTCACTGTCAGGGCTGACGGCCTGAAGGTGCTGGGGATATGGTTCGGAGGGACCAGGGCACGCGTTAGAAACTGGAAGGAGTGAGTGTCTATGGTGAAAAGGAAACTGGGCATGTGGGAGCGACGCTCCCTCTCCATTGCGGGTAAGAACCTGGTCATCAGGTGTGAGGCACTCTCGCTGTTGCTGTACGTGGCGCAGGTCTGGCCCATTCCACACTCCCGTGTGGTGGCGATCACCGGAGCCTTCTTTCGCTTTATCTGGAGGTCGAAAATGGATCGTGTCCGCAGGGACACGATGTACAAGCCTCTAGATAAAGGGGGAAAAAACGTGCCCAACATTGCCCTCATACTGATGGCCACCTTTGTGTGCGGTTGTATCAAGCGGTGCGTAGACCCTCAGTATGCAAACACCAAGTGTCACGACATGCTGAGGTTCTACCTGTCCCCAGTGTTACAAAGGATGGGTCTGGCCACGCTGCCACGGAACGCTCCAAGTAGTTGGACTGTGCCGTACCACCTGTCCCTCGTGGGAAGATTTATGCAGAGAAACACCTTTGACCACAAGTCCATCAGGCAGTGGTCAGTACGTAACGTCTGAAAGACCCTGAGGGAAAAGGAGAGGGTGGATCCTGTGGGATGGTTCCCTGAGCAGACTGACAAAGTCATTTGGCAGAATGCCTCATCGCCAGAACTTTCCAACAAGCACCAAAATGTAGCTTGGCTGGTGGTGAGAAAGGCCCTCCCTGTAAGATCCTTCCTACATGCCAGGAGTCTCACCCCCTCTGCACGTTGCCCTCGATGTGGCTGTGGTGGGGAAGAGACCGTTGTTCACCTCCTTGTAGATTGTGTCTTTGCAAAGAAGATCTGGAGAGAGATGCAGTAGTTTCTGTTGAGGTTCATCCCGAGCAGTTCTGTGACAGAGGACTCTGTGCTCTATGGGCTATTCCCAGGGACACACACCGAGACAAACATCAACTGCAGCTAGAGGATCATCAGTTCGGTGAAAGACGCTCTTTGGTCTGCCCGAAACTTGTTGGTTTTCCAGCGCAAAGAGTTGTCCCTGACAGAGTGTTGCAGACTGGCACATTCCAAGGTCCAGGACTACGTGCTGATGGACACAGTTAAGCTTGGGGCAGCCGCCACAAAGGCGCAATGGGGAAGGGTCGCTGCCTAAGACCTTTCTGCCATAGTACACTGAGGGGCTGGGCACTGTAAAGAACCCCTCAGGCTGTACAGCTTAAAATGATTGTAATATTCATTGTTTGTACTGATACACCTTGTGATTCACATTGTAAAAGTTGAACCTGATTATATTTTTGTAATGGTGATATTGAAATGGTTCGAAATGTTTTTGAAGATTTATGAATAAAGTATATTTTTGAAAAAAAAAAAGGAGGTTCTCCCGGGATGAGGCTAGCCCATTGCACTTCGGGTGTGCTGACGCGTGCGATGTCCCCAAATGCGGGATACTCGACTGCAAAATTTGTGGTAGTGGGGGACTGCGTTCGCGCTCTCCCCTGATTTCCAATTCAAAAAATAGCTTTCGACATTTTTGTTCAGCGAGGTTTTTTATCCAATGCAAGCAACATAAGCCGCAAAAAAAAATTTTGTGCCTGTGTTCATGTGGCACCTTGTTAAAAACAATTGCTAATTAAGCTGGTGATGGGCATTAATTATCCCATCTAAATAGAATAAAAAGATACAGCTGGAATGTTTTATGTGGAAGTCAGAAGCACTGAGGAGTTGTCTTGAAAATAAACCAGCTTTAATCAAGAAAGTAAAAAGGCAAAAATGTTTACCACTACAGCATGCTGACACAGATGCAAATAAAATATACACGGGAAAAGAAAAAGAAGGAAAGCTAGAAACTGTTTGAGAGACTTATAGACTGGAGACAAAATGAATAGAAGGAGAATTAGAAAGGGAGTGGGAGGTAGTCACACTTTTAATCAACAGTATATGTTAAGATGTCAATACTCTTAGCTGGTTACTCACAACTAACTCTGCAGTTGGCAAGTGTTCTGTTTACCTGCATTGCTTAAAATTAAAGTTTAGATTAAATTGCCAGTTAAAATACTGTAACCCAGTAGCTGTTTCATGAGGACTTTCATGTTTGGTCATGAGGACTCGAAACGTCAACTCTTTTCTTCTCCGCTGATGCTGCCAGACCTGCTGAGATTTTCCAGGTAATTCTGTTTTTGTGCTGTTTCAATAACCAGTTGAAAATGTTCTTCACTGTTAGCCAGGTTGAAAAAGGCAGAACGCTGCTGTTTTAAAACATACTGCTGGCTCAAATGAATGTTTCTGATGTAGCTTTCCTATCATGAAACAAAACATTATCTGTCTTACCATGATCTGCTTATACATCTAAAATAGTAAATATTTATTTTTCTTATCATTGTATTTCCATTTTAAGATATAGTTATGCATGAGGCATGAGGGAATGATGGGCTTATGACCTACAGGGTCTAAAGATATTGTGAGTTTGTGACATGGAGGGTGCCATATATATAGGATCTTTCATGAAAATAAGATTAATACTGTGTAAATGTGAACCCTGCTTCTTCATAAATCAAAGCCAATAAAACCGTAACTATAACTTTGCTTATTTCAAACCCATTCCTTAAGGTTTGTGGCCTTGATTTTTTTTTTCTTTTGAAGAACAATTTTGTCCATTTTTGTAGAAGTAGGGCAGATGCCTGAATGCTGCCTGCACGTATAATGGAATGAGCTACAATGACCAAACTGCTTTGTTTTGTCCTTGTCACCTTCAGGTAAAAACACAAATCTAGGTGTTCCATTTTTGCATTTTGTAGCTAGCCGCAGTGTAATGTAAGTTTATAATAACATGTAGAACATCATCTTAATCAGCAGTGTCTAACTGATGAAGCTGGTAAACTGCAAACCATTCACTCATCACTCTGTGTGATATGACCAATGTTGAAATCTACAAACACAGCATTCAGACAGTGACCCTAATTTTACAGAAATAGATGCAAATTACTTTTTCAAAGTTTAGAAAAAAACTATGCCACAGAGTTCTTCATCCCCATGGACACAACAACCCAATTGGTATAAGTATAAAAATCCCCAATTGCACATTTATTATAGTGCCAAACCTGAGTAAGAATCTGTACCAGCAGCAAATTGCATTTGAATAGCACCTTTAATTTATTCTTCCATGGGATGCTTGTGTCACTAGTAAGGCCAGATATTTATTTTGCCCATCCCCAATTGCCCTTGACCTGAGTGGTGTGCTAAGCCATTTCAGTGGGCAGTTAAGAGACAACCACATCACTGTAGGCCAGACCAGGTCAGGATAGCAGATTTCCTTCTGTAAAGGGAAATAGTGAACCAGATGGGTTTTTAAATAACAATCAGTGATAGTTTCATGGTCACCCTTATTGAGACCAGCTACCATGGTGAGACTTGAACTCACACCCCCAGAGGATTAGCCTGGATCTCTGAATTGCTGGTTCAGTGACATTACCACTATACCACCATCTCCCCTTAGTAGTGAAACATCCCAAGGCACTTTACAGTAGCATTATCAAACCAAATTTAATACCAAATCCCACAAGGAAGTACTAGGAAAGAAGAATGATTCCAGGGATAAGGAATTTTATTTACATGATTAGGTTAGAAAAGCTGGGGTTGTTCCCCTTGGAGAAAAGGAGACAGAGAGGAGATTTGATAGCAATGTACAGAATTATGACGGGTTTGGATAAGGCAGACAAATAAGTTGCCATTAGCTGATGGTACAAGAACTGGGGGACACAGATTTAAGGTTTGAGGGGGGAATGTGAAGATTTTACAGTGAGTGGTGATGACCTGGAACTCGTTGCCTACAAGGGTGTTGGAAATGAAGATGATTAATGATGTCAAAAGGAAATTGAATGAGTACTCTAGGGGACTAACCTCACAAGACCATGGGAACAGAATGGGGAATGGGACTGATGAGATTGTTCCAAATGCTCCGAATGGCCTCCTCCATGCCATAATGACTCTATCACGCTATGACATTTAAGACCAAAATTTTGGTCAAGGAGGTTGGTCTTAAGGAGCATCTTAAACAAGGGTAGAGAGGAAAAGGACAGTAGAAGTTTTTGGATGGACTTCCAGAGCTTAGGCCTTGACAGCTAACGGCAGAAGGGTAATGTTGGGTGATGATACAGAGGTAGAAATAAGCAGTCTTATTCACAGTTGGGATGTGTGTTGGAAGGTCATCTTGGACTCAAATATGACACCAAGTTTGTGAGTAGTCTGGTTCAGCCTCAGGCAGTTGCCAGAGAGAGGTTATGGAGCAGGTAGCAAGGCAGTGGTGTTTGTAAAGGTTGGAACTGGAGACGATGATTTCATCGTTCCCAATTTTTTGTTGAAGTAAATTTCTGCTTATCCAGTACTGGATGTCAGACAAGCAATATAGCAAAGGCAATGGTCCCTGACAACATCCTGGTGTAGTACTGAAGACTTTGTTCCAGAATGAGCTGTGCCCTTAGCCAATCTGTTCCTGTGCAGCTACAACACTGGCAACTACCCAACAGTGTGGAAAATTGTCCCAAAAAGCAGGACAAATCCAACCCTGCCAATTACTGCTCCATCAGTCCACCCTCAATCATCAGCAAAATGATAGTAGTGTCCTCACCAGAGGTATCAAGTGGCCCTTGTTCAGATAAAAAAACCTGCTCACCAATATTCAGTTTGTGTTCCCCAAAGCCACTCAGCTCCAGACCTCATCGCAGCCTCGATCCAAAAATGGACAAATGAGCTGAACTCCAGAGTTGTGATGAGAGTGACGGCCCTTGACATCATGGAGCATTTGATCGACTGTGGCACCAAAGAGTCCAAGCTATTGAAGTCAATGGGAATTGGGAGGGAAACTTTTCACTGGTTGGAGTCATGAATCTCGGAGAGAAAAAATTCTCCTCTTCTCAGTCTTAAATGGGTGACCTTTATTTTTAAACAGTGACTCCTATTCTAGATTCTCCCACAAGAAGAAACATCCTTTCCACATCCACCCTGTTAAGATCCCTCAGGATCTTATATGTTTCAATCAAGTCACCCCTTACTCTTCTAAGCTCCAGCAGATACAAGCCTAGCCTATCCAAGCTTTCCTCATAAGACAACCTGCCCATTCCAGGTATAAGTCTAGTAAACCTTCTCTGAACTGCTTCCAACACATTTACATCAATATCCTTGGGGTTCCAATTGACCAGAAACTTAATTGGACAAGTCATATAAACACTACGGCCACAAAAGCAGGTCAGAGACTGGGAATTCTGCGGCGAGGAACTCACCTCCTGACTCCCAAAAGTCTGTCCACGATCTACAAGTCACAAGTCATGAATGTGATGGAATACTCTCTATTTATCTGGATGAGGTGCAGCTCTAACAATATTCAACAAGCTTGACACCATGTAAGACAAAGAGCCTCCTTGATGGCACCCATTTACAAACATTCACTCCCTCCACCACCAGTGTTTAATGGCAGCAGTGTGTTCCATCTACAAGATACACTGCAGTAACTCATCAAAGCCTCCTTCAACAGTACCTTTCAAACCCACAACTTCTACCACCAAGAAGAACAAGGGCCGTAGATATTTGGGAGCACCACCACTTGCAAGTTCCCCTCCAAGCCACACACCGCCCTGACTTGGAACTATATCACCGTTTTTCACTTTCACTGGGTCAAAATTGTGGAACTCCCTCCCTTACAGCACTGTAGGTGTACCTACACCACATGGGCTGCAGCGGTTCAAGAAGTCGGTCCACCACCACCTTCTCAAGGACAATGAGGGATGGGCAAAAAATGCTAGCCCTGCCAGTGACATTCACATCACAAGAATAAAGATACAAAGAACTGACAATTTAGAGGTAGCAGAGGGATTGAGAGAGGTGTTGGTGAGGAAGAGCTGGGTGTCATTAACATTCATGTGGAACCTGATATTGTATTTTTCAATGATGCAACAGAGAGTCAGCCTGTAGACGAGAGGTGGAGGGGCAGAGGTGGATTGCAAGTTAGAAGTGTATATTATTGGTTTTGTTTAACTGTACAATTGCAAACAAATTCACCTTTTATATTTATAGATGTAAGTGTTGAGTATCATGTTTCAAATTGTCAACTTTGTTTGAATCACAAAATAATCTTGTTTAAAGAAAAATATAAAAAGGAAAGTCAGTTAATTCTTTGCTGCTTTTTTGACCTTGTGGTGAGCAGCCAATGACTTACAAACACAAGTCAAACTGCACAGGAACAATTTCCATCTAAATATCTTCTGAACCTGCCAAGCTATATCAATTAGAACTTTTTAGTCTTAAAGAGAATCACCCATGAACAACCTTGTGATGTTTTCTACTTTTAAAGTACTCTGTCAGAGTTCTCGGAGAGTGGCAAGATAAACTGTATCCTGCCTCAAGAAATGGTGAGGAAACAACATGCCAGTGAGCCCAGAAAACCACCATCTTAATGATTTGGTTTCAACATCTGAAGAAGATGCTAGGAATTTCAGGATTCCAAAATATTAATGTTTAAAAATAAAGGCTGCTTTAAGTTTCTAATACTTTTTAAAATAAAAACTATTCCTTGTTTTTTCCATGTAATCAGTGGGAATTGCTGTGAAATATTTGGCATACTTGAACATCTAGCCAAAAATAATTACAAATTATATAAATAGGAAAATGAGACTGAATGAGTATGTCTGTCTGTGACTGAACAATATTTCAATCAAGTCTTTTAAGCATTGTCATCTGAAACTCCCTCCCTTCTGAATTAAAAAAAATACAAGCCCATTCCTCCTGCCCTATCTTCCAGTAGGCGGCGGTACCTCTTGCTGTTGTTGGTATTTGCAAGTCTTGTGTTTTATCTTTTGCATGGGGAGTTCTTGTTAGCGTCGCGTGGACTGTCTGGGAAACGGAGAGCTCCTCAGTACGTTGCTCCGGGAAACCAGGTGTTCTTCGGAACGTTGTCCGGAGGCTTAAGAAGAATGTGACAATGGGGGCGCGTTTGACACGTGCGATGCGGAACTTTAACCTAGAGAACAGAGCGCACAGGCAGATCAGCAAAGAGAAGCCGAGGATCGCACCGAGGCACCCGAGCAGTGAGGCACTGATCGAGCAGCCGCTCAGCGGTGAGCCTCACTGTCAACCATTCGCGCGAACAGGGCAATGCGGCAGCTGGGCAAGGCTGGGTGCGCGGCTTGGGCACTCAAACCCAACCGGACCGTTTCCTCTCTTGAGTGGGATGTGTATGCTTTTGCTTTGGTTTTCGCAGTTCCCCAAATTTGAGAGATTTTTGCAAACCAAGTTAGTTCGTATGGAGCTGGGAGGTCAAGGTGATCTTGAAGTTGTATGACTAACACCCCCCACCCCAGCCTTGTCTCGCTTTAATTATTTTTCAAGTCACTCAATTTTAACCGGGAGACCAATGTTTTTCTCACTTGGTTCCTGTGATTTATTTTTATGAAGTAAAATCCCTGTAATGTTTGATGTGCCCCCCCCCCCCCTTCTGGCCTCAAAATAAACCCAAATAGGTGACTAGTTTAATTTGTACGTGAGATTCAATTCTGTTAAATAAGTTATAAATTGTGAACCGTACAGATTGCGGAATTTTATTGTGAGAACTTTCCTGACTTTACAGACTGCTACGATCACTGTTGGAGAGAAATACCTAGCCGAAAATGAAATAATTACACCGTGATAACAATATTGTGTTTCAAGGTCACTTTAACTTAAGAGTGTTGATGTTACTGCAGTTGGAGTTTTTTTGTGGCTTGTCTGCTGCCCCTTCTGACCCCTTGGCTGACTGAGCTGTCAGACTGCTTGTCCAACATAAACTCGAGTAAATCACTATTTGGGCAATTGTAACATTTTGAAAACGAAAGGTATAATTTTGACTCTTCCCGCCGCCCCCCCCAACCCCCAGCCTTCACCTCCTTCCATTGATTCATCCCCCAGCCATCTCTGACTGAACCAGACTGGGTATAATTACCTGGGGGAGGTAATGGCCAAGCAGATGTATGACTGAAGATGCTTGTCAGGACCCCATGGAATTCCCAACCCAGTAATCTCTGAAAATTGTCTGGGAAGTATCAAACCCATGACTACTACCATCTAGAAGGACAAGGGCAGCAGACACATGGGAAGACCACCACATGCAAGTTCCCCTCCAAATCACTCACCATCCTGACTTGGAAATATATCACCATTCCTTCACTGTCACTGGGTCAAAGTCCTGGAATTCCCTTCCCAACAGCACTGTGGGTGTGCCTACACCACATGGACAGCAGCAGTTCAAGAAGGCAGCTCACCACCACTTTGTCAAGGGCAATTAGGGATGGGCAATAAATGCTCACCCAGCTGGCGATGCCCACATCCCATGAATGAATAAAAAAGAAACTTCCGACGGGCAATTCACCTGCTCCCCCATTCCCCCTTAGCCTCTGCAAATGTCTCTGAGTTAGAGTGTGAGACTTTGGGCAGTTCCTCTGTACTTAACAAGAAAATGTTAGACAGATTAAAACCTAGTTTAACTCCTGGGTAACTACACAACTGGCACTCCCAATCACCACCTCCCACTCCCTGACTACTCCCTGATCTGACTACCCTTTCGTCCACTTATCCACCTATCCCTTACCCACCTCACCCATTCACTCACCTTCAGATTGGACATTTGAATTTTCCATTAGGCAGCTAATGCTAAAAAAGGCGGCGTATCTTGTCTCTCCTGACTTTAATAAGATCCGATGGTGTTCCTTGAGGGATGCTGCACTCTGCATTTTCTGGTTTGAAAGATCCCGCTACAAATGCGGAGCAGCATCAGGTCATAGAAATTTCTGGACACAGAGGCAACCTGATGATGATTGCCACTCCTCAGTAGATCCTGGCCAATATTTTGCCCCTGTTGATCTGTTTGCAAACAATATATTTAAAAAACTGATGGATTTCAATGAACCTTGGTATGCAGGTAGGGTATGGCCCAAGAAGTACTGATTAGTTTTTGTTGAAGATGTGGATCTGGATCCAGATTCTGGAACTTTTTAAAGGATTTGTTGGGAGATTGGGTGATTGACTCATTTTTAAACAATGCTGTGGGTTGTATTATTTGGAATCTTATTAATTGTTTTAGAATTATTGGGGATTGTCTCAGCTATCAAAATGTGAGCAGAGTTTTCAGAGCAGGTTGTTGGCTGTGGATTGGCCTGAAACTTCCTCAGTGAGATGGAAGCTCTTAATAAATATATATTTTTCCCATTTTTGTAGTTACAGAGCCTCAACCAGGTAGGGAAAAGCCTCAAGGAAGAGCTGCATAGTTGTAATAATGTGGAGTTAACAAAGTTGGCATTGAGTGCCTTCTTGACTTCTTTCCACTGTACTGTTCAACTTGGAGCTGAGTTTTAAAACCCACATTGCAATAAGTTAATTGATTTTATACTTTATAAGTGACTATGTAGTGCATAAGAAATGACATTCCTGTTATATAAGGTCATGACCTTTGAAGAGAAGTCTAGAGTTTCTTCAATTTTTTTCTGACATTTCAGTCTCTGATGCTAGGAATTAGTCTCTTGATTGTTTCTTGAACCACTGCCAGTGCTTAGATGGTGCCCTTGTGTCTTGCTGACCAACTCTGGATGCAATACTGGGCTGTCCAGAAACCTGACACATGAAGAATTGATGTCACCGTTGTTGTGTTTAGTATTTTGCTTATTTGGCTCAATTTGGTTTGTTAACTGCTGCTTCACTGTGATTGGGCACATACAAAGTTCATAAGATCAGTTGTTCTTGTACCAGTTGGCATGTTCCCAGCTCTGTTCTTTTACCAGCCCTTAATTTATAGGAGTACATTGACAGTACAACACAGAGAAGGGGCCAATTGGTCCAACACATGCATGTCACCGTTTATCCTCCCTGCAATCACACAGTTCTTAACGGCATTTATCTGCCCAATTGCTAGGTCCCTTTTTCCTTAATCTATTTATCCATCCAATCTTGAATGTTGACAGTTTCTGCTAACCACTATTTCTGAAAGTGAATTCCACAGCCTCTCAATCGTGTGAAGAGTTTCTTTCAGGTTTATCCAAAATCCCTTGCAATTTATCTTTTATCTGTGACTCTCATTCTGGATCCTTCAATTACCAAACAATCTGCTTACGTCGATGCTACCCCATCCTTTTGTGATTGCAAAAACCTCTCGCATATCAACCGCAACAATTTGCATTTATATAGTGACTTTAACATTGTAAAATGTCCCAAGGTACTAAGCAGGAGCAGAAACCAAGTTTGGTATTGAGCCAGCTAAGGGGAAATGAATGATTGGCTTAGGTCTGGAGCAGCAGCCAAAGTGCAAACTGTAATGGACAGAGGGAAATTCAAGTCTCCTAGGGAGCTGTCAGACCAAGAGCCATCATATTGCCTCGTGGTCTGTATTGTTCTAACAAAAAGCTGTAAGTTTTCAAGTCTTCCTTTTTATGTGTATTTGCTGATCCCAGGACTCATCCTATTGAATCTCTGTTATACCCTCTATGAATCTCAGTTCCTTCTTAAAGTGTAGAGCTTTCCTCGTGTAATAAAGTCTTATTAATCTGAAGTGCTGCCTTTAACATCTTGTAAACCTGTACCCGCAAATCCCTTTACTCTTCACCAACACTATTTATGTTCAATTATTGCTGTTATTTTTTAGATCAAAATATGTCGCCTCATGGTTACTGAAATTGAATTCCACCTACTTTGTTTGCCCATTCTCCCATTTCAGTACCAGTCACTTTTCAGCTTCCTTTGGTCTTCTAAACAGTGAACCATACCCCCTATTTTGATATTATCCCCTAGGTCTGTGTGCAAATTATTCATAAACATTCGGTGTTGTCGGCATTCTTCCATCTACATAAGATGATGGCCATGCAGCAAATCATAGAAACATGGAAAATAGGAGCAGGAGTAGGTCATTCGGCCCTTTGAGCCTGTTCCGTCATCCAGTATGATCATGGTTGATCCTCTGTCTCAACAACATACTCCCGCGCTCTCCCTGTACCCCTTAACGCCTTTAGAGTACAGAAATCCAACTACTTCCTTCTTAAATATATTCAGTGACATGGCCTCCACAGCTTTCTGTGCTAGAAAATTCCACAGGTTCACCACCTTCTGAGTGAAGAAGTTTCTCCTCATCTCAGTCCTAAATGGTCCACCCCCTATCCTGAGAATGTGACCCCTTGTTCTAGACCCCCCCAAGAGGAAACATCTTCCCTGCATCCAGTCTGTCCATCCCTGTCAGAATTTTATACGTTTCAATGAGATGCCCTCTCATTCTTCTAAACTCCAGTGAATACAAGCCTAGTAGACCCAATCTCTCATACGACAATCCTACCATCCCAGGAATCAGTCTGGTGAACTTTTGCTGCACTCCCTCTATGGCAAGTATATCTTTCCTTAGGTAAGCAGACCAAGCCTGCACACACTGCTGCAGGTGTAGTCTCACCAAGGCCCCGTACAGCTGCAGTGAGACATCCTTGCTCCTGTACTTAGGTCCTCTCGCAATGAAGGCCAACATACCATTTGCTGCCTTAACTGCTTGCTGCATCTGCATGCTTGCTTTCAGTGATTGGTGTACAAGGACAACTAGGTCCTTTTGTACATCAACATTTCCCAATCAATCACGATTCAAATAATACTCTGCCATTCTGTTTTTCCTACCAAAGTGGATAACTTCACACTTATCTATGTTGTACTGCATCTACCATGTATTTGTCCACTCACTCAATCTGTATAAATTGTTTTGAACCTTCTTAACCCCCTCCTCGTTTCTCACATTCCTGCCAAGTTTCGTGTCATCAGCAAACTTGGAAATATTACAGTTGGTTCCTTCATCCATATAAATTGTGAATAGCTGGGGCCAAAGCTCTGATCCCTGCGGTACCCCACCAGTCACCGCTTGCCGCTCCAAAAAAGACCCATCTATTCCTAATCTGTTTCCTGTCTGCTAACCAATTCTCAATCCATGCCAATATATTACTCCCAATCCCATTTGCTTTAATTTTACACACTAACCTCTTATGTGGGACTTTATCAAAAGCTTTCTGAAAATACACCACATCCATTGGTTCTCTCTTATCTATTCTGTTAGTTAGGTCCTCAAAAAACTCCAGTAGGTTTGTCAAACATGATTTCCCTTTCATAAATCCATGTTGACTTTGTCTAATCCCATTGATATTTTCTAAGTGTCCTGTTATCACATCCTTTATAATAGACTCTAGCATTTCCTGATTACTGTTAGTAGGCTAATCGGTCTATAATTCGCTGTTTTCTCCCTCTCTCTGTTTTTAAATGGTGAGGTAACATTTGCTGTCCTCCAATCTGCCGGGACTGTTCCAGAATATACAGAATTTTGGAAGATGACAGCTAATGCATCTTCTATTTCCATGGCCACCTCCTTTAGTACCCTGGGATGTAGATTATTGGACCCTGGGGATTTTTCGGCTTTCAGTCCTATTAATTTCTCCAGCACTATTGCTTTAGTTATACTAATTTCCATGAATTCCTGCTTCTCGTTATTCCAATCATTTCGTACCTGTTTACATCTATTTGCGCTGTTAATTCATCTATCTTATTGTGAATGCTCCTTGCATTCAGATACAGTGTCTTTAGACTTGTCTTCTTAACATTTTTACACATCTTTTTTGTACTATGGCCCTATTTACTGCTAGCCCTTCTTTCCTCTGCCTTCCACTTTTGCTTTCTGCTTCCCTGTCTTTCATTCCTATATTTGTTTCCCTCTCTTGTGTCTCCCTGCTCAGGTTCCCATCCCCCGCCAATCTATTTATACTCTTCCCTACAGTACTAACAAATACCCTGCAAGGATATTGGTCCGGACTCTGCTGTTGTGCAACCCATCCAGCTTGTACAGGTCCCATCTTCCCCAGAATTGGTCCCATTGCCTCAGCAATCTAAATCCTTCCCTCCTACACCATCTCTGCAGCCACGCATTCTTCTGGTCTGTTCTCCTATTCCTGATCTCGCTGGCATTGGGAGTAATCCTGAGATTACTACCTTTGAGGTCCTGTTTTTTAATTTATTTCCTAGCTCCCTATATTTTGTTTTCAGGACCTCATTCCTTTTTTTACCTATGTTGTTGGTACCGATATGGACCACGACCTCTGGTTGTTCACCCTCCCCCTTCAGAATGTCCTGCAACCACTGAGTTGACACCCTTGACCCTGGCACCAGGGAGGCAACATACCATCATGGTGTCAAATCTGGCTGCAAAAACATCTATCTGTTCCCTTTATGATAGAATCCCTGATCACTATTGCTCTCCCACTCTTTTTTTTTTCCCCTCCACTCTGTGCAGCTGAGCCACTCATGGTGCCAAGGGCTTGGCTCTTGCTGCATTCCCCTGAGAAACTAACTCCCCCAGCAGTATCCAAATCAGAAAATCTGTTGGAGAGGGAGATGGATCTGGGGGACTCCTGCATTACCTGCCTAGTCCTTTTACTCTGTCTGGCAGTCACCTTTCTGTCTGTGCACTCTTTACCTGCGATGTGACCACTTCACTGTACATGCTGTCCACAAAGATCTTGTCCTTGCAGATGCTCCACAGTGACTTCAGCCACGGCTCCAGCTTTGAAATGTGGATTTCGAGTAGCTGCAGCTGGAGAGACTTCCTGCACACATGGTCATCCTGGACACTGGAAGTGTCCCTGACTTCCCACATCGCACAGGAGGAGCATTCCCACTTGGCAGAGCTGCCTGCCATGACTTACCCTTAAATTACTTCCTTTACTTTTACTTCCTCTAGTTTAGAGAATATTAAGGACAGAAGAAATACTTACGAGGTCCTACTTACCAAAGCTACCACCCTTCTGAATGAGGAAAGGTAGAAAATGAAAGGATTCCACCTTCCCTCTTGACTGATCCCCCTCTCTCACAAAACTCCAACTGAAGCATTCTAATGCAGCCCAAAGCAGCGCTCCAGTGTTGACCAAATTTGTTCGGGGTGGAGTAGCTTCATATGTTGCTCCTTTGCTGATGGCTGAAAAGATCAATCCATGAGAGGCAGATTCTGCCACAAGTGCCACATATGAAGTGGTTATTAGGTGTGGTTGTGGGTTATTTTCGGTGTTGGCAACCCTGTTGCCAAGCTGCTGCAGCCATTGATCTTCATGGTGGTACATGCTGGCCCCCAGGCGATCTTGCCATTTCCTTCTGGTCGGCTAGCGTCTTCCAGTGCGAAAATTGATGTTTAGGGCCTTCAAGCATCCTTGAAGTGGACACCTTTGGGTGTCCTACTGATCTTCTGTTTCTGGCTTTGGCTCAGGCTATCTCGCAGTACGAAAAGTCCTTGGGTGTGCAACTGTCTTCCATCCTACAAACGTGGCCGAGCCAGCAAAGTTGTTTCTGTTTGATGTGTGCCAACACACTTTGGAGATTTACAACAGTGACTACAGCTCAAAGTATCCATTGATGCCGTATAATGGATTATAAAATAGGCAGTGAAAAGAAGAGGCTTCAGAATCTAAACCTTTGGGACACCACTACTCACTGCCAGTCAGACTGGGAAACAACCTTACCTCCAAATCTCTGTTTGATCCCTTCTAACTAATTTTTCAATCAGCTTGATATACTCCATACTCCTTAATCTTACTCTTTTATGCGGTACCTTGTCTTATGCTTTAATATAGTCCTTGCACACAACATCCACTGCATTTCCCACACCTACCACATCTGTACCACCTCAGGAGTTCTAGGAGGTTTTTTCGAGCATGATCGCTTCTTTTGAAATCAGTGCTGGTTACTCTTAACTATTTTCTCCTTATCTAGATACATGGTAATTACATCCTTAATTAGAGATTCGAAAAAAATTCTCTATCTAGCCCAGGTGCTATTTCAGTAATGAGCTTTAAATTTCTTTTACATATGAACATACGAATTAGGAGCAGGAGGAGGCCACTCGGCCCCTCGAGCCTGCTCCACCATTTAATAAGATCATAGCTGATCTGATTGTTACCTCAACTCTACATTCCCACTTACCCCCGATAACCTTTCACCCCTTTGCTTATCAAGTATCTATCTAGCTCTGCCTTAAAAATATTCAAAGACTCTGCTTTTACCGTCTTTTGGGGAAGAGAGTTCCAAAGACTCACTTCCTCTGAGAGAAAACAAATTTCTCCTCATCTCTGTCTTAAATGGGCGACTCCTTATTTTTAAACAGCAACCCCTAGTTCTGGATTCTCCCACAAGAGGAAACATCTTCTTCACACCCACCTTGTCAAAATCCCTCAGGATCATATTGTTTCAATCATGTCACCTCTTATTCTTCTAAACTCCAGCAGATACAAGTCTGGCCTGTCTTAATCTTTCCTCATAAGGCAACCCGCCCATTCCAGTCAGTAAACCTTCTCCCAGCTGCTTCCAATGCAGTCACTCTAGATGAGCCAAGAATGGCAAAACGTATATGACCATAAATTTCAGTGATGAGTTTGAAAATCTCTCTGCTTGTAGATGGGTTAATACTGACTGAAATTAAAGAGCCATTAGTAGAGAATTTAGCAGGGAGTTGTGCTGCAAGATGCACCATAATTAATCACTTCCTGCATTGTGCATGATTCCTTTAATTAACTAATTCATAAATATGTATATTGTGTTACACGGCAAAACAGTCCGTTCTTGTGTTTTTTTGGGGCTTAGTTGGTGTCTTTTGTTTCAGAATCATGCAATTAAATTCCAATGTTCTTTTATAGACCACCCTGAAGTACATGAAGCTCATAACAAGAATGAAAAACTTTTGTCTTTACTCAAAGATGTTTATGTTGATTCCAAGGATATTCCTGCAAAGGTAAGCACTGTAACGGATACACACTGCTGAAAATATAATGCTGAACCACACTGTGGATGAAACTTTTGTTTGTCTTGTGTTTTGGCAAATAATTTACTTCATGACCCTTTGCTTCCATCACAAAGTGCTGATTTTAGCATGATAAGTAAAATGAACATTACCTTTCAAATGTGCCTACACTGCAGCTGCTACACAAAATCCTTTCAAATGATGAACAGGTATGGTTCTTAGTGCTTTGTAATTCTGCACTTGTTCTCAATACTGTAGAATTTCTGTCATTTTCCTCTCACTGTTTTCTCCATTATAACTGTACCTGATGTTTCGCTTCTCAGTGGTGTCAAGTGACAACAGTTTTTAAAATCTCTCATGCAGTTTTTTAATCCTCAATCTGTTTTGACAATTTAAAACAAAAATTGAAGTACTAACTTTTATTTTCAAAAGGCTTGCCAATCCAAAGGAAACTTTTTTTTTCTGGATGTCAGTAGCAGATGCAAACATTGTTTGACTGATCCATTTTGGTTACCTCTCTTATTGAATTTGCAGCAGATTAACAACGGGTTAGAAGTCTTCTGCAGATGAAAGGGTTTTTCGGAGTAGGGAAATGAATGGATTTTCAAATCAACAAACAATTTAAGTTAAGTTTGTAAGATGCTCTTATGATAACACCACCTTTAATTTATTCCGTGTCGCACTAAGTACAGTGGACCAGATTCGGAAGCACGTTTGACTCTGACTCCACTCAATTCAATACTGGAGCAATTAAATTAGGAAGTACCAAGCTATAGGGAGAGCAGTATTTGGCTCTCTCTGATAACTTCTGTTGACCAGTAGGAAGGTGGAAAAGATGCTTGGGAGCAGACAAAGCAGCCTGCTTAACTGACATCCCATCCACCATGTTCAACATTCACTCCCTCCACCACCAACGCACAGTGGCAGCAGTGTATACCATCTACAAGATGCACTACAGCAACTCATCAAGTCTTCTTTGACAGCACTTTCCAAACCCGTGACCTCTACCACCGAAAAGGACAAGGGCAGCAGATACGTGGGTACGCCACACACCATTCTGAATTGGAACTATATCTCCATTCCTTCACTGTCGCTGGGTCAAAATCCTGGAACTCCCTCCTTAACAGCACTGTGAGTGTACCTACACCACATGGGCTGCAGCGATGCAAGAAGGCAGCTCACCACCACCTTCTCAAGGGCAATTAGGGATGGGCAATAAATGTTGGTCGAGCCAGCGACACCCGTATCCCATGAACAAATAAATTTTAACAAGTGCTCAGGCCTGTCTGCCTCAGTAATAATGGGTGTAATTTATGCATCCATTAAAAAGTAATGAAATCTTGGTAACAGATTATACTGATACATTGTGAGTTTGTCCTTTCCTCTCATGTTTGTGTTGCAGCTAGCTGCTTTAATATCAATAGGTTGTTTATATAGGAAACACTCTATCTCCATTTGCAAAGCTGTGCAGCTGAAATGAATTTCAGGAATCAATGTACTGGGTCGTCTTCACAGTACTTGAAGATGTGTGTAAATCAGATGAAAAAATTGGACTCCCAAGATGGAAAAACTTGACAATCGTTTCAAATGTAATGACCCCCTCATAAAAATTACACATGCTGGGTGAGGGAAGATCATACAGCAATATGCACTGAAAGTCTTAATGGAACAGCCCTGTGGGAAGTGAATTGACTACTTTATCAAATTAAACAATTTCCATTCAAATTGATTTGAAGAAAAACTTGTGACTATCTGTAAATGTGGTCTTGTGCAATATGCCTAACATTTCACCAGTGATGGTTGGCTCTCTATACTCCTCTGCTTCCATGCATGCTGATGAGTTATGGATTTTGCTATCATGGAAGGTCTTTTCTATTTCTTCTCAATTACAAATGCACTTGATTCCAAATCTGCTCCACTTTCAGTAGAGCAGGTCTGCTGCAACATATTGAAACTTTTGATTATGTCATATGTTGTTCCTTGAAGCAGTCTTCCTTCCTAATAATTACCGTTGCCCTAGCCGTTTTACTGTTTTCACTATTTCAACTTTCTAGAAACATGTAAGTGCTGAAACATCCAAGCAGCTGCAAGAGCACAGACTTCTCAAATCTACTTTGAATTATGAGCTGTTCAACATTACAAAGGTTCCCAAAGGCAAGTTGAGCATACCAGAGGCTCTTACAATCCTCAACAACCACAAACTTCAGCCCAAAATATGGACAACTGACAAAATAGCTGAAGATTACAGTCTAGAACTTAAAGACGTTAAAGGACTGCTGGAATTTTTCAAACCATTTGAAATAAAAATTCTACCTCCAGAACAAAATGATAAAGAACGTATAACTGCAAGTTAGTAAATATGCACACTTTCAGACTATTCATACTTTAATTCTTTCTATTAAATGACTTTGATATCTTTACTGTATTTAAGGTTTGCAATGTGTTCAGGTCATTGGAACAGTATGGATATTGTGTCTGGAAGCATTGGGCTTTTACTGAGACCTGTGGGTGAACTAGTACAGGGCCACAAAGTTGTATTCTAGATGTGATCTACCCCACAATATATTATCATCACTGCACTGTGGCTTTTCACTTGCTAACTGTTCATATTATAGTGAGTGTCTCACTACAATCTATCTATCCCATTAAAACTCAGGAACAATAAACCTTGGAAATGTGCAACCACTCTGCCAGCTTCATGTGGATTACTGTATTTTCCAGTTTCTAGTACATGTTAGAAACTATAAGCTTTATACTGACTACTCACTGCCTGGTTTCAATAAAGGCCTCTTGCTATATAAAATTGTCTTTGCTTAATCCTTGGTCAGCAAGGTGGTTATCTCAATGTGTTGTATATTGAGTTAGTTCTGTTAATGTAAAATGAGTGGTAAAGTGCAAATAGATTTCTTTAATTCCTATAAGCTTGTGAACGTACTTTAACCTTGGATACAGTTAAAATGTTTTGTCTACAAACATTGGAAATCCAAATTGTGAATAACAATATTTCATTGCGGCTGTGATTTCACTCCCCTCTATTCATTAGTGTCTTTCTAAGGTAGTTCTAATTCGTTTCTCGCGCTAAAGCTTCAGAATGTTTGGTTCCTCGGATTGATAAGTACAAGTAAATTTGAGCAACCTTGCGGATTTAATAAAAGAGAAAGAAAGCTTTCTTGCCTCTGAGGAAAATGATCATTTGTTCAAGCCCCATTTCTGAGACTTGAGTACATAATCCAGGCTGGCACTTCAGCGTAATACTGCGTGAATGCTGCATTGCTGCAGATGTTTTTTATAGATGAAATGATAAGCTGAGGCCCTATTTGCCCTCTTAGGTTAACTTTAAAAATCCCATGGTACTAACCAAAGAAGTAGGAATTTCTCTAGTGTCTTGGCCAATACTTGTCATTTAGCCTACACCGCTGCGATACTTCATCTCATTGCTGTATGTAGGACCATATGCACAAATTGGCTGCCTCCTTTCCCTACATTACAATCCTTCAAAAGTAATTTATTTTTTGAAAAGCACTTTGAGACAGCTTGAGGTCATGAAAAGTACTGTATAAATATAACTTTATCCCTTCTGTCACATGTAGCTGCGCTTTTGCTTATGTGGGAAAAAAATGAATCAAGTAGCTCTTATCTTTGTACTAATATGTCTAATTTGTTCACACAGCACTACTAAATATTTCTATTAATTCAAATTTGAAAATTATATTTTGCAGCCACTTTGAACACATTATCCAGTAAGCAGTTGAGAAGCTGAAAGCATTGAATCTAATACAAAGTAACCAGTAGAGGGAGCAAAAAGAAAAAGTGCTGGAAAAATTCAGCAGGTCTGACAGCATCTGTGGAGAGAAAGACAGAGTTAACGTATTGAGTCCGTATGACTCTTCTTCAGAACTAAAGAGAAGTAAAAATATAGTGAAATATATACTGTTTAAGGAGGGTGGGACAGGTTGAGCTGGATGGAAGGCCAGTGATAGGTGGAGGCAAATGAGAGATTACAAAAGATGTCATAAACAAAAAGTTGAAGGGGTGTTGATGGTGGTGATACTGGCTAAAGGAGGTGCTAATGGTGACATTAAGAGTATAAAGCAGATTGAGCAAGTGACAGATGGCCCTAGTGGGGGCAGGGTGGAGGGAGGGGCGGTGTGGGAAAAAAATCTCTCCTTTGCCTCCACCTATCACTGGCCTTCTATCGAAGTAGGTTAAAAGGTGGGGATAAAACATTGAATAAAAGTGGAAATACATTTTAAAAAAATAATAAAAATAGGTGGGAAAAATATATAAAAATTTAAAAATAAATATTTGGAAAAAGGAGTGAGGATAGAGGAGAGAGTTCATGGTGTGAAGTTGTTGAACTCAATGTTAAGCCTGGGAGGCTATAAAGTGCCTAATCAGAAGACTGTTCCTCCAGTTTGTGTTGAGCTTCACTGGAACCTTGCAGCAGGCCAAGGACGGACATGTGGGCATGGGAGCAGGGTGGTGTGTTGAAATGGCAAGTGACAGGACGTCTGGGTCATGCTTTTGGACAGACCGAAGGTGTTCCGCATAACGGTCACCCAATCTGCGTTTGGTCTCTCCAATGTAGAGGAGACCACACCTTCGATCTGTCTGCAAGCATGACCCAGACCTTCCTGTCGCTTGCCATTTCAGCACACCATCCTGCTCTCATGCCCACATGTCCGTCTTTAGCCTGCTGCAATGTTCCAGTGAAGCTCAACGCAAACTGGAGGAACAGCACCTCATCTTCCGATTAGGCACTTTACAGCCTTCTGGACTGAATATTGAGTTCAACAACTTCAGAGCGTGAACTCTCTCCTCCATCCTCATCCCTTTCTGATCCCCTTTTTTCAAATATTTTATTTTTAAATTTTTATATATATTTTTCCCCACCTATTTTTATCATTTAAAAATTTTTTTGCATTTGATTCATTGTCCTATCCCCACCTTTTAGCCTATTTCAATCTTTTTTCCCACACCGTCCCCTCCCTCCACCCTGCCCCCACCAGGGCCATCTGTCACTTGCTTATTCTGCTTTCTACTCTTAATGTCACCATTAGCCAGTATCACCACCATCAACACCCCTTCGACCTTTTGTTTATGACATCTTTTGCAATCTATCCTTTGCCTCCACCTATCGCTGGCCTCCTATCCAGCTTCACCTGTCTCACCCTCCTTAAACAGCATATATTTCACCATATTTTTATTTCTCTTTATTTCTGAAGAAGAGTCATACGGACTTGAAATGTTAACTCTGTCTTTCTCTCCACAGATGCTGTCAGACCTGAGTTTTTCCAGCACTTTTTGTTTTTGTTTCAGATTTCCAGCATCCGCAGTACTCCGCCTTTATCAGGAGAGGGAGCAGTTTGACAAGGATGGAAAATTGAACGTGAAAGTGCATGAATGATACAACTATGCTAATTTGACAAACAAGTTTCGCTAAACATTTTTAAGCTAAGTTGTATGCTACAGAGAGTACATTTTAGCTTTGAATCTAAACTTTCCACCTGCGTTTTACTTAAGTTTGCAAATATAGTGAAAACTATATAACTAATGTGGGAAGTTCGTTGTAAATTTATACAGCAGGTTACCATTCTGCAGTCCTGTTTTCTTATCAGTTTAACATCCTTGGTCTTTGATTTGTGGAATGAATATGGTGTGGGTTACATATTGTAACTTCTATCTATCTTTAAATATTGAATTTTTAGCGCTGCAGCATGTTTCATTTTTTCACAGACTTTGCCTGATCTTCACAGGTCAAATTCTCTGCCTATATTGATGATGGACACAGCTGGGTCCATTCACCTGCCTTAAACCTGCATCACATAAACTGCTTAAACACATTATTCAAATTTTATAGGGGGAGAAAAGAGATGCTTCATTAGTTTTCCTTTGAAAAAAAATGAGACTTATGCATTTGATAAAGTTAATAAGACACTTAGGACAAAGATGAAGGAATGTTGAATTCGAGGGAATGTGACCTTATGGATAGGTGATCATGTGTGAGCAGAAGACCAAGTGTAGCAGGTAAAAGGAAGTTTCTTGGACTGGAATAATGTGAATGGCAGTACGCTGATATCCTCACAAAAATAGTTTTGGTATTTTTACTGTTTCTAAAGCTGGTTTCTTGGAACATTCAATTGCAACAGGTATTCATTAATACACTGAGCAAGGGAACGGAGCTACATCTGAAAGGGCAGAATGGTGACTAATGGATTATATATTAAAAATGGCAGAGTGGCTAGAAGATTAAAATGGGATTGTGCTCAAGGGTGGCGTAATTGGGATCACTTCACGTAATTTTTTGGAAGTCAGTGGAACACAATTAATGTTATGTGATAGCCCCACTTTGCAATATGCTAAATTGCAAGAAAGTGCTGGAAGAACTCAGCTGGTCTGACAGCATCTGTGGAAGGAGAAAAAGCATTAACATTTCCACTCCAGTGTGACTTTTCTTCAGAAGGCTTTTTTGCAAACTCTGAATATTCATTTTCAGCCATTGGTTTTGCCTTATCCAGTCAGGACAGATCATATAGACTCGAAATATCAACACTGTTTCTCTGTCCACAGATACTGTCAGACCTGAGTTTTTCCAGCATTTTCTGTGTTTGTGTATGAAATTTGTGTTCCTTTACCTTATTTACTCTAAATATTTTTTGTTACTTAAAGTTGTAAATGGCACAGAAAGAGAGCAGTCGACCCATTGAGTCCATGCTAGTTATCTGTAGAGCATTCCAATCATTCCCATTTCCCTGCTCTATTCAATTAGCTGTGCATATTTATTTCCCTCAAGTGCCCATTCAATTTCCTTTCCATTCATTATCACTTGCTTTTTTAGACAGTTCTTTTTCTCACACCCTGCATCCCGCATCTCTTGACCAAAAGTTTAAATCTTGTTCCCTAGTCCTTGTTAAATCAGCTAATCCGTCTACCATAACCAAACCTGTCACAATCTTGTACACCTCGATCAGATCTCCCCATAACCTCCTTTGCCCAAAGGAAAATAACGCCAATGTCTCCAACTTAACCTTGTAGCGATGGCGGAGTGGCATTGTCGCTGTACTAGTAATCCAGAGAACCATCGTAATGCTCTGGGGATGCATGTTCATTGGTGGAATTTGAATTCAATAAATATCTGGAAATAAAAGTCTAATGATGGCTTTGTAATGATGACTTTGATTGTTCACTGGTTCACTAATGTCCTTTAGGGAAGGAAATCTGCTGTCCTTACCTCGTCTGGCCTATATGTGACTTCAGACCCACAGCAATGTGGTTGACTCTTAATTGCCCTCTGAAATGGCCTAGCAAGCCACTCAGTTGAATCAAACTGCTACACGGTCACAAAAAAGATTTGAAACTGGACAGACCACCCGGCATCGACCTAGGCACCGGAAACAACAACAGCAAACTCAGCATTGTCGACTATTCAAAGTCCTCCTTGCTAACACCTGGGAGCTAGTGTCAAAATAAAGAGAACTGTCTCACAACTGCCAAGCAACTGCCTGACGTTGTCATCTTCACGGAATCGTATCTAACAGACAATGTCCCCAGCACCACCATCACCATCCCTGAATATGTCCTGTCCCACCGGCAGGACAGACCCAGCAGAGGTGGCGACACAGTGGTGTACATTTTGGAGGGAATTGCCCTGGGAATCCTCAACATCGACTGCGGATCCCATGAAACCTCATGGCAACAGGTTGAACATGGGCAAGGAAACCTCTTGCTGATTGCCACATACAGCCCTCCTTCAGTTGATGAATCAGTGCTCCTCCATGTTGAACACCACTTGGAGGAAGCAATGAGGGTGGCAAGGGTGCGAATGACCTCTGGGTGGGGGCTGTCAATTTCCATCACCAAGAGTGGCTCGGTAGCTGACTGAGCTGGATGAGTCCTAAAGAACATAGCTGTTAGATTGGGTCTGCGGCAGGTGGTGAGGGAACCAACAAGAGGGAAAAACATAACTTGACCTCACCCCCAACAACCTGCCTGCAGCAGATGCATCGGTAGGAGTGACCACCGCACAGTCCTTGTGGAGACCAAGTCCCGCCTTCACATTGAGGATACCCTCCATCATGTTGTGTGGCACTACCACTGTGCTAAATGGGATAGATTTCAAACAGATCTAGCAACTCAAGACTGGGCATCCATGAGGCACTGTCAGCCATCAGCAGCAGCAGAATTGTACTCAAACATGATCTGTAAGCTCATGGCCCGGCTTTTCCTCCCCTCTACCATTGCCATCAAGTCAGGGGATCAACCCTAGTTCAATGAAGAGTGCAGGAGGGCATGCCAGGAGCAGCACCAGGCATACCTAAAAATGAGGTGTCAATTTGGTGAAGCTATAACACAGGACTATTTGCATGCCAAACAGCATAAGCAGTAAATGATATATAGAGCTAAGCCATCCCACAACCAACTGGTCAGATCTAAGCTCTGCAGTCCTGCCACATCCAGTCATGAATGGAGTGGACAATTAACTGACTGGAGGAGGAGGCTCCACAAATACCCCCATCCTCAATGATGGGGGAGCCCGGTACATCAGTGTGAAAGATAAGGCTGAAGCATTTGCTACAATCTTCAGCCAGAAGTGCCAAGTGGATGATCCATCTTGGCCTCCTCCAGAGGTCCCCCGCATCACAGATGCCTGCCTTCAGCCAATTCAATTCACTCCACGTGATATCAAGAAATGGCTGAAGGCACTGGATAGTGCAAAGGCTATGTGGCCTGACAATATTCCAGCAATAGTACTGAAGACTTGTGCTCCAGAATTGCTGCGCTCCTAGCCAAGCTGTTCCATTACAGCTACAACACTAGTGTCTACCTGGCTATGTGGAAAATTGCCCAGGTATGACCTGTACACAAAAAGCAGGACAAATGCAATTGAGCCAATTATCTCCTCATCAGTTTACTATCAATCATCCAGAAATTAATGGAAGGGGTCATCAACAGTGCTATCAAATGGCACTTGCTTAGCAATAACCTGCTCACTGATGCTCACTTTGGGTTTCGTCAGGGCTGAACTGAACTCCTGAGGTGAGGTGAGAGTGACTGCCCATTACATTAAGGCCACATTTGACCGAGTGTGGCATCAAGGAGCCCTAGCAAAGCTGGAGTCAATGGGAATTGGTGGGGGGAGGAACTCTCCAATGGTTGGTGTCATACCTAGCATAAAGGACAATGGTTGTGGTTATTGGAGGTCAGTATTCTCAGTTCTAGGTGTTCACTGCAGGAGTTCCTCAGTGTAGTGTCCTAGGCCCAACCATCTTCAGCTGCTTCATCAATGACCCTCCTTTCATCTTAAGGTCAGAAGTGGGGATGTTTGCTGATGATTGTACATCGTTCAGCACCATTGGCGGCAACTCAGATACTGAAGCAGCCCATGTTGAGATGCAGCAAGACCTGGGCAATATCCAGGCTTGGGCTGACAAGTGTCAAGTAACATTTGCGCCACACAAGTGCCAGGCAATGACCATCTCTAACAAGAGTGAATCTAACCCTCTTGACGTTTAATGTCATTACCATCACTGAATCCCCCACTATCAACATCCTGGGGTTATCATTGACCAGAAATTGAACTTGACTAGCCATGTAAATACTGTGGCTACAATTGCAGTTCAGAGGTTAGGTATCCTGCGATGAGTAACGCACCTCCTGACTCCCCAAAGCCTGTCCACCATCTACAAGACACAAGTCAGGAGTGTGATGGAATACTCCCCACTTGCCTGGATGAGTGCAGCTCCCACAACACTCAAGAAGCTTGACACCATCCAGGACAAAGCAGCTCGCTTGATTGGTACCATATCCACAAACATTTACTCTCTCCACCGCTGACGCACAGTAGCAGCAGTGTGTACCATCTATAAGATGCACCGCAGGAATTCACCAAGGCTTCTTAGATAGCGCCTTCCAAACCCATGACCATCTGGAAGGACAAGGGGAGCAGATAGATGGGGGCACCTCCACCTGGAAGTTCCCCTCCAAGTCGCTCACTATCCTGACTTGAAAATATATCTCCGTTCCTTCACTGTTGCTGGGTCAAAATCCTGGAACTCCCTTCCTAACAGCACTGTGGGTGTACCTACACTTAATGGACTGCAGTGTTTCAAGATGGCAGCTCACCACCACCTTCTCAAGGGCAACTGGGGTTGGGCAATAAATGCTGGCCCAGCCAGCGAAGCCCACATCCCATGAAGGAATGAATGAAAAAATATTCAGGTAAATCTCTTCACCATGTCAAAGACCTTCACACATTTTCTGAAGTGTGCTGACCAAACTGGAAGCAATACTATAGTGGCTGAACCAGAGCATCATAAAGGTTCAGTTAAAATTCCCTGCTTTTGTAATCAATACCTCTATTTATCAAGCCCAAGGTCCCATATCCTTTGCCAGCTACTCCCGATATGTCCCGCCACCTTGAAAGATCTATGCACATGAATCTCCAGGTGTCTCTGTCCTTGGACACTTTCTCAAACTATTAAGCTATTATGTCTATATTACTTCTCCCTATCCCTTTTACCAAAATACATCACTTCATATTTCCCTGTATTAAATTCCATCTGTCAATTGCCTATTTTGCTAGCCCAAACATGTCTTGTTGCAATTATTTGTATCATCCTCATTTTCAGCCACACCTCCAGATTTGATATGATTGGCAAATTTTCAAATGTTACTCTTTATTCCAATACGCAGTTCATTTATTTGTTTCAACAAAGGAATGTCCAGCACCGACCCTTTGGAGAGCACCATGGTCTACCACCTTCCAGTCTGACAAACAACCATTTAGCATGGCTTACTGTTTTCTGTCCTTAAGTTAATTTTTTAATCCAAGCTGACACTGACCCTCCTATTCCGTCAGCATCCATTTTGTTAACCAGTCTCTTATGTGGTACTTTGTTAAAGGTTTTCTTAAAATCCATATAGAAACCATCCACTGCATTCCTTTCATTATCTTTCTCTGTTACTTCATCAAAAAATTCAATTAGATTAGTCAAACACGAGCTTTGACAAATCTGCGCTTGCTCTCATTAATTAAACCAACCTCTCCAAGTGCCAGTTAATGTTGTCCCCAATCATTGCTTCTAAAACCTTTCCTACTACTGATGTTAACCTGACTGGCCTGCAGTTACTAGGAATGGCCTTACACCCTTTCTTGAATAATGTTGTCACATTGCTACTTTTCAATCCACTGCCGTCTTCCTTGATATTTAAGGTAGATTGGAAGATTATGGCAAGCCAAACCATAATCTTCAGCCTAATTCCCTTAGTAACCTGAACAAAAACCATTTGGACCAGGTGACTTCTCCATCCTAATCATAGCCAGCCTCTCCAGCACAATCTATCAATTTTTACCCTAATTATTCCCTCTACCATCTCCACTTCAAGCGATATTTTGTCAGCATTCCCTTCCTTGGTAAATACCTATATAAAGTACTCATTAAATATTCTGGCCTTGCCCTGCAACTCTAAGCATATATATCATCTTTGTCCCAAATAGGTCCCACCCCATCTCTTACTACTATTTTACATGTCAGTAGATTATTTAGTTTCCTTTTAAGTTAATTGCTATTCCATTCTCAGATTTTCTCTTTGCCAATTTTATCTTCCTTTTCTCTTCATGGGGAGGTGGTGGTCTAGTGGTAATGTTACTAGACTAGTAATCTAGAGGCCCAGTTGAATGCTCTGGGGACATGGGTTTGAATCCCATGTAGCAGCTAGTGGAATTTAAATTCAATTAATACATCTGGAATTGAAAGCTAGTCTCAGTAATGGTGGCATGAAATTATCATTGATTTTTTCAAACTCATTTGGTCCACTAATATCCTTTAGACAAGGAAATCTGCATTCTTATCTGGTCTGGCTTACATGTGACTCCAGACTTGCAGCATTGTGGTTGACTCTTAATTGCCCCCCGAAATGGCCTAGCAAACCACTTAGCGCGATGAATGGGGATCAAGTTGTACCACATTGCTACAGAGACCAGATGGATTTGAGCAGTTTCAGAATGTGGCTCACCACTACCTTCTCAAGGTTAATTAGGGATGAACAACAAATTCTGACCTTGCCCACATCCCATATTTAAAAACAAAATTTCCTCTCAGCTTATTGTATTTGGCCTGGTTCTCGCTTGATATGCATCATACGCTTTTTATTTGTTTCATCATATTCTCTATCTCCTTCGTTATGCTTGGCTCTCCTGTTTTATCTCTTGTTGGAATGTACCTAACCTGCATCTGAAACATCCCTTCCTTAAAGATCACCCATTGTTCCATTACAGCTTTTTCTGTCACAATTTGGTTCCATTTTACCCTTGTTTGATCCTCTCTCATCCCATTGAGGTTTTCTCTTTTCCATTTTAGAAGTTCTACTTTAGATTTTTCCTTGCGCTTCTCCGCTACTAATCAAAACCTTACAAAAGGATGATGACTTTTACCCATGTGGCTGACCTCATTTCCCAGCTCTAGATCCAGAAATGTCTCCTTCCTAAAATAATCATTCTGATTATAAGTCATCAACCTGAAACATTAACTCGGTTTCTCTCCACAGATGCTGGCTGACATATTGAATATTTTCTGTTTTTATTTCCAATTTCCAGTAACTGAAGTATTTTGCTTTTGTATATCATATGCCTCCTTCCGAGTTGAACTGAGCTCATACAGGTCAAGGAAGTTCCCTTGAACACAATTCCTATCCCTCCTTTTCCTTTATTCTAATATTATCTCAATCAATATTTGGATGATTCATGTCCCCCAGTATCACCACTGTATAGTTCTTTCATATGTCTGTGACTTCCTTGCAGATTTGCTCCTCTATCTCTCTCTCTGTCTTTGGAGCCTATAGACTACCCCCAATAATATGATCATACCCTTTTTGTTTCTCAACTCTAGCCAAATGGATTCTGTCCTGGCCCCCTTGAGGGCATCTCTCTTTCTGACACTACAATGTCTTCCCTAATCAGTACTGCCACCCAACCTCCCTTTTTTTCTTCCCTGTATTTTCTGAATGCTTTATATCTGTGAATGCTAAGTCCCCCTTTCTTACTATTTTTAAACCACATTTCTGTATTTGCCACCACATCATAGGCACTCTCTATACAAAATAAATAATAATAAGTGAAAATAATTCTACTGTCAAAACCTATCACAAAAAGGTTCTAAAGTTCACACTGTACTGTATTTTGATGTCCTTCAGAAGAATGGCCACACTTCAAAAGCACTTCATTGGCTAAATATTGCTTTTGGGTGACCTAAGGTTATGAAGAAGACCATATATAACTGCAAGGCTATTTTTTTTTCAACTTGTACTGTACTGATTAATTGGAAAGAGTCATGCTGTTGCACAAGGGGAACTATGTCCACTGTGTACATACACACACTAGTATGTTAGAAGTTGTAGCCTTCACCCACTACTTATTGTATGCTGATGATTCAAGCTCTAAACTTTGCTGAAAGGTTGAAAACGCAAACAAAACGCAGTTCACTCATATTGTTATGAAAAATACTTTTTTGTTTATGTTGGAAACATTATTTTCAGCTGCATGTATATCAGAAAATCGAAGATTGTTGAATCTGAGATTAGATTATGTGGCTCATGTGGAGAAAAGTACCAGTGCACACTTGATAAGTTAAATGATATTTCTATATTGTAACATCCGATGATTCGATATTGTAGAAACAAACACATTTCTTAATTTGTTCTGTGTTTTAGCCCTCAAGCACAATGAAAACAAATTTGTGTAAAGCAGCCAACTGTCAACACAGCAATTAAATTGGAAACATAAAATGTATGAGCATCACAAGAAAAACAATTTAGGCAATGGTAAATTACTATTTAATATCTGTTTTTCAAGGCCACCTACTTAGATCTTCACAACACTGTCCACCCCTGCCCCTAACTCGCCCTCACTGCCTGTGAGACTCTACTCCATGCCTTTATTACCTCAAGGCTTGAATTGTCTAAAGATTCACTTTCCACAAACTGTGACTCATTCAGAATACTGCTGCCCATGCATTACGCACTCAGCTTCTATGAAATGGGGTCTGAGAAAAAATTGGATAGACTTGTACTTTTCAGTTCAGAAAGAGGTGTCTGAGAGGTGATCCATGCTATATATAATAGTAAATAATATGGGAAAAGTTGAAATAAAAACAGAAATGCTGTACACAATTAGTCAGACCTAGCACAAAGGAAGATGGGTGTGGTTGTTGGAGGTCAGTCATCTCAGATCCAGGACATCACTGCAGGAGTTCTTCAGGGTAGTGTCCTCTGCCCAACCATCTTTAGCTGCTTCATCAATGATCTTCCTTCCATCATAAGGTCAGAAGTGGGGATGTTTGCTGATGATTGCACAATGTTCAGCACCATTCGCAACTCCTCAGATACTGAAGCAGTCCATGTCCAATTGCAGCAAGACCTGGACAATATCCAGTCTTGGGCTGACAAGTGGCAAATAACATTCGCGCCACACAAGTGCCAAGCAATGATTATCTCCAACAAGAGAGAATCCAACCATCGCACCTTGATGTTCAATGGCATTACCATCATTGAATTCTCCAATATCAACATCCTGATTTACCATTGCCCAGAAACTGAACTGGACTAGCCATATAAATACTGTGGCTACAAGGGTAGGTCAGAGGCGAGGCATCCTGTGATTAACTCACCTCCTGACTCCCCAAATTCTTTTCACCATCTCCAAGACACAAGTCAGGAATGTGATGGAATACTCCCCACTTGCCTGGATGACTGCAGCTCCCACCACACTCAAGAAGCTTGACACCATCCAGGACAAAGCAACCCGCTGATTGGCATCACATCCACAAACATTCACTGCCTCCTCCACTACTGCTGCACAATGGCAGCAATGTGTACCATCTACAAGATGCATTGCAGGAAGATTCCGTAGACAGCACCTTCCAAACACACAACCACTACCATCTAGAAGGACAAGGGCAGCAGATAAATGGGAACACAACCACCTGGAAGTTCCCCTCCAAGCCACTCACCATCCTGACTTGGAAACATATCCCTGTTCCTTCACTAATGCTCAGTCAAAATCTTAGAACTCCCTCCCTAACAGAACTGTGGGTGTACCTACACCACAGTGACTGCGGCGGTTCAAGAAAGCAGCTCACCACCACCTTCTTAAGGACAACTAAGGATGGGCAATAAATGCTGGCCTAGCCAGGGACGTCCACATCTCATAAATGATGGATTGAAAAAAAACCTTTCTATTGTATCTGATTCTGGGCACCACACTTTAGAAAGGATGCCAAGGCCTTGGAATGGGTGCAGAAGAGATTTACCAGAATGTTATCAGGGATAAGGATATTCACTTATTTAGAGGGACAAGGGAAGCTGGGGTTATCCTCGGAGCAGAGCAAAGAAGCTTAAGGGAAGAACTAATAAAATAGATCAATGTTATGAGGGGTTCTGGAAGGTTAGATAGGGAGAATCTGTTCCCACTGGCAAGATTGTCAGTAATCAGAGTGCACAGGTAATTGGCAAAAAGGCCAAGGGAGGAATGAAGAAAAATGATTTTAATCGTTGAGCTGATGGTTTGGAATGCACTTTCTTAGAGTGCCGGAAGCAGATTTAATTGTAACTTCAAAGGAATTGGATAAATACGTAAAAAGAAAAGCTAAGGGAAAGATCGGGCAGTGGGACTAATTGGCACGATGGATCGAATGGGCTCTTCGTGTACTTCATGATTCTATTATTCTACGTGGAATATCAACTGGGATGGGGAATGAACGGTGCGATGTGTGTTGTCTGATTTGATGGGAGCAGTGCACATTTGCAGTGTTCGTCACTTTTCAGACAAGCATTTACTGTTTTCCCAGATAATGTGCCATTATTTTTTTCTCTCTGTAGGATGGTTCCAGTTAGCGCAACGCTGCAGTGCATATTTTTTTAAAAGGAAAGTTAAGATGGTCACTCGCTTTCCAGCGCCTGCAGCGAAAGCTTAGGGGTGACAGTAGCACTGCTTGCAACGCAGCCCGGATCCTGCGGTCAATCACTCCGGGCGCGAGGTGAGGAATCCGAGCGCGGCGATACCGGGCGCTCGGACTAGGTGACCTGCAGGGAGCCAGCGCCGCCTGTGGCAGCGGCGGGGAAGCGGCCCGAGTGCGCGGCTGCTGGCCACGTGATGTGGTGCGCATTCGCGGCGGCGGCGGCGGCTGTGCCACAGTGTGGCAAAGCCGGGGACACAGTGTATCAGCTGCACAGGGAGCCGTGAATTCCGGCTGAGTGGAGCAAATGCAAGGTCGAGCTGAACCACATGATTTTCTTATTTAAAAACTCCCCTCCCGTCAGATTTGCCGGAAGCACATCGGTAATATCCAAGTGAAGCACACATGCATGTGAGGTGAGTTGAAAGTTATTCACTTTTTTCGGGGAATGGGGGCAGGGTTTCTCAGTAATAACACAGAAGCAGTGAACAGTGTGACTGAATGCTGGCGTTACACTGTTCAGGGCACTTGTGTTGCATCTGTCAGCCTGGTACGCACCGCTCGGTTTCTTTAGCGTATGTGTCGAATAAAGAATATACCAAAAAAAATGAATGCTTTAAGTTTATTTTTCATTTTGCTTTGCTGTAGAATGCAAAAATGCAACTGGAGACTAGATCGAAATCTTCCATACCCCCTTCCCACCAAAAAATTAAAACGAAAACCGTTTTTTTGTACTGTACGACTTAACTTTAAAGTGCCGTGACAAAACAGGCATAAATGGGGATACTATTTGTCATTTTAATTTAGTGGAGAAATTGATCCTGTGCTCATTGGCCCTGTTAGAATACTAACACTTTCGAGGCTTGTTTCATTTGTGTAAAATAGAGAAATCAAAATCTATAGATTGATTTAACAATTTCAAATAACATTTATAAGAATTGAAATGCAGTATTATAACGAAAAAATGTTTTAATGCAATTGAATCCAGTACCTTTCTGAAACACTGAATTTTAAAGGATATCCCCATGGAACATAGCTTGTTTTATTTTCAAATTTTTGATTTGTCAAATTAAAATTAAAATCACTTCATAATGTGTGTAACTCTTAATGAAAATTCTCAAAAGCTTTTTTTCCTTAATTTCTGAAATAAGAATTATTTCCACCTGGGAACTTCCACCTGTGATTTTAAAAAATCAACAACTGAGTGATTTGAAGGGCAAAGGTTTTAAGTCAAGACAACTTGGAAAGCTAACGTAGATCAGAAAGAAAAAGGATGATTGTTGAGTGGGATTTTATGCAGGATTGGAAGAGGATGGCCAAGCTCTGAGTCTGTTGGAAGTTATGTTGTGGATCTCAGGGAAGGTATTTGAAAAATTGAGTCTGAAAATTACTACAGCACAGGTGAGAATTTCAAGAGTTAGGATGAGGTTGAGGCAAGGAGGCAAACACCGTATTTGAGATGTGTAAGTATGCATTGATTGTGATGTGTTTATGTAGGATTTGAAGTTTTCATTATAAATCAAACAGATATTGAGGTTGCATACTATCAGGTGAGCTGGAGAGGTATGTAAAGGGGGCTTAATTGTAGAACCCCTTGTGGGATTTTAAGAGAGTTGATTTGATCTTGTTCATGTTGCAATGTGTAAAACTTTAGTTGAATCATTCATTGTAATGATGCAGCAGATAATGTGTACCAGGTGGATCGAATCCATGAGGGAAACTTGATCCTGCTACCACAACCGTTTTGCATATTTGTATTTGAGATGTGTGCCCTGAATTCAGTAGTAACGAGTCCACTAAGACTTTAGAGATTTTTTTAGAAAACTAAATGAAATATTTATTAACAGAAGAAAAGATTTAAAGCACATACATCGGTCTACAAATTTACTACTATAATAACTCCTAAAACTCCTAATTAATCTGGCTTCTAGTTACACATCCGTTAAGACAACGGTTTTTAAAAAAAAATAGATTTAAACAGATCCAGGCAAGTCAACTCACTGCCCCGGACAGTAGAGTTCAAAGTGGCTTTCCCCAGCTTCAGTTTCTGAAGACAACAGGCTTAATGCACAAATACTGGAGGTTTTTCACGTGTTAGATCTTACGATGCCTTCCCTGACACAGCCTCATTCTCCTTTTATACATGTTTCTCCCTTTTAATGTAAATTTCATTGTTCCCGTATGCCTTTGGAACTTTACCTTTCTCATAAAATAAACCTTTTCTTGCTGCTAATACTATCAGTAACCTTTGGGAAAAATAAACTCACTGCTTGGCCTAACTTCTCTGGCTAGGTGTAACATCCTACCATCTCTTTGAAATTCAAACTACCCTGATTTATCTAAAAATGCAAATTCTCCTCACCTCACATTCTAAGACTTCAGCCATGTTTGTTTATTTAGCATTTCAAACCTAGCTTCTTTTAATGAATCAAAGCTGTCTCCAATTCAATTAAAAAACACACACACACAATCCAAACCCTAGTTTTACAATAAATCACAATATTATGAGAATTATTATACTTTCGTGACAATCACTGTGATTTCAGAGTAGCCATCTGATTGTAGAATTATCATAAAATCAATGTCAGATGTGGAGGAATTTGGGAGGTGGGTGCTGGTGAAGCTGTGGAAAAGCAAGTTTATTTTTTGGGGAGCAGAGTATGAATGAGAAAAATAGAGAGATGTTGACAGGTGTGTTGAATGGCAGTAGATCAAAAGGAGCTCAAAAGAGGAGTGGAAGAGGGCTGTGGTATTTGTGCAGAAGGAGTCAGAGGGATAAAAGAACAGGTTAGGGTGAGACTTGGGTATGACAGTCATGTTGCCACCATGTATAACCGGATGAGCTGTCATAGTGAAGGAAAAGGTATCACTGTTAGTGAGCCAGGGTGCTGGATCCAGTGCTCTTTGGATTGGTGGGGCTAAAGGATCCAAGTTGCACGCTTGTTTTGGGGTGACCGAGTTGGTACAGAGGCAGAGAAAATGAGGAGACCGTTGTTATAATAAACACATGCTGTCTATTTACAAACTAAATGCAACAGCTACACTTGTGCGCTCACAGCTCAAAACCCTGTCTTCAGTCTTCAGTGTCTAACTCAAGACTCTTCCACAGTGGTAGCCTGCGCTGCTCTGCTATTGGCTATTAATATCATGTGATCTTACAACACTAGTTTTAAAGGTATATTACATATCAGATTACTACATCCTTCCCCCTTTACTGAAAAATACATTTTACAATTTTTTCAATATATCAAGTTATTTACAACGTCAGTCTCTCTGGGGGTTTCCTGATGCGTGTAGAACGTCTCAGCTCTACAGTTTCTGAAGCTTGATTTGGAACCTTCTTTACTGGTGTTGCCTGAGCATCCGGTTCTTCCAGAGGTACTTGTATATCTGTTTTTCAACTCTTACAGGTACAGTCAGCCCTTCAAACACACTTGTACTTGGTTGTCTTCTTTCAACAGGAAATGTCAATTGAGTCTCAAACATTGGTGGAATCATTTCAGGGTATTTGTTTCTCCTCTCCTTAACTGATCTACATGTTCTCTTAATTACACGGTCTTCGACTTTCACGTGGTAGGACAAGAGGTCCGGTTACTGCACTTATCTCACTGAACAACCATGTTCCTTCTCTAAAGTTTTGCACAAATACTTTCTCTCCTACATTAAATGTTCTGTCACAATTGAGCCATTTCCTGACTTTGCCTTCTTTCTACCTCCCCTCCTCCCAAGTTTGACATTGGTAGGCTGTCTCGGTTGGAGATGGCGTTTCATCAATAATTCTGCAGGTGTGACATCTGTTGTCGTATGAGGGTGGTTCCATAATGGAAAAGAAATCATGCTAATTTAGTCACTATCGAATCTCCAGACAGATTTGAACATCTGAACTGCTCTCTCGGCGAGTCCATTTGAAGAAGGTTGGTATGGAGATGTTTTCGCATGAACAATACCAAGAAGCTTGTAAATCGGTTAAATTCAGCACTTGTGAATGCTGTTCCATTATCTGATACAAGCACATCTGATAGCCCATTACTTGTGAAACTTGGTCGAAGTTTGTCTATTGTTGCTGAAGATGTGGGTGACCTCACTTTATATATGTCCGGCCATTTTGAATGAGCGTCTATGATAAGAAGAAACATTGTTCCCATAAAAGGTCCCACATAGCCGATGCGTGCTCGTACCCATGGCCTTCCTGGCCATATCCAGGGCTTCTTTAATGGCTTCCACTTTTTCTTCAACTGGATGTAGGCCTTGTGAATCTACCTTGTGACTTAGGTAAGTTACCTCTTTTACCTGGAATGTGCACTATTCCTTTTTCAATCTCACTGCGAAAAACATTTCAGAACTCCTTCCAAGTTTATCAAATATTCCTTTTCAGTGAGACCAGTCACAAGAGCATCATCCAAATAAACTTCAACATGTAGTAAACTTTCTATGGTTCTTTGGAATGTGGCGCAAGCTGATGAAACGCCAAATGGTAAACAAGCGTTTTGGTACAATCCCTTGAGTGCATTTATGGTGACAAACTTCCGGGATGCCTTCTCTAATTCCAAATGTTGGTAGGTGTGACTCGAATCTAACTTTGTGTAAGCCGTTCTACCTGCTAATTTAGCGTATAAATCTTCAGTTTTAGGTATGGGGTGTCTTTCCAATTTTGCTACTTTATTGATTGTTAATTTATAGTCCCCACATACTCCAATGCTTCAGTCAGGTTTGAGAATAGGTACAATTGGAGCTGTCCGCTCTGAAAATTGTACTGGTTGTTTCACTCCCAGTTTTTTTCATCTGTCCAGTTGGGCCTACCTTATCCCGCATTGCATTAGGCACTGGTCTTGCCTTCATGAATCTGCGTGGATTTTTGCTTGTAGCCCCTCAATTTTTCCGAGTTCTTCCTTGAAAACAGGCATATTGTTGTAGTAGCTCTGAAAGACCATTAGTTCATAGTTGGAAGATTTCCATCCATTCCAATTTAATTGCTTTCAGCCAGTTTCGTCTGAGGAGACTAGGCCCCTCTCCTGCTACTACCATCAAGATAATCTCACTGAGCTCCGTAATGTACTGTGACTTTACATACGCCTTGACTTGCATGTCCTCTACCATGTAAGTTTCTAATTTGTCATTAGTTTCTTCTAAATTCAGCTTACATTCTCCATGATTCACGTATTTGAAATTATCGTTAAAGCAATCCCCTCAGAACATGCCGCAGTTTGGAAGAGTGGAGCCTGTTGACCCAAGCTCGGGCAACTGGTCTCACTATGTTGACTGCCTCGCGTTCTTCTTTCAGGTGAACAATATTGTGGGGGAGGAGAAGAGGCACATAATCCTTCTGTCCACGTGTGGGAGTAAGACATATGGATTAATTTAAAATCTGTTGGTGCCAGTGCCCCAGACTCAAAGGTCACCAATCACTGTAGTGGCTGCAGCAGTATCCACCTCCATTCTGATAGGCTTCTCATTCACTCACATGGTTACATAGGCTCTGTTCTTCCTACCTTTTATATAACGGATAGATATCAGGATCTATTACTTCAGGCTTTTCAATGCTGTTTATCTCATTGGGTTTTTGCTTTTGCCTACAAGTCTGCCTGATTCTATCTTCACAATGCCTCATGAGGTGTTCATATCGATGGCAGAAGAAACATTCGATCTTTTTAAACTGTGGTTCATGACAAGGTTGTCTGCTTCCATCACAGATTCACAGAATCTTAATGGCACAGAAGGAAGCCATTCTGCCCATCATGTCTGCACCGGCTCTCCAAATAAGTATTATAACCTAGTGCCATTGCCCTGCCTTTTCCCTGTACCCTTGCACATTGTTTCTATTCAATTAACTATCTCATGTACTCTTAAATGCCTCAATTGAATCTGCCTCCACCACATTTTCAGGCAGTGCATTCCAGACCCGAACCACTCTTTGTGTGAAAAAGTTTTTTCTCACGTCACACTTGCTTCTTTTGCAAGTCACTTTAAATCTGTGCTCTCTCGTTCTTGATCCTTTTACGAGTGGGAACACCTTCTCCCTATTTATTCTGTCCAGCTCCCTCATGATTTTAAACATCTCTATCAAATCTCCTCTCAACCTTCTCTCCAAGGTGAACAGTCCCAACGTCTCCAATCTATCCTCATAGCTGAAGTTTCTCATCCCTGGAACCATTTTTGTAGACTTTGTTACTGAGATGCCATGTTTTTGCTGCTAAGTTATCCCTTTCAATTTTCTGCTAGCGGTGACTGCTTCCCGCTTTTAAGTAATGTTATGCACTTTTGCGCTCTTTTTGGTTGAGGCTCTCTGCCCAACGTGGAGGATGGTGCCATTTGTGCTCCTCTTAAGGCGTCTGAGTCTCTTACCGCACCTTCCATTTCCAGAGCAATTCCCAATGCCTTCTGAAAATCTAAATTTATTTCAGTCAGTAATTTCTTCTAAATCACATCTTCATTTATACCGCACATCAAACAGCCTCTAAGCATATCATTGATAGACATACCGAACTCGCAATATTCAGTTAATTGCTTCAGGCTTGCCACATAACAAACAGTTGTCTCCCCCGCAGCTCTAATTCTTGAGTTAAAGTTGAACTGATGTATCGTCACCGATGGCTTGGACTGGTAATGATCCTTTGATGTTCAATAAGTCATCAAACCTTTGAGTCTGGGGCACTGGCGCCAACAGATTCCGAATTAATCCGTATATTGTACTCCCACACGTGGACAGAAGGATCGCGTGCCTCTTTTTCTACCCTGCAATGTTGTTTGTCTGGAAGAAGAACACGAGGCGTTCAACATTGCGAGACCAGTCCGAGGTTGGGTCAACAGGCTCCACTCTTCCAAATTGTGGCATGTTCTGAAGGGATTACTTCAATCAAGAAGGAAATTTTCTTTTACTTACAACTACCATGCAAGGTACGACCCAATTTTGGTTCTTCTGATTTCCTTCATTCTTCCTCGCTTTTTACCTAGTTTTTTTTTCCCATGGCTTTTCACGCTTTTACCCTTGCCGCTAGTTTGTTGGATCCGTGTCCTTTGGTTTGTTTGGGCTAAAGGATCCGGGTTGCATGCTTCTGAGCCGAAACCCTTCTGAGCCGTTTGAAGACAATTTATGCTGAGTATGTGTTTGTCTTTTATGTTTGATATATTTCAACTTTTATGTGCAAACCTCATCTTTAAATAACTTGGAAGATTTTCAGTCCACTATCAAAATGAAATGGTCTGTGAAGTTAATTAGTTTCTGTGAAGCGGAATAGCACCTGGTGAATATAAAATGTTGGACTAATAAGTGCCAGGAAGGTGAGAAATAGTCAGGATTGTAATGAAAAATTTAACACCGTTCAGAGGCATTTGGATTAAAATGAAAAATATTTCATCACATGAAACAACAAATAGGTTGTGTTCAGTTATTTTGTAAATGGCCTCGATTCTTGCAGCCTGTATGGACAACAGTAGGGAGGATGACCACACTGACCATAGCACTGTAGTACAAGGGGCCATTCAATTAGGGGAAGTAAAAGTGAATGTAGTTTTGGGAACAGGATAGAACAGGGGATAGACACTGTTCTCCTCCAGTGAAAGCATGAGCCCCAAAGGCTGGGTTGCCTAACTAGTGCCAAGTTTGAGGATTTCTCCTCAGGGCTGGAGCGGAACTTGGAGTGGGAAGGGAAAGATGCAGATGTCATTGATACCTATGTGGGCCATGACATAGGTAGACTAAGAAAGAGGTTCGGCTAAGGGAGTATGGGTTGCTGGGGACTAAATTAAAAGCAGGACCGGAAGGATGATAATCTCTGGGTTACTACTTGGGCCCCAAACAAAATAGCATAGGGCAAATAAGATCAGGGGGTTAAATGCATGTTCAAAGATTGGTGTGGGAGAAATGGGGTTTGATTCATGGGACATGGGCACCAATACTGGAGAAAGAAGAAACTGTACTGATGGGATGGCCTTAACTTGAACCACATTGAGAACAGAGTTGTGGTAAATCGATATCTAGGGTTATAGAGAGGGTTTTAAACTAATTAATTAGTGGGGGGAAAAGGTTCTTGTGAAGGGAGATTTAGAAAGTTAACGAGAAAGGTTGAGGCAGTAGTGCAGGATGACAATATGGGTGATAACGAGTGTGACAGGAAGGTACAGGATGAACATATGTAAGAGTGCACAAGCAAATAGGGTTAGAGTAGAGAAAAATGGTAAAAAGACAGAATTAAAGGCTCTATGCAGGTGTGTAGTGTCCATACCAAGATGGATGAATCAATAGCACAGATAAAAATTAATGAGTGTGATATGATAGCTAGTACAGAGATATGATTGCAAAGTGACCAAGACTGCGACCTGAATATTCAGGGTTATTTGGAAGGATAGGAAGAAAGAATAAGGAGATGGGGCAGTTCTATTAATATAGGATGAGATCAGTACATTAGTGAGAAATTATCTTGGCTGGGAAGATCATGATGTAGATGGTGCTGCTGTGGTAATGGCCCAGGCTAATGCTCTGGGGACATGGGTTCAAATCGCACCATGGCAACTGGTGGAATTTGAATTCAATAAATCTGTAATATAAAACTAATCTCAGTAATGGTGACCATGACAACATTGATTGTTGTAAAAACCCATCTGGTTCACTAATTTCCTTTTTAGGGAAGGAAATTTGGCATCCTGACCCAGTCTGGCCTACGTTGACTCCAGACCCACAACAATGTGTTGTAATCTTAATTGCCCTCTGAATTGGCCTAGCAAACCACTCAGTTTAAGGGCAATTAGGGCAACAAATGCTGGTCTTGCTAACAATGCCCAACAAGTCCCATGAAACAATAAAAAAAATGTTTGGATGGAGGGAAAGAAATGACTTGTTAGGAGTGGTTTATAGGGTCCCTAATAGTAACTATACTGCAAGACAAAAGTATACATCAAGAAATAATGGGTGTTTGCAAGATAGGAACTGCAATAATCAAGGACAATCTTAATTTTCACATGGATTGGACAAAGCAAGGATGTATTTCTATAGTGCATTTGGGATACAGGCAGTCCTCGACTTTACGATGTTGAAGTTACGATGAACAGAATTTATGATGTTTAAAAATTGACGCCAGTTCCAACTTCACGGCGCCACGCCAGCCCCAAAAGCAAGTTGGCTTCTGGTAAAGGTCTAAATGCATCGGGACGAACATCTAAAACCCATAGGAAATGAGGTAAAAATATTAGAACAATATGTTCTGCAGCCAAACAGGGAACAAGCTATTTTATGTAATATGTAATAAGGCAGGATTAAATAATGACCTCATAGTAAAGGGTCCTCATGAGAGGTAATTAGCCATAGTTCACAAAAGGCCATGGGCAACTCTTTCCATTGGTTATATATAGCTCGAGGGGCACCAATCCACAAACATTGGGTAAGGCAAGAAGGGAATTGAACCCATGCAGTTGGCGTCCTTCTGTATCATACTCTAGCCAACTGAGCTAACTGATTTCAACCCTTGCCATGGTTCCTCTTGGCAAAAGTGATCATAACATGGTAGAATTTCACTTTCAGTTTGAGATTGAGAAACCTGGGTCTGAAGCTAGTTTCTTAAACTTAAATAAAAGACACAACAAAGTTAGGAAGATAGAATTGGCTCTAGTGGAATGAGAAGTTGTTTAAAGGTAAAATGATTTGCTAAGCAGTGGTACACACTTAAGGCGATTTTTCAGAACTCAACAAAGATAATTTCCATTGAGAAAGAAAGACTATATGAGAAGAATGCATCAGCCCTGGCTAACTAAGGAAGTTAGGGATGGTATCAAATTGAAAGAGGTGTGCAATGCTGCAAAGATTAGCGGTAGGCAAGAAGATTGGGAAAATTTTAGAAACTAGCAAAGGATGACTTAAGTAATAAAGAAGGAGAAATTAGAATATGAAAATAAACTAGCAAGGAATAGAAAAAACAGTTTTACAAGTGTGTGTATATAAAGGAAGAGAGTAGCTACTGGCTCTTTAGAGGATGAGACTGGAAATTAATAATGGGAAACAAGGACATGACAGAAGCTTTGAACAGCTTGTATCAGCATTCATGGTAGAAGATGCAAAATACATCACAGGAATAGTAGAAAATCAAGGGACAAAAGGGTGGGAGAAACTTAAAACAATCACTAGAGGAAAAAGTACTATGCAAACTAATGGGACTAAAGGCTGACAAGTCCACTGGACCTAAGATCCTGCATCCTAGGGTCTTAAAAGAATACTATGGAGGAAGTGTATGCATTGGTTGTAATCTTCCAAAATTTCCTAGATTCTGGAAACATCCCAGCAGATTGGAAAAAATAGAACTGTAACAGCACTATTAAAGAAAGGGAGGAGACAGAAAGCAGAAACTATTGGCCAGTTGGCCTAAGATTAGTTATTGGGAGAAATGCTGGAATCTATTATTAAGGAAGTAATACAATCGAGCAGAGTCATTGTGGTTTTATGAAAGGGAAATTGTGTTTGCCAAATTTATTGGAGTTCTTTGAGGATTTAACAGGCAGTGTGGATAGAGGGGAACCAGCTGATGTAATTTCTAAAAGGCATCCGATAAAGTCCACAAAAGGTTACAAGACAGGATAAGAACTCATGGTACAAAAACAGAATTACCTGGAAAAACTCAGCAGGTCTGGCAGCATCGGCGGAGAAGAAAAGAGTTGACGTTTCGAGTCCTCATGACCCTTCGACAGAACTTGAGTTCGAGTCCAGGAAAGAGCTGAAATATAAGCTGGTTTAAGGTGTGTGTGTGGGGGGCGGAGAGATAGAGAGACAGAGACGTGGAGGGGGTTGGTGTGGTTGTAGCGACAAACAAGCAGTGATAGAAGCAGATCATCAAAAGATGTCAACAACAATAGTACAATAGAACACATAGGTGTTAAAGTTAAAGTTGGTGATATTATCTAAACGAATGTGCTAATTAAGAATGGATGGTAGGGCACTCAAGGTATAGCTCTAGTGGGTTTTTTTTTAATTTTATATAATGGAAATAGGTGGGAAAAGGAAAATCTTTATAATTTATTGGGAAAAAAAAAGGGGGAAACAGAAAGGGGGTGGGGAGGGGGGAGGGGACTCACGACCTAAAGTTGTTGAATTCAATATTCAGTCCGGAAGGCTGTAAAGTCCCTAGTCGGAAGATGAGGTGTTGTTCCTCCAGTTTGCGTTGGGCTTCACTGGAACAATGCAGCAAGCCAAGGACAGACATGTGGGCAAGAGAGCAGGGTGGAGTGTTAAAATGGCAAGCGACAGGGAGGTTTGGGTCATTCTTGCGGACAGACCGCAGGTGTTCTGCAAAGCGGTCGCCCAGTTTACGTTTGGTCTCTCCAATGTAGAGGAGACCACATTGGGAGCAACGAATGCAGTAGACTAAGTTGGGGGAAATGCAAGTGAAATGCTGCTTCACTTGAAAGGAGTATTTGGGTCCTTGGACGGTGAGGAGAGAGGAAGTGAAGGGGCAGGTGTTGCATCTTTTGCGTGGGCAAGGGGTTGTGCCATAGGAGGGGGTTGAGGAGTAGGGGGTGATGGAGGAGTGGACCAGGGTGTCCCGGAGGGAGCGATCCCTACGGAATGCCGATAAGGGGGGTGAAGGGAAGATGTGTTTGGTAGTGGCATCATGCTGGAGTTGGCGGAAATGGCGGAGGATGATCCTTTGAATGCGGAGGCTGGTGGGGTGATAAGTGAGGACAAGGGGGACCCTATCATGTTTCTGGGAGGGAGGAGAAGGAGTGAGGGCGGATGCGCGGGAGATGGGCCGGACACGGTTGAGGGCCCTGTCAACGACCGTGGGTGGAAAACCTCGGTTAAGGAAGAAGGAGGACATGTCAGAGGAACTGTTTTTGAATGTAGCATCATCGGAACAGATGCGACGGAGGCGAAGGAACTGAGAGAATGGGATGGAGTCCTTACAGGAAGTGGGGTGTGAGGAGCTGTAGTCGAGATAGCTGTGGGTGTCGGTGGGTTTGTAATGGATATTGGTGGACAGTCTATCACCAGAGATTGAGACAGAGAGGTCAAGGAAGGGAAGGGAAGTGTCAGAGATGGACCACGTGAAAATGATGGAGGGGTGGAGATTGGAAGCAAAATTAATAAATTTTTCCAAGTCCTGACGAGAGCATGAAGCAGCACCAAAGTAATCATCGATGTACCGGAGAAAGAGTTGTGGAAGGGGGCCGGAGTAGGACTGCAACAAGGAATGTTCCACATACCCCATAAAGAGACAGGCATAGCTGGGGCCCATGCGGGTACCCATAGCCACACCTTTTATTTGGAGGAAGTGAGAGGAGTTGAAGGAGAAATTGTTCAGCGTGAGAACAAGTTCAGCCAGACGGAGGAGAGTAGTGGTGGATGGGGATTGTTCGGGCCTCTGTTCGAGGAAGAAGCTAAGGGCCCTCAGACCATCCTGGTGGGGGATGGAGGTGTAGAGGGATTGGACGTCCATGGTGAAGAGGAAGCAGTAGGGGCCAGGGAACTGGAAATTGTTGATGTGACGTAAGGTGTCAGAGGAATCACGGATGTAGGTGGGAAGGGACTGGACAAGGGGAGAGAGAAGGGAGTCAAGATAACGAGAAATGAGTTCTGTGGGGCAGGAGCAAGCTGAGACGATCGGTCTACCGGGGCAGTTCTGTTTGTGGATTTTGGGTAGGAGATAGAAGCGGGCCGTCCGAGGTTGGGCAACTATCAGGTTGGAAGCTGTGGGAGGGAGATCCCCAGAGGAGATGAGGTCAGTGACAGTCCTGGAAACAGTGGCTTGATGTTCAGTGGTGGGGTCATGGTCCAGGGAGAGGTAGGAGGAAGTGTCTGCGAGTTGACGCTCAGCCTCCGCGTGGTAGAGGTCAGTGCGCCAGACAACAACAGCACCACCCTTGTCAGCGGGTTTGATGACAATGTCAGGGTTGGACCTGAGAGAATGGAGTGCAGTAAGTTCAGAGAGAGACAGGTTAGAATGGGTGAGAGGAGCAGAGAAATTGAGACGACTAATGTCGCGCCGACAGTTCTCAATGAAAAGATCGAGAGAAGGTAAGAATCCAGAGGGAGGGGTCCAGGTGGAGGGAGAATATTGAAGATGGGTAAAAGGATCCGTTGAACTGGGAGAGGACTCCTGCCCAAAGAAGTGAGCCCGGAGACGAAGACGGCGGAAGAAGAGTTCAGTATCATGCCGAGCCCGAAATTCATTGAGGTGAGGGCGTAAGGGTATGAAACTAAGTCCTTTGCTGAGCACTGAACGTTCAGCATCGGAGAGGGGAAGGTCAGGGGGTATAGTGAATACACGGCTGGGGCTGGGATTGGAAGATGGGGTGGGGACGGAGGGACAGGCAGGGGTGGAGGGTCCTAGATGGGTGTTGGTGTCGATGAGTTGTTGGAGCTTGCGTTCCTTAGCACTTGAGAGAAAGAGAAAAAGTTTCTTGTTGAGGCGTCGGATGAGCCGAAGGATAAAATGAAACTGGGGGCACGCGCAGCTTTGAAAAAGGGTACGGCGGTGCTGCTGGAGGGAGAGGTCGAGTGTGTTCATATGGCGGCGCATGGCACTGAGAGTGGATTTCAGAATGTGACGGGAACAGCAGTCCGAGAAACGTTTTATGTCCCGGAGATACCTGTAATCCTGGGTGGGTTCGAAACATGAGGGGTGGAATTTCAGTTGAAATCCATGTGGGGTAAGTCGGAGACGGAGACAGTCACTGAGAAAGGAGATATGGCTGTGAAAGCGGGTTTTAGTAAACACCTTGTCAAACACTAGGAGAGAAATGGAAAGCAATGAAGGTGAACAAGGCAACAGAGAAATCCGGAAATCTTGTCGCAGAGAGGAACAGAACTTCTTCAAGGAGGTAGGCATTTCTTGAAGAGCAGTGGCAGTCAATTAAACACAGAAAAAAACAAAAAAACTGCGGATGCTGGAAATCCAAAACAAAAACAGAATTACCAGGAAAAACTCAGCAGGTCTGGCAGCATCGGCGGAGGAGAAAAGAGTTGACGTTTCGAGTCCTCATGACCCTTCGACAGAACTTGAGTTCGAGTCCAGGAAAGAGCTGAAATATAAGCTGGTTTAAGGTGTGTGTGTGGGGGGCGGAGAGATAGAGAGACAGAGAGGTGGAGGGGGTTGGTGTGGTTGTAGCGACAAACAAGCAGTGATAGAAGCAGATCATCAAAAGATGTCAACAACAATAGTACAATAGAACACATAGGTGTTAAAGTTAAAGTTGGTGATATTATCTAAACGAATGTGCTAATTAAGAATGGATGGTAGGGCACTCAAGGTATAGCTCTAGTGGGTTTTTTTTTTAAATTTTATATAATGGAAATAGGTGGGAAAAGGAAAATCTTTATAATTTATTGGGGAAAAAAAAAGGGGGAAACAGAAAGGGGGTGGGGATGGGGGAGGGGACTCACGACCTAAAGTTGTTGAATTCAATATTCAGTCCGGAAGGCTGTAAAGTCCCTAGTCGGAAGATGAGGTGTTGTTCCTCCAGTTTGCGTTGGGCTTCACTGGAACAATGCAGCAAGCCAAGGACAGACATGTGGGCAAGAGAGCAGGGTGGAGTGTTAAAATGGCAAGCGACAGGGAGGTTTGGGTCATTCTTGCGGACAGACCGCAGGTGTTCTGCAAAGCGGTCGCCCAGTTTACGTTTGGTCTCTCCAATGTAGAGGAGACCACATTGGGAGCAACGCCCCTTCACTTCCTTCTCCTCACCGTCCAAGGACCCAAACACTCCTTTCAAGTGAAGCAGCATTGCACTTGCATTTCCCCGAACTTAGTCTACTGCATTCGTTGCTCCCAATGTGGTCTCCTCTACATTGGAGAGACCAAACGTAAACTGGGCGACCGCTTTGCAGAACACCTGCGGTCTGTCCGCAAGAATGACCCAAACCTCCCTGTCGCTTGCCATTTTAACACTCCACCCTGCTCTCTTGCCCACATGTCTGTCCTTGGCTTGCTGCATTGTTCCAGTGAAGCCCAACGCAAACTGGAGGAACAACACCTCATCTTCCGACTAGGGACTTTACAGCCTTCCGGACTGAATATTGAATTCAACAACTTTAGGTCGTGAGTCCCATCCCCCATCCCCACCCCCTTTCTGTTTCCCCCTTTTTTTTTCCCAATAAATTATAAAGATTTTCCTTTTCCCACCTATTTCCATTATATAAAATTAAAAAAAAAAACCCACTAGAGCTATACCTTGAGTGCCCTACCATCCATTCTTAATTAGCACATTCGTTTAGATAATATCACCAACTTTAACTTTAACACCTATGTGTTCTATTGTACTATTGTTGTTGACATCTTTTGATGATCTGCTTCTATCACTGCTTGTTTGTCGCTACAACCACACCAACCCCCTCCACCTCTCTGTCTCTCTATCTCTCCGCCTCCCACACACACACCTTAAACCAGCTTATATTTCAGCTCTTTCCTGGACTCGAACTCAAGTTCTGTCGAAGGGTCATGAGGACTCGAAACGTCAACTCTTTTCTTCTCCGCCGATGCTGCCAGACCTGCTGAGTTTTTCCAGGTAATTCTGTTTTTGTTTTGGATTTCCAGCATCCGCAGTTTTTTTGTTTTTTTCTAAGAACTCATGGTGTTGGTAGTAATATATTAGTGTGGATAGAGGATAGGCTAACTAAGAGAAACAGAGTCAGGATAAATGAGTAATCTTCACGTTGCCAAACTCTAGCTAATGGGATGCCACAGGGATCAGTGCTGGAGCCTCAACCATTTACACTTTATTAAAGACTTGGATGAAGGGACCAAGTGTATTGTAGCCAAATTTACTATGATACAAAGGTAGATAGGAAAACAAGTTGTGAGGAGGACTCTGAGTCTGCAAAGCAAGATAGGTTGAGTGGGAAAAATATTGGCAGATGGAGTATAATGTGGGAAAATGAGGTTGTCCTCTTTGGCAGGAAGAATAGAAGAGTGTTATTTAAATGGGAGATTGCAGAATGCTGCACAGAGGGGTCTGGGGGTTGCCCTGTACATAAATCACAAAATGTTAGAATGCAGATACAGCAAGCAGTAAGGAAGACAAATGGAATATTAGCCTTAATTACAAGGGGGATGGAGTGTAAAAATAGGTAATTATTGCTACAGCTATACAGGACATTGGTGAGACCGCACCTAGAGTGCTATGTACAGTTTCAATCCCTTTATTTTTCAAAACTTTGTTTTTATTAGCATACTTCTTGTTTTTAGCCTACACTGCTGACTAGCAGCAATTCAAAAAGAATCCAAATGTGTAAGTCTCTCCCTGTCAGTACAATCTCTCCATTGGCAAGTTCTCTACTGTGCCTCCTTGTGGTGACAGACAGAAACTGGGTTCCTCATGGACCCAGGCTGAAGCTTCAGAGAAACCTGGAGGTGGTTTGCTCCCCCCACCCCCCAGACATAGTGTGCATGCCTAGTGGCATGTGGACATGCCCTGGTGCCTTTGAACCAAGCTCCCAGCTAATGGTGAATAGCTCTACTGCCTTGTGCACATCTTGGAAGAGTTGAAAGGGAATAAACCCTGGCAAAAAATCTGGAGTGAAGCCCAAAAGCGAACTGATGTCCAAAATTGCCATATTTTCGCCAAGGTCTGCAACCAAGCTGGTGCCAATCGTAGTGTTTTGCATTCCTTTGGATCCATCCAGGGAGGCTGAGATAGGGATCCTGACATTTGGGTAGCCCAGGGTCTCTGTAAATTTTGCTCAGTCGTGTGCTTTGGAGAGAACATTTTTCAGTGCAGAGCATTAGCACAACTCTGGAGGCAGAAGTTACGATTGATAAGTTCAACTTGATTAGCATAGAGAAGAGGTGCTACAGGCTATCTCCAGTGGGAGGCATCATCTTGTCTCACCGGTGAGCCACTACCCACCTCAAGTCAGCCAGTCCTTGGCTAGTATGGTGCTAATGCGCCATGATCCATCTGCTTCAATGGGTGTTTGGTGCTCAAGAGCGTCTCTTCAATAAGTGGACCATCAATTGCACCAGGCAGAAAAACAACAGGAAGAAGATGCCAACTCTTTGATTGAAAGCTGGAACTTCAGGACCACATGCATGGGACTGAAAGCTGACTTTCAGTTAATTGATAATGTGCGCAAGACAGCTGTGATTGACATGGAACTTGATAGGCCAAGTATTGGTATTGCTTCCCTGCAAGAGACTAGGCTAGCCAAGAGTAGAGCACTAAAAGGAAAGCATTACATATTCATCT